>NC_074676.1:49901253-50563753 GCF_029448725.1 Salvelinus fontinalis
TCATTACCAGCAGAGAACTGTAAGGAGAGGCGGCCAAAGGAGGAATTGGCTTTGGGGGTGACAAGTGAGATATACCTGCTGGAAGGCGTGGAGCAGGTTTTCATCAAGGATCTCTCTGTACTTTTCTCTGTTCATCTTTCTCTCGATCTGCACTATTCTCCCAGTCCCTGCCACTGAAAAACATCCCCACAGCATGATGCTGCCACCACCAAGCTTCACATTCAGGCCAAAGAGTTCAATCTTGGTTTCATCAGACCAGAGAACCTTGTTTCTCATGGTCTGAGTCCTCTAGGTGCCTTTTGGCAAACTCCAAGTGGGCAGTCATCTGCCTATTCCTGAGCAGTGGCTTCCGTCTGGCCACTCCACCATAAAGGCCTGATTGGTGGAGTAGCGCAGAGACGGTTGTCCTTCTGGAAAGTTCTCCCATCTCCACAGAGGAACTCTGGAGCTCTGTCAGAGTGAACACTGGGTTCATGGTCGCCTGCCTGACCAAGCCCCCTCTCCCCCGATTGCTCAGTTTGGCCGGGTGGCCAGCTCCATGAAGAGTCTTGGTGGTTCCAAACTTCTTCCATTTAAAATGATTGAGGTCCCTGTGTTCTTGGGGACCTTCAGTGCTACAGAAATCTGTTGGTACCCTTCCCCAGATCTGTATCTGGAGACAATTCCAGACAATTCCTTCAACCCAGATCTACAGACAATTCCTTCAACCTCATGGCTTGGTTTTTGCTCTGACATGCACTGTCAACTGCGGGACCTTATATAGGCAGGTGTATGCCTTTCCAAATCATGTCCAATCAATTTAATTTACCACAGCTGGATTCCATTCAAGATGTAGAAACATCTCAAGGATGATCAATGGAAACATGATGCACCTGAGTTCAGTTTCGAGTCTCATAGCAAAGGGTCTGTATACTTATGTAAATAAGGTATTTCTGTTTTTTATTTATAATACAGTTGGGGGGGAAAAGTTTTTGATTCGTCATTATGGGATATTGTGTGTAGATTGATGAGGAACATTTTTTATTTAATACATTTTAGAATAAGGCTGTAACGTAACAAAATGTGGAATAAGTCAAGGGGTCTGAATACTTTCCGAATGCACTGTACATAGATTCAAAATTATTGCAAGGCCTTGTCTAACACACTTCTGAGGTGGCGCGCCTCTGAAGGCAAGGGCGTTTAACCTTGACTTTTAACACTAAATATCCAATTTGTGTCCTCCGGGGATCGCATCAGCGGGGTGTCATAATTCTGTCTTGCTGGGAGATAAATGGATTGCCAAGGGTGGCACTTCGCCCCTGCCAAAAGGTTCAGCGATTGAGGCTTGAAATGAAATTCAAATGGCTGTTTTGCTTTGGAGATGTACCTCATCCGGCCGGCCCCCTTTCAAACAGCCCAGGCAGGCTAGATGATTGAAGTCAACAAGAAGTCATGGGGTTTGGGGATTCGCCCCCCCCCCCCCCCCACCGCCTTAAAAAAAGACACAAGATGTCAATCACCCCTTAATTGTATTCGTTGGGAAGGGTGGAAGGACTTTGGATGACGTGAGCAGGATTCTTATTCAAGCTGTGCGGTAGCCAGGGCCTGGACGGTAGCTAGGGCCTGGACGGTAGCTAGGGCCTGGACGGTAGCTAGGGCCTGGATGGTAGCTAGGGCCTGGATGGTAGCCAGGGCCTGGACGGTAGCTAGGGCCTGGACGGTAGCTAGGGCCTGGACGGTAGCTAGGGCCTGGATGGTAGCCAGGGCCTGGACGGTAGCTAGGGCCTGGATGGTAGCTAGGGCCTGGATGGTAGCCAGGGCCTGGATGGTAGCCAGGGCCTGGACGGTAGCTAGGGCCTGGATGGTAGCTAGGGCCTGGACGGTAGCTAGGGCCTGGATGGTAGCTAGGGCCTGGACGGTAGCCAGGGCCTGGACGGTAGCTAGGGCCTGGATGGTAGCCAGGGCCTGGATGGTAGCTAGGGCCTGGATGGTAGCTAGGGCCTGGACGGTAGCTAGGGCCTGGATGGTAGCTAGGGCCTGGACGGTAGCCAGGGCCTGGACGGTAGCTAGGGCCTGGACGGTAGCCAGGGCCTGGATGGTAGCTAGGGCCTGGACGGTAGCTAGGGCCTGGATGGTAGCTAGGGCCTAGATGAAGAGGTTCTGACACCTGACTCCAGGCTCCATGTTTCGTGTCCTGTTAGCTGCCCCTGACATGCCTGCTCCCTGGGAACATGTCACATTACCACAGTGGAGACACCCACAGCCACCCGAGCTGCACAAATGATAGAAGGAAAATAGGAAAGCCTGACTCCAAATTTGCCATACTATAACACTCTCCTCGCTTGACAACATTTTGCCTCACCATTCGCAGCTTTTTTTTTATATCTCACACCTCCTGGTCCAACTGAAAGTAGATCTGCAAGTCTCCTGTTGTTTATATTTTTGAAGGATTTCACAATATGATGGAAATTGACAGAGCATATAGGATGTGTTTACTATCAAATTGTAACCTACTGCCATGAATGGGCATCTTGGGAAAAGAGTTGTGAGAGTCATATGCAATTCATCTAACTGACTCAATATCTCCTGAATCAATATAAATACTGCCAAAGAAAAAGCTTGATAATGGTGCCTTGAGAAAACGGAAGTTGTTCAACCAAAGAGAGAGTTCAGGACCTTGAGAAGAAAGAGTCTCAGAAGGAGGAAGGAAGAGGTGTGTTTTCAGGGTAGAGAACTGCAGGACTTTTCCAGGGAGAAAGATGGAGCCTTCAATAAGAAGGGAAAAACTGACGGACAGACATGTTGGTTGAACGCCAATCTGAGTGGGTTTTAGACTATAGTTCACTTACCCATGTTCATTCTGATGGTCTCTGAGATGGTTTTGGCTATTGTAAAGCAGTTAGCAGGTATAACATGACCTTAGTGATCACTGTTTTACAGCCTGTGTTCGTAATGGCTGCTCAGTGAAATGACCTGTCCTGATTTGTCATAGACGCTTGCTAAACATTTTTAATGAGCAAGCCTTCCTTCATGAACTGGCCTCTGTAAAATGGTATAGAATCAGTTTGATCCCATCTGTCGAATACGCTTGGACATTTTTAAAAATATTTTCAATGGTATTGTTAAACACGCCCCCATAAAGAAAATGAGAATTAAAAACAGGTTCAGCCCCTGGTTCGACCGTGATCTTGCAGAGTTACTCCACCTCAAGAATTGCATTTGGCGAAAGGCTCGGGACACGCATACTCAGGCTGACTGGCTCTCGTTCAGGCAAATGAGAAATAAGTGCACTCAGGCTATTAATTAATGCAACCGCTGTGTCAGATTTCAAAAAGCTTTACGGCAAAACACAATATTCAATAATCTGAAAACAGCGTTCAGCCACAAAAGCAAGCCATACAGTTACCCGCCCAATTGTGCAGTCAACAAAACTCATAAAAAGCATTATAAATCTTCACTTACCTTTACTGATCTTCGTCGGAATGCACTCCCAGGACTCCCACTTCCACAAGAAATGTTCGTTTTTTTCTTGGTAATGTCCATCATTTATGTCCAAATAGCTATTTTTGTAGCGTGTTTGGTAAACACATCCAACGTCAGGGAAGCGCGTTCACTAAAACTTGACGAAATGTCCAAAAGTTCCGTAACAGTCCGTAGAAACATGTCAAACGATGTATTGAATCAATCTTTAGAATGTTTTTAACATAAATCTTGAATAACGTTCCAACTGGAGAATTACATTGACTTCAGATGAGCGATGGAACAGAGCTCCCTCTCATGTGAACGCGCATGGTGAATGCATGGTCAGGTCATGGCAGACCTGACTAATTCCCCTCTCATTCGGCCCCCCTTCACAGTAGAGGCATCAGACAAGGTTCTACAGACTGTTGACATCTAGTGGAAGCCGTAGGAAGTGCAAACTCATCCATATCTCGCTGTCATTTCAATGGGATCTTGGTTGAAAATCGACCAGCCTCAGAATTTCCACTTCCTGTTTGGATTTTTTCAGGTTTTTGCCTGCCATATGAGTTCTGTTATACTCACAGACATAATTCAAACAGTTTTAGAAACTTCAGAGTGTTTTCTATCCAATACTAATAATAATATGCATATATTAGCAACTATGACTGAGGAGCAGGCTGTTTACTCTGGGAACCTCTGTGCACCTTTCATCTAAGCTACTCAATACTGCCCCTGCAGCCATAAGAAGTTAAGGAGCAGTTCTCTCTCTGTGGGTCTAACCCATAAAGTTCTGGAAAACAGTTAAAGACCTGGAGAATAAACCCTCCTCCTCACAGCTGACCATGTCCCTTAATATTGATGTGGTTGTTACTGACAAGAAGCACATGGCTGAGCTCTTTAATCACCACTTCATTAAGTCAGGATTCCTATTTGACTCAGCCATGCCTCCTTGCCCGTCCAACATTTCATCATCTCTCACCCCTTCTAATGCAACTATCCCTGATGCTTCTCCCTCTTTTTTCCCTGCCCCACTACAAAGTTTCTCCCTGCAGGCAGTCACTGACTCCGAGGTGCTAAAGGAGCTCCTTAAACTTGACCCCAAAAACCATCTGGTTCAGATGGTTTAGACCCTTTCTTCTTTAAGGTTGCTGCCCCTTTCATCGCCAAGCCTATCTCCAACTTTTTTAACCTGTTTCTCCTTTCTGGGGAGGTTCCCATTGCTTGGAAGGCAGCCACGGTTCATCAATTATTTAAAGGGGGAGATCAAGCTGATTCTAACTGTTACAGGCCGATTTCTATTTTGCCCTGTTTATCAAAAGTGTTGAAAAACTTGTCAATAATCAACTGACTGGCTTTCTTGATGTCTATCGTATTATCTCGGGTATGCAATCTGGTTTCCGCTCAGGCTATGGATGTGTCACTGCAACCTTAAAGGTCCTCAATGATGTCACCATTGCCCTTGATTCTTTTGTGCTGCTATTTTTATTGACTTGGCCAAAGCTTTTGATACAGTAGACCATTCCATTCTTGTGGGCCGGCTAAGGAGAATTAGTGTCTCTCAGGGGTCTTTGGGCTGGTTTGCTAACTACCTCTCTCAAAGAGTGCAGTGTATAAAGTCAGAAAATCTGCTGTCTCAGCTACTGCCTGTCACCAAGGGAGTACCCCAAGGCTCAATCCTAGGCCCCACGCTCTTCTCAATTTACATCAACAACATAGCTCAGGCAGTAGGAAGCTCTCTCATCCATTTATATGCAGATGATACAGTCTTATACTCAGCTGGCCCCTCCCGGAATTTGTGTTAAATGTTCTACAACAAAGCTTTCTTAGTGTCCAACAAGCTTTCTCTGTCCTTAACCTTGTTCTGAACACCTCCAAAACAAAGATCATGTGGTTTGGTAAGAAGAATGCCCCTCTCCCCACAGGTGTTATTACTACCTCTGAGGGTTTAGAGCTTGAGGTAGTCACCTCATACAAGTACTTGGGAGTATGGCTAGACGGTGCACTGTCCTTCTCTCAGCACCTGTCAAAGCTGCAGGCTAAAGTTAAATCTAGACTTTGTTTCCTCTATTGTAATCGCTCCTCTTTCAACCCAGCTGCCAAACTAACCCAGATTATCAGATTACCATCTGATTCAGATTACTAGATTACAGAGACATAATTTATAGATTGGCAGGAAGTGTGCTCTCGAACACTGATGGCTGAGTTCTTTACCACTCAGCCATCAGCTTTGCCACCAATGCTCCGTATAGGACACATCACTGCACTCTATACTCCTCTGTAAACTGGTCATCTATGTATACCTGTCGCAAGACCCACTGGTTGATGCTAATTTATAAAACCCTCTTAGGCCTCGCTCCCCCCTATCTGAGATATCTACTACAGCCCTCATCCTACACATACAACACCCGTTCTGCCAGTCACAAGCACACACATCCCTGGGTTGCTCCTCTTTTCAGTTCGCTGCAGCTAGCGACTGGAACGAGCTGCAACAAACACTCAAATTGGACAGTTTTATCTCAATCTCTTCATTCAAACACTCAATCATGGACAATCTTACTGACAGTTGTGGCTGCTTTGTGTGATGTATTGTTGTCTCTACCTTCTTGCCCTTAGTGCTGTTGTCTGTGCCCAATAATGTTTGTATCATGTTTTGTGCTGCTACCGTGTTGTGTTGCTACCATGTTGTTGTTATGTTGTGTTGCTACCATGTTGTGTTGTCATGTGTTACTGCCTTGTTGTTGTCTTAGGTCTCTCTTTATGTAGTGTTGTGTTGTCTCTCTTGTTGTGTTTTGTTCTATATTTATTTTGTATTTATTTTGTATTTTTAATCCCAGGCCCTTGTCCCCACAGGAGGCCTTTTGCCTTTTTGTAGGCCGTCATTGTAACTAAGAATTTGTTCTTAACTGATTTGCCTAGTTAAATAAAGGTTCAATAAAATAAATGACAGGCTATCGATTTGGAGTTTGTCCTAAAACTCAGGGACATGGTGTAAACAGCTCAGTGTGTCAGGTTTTACACACACACACACACACACACACACACACACACACACACACACACACACACACACACACACACACACACACACACACACACACACACACACACACACACACACACACACACACACACACACACACACACACACACACAGAGAGAGAGAGAGAGCTGGTCTAGCAGTCACTGACCACGTTTACATGCACACCAATATGCCGTTATTGTTCGGTATTCTCAAGTATTCTGTTTTTAAGTTGAAGCATATAAATATCATATCCCGTTTACAATAACCCAAAAATGCTTCTATCCCAGTTTTGAGAAACTCAAATAAGATGCCTGGGATATGCTGATCTTAAACGGGATGCTGTGGCATGTAAACCTTATCCTGTTTCCTGTTGTTTTTTGTGGTTTGCCAGGTTCAGTTTCACGTAGTACCACCTTTGAAGTTCAGATGGAAACAGTAATAGTTGGAATAGGAATTGAAGTCTGGACACTGACTTATAATGTTAACTTCTGCAAAATTAAGTGTTCCTGGCAGTAAAATTATAGACCAAATGTTAATTTTGTCTCGGGAATAGGAGTGACGAAATATGATTTCTTTCTTTCATCTTGAGAAAATGCGAATGCACGCTTAGGGACTGTGTTGTATAGCCTAAACTTTCCATGTTTGTCTGTGACATAAAAGCTGACAGCATTTCACTTTCAACCAGATAAAATATACATCTAAGATTAATTGAAATACTATCAGAAAAAAAAAGGTCAACAAACTGTCACTTGGAAGTTATGCACGGAAAATCTCCCCGGTCGCTCTGTGAGAGAAGCAGAAATGAAAGAGAAAACTTTACTGATGTCAACTAGATTGTTGATGATGCATTATTTTCTATCGATTTATGACATTATTCTGGTGATCAAGGCTTTATTTAATATTCTAGAGCGTCAAGTAACGACAGAAGAGAAGCTGCATATTGAATTATAGACAAGTTGACTAACAAATAGCCTACCAAATCTCAGAAATTATAAGCAAAAAAATTATATATATACTGTATTTATAGAGAGAGAGAGAGAGAGAGAGAGAGAGAGAGAGAGAGAGAGAGAGAGAGAGAGAGAGAGAGAGAGAGAGAGAGAGAGAGAGAGAGAGAGAGAGAGAGAGAGAGAGAGAGAGAGAGAGAGACAGAGAGGGCCTCCATGTTCCACGGCTGTAGTGTGGAGTATCTGAACCAAACCCAGCATAAATCTTTCAGAGGCCTAGTGACATGAGGCAAGACGCTCCGAAACAAAAAAGGACTGTCAGACAAATATGATCAAAGCAGAATGCAAATGTCACTGCCAAAATGTATATTTAAGAAGGGATTCATATTTATATGGTTGTTTTTGAGGGGTTTTTTCTCCCCATTGTTTGGGGCATTGGGTTTGTGAGACGAGGGTAAAGCCAGGATAGGAGGTTATGCTCTACAATTCACCCCATTTTAACACAGAGAAGAAATGTTAAGCCTTCTGCAGACATGATACACTGCTGTGTTACAAGACTGGGGTCAGTTCCATTTAAATTTAGTCAATTCAGGGAATGCATTTCTGTCAATTCATGAGTAAAAAATGGACTATTGTTTAAATGGACAATTCAGGATGATTAACCGAGAAATTCACATGGCATCTTCATGTATTTTCTGTACACAAAATGCAAAAGAAAAGCTCACAACAGTGCAATTTTAGCATTTCTGGGAGGGAGGAAACAAAAGTTATGGAGAGTGTATGTAATCTAGGCTCAACACACTAA
Organism: Salvelinus fontinalis; assembly: GCF_029448725.1. Classification (NCBI taxonomy): domain Eukaryota; kingdom Metazoa; phylum Chordata; class Actinopteri; order Salmoniformes; family Salmonidae; genus Salvelinus; species Salvelinus fontinalis. Next base: position 49,909,466 of record NC_074676.1, read on the forward strand.
CACAGATTATCGTGAAATAGACAAATTACTTATTCCAAATTCATAACAGGCACAGGGAAAAGTAAAAATATTAGTGTCCACCACACGATTTTCTTCATTGCACATTCGTATCCAGTACCTGATTTTCTTGTGGTGGCCAACGTTAGCTAGGTGGCTAACATTGCCTAAGCTAGAGGTTAGAGCTAAGGGTTAGGGTTTAGGATTAGGGGTTAAGGTAAGGGTTAGGGGTACTGGCATAGCACCCCCCTCCTCCCCCGCAGCCCTTGCAATGTGGGGGAGCCCACGATCTTTTCCCCCACCCCACCCTGATAGGATATGAACACGTCATAAAGCTGTAGATAACAGAAATTATATAATCTTAACTGCCAGATCATTTCTGTTTGATATACACATTGGCTATAACTTTGTGGACCTGTAGCGTAAGGGAATTAGAGGAATGGAGTTCTTCATTCACCTTGTTAATATAGACTGTAAATTCCCCTGAATCGTGCAGGGTCAGGTTCCTTACTGTCAAACTGAAATGGTTGGCGTTCATCTCACATTTCTCCTCAAACTGAGATCCACTTTGGTAATAAACATCTCATTTTCTCTGTACGTCTACCAGGGCATGGTGCCATCTTCGCCCTGTAATCCTGCAGATAGCTCCACCGAGTCCCCCACTCTCTTTAAGAAAGACAGATGAGAAGAAACACCTACAGCATATGAAGAACAGTATTCCTTGTTTGGAGAAGCAGAACTGGTGACCGCCAACCATCTCTTTGAAGTATACCACTATGACTCTTTCCTCTGCTAGGTCTGGGGACTTTGTATCTTTGACTGACTAAATGTACAGAGATGTTCTTATTCTGTACAATTAAAGCGTGTGGTAGTGATAAAATAAAATACTTCCTGTCAAAATAAAGTTGAACTCTAATCTCTATGGGAACTCACGCTACCTTCTTCCGATGTGACAGTATTGTTGTTGATGTTGGTGTGTGTGTGTGTTGAGGCTGTGAATTTATTCCTACTACCCCCCTCCTCCTTGCTGTCTATCATAGGCTGGGTTGTGAGAGATCAGAATCGCTGTTGAACAGCTTTGTGTTTGTTTCTCAGCATCTCTCTAGTTTATGCTCATGGTGTGACTTCCCACTGGGGCAAAAACTGGTTGAATCAATGTTGTTTCCATGTCCTTCCAACTCTAATATGATATGATATGTGATACGTTGAAACAACGTGGAAAACTGAATATATTTGCAAAAAGTAATCAACGTAAGGGAGTTCTGTCTTTTCCCCCAAAACTTTTAGCCCAAATCCAATGACAGGATGGCATTTTTCGTTGATTTCATGTTGAATTCACGTTAGTTGACAACTCAATCAAATCAAATCAAAGTTTATTTGTCACGTGCGCCGAATACAACAGGTGTAGACCTTACAGTGAAATGCTTACTAACCAACAGTGCAATTTTCGAGTAAAAAATAGGTATTACGGGTGAACAATAGATAAGTAAGGAAATAAAAAACAACAGTAAATAACAGCGAATAATAATAGGCTATATACAGTAACGAGGCTATAGCAGTAGCAAGGCTATATACAGACACCGGTTAGTCGGAATAATTGAGGTAGTACGTACATGTACAGTAGGTATGGTTAAAGTGACTATGCATACATGATAAACAGAGAGTAGCAGTAGCGTAAAAGAGGTGTTGGCGGTTGATGGGACACAATGCAGATAGTCCGGGTAGCCAATGTGCGGGAGCAATGGTTGGTCGGGCTAATTGAGGTAGTATGTACATGAATGTATAGTTAAAGTGACTATGCATATATGGTAAACAGAGAGTAGCAGCAGTGTAAAGAGGGGTTGGGGGGGGGGGGGACACAATGCAAATAGTTTGAAGAGCCATTTGATTACCTGTTCAGGAGTCTTATGGCTTGGGGGTAAAAACTGTTGAGAAGCCTTTTTGTCCTAGACTTGGCACTCCGGTACTGCTTGCCATGCGGTAGTAGAGAGAACAGTCTATGACTGGGGTGGCTGGGGTCTTTGACATTTTTTAGGGCCTTCCTCTGACACCGCTTGGTGTAGAGGTCCTGGATGGCAGGCAGCTTAGCCCCAGTGATGTACTGGGCCGTTTGCACTACCCTCTGTAGTGCCTTGCGGTCGGAGGCCGAGCAGTTGCCGTACCAGGCGGTGATGCAACCAGTCAGGATGCTCTCTATGTTGCAGTTGTATAACCTTTTGAGGATCTGAGGACCCATGCCAAATCTTTTTAGTTTCCTGAGGAGGAATAGGCTTTGTTGTGCCCTCTTTACGACTGTCTTGGTGTGTTTGGACCATTCTAGTTTGTTGGTGATGTGGACACCAAGGAACTTGAAGCTCTCAACCTGCTCCACTACAGCCCCGTCGATGAGAATGGGGGCATGCTCGGACCTCCTTTTGCTGTAGTCCACAATCATCTCCTTAGTCTTGGTTACATTGAGGGATAGGTTGTTGTTCTGGCACCACCTGGCCAGGTCTCTGACCTTTTCCCTGTAGGCTGTCTCGTCGTTGTCGGTGTTCAGGCCTACCACTGTTGTGTTGTCTGCAAACTTAATGATGGTGTTGGAGTTGTACCTGGCCACGCAGTCGTGGGTGAACAGGGAGTACAGGAGGAGACTGAGCACCCTCGCCACCTGGGGGCGACTTGTCAGGATGTCCAGGATCCAGTTGCAGAAGGAGCTGTTTAGTCCCAGGATCCTTAGCTTAGTGATGAGTTTTGAGGGTACTATGGTATTGAACGCTGAGCTGTAGTCCATGAATAGCATTCTCACATAGGTGTTCCTTTTGTCCAGGTGGGAAAGGGCAGTGTGGAGTGCAATAGAGATGGCATCATCTGTGGATCTGTTTGGGCGGTATGCAAATTCAGTGGGTCTAGGGTTTCTGGGATAATGGTGTTGATGTGAGCCATTACCAGCCTTTAAAAGCACTTGCTACGGGTCTGTAGTCATTTAGGCAAGTTGCCTTAGTGTTAGCCGGTGTAGTACGATTCAATCTTAGCCCTGTATTGGCGCTTTGCCTGTTGTCGGTTCATCGAAGGGCATAGCAGGATTTCTTATAAGCTTCTGGGTTAGAGTCCTGCACCGGGAAAGCGGCAGCTCTACCCTTTAGCTCAGTGTGAATGTTGCCTGTAATCCATGGCTTCTGGTTGGGGTATGTACGTATAGTCACTGTGGGGACGACGTCCTCTATGCACTTATTGATACAGCCATTGACTGATGTGGTGTACTCCTCAATGAAATCGGAGAATCCCGGGAACATGTTCCAGTCTGTGATAGCAAAACAGTCCTGTAGTTTAGCATCTGCTTCATCTCACCACTTTTTTATAGACCGAGTAACTGGTGCTTCCTGCTTTAATGTTTGCTTGTAAGCAGGAATCAGGAGGATAGAATTGTGGTCAGATTTACCAAATGGATGGCGAGGGAGAGCTTTATACGCGTCTCTGTGTGTGGAGTACAGGTGATCTAGAATTGTTTTCCCTCTGTTTGCGCATTTAACATGTTGATAGAAATTAGGTAAAACTGATTTAAGTTTCCCTGCATTAAAGTCCCCTGCCACTAGGAGCGTCGCCTCTGGGTGAGCGGTTTCCTGTTTGCTTATTTCCTTATACAGCTGACTGAGTGCGGTATTAGTGCCAGCGTCCATCTGTGGTGGTAAATAAACAGCCACGAAAGTATAGATGAGAACTCTTTTGGCAAGTAGTGTGGTCTACAGTTTATCATAAGATCTCTACTTCAGGCGAGCAAAATCTAGACTTCCTTAGATTTCGTGCACCAGCTGTTGTTTACAAATATGCACAGACCCCCCCCCCCCCCTCGTCTTACATGAGTGTGCTGTTCTATCTAGCCGGTGCAGCGTATCTCCTGCTAGCTGAATATCCATGTCATCATTCAGCCACGATTCTGTGAAACATAAGATGTTACAGTTTTTGATGTCCCGTTGGTAGGATATTTGTGATCACACCTCGTCTAATTTATTGTCCAATGATTGTACGTTGGCGAGTAATATTGACGGTGACGGCAGCTTTCCCACTCACCTTCTCCGGATCCTTACGAGGCAACCGCTCGGTGTCCTCTGTACCTGCGTCTCTTTCTCTTGCCAATAACGGGGCATGGTATGGTTTGTAGTGACTGGCACCAACAGCATTTACCGTTATTGCAGTCTCAGCTAGAGCAGGAGCATTGCCTTTAAATATCAATTCCGCTCTAACGCTGAACTTCCACGATACGGATTGAATAGAACCCTTTTTCTGTCTCCCATTAAGTAACTGCCTATAATCCTTGTCTTTCAAATATAAATTGTGTGTTCGTGTGTTTGTTTCTTTGTTTTGGGGAGCATATGTCTAACCCATGTTGTAAATTGGTGTAACTGTCTTGATCAAAAAAGTTAAGACAGTTGTTTAATTTGTAGGCCATGCTAATCGCCTTTTTGAGGCACATTTATCTAAAAGTAAAAAACAGCAAAACAGTTGTGAATGCAGTAAGTCACTGTGTAGGGTGAGTAGCAGACTGATGAAACCTGACTTCAGCAGCTGTCATATTGGCTAAAACAAACCATAATTTCTCTCTAATTCCACCTTGAGATAGTCAAAACCCACACAGCAAACCAACATTCAGCCACAACCTAGTCCGGTGTGGCCCCGTGTGGCACAGTTGGTAGAGCATGGTGCTTGCAATGCTAGGGTTGTGGGTTTAATTCCCACGGAGGACCAGTGAGGAACTGTGTGGACTCACTACCGTAAGTTGCTCTGGATAAGTCTCTGCTAAACGATTTAAATGTAATCCTAATGTATCTCATGGAGATGACCTTTCAAAAGGAGATGGAATTTCATTCCCTAGTCTGCCACTACAGACACAACCTTGAACTCCAGTCAGGATGTTTAATAAGCACACAGTGTCCCTCGGGTCACCCTGTGTTTTCTAAGTGTCCCATCATTCCCACCACAAGGCCATGCTGCATTCCTCCTGGTCCCCCAACGTTGGCTGCCAGTCACCACGGCAATCCCTGGAGGATCTTATTTGTACCTCCATCTCTTCTCTTTTCTCTCTCTTTCACCAGCTGCTTTCTTTCTTTCTTTCTTTTTCTCTCGCTCTCTCTATCGCTCACTATCTCACTCTCTCTCTTTCTTTCTCTCTTTCTCTCTCTATCTCAAAATGTCTTTCCCTCTCTCTTTCTCTCCCCTTCTATTTCTGTCTCTCCCCTTTTCTCTCTGTCTTCCTCCATTCTCTCTCTGCCTTCCTCCATTCTCTCTCTGCCTCTCTCCAATCTCTCTCTGCCTTCCTCCAATCTCTATTCCCCTCCCTTTCTCCAATCTCTCTTCCCCCCCTCCCTCCACCAGACTGAATGGGTTTAAGTTAGTATTTCTTTATTTGTATTCTTAACTTTTATTAGGTCCCCAACTAGGGTCGTACTTTCATCGCAGCACATGGCGTAAAGCGTTACTGTAGCTACCAGGTGTTGAGTGAAGCCATTTCCTCCGGGCCTTAATGCAGAGAGGGGCCACGGGCCCCCGCCACACAGTCTGCTTGTGTTGAGGCTGGACACAAACCCAACTCAGCACTCGGGGCCCCGCTTGGGGGCCTCAGGACACGCCATCACCAGCAAGATTGATGTGTGATTGGAACGTTTGGCTGAGACTAGTAGCATACTTGTACACGTACTGGGCGGTTGGATGGAAATTCTAAGAAAGACGAGTTTTGAGAGGAAAGCAACTTCCAGTCTGTGATAGATTGAGGATTGGCTGTCATCAGAAATTGATCATTGGGATGGGCTAGTGAGGCAATGGACTTCAGATTAATTCATTAATTCATACGATTTTGGTCTGGATTCAATTCTGTTGCTTATATAAATGGCTTGGATTTATGGTCTTTCCTTTGGCTTTGGCCCACATATAAACTCAGCAAAAAACTCAGCACATATAAACTCAGAAGTCCATTGCCTTTTTCAGGACTCTGTCTTTCAAAGATAATTCGTAAAAATCCAAATGACTTCACAGATCTTCATTGTAAAGGGTTTAAACACTGTTTCCCATGCTTGTTCAATGAACCATAAACAATTAGTGAACATGCACCTGTGGAATGGTTGTTAAGACACTAACAGCTTACAGATCGTAGGCAATTAACCTGTTGGGGATGGGGGCGCTGTTTAGACTATTTATGCTAATTTGGCTAATTTTTGAAACGGCTTCCCACAAAATCCTTGATCGTACAATATGCATATTATTATTATTATTGGATAGAAAACAGTCTATAGTTTCTATAGGAGTTGAAATTTTGTCTCTAAGTGGAACAGAGCCCATTCTACAGCAATTTCCCTGACATGGAGTCAGATTTGAGAAATGTTGGCCACTCTTCTGAAGTCAGTTAAAAGGGCACTGTCATTGCTATGACTATACGGACACTTCTTACGTCTTCCCCTGGATGCCTTTACGTGATGACGATTCCAATGGGGTCGATTGCGCGTTCACAGGCCCTACAAATGAAAAAACCCTGAAGCTAGTCAAGTCTTTTGGAGCTGCGTCATGACGCGCGTGGAGGACACCGACCCTCACCTGTTCCAAGCGTTAGTTTAGCCTGTTATATTTCTCCGGTCATCTTTTCACTCGTTATAGGAGTTAAAAACATCATAAGGTAGTTAATTTAAAGCGTTTTATAGCAATTTATAGCCGTTTAGTGCGATTTTGGGACATTTATTTCTTGCAACGCTGTGAAAAGGTGGGCACGCTTTTCAGTTCATCCCGAACGCAGTTGGCATTTTCACATGGCAAGAGGACAGCTTTCCACCAAAAGACGATTCCTCCCAAGAAAGGATCCTTTGCCCAAGATACTGATGGAAGAACAGCTCAAGGTAGGACATTTTTATTATGATAAATCGTGTTTCTGTCGAAACATTTTAGTGGCTTAGGACGCCATGTTTTTTGACGTAGCTTCGCTTGGCGCAAACTGTATTGAAAAGTAAGGATAAATTAAAAAATGTAATAACGCAATTGTATTAAGAATTAAATTGTCTATCAATCCCTGTCCACCCTATATTTTTTAGTCACGTTTATGAGTATTTATGTATAAGAGTAGATCACTGTCTAAGTGGCGCAAGGACTTTTTCTTTACCAGCTTGTCTACATTTCACATTGTCTAACCATGATTTTGGTGGCTAAATATAAACATTTTCGATCAAACTGTATATGCATGTTGTAATGTGATGTTACAGGAGTGTCATCGGAAGAATTCTGAGAAGGTTAGTGAAAAAATTAATATCTTTTGGCGATGTTGACTTTTATCGCTCACTTTGGCTAGAATCAATGCTGGGCTGCTAATTGCTATGTGCTAAGCTAATATAACGATTTATTGTGTTTTCGCTGTAAGACACTTAGAAAATCTGAAATATTGTCTGTATTCACAGGATCTGTGTCTTTCGATTCGTGTATGCTGTGTATTTTTACGAAATGTTTGATGATTAGTAAGTAGGTAAACACGTTGCTCTAAGTAGTTTTTCTATTCCATTTGTGACGGTGGGTGCAATTGTAACCTATGCCATCTACCTGAAATATGCACTTTTTTCTAACAAAACCTATCCCATACCATAAATATGTTATCAGACTGTCATCTAATGAGTTTTTTTGTTGGTTAGGGGCTATAAATATCTTAGTTTAGCCGAATTGGTGATGGCTACTGGTGTTGGTGGACAAATAAAAGATGGTGGATTATGCTAATGTGTTTTTAGGTAATAGATGTACATCTTTACATATTGTGTCTTCCCTGTAAAACATTTTAAAAATCGGAAATGTTGACTGGATTCACAAGATCTGTGTCTTTCATTAGCTGTATTGGACTTTAATGTGTGAAAGTTAAATATTTAAAAAAAAAAATTTTTTTGAATTTCGCGGCACTGGTTTTTCAGTGGGGGGGGGGGGGGGTGTGCCGCTAGCGCCACGCTGATCCTAGACAGGTTAAGGTCACAGTTATGAAAACTTAGGACACTAGAGGCCTTTCTACTGACTCTGAAAAACCCCATAAGAAAGATGCCCAGGGTCCCTGCTCATCTGCGTGAATGTGCCTTAGGCGCCTAAGACAGCGCTACAGGAAGACAGACAGACAGCTGATCGTCCTCGCAGTGGCAGACCACATCCAAACATCACATCTGCGGGACAGGTACAGGATGGCAACAACAACTGCCCGAGTTACACCAGGAACGCACAATTCCTCCATCAGTGCTCAGACTGTCCGCAATAGGCCGAGAGAGGCTGGACTGAGGGCTTGTAGGCCTGTTGTAAGGCAGGTCCTCACCAGACATCACCGGCAACAACATTGCCTATGGGCACAAACCCACCATTGCTGGATCAGACAGGACTGGCAAAAAGTGCTCTTCACTGACGAGTCGCGGTTTTGTCTCACCAGGGGTGATGGTCGGATTCGCGTTTATCGTCGAAGGAATGAGCGTTACACCGAGGCCTGTACAGTGAAGCAGGATTGATTTGGAGGTGGACTCCGTCATTGTCTGGGGGCGGTGTGTCACAGCATCATCGGACTGAGCTTGTTGTCATTGCAGGCAATCTCAACGCTGTGCATTACAGGTAAGACAACCTCCTCCCTCATGTGGTACCCTTCCTGCAAGCTCATCCTGACATGACCCTCCAGCATGACTATTCCACCAGCCATACTGCTCGTTCTGTGCCTGATTTCCTGCATGACAGGAATGTCAGGTGAGAGCTAGGGCCATTCTCCCCAGAAATGTCTGGGAACTTGCAGGTGCCTTGGTGGAAGAGTGGGGTAACATCTCACAGCAAGAACTGGCAAATCTGGAGAAAGTCCATAAGGAGGAGATGCACTGCAGTACTTAATGCAGCTGGTGGCCACACCAGATATTGACTGTTACTTTTGATTTTGACCCCCCCCCCCCCCCCCCCCCCCTTTGTTCAGGGACACATTATTCCATTTCTGTTAGTCACATGTCTGTGGGTCTTGTTCAGTTTATGTCTCAGTTGTTGAATCTTGTTATGTTCATACAAAAATGTACTCATGTTAAGTTTGCTGAAAATAAACACAGTTGACAGTGAGAGGACGTTTCTTTTTTTGCTGAGTTTACATTCGGTATATTCCACTGTATATGTGGAGTGTAATTCCCATAGTAATATATGTGTCCGGATTCCCATTGTAATAATTTGATGAAATCTGCCTTTTTTTTCTATCGCGAAGATGTTTTTTTTACAAACATTAGTGGTTTTATTATCTCTTGCAACACTAGGCTTTAAGAACATCCACATACATTTTGGAACGGAAGCCGACCAGATTTTCTGACTTTAATATTCGTCTTTGATTTCACAGGCCTTTGCAGAAGGAAAATGTGTTGGTTTCGCTGAGGATTAAAGTCAAGGTTCTTTCGCGCTATCACCTCCCATCCATGCTTGAGACAGCACACGCGTGTGTGTGTGTGTGTGTGTGTGTGTGTGTGTGTGTGTGTGTGTGTGTGTGTGTGTGTGTGTGTGTGTGTGTGTGTGTGTGTGTGTGTGTGTGTGTGTGTGTGTGTGTGTGTGTGTGTGTGTGTGTTTGCGTGTGTGTGCTTGCGTGTGAACATGTGTTAACTATACTTGTGTGGACTAGAACAAAAATTTGACCAACTTGGGACATTTTTCCAGTCCCCACAAGGGAAAAGGCTGTTAAGGATTAAGGTTAGAATTAGGTTTAGGTGTAAAAGGCTACATTTAGGATAGATTTTGTGTTTAAGGTTAGGTTTAGGGTTAGGGAAAATAGGATTTTGAATGGGAATCAATTGTGTCTCCACAAGGTTAGTTAAACAAGATTGTGTGTGTGTTACCTCTCTCACACAAAAACAGCGACCCCAATTTACCCAAATATTTCAATTAGTACCATAGAATACTTCATTTAGGACTCTATTCAATCAGATCCGTTTTAACGGAGTCAGATCTGCTGTTAGAGCTGTCAAATCCACAAGTGGCTCCTGGCAATATTCCTAAACCGGACGTTGCCATTGGCTGCACGGAGTTGCTTAAGAGAAATCCTATGCAACCTTGTTTACAATTTCAAACAATGGAATGGGAGATGTCATCTACATCTCGATAAGGCTGATTGAAATCCTCATTTATTTAGTTTCATTATTTTCAATTTGAGCTTCATTATTTCTATATAGCCTACACTTTCCTGTTCCGAACTTCTAAGGCGAGTGGGAAGGGTGTGGTTTCCTGAAAATGATTAAGAGCAGCTGCTTACTGATTTCACAGCTCCAAAACATTAGCTACGCCGGTTTCGGCTATCACCGGTTAACACTTGATCTGATTGAATCTAGGCCTAAATTCACTCTAAGACCTCGCCAGGAGAGCGCACCAGATGTAATAAGGGGGAAAGTCCATGCAGTATAACTCTCAGATAACATGTCACATATAATCATCCAAAAGCACATTTGTAATTTAGAAATGAACCCTGATCTTTTCTAATATCTCAGGAGACTCTTTTTGTTTTACATTATTGTGTTACTGGCCAGGTTCAGGAAAGTGGAGCGGGGCGAGGCGATGAAATGAATGCCCGGGCAGGTCTCGCGTAAGACGTCTAGCAGCGGTGAGACGAGGCCACCTTGAGGCCACCGTGAGACCAGCTAACACCCGCCACCCGGCGCCGACCGACCCTGCCAGCCTGCAAGGCGGGAAAGAGAGAGAGGAGGGAGAGAGAGAGAACTCGGTCTGTTTTAACTGCTGCCTGCACCACAGGAGACCCGACCGTTATGTGTATTTTACTGGTCCGTCTTGGCTTTGGTTGAATCTCAAGATGTTATCCTGCTTTTTTTCTTTTTTATATATTTTCTTCTTCCAGCTGAAAAATAGTTCATAGGTACATGGAGGCCTACCCCGCGGGTGTTGTAATGGCGCTGAAATACAAAGCGAGGGAGAGAGGGGATTAAATGGCTAGGGATAAATGAAACTGCAAAAAAGCATGAAGGTAGAGATATGTGATCATATATAATGGGATCAGTGATGTTTTCCTCTGGGTTTGTCTAATAGAGATGTGTCTTTATCAACCCTGTCTCTGTAACATTTATATAGCAAATATTTTTGGGGCTATTGTATACCTATGTAACTTTGGAAAGTATCCGAAATATTGGATGTAAACATATATGTATAAACATTATAGTTTTAGTTATAGTTGTTAATGACACTTCATGCAGTTTGCATTTCACCTTAAGGTAAAAGCCTGCCTTGCCAGCCTGTAGAATGATTAGTGCCAATTTATAGATGATGAATGGGACTTATGCTCTGCAACGAACCCAGTGTTTTAGTCCAAAACTGATTTAATCAGTCTGGAATTACACAGGCGGCTCCTGTAGTGTGGTAGGATATTGAGCGCTAGGGGGTTTGGCATACTCACTTCCACAAAAACCACCACACACAAGGCTATAAAATCCCCACTAGGTCCTATTTTTCAGTTGACTTCACATCACCTTTTCTCAAATCTGTATGTATCTGAAATGGTTGACTTTCAAGTGCAATCATCAGTATGCAATTCCAACTCTCAAGATGTTGGATACTGTAGGACCAATTTAAACTCTGATCTTATATTAGCATTATCTTGTCTATTGTTGTCTATTTTTATAATTTGTATATATATAAATAGATATTTTAATAGGGTGTTAGGATTGTATTGATTTGTTGATGTTAATTTTTCTGCCCAGGGACTACAGTGGAAAATGATCTATCTAGCTAAATCTGGTGTAATGGCATGTTGTACATGTTGTCCCTGACAACTAAACGTAATAATAATAAAATACTGTCAGAAATCCTATTTGTACATGATGTACGTTACATTTAAACACACATACAGCTATGCAAACACACACATACACACACCCACACACTTTCTCAGTAAAAAGTATTTATTAGCCTGACAAATCTCACCTGGAGGCATTCCTGTATGAATTTTAATATAAAAACTAGGCATTCCACTGGCAAATTATCTACATTCGTAGGTGCCCTCCAAATGTGACTGGAGCAGGTTGTGTGAGTGAATAACGGATTGGCTCAAACTGAGTCAGGGAAGACATCATTATAAAGTAGACAGTGGAATGTGTGAATTTTCTCTTGGGATGGACAGCCTCCTCCTTCTTTTTTGACTTGCCTTTGCTTTGGCTGAAAGTCAAACAGATCACACCCAGTCATTCATCCCTTTCTTTAATCTAGATGGATCTGAGGAGTATGATAAGAAGATGGCTTACTTACTGTGCTTTCTGCCTGCCTAAAACGTTGTTTTCACTGTCCCAAGTGACCTTTTGATTCTACTTAAACTTTTTGGATTCAACTTTTAGATATCATTTACCTCTGGAACCTTCTAAGATCTAAGTCATGACTGCTCCATCCTCAGCCCCTTTTCCACTATGAAATATCAAATATAAGCAGGACGAAGAAGGCGGAATGAGTGAGAGATTGAACAGTGGGACCTTATTCCTAATTAACAGAAGCAAAACAGGGCAGATGGTGTTGCGATGGGACCGATATGGGAGGCAGACAGTGGGAGAGCGGGTGGCTCAGATGATCGTGGAGCAGTAGAGCTGGGAATCGTCTGAAAGCTGCTGCCTTTCCCCCAATGGCCCGGCTGCTTACTTAGCATGACAAGGAGAGAAGGAGAGAAGCCTTTAAGCGCCAAGCACAATATCAATATTCAGGCTGGATCCCCATAGACACACAGGAGAGCTGGAGACCCATGGTGCAATAGTAACTACCTGTTGAGTGCTATGGACTCCCAAGAGGGATGTGTGTTTTTCAGACTGTTCCCCCGTTGCCAGTGTTTTTTAACTACTCCCCAGCACATGCAACCTAAAACCTATCAACCCCGGCAACAGCAGAATGTTAAATTACGTGTTTACATGTAGGCTACACATTTAAGTTAACCGTTTGTTGTTGTTTGTTCACATTCAAATTTCAGTGCAAACTAGTCCACTCATTGGCTTCAAGAGTTTGGTGAATTTGACAAATTAAAATAACTCAGTGGCAGTTACATTAACCAAGACCCACCCTTTCAGTTTATATACGAGTGCAGAGGCAGCACTTTTGACTGGAGATTAAAGTTACAGATTGTGCCTTTTTAAGCTAACATAATCAATGATCTTAGATAGCATGACTCTGTCTTCACTACTCTGTCAGTCGAGGGACTAGCATTGCATAAGAGTGATACCACTTGTCGGAATACAATGGAGAGCACAAAATAAGTATTGGAGGCTCATTTTACTCACCTCTGCATGTCTGGCCCACTCCTCTACCTCTCAACACAATCCAGGGCTCGTCCGAAGGAGTTGGTAGAAATGGCCCCTAACCACTGATATCCTCCTCTCCTTTTTGTCCTTTCTAACATACATTCACTGTGTTATGGTCCTGTTGTATGTTTGACAGGACATTCTGGGCTTTTCAGTGATACAGTATCACATGTGTTATGGTCCTGTTGTATGTTTGACAGGACATTCTGGGCTTTTCAGTGATACAGTATCACATGTGTTGTGGTGTCACCTTGATCATTTTTTGTTTCTGGTTCTTCAAAATGGCTTCCATCACAATTAGCACATTTTATGGTGTGTGTAATTGTGCAATTATCATTTTTTGTGAGTTTGATATTCAAATTGTTTGTAATAGATATGTATTTCAGAATAGTGTGGTGACTTTTCAGAGCACTGCAATACTTTTTTCACATTAAATAAGAGACAAATAAGAGCTTGTTAATACTGTAATATTACATTTTTCTTATTTACTATCAACCAAGTCCTAATGTCCACTACAGTGCATATACACTAATAAATAAATACAACTGTCTTGTCCCCAAAAATTATTTGTAAAATGCCATTTGGCAAACAGTTTTCTGATGCAAAAAAAATGTATAGTAATTCTACAACCTTTTTTTTGCTGGTTTTCAGGAGAATATAAGGTCAAACCTTTTCACCCTTCATCCCCGTTATGGCTATTATTGAGGGTAGGGTCATCTGATCCTAGATGTGTGGCTAGCGGCAAGTTCCTAGATCTCTATCTCTTGGGGCTAACCACAGGACGTGCTCCCCTGCAGTCATTGAACCTATTGAGGGGAGGCAGTAGGCTGTGTCATTATGGGAATGCATTGGACCTATCCTTCTCCTCCACATTTCCCTTTCTTTTCATGTGTTCACACCCAGTGTGCATTCAATCGCTTATTTGTTTCTGCTGCATTACCCCTTCTGAAGGAGGAGAGGGCCCTGATGGAGGGAGGACGGAAGAAGAAAGAGGGTCTGTGGAGGTGGAGATCGCTCCCTAGCTTAGCTCTCTCTCTCTCTTTTTTCTCTCTGTCTTGCTAGTTCCTCCACTTCTTTCTATCTCTCTCTCTCTCTCTCCCTCCATTTCTCTCTCTCTCTCATCTCTCTCTCTCTCATATCTCTCTCATCTCTCTCTCTCATCTCTCTCTCCATCTCTCTCTCTCATCTCTCTCTCATCTCTCTTTCTCTCTCCATCTCTCTCTCTCATCTCTCTCATCTCTCTCTCATCTCTCTCTCTCCATCTCTCTCTCTCATCTCTCTCTCTCTCTCTCTCTCTCCATCTCTCATCTCTCTCTCTCTTACTCCGTCTCTCATCTCTCTCTCTCTCTCGTCTCTATCGCTCCATCTTCTGCTGTAGGGCTTCTTGACGGTTCAGCCTAGAAGTGCTAATTTGATAGACTAAGCAATATGGTAAAGTATATTGTTAGGAAGGCAAACAACACCTCAAACGAATATAATATGATAATATACAGTATATGCCATTTAGCAGACACTTTAATCTAAAGCGATTTACAGTCATGTGTGCATTCATTTTACATGGAACCCACTATCCTGGCGTTCAATGGCATGTAAATGCATACTGTATTCATGTAATACTGTGTTCATGTAATACTGTATTCATGTATTCATATGACAATGCATGAACATTAGACAACCTTATTTTGCTTCAGCATTTTATCGACTGAAGCGTTTTAAAATTCGAATGACTCCTCTCAGTGCTTTTGAAAAGGGTTGTTACAATAACTACTGTCATTTTAATGTTCTGCACCTTGCCAAATGGATATCAACAACAAAGGTTATTTACAAAAAGGTCACAAGAGAACCATGGCTGTTCCAATCATTGGCAACATTTAAAGAAAGCTTTCAGTTCTAGTACTGTGCATTTCTCGTGTGTGTGTGTGTGTGTGTGTGTGTGTGTGTGTGTGTGTGTGTGTGTGTGTGTGTGTGTGTGTGTGTGTGTGTGTGTGTGTGTGTGTGTGTGTGTGCGTGCGTGCGTGCGTGCGTGCGTGCGTGCGTGCGTGCGTGCGTGCGTGTATTGACTTGACTTTCCTCCCCTGCCGAGTCAGTACACAACAAACTCTGATAATCCATAGCTCTAGTCAGTCTAGTGCCTGTGGCACTGTGTATTCTAAAGAATAACTCTGACTTGCTACCCAGGTGTCAACTGTCAAGCATCGCCGCAGTGCACAATTACAAGGCAGTAGTCCTAACGATGTGCTTGCCCCCTGCATCCTCCCCATTAACCTGTCAATTAGAGTTCACCTGGGAAGAGGGAGGGGAGAGGGGGAGGGGGAAGAAGGGTTGAGGGGAACAGTCTTTTGGGGCATCATGTGGAGTGATTGGTCCATGTACTCTCTCTTTCTTTCTTTCCCTCTTTCCTTCTTTCTCTCTCTCTCTCTCCCCATCTCCCCCTCTCTCCCTCTCTCTTGCTCTCTCTCTCTCCCTCTCTCTTGATCTCTCTCACTCTCTCTCTGGGGAGCCTTGGCTGTGATTGAGACCCCCTTCTGGTCCTTTCTCTCTCTCTCTCTCTCTCTCTCTCTCTCTCTCTCTCTCTCTCTCTCTCTCTCTCTCTCTCTCTCTCTCTCTCTCTCTCTCTCTCTCTCTCTCTCTCTCTCTCTCTCTCTCTCTCTCTCTCTCTCTCTCTCTCTCTCTCTCTCTCTCTCTTTCTCTCTGCTCTAACAAGCTCGGACACCGAGTATTTCTCTCTCGAGAGGGCACTGAGATGGGGGTAAGAGGGAGGAGAAGTGGCGAGGTGGTTGGCCGGGTGGGGGAGGGGGTTATTCTGTTATTCTCATTGATAATCAGGTCTCATCGGCAGGCCAGCGGTCAAACAGTACAGCATCTTTCCCTGCATCACTAATCTCTCCAACATGGCTGGTTGCCCTCGTGTCAGGTCCCCCCCTTTCACCTCCCTGGTAATGCGTGTCAAAAAGACCTGCCACACACACACAAAGACAGACACACACACGGACAGATGCACACACACAGACACAAACACATACGCACACGCATAGACACATTCACTCATGCATATACTGTACACACACATGCACACACACACACACACATCCACCCATACACACATATGCACACACACATCCACACACGCACACACACATCCACCCATACACACATATGCACACACACATCCACACACACACACATGCACACACACATCCACACACACACACATGCACACACACACACACACATCCACATGCACACAGACATCCACACACACACACGCACACACACATCCACACACACACACACACACACACACACACACACACACACACACACACACACACACACACACACACACACACACACACACACACACACACACACACACACACACACACACACACACACATGCACACATATCCATGCATGAGCACACACTCATACAGATACCAGTGGGTATACATACACTGAAATGTTTATCCGCAAATTAACTTGTTTAGCAAGAAAATGTAAAGGAATGAAAAATGTGTTGATGAACAAAACACTGAAGGAACCAGACATAACTAGAATCCTATGCATCTATCCTCAGTGAAATGGTCGAGCCTTCCTACAGTATATGCCTAATTACGCACACACACACACCAATACATCTACAACTGCAGAAACGTACATCAACACCCCCCATACACACATCAAAACACACGACTGCCCCCCCCCCCCTCCCCCCCCTCACACCCACACCAGAAAAGGTGTGATCAAGACCCTGCCCTGGATGTTCACTCAACTAAAGAACAGGGTCTGCGGCTCCTGTGGGCCCCAGCAAATCTGGATGTACCTGCTGCAATATTAATGCAATGTAGACAATGCATTATGCAAGCTCGCTGGGCTGAGGAGGCCTGGGGCGATGCTGGGACAAACAGGCAGGGAGGTAGGCAGGCAGGCAAGGAGGGAGAGAGGGAGGCATGCAGGTTTCTGTGGGTAAGTTAACTGTGTTGGGAGGGAAGCACAGAGGCAGGTGGCAGGCAGGGAGGGAGGCAGGCTCTTGTGGGTAAGTAAACTGTGTTGGAAAGGAGGGAGGCAGGTTCTTGTGGGTAAGTAAACTGTGTTGAGAG
Source organism: Salvelinus fontinalis (assembly GCF_029448725.1). Classification (NCBI taxonomy): domain Eukaryota; kingdom Metazoa; phylum Chordata; class Actinopteri; order Salmoniformes; family Salmonidae; genus Salvelinus; species Salvelinus fontinalis. The sequence goes on from NC_074676.1 coordinate 49,926,828, forward strand.
GGAGAAAAACAGGTTCTTGTGGGTAAGTAAACTGTGTTGGGAGCCTCTCTTTGTGTACCCGACAGGAACCTCACCTTACTTGGCAGTGGAGACTGAAAGGCAGGGATATGGCATTATTCAATAGGGGGCCCAAAGTGCAGACTTAGTTTTTTTCAATTGCTAAAAAGCGTTGGTCAATACTGAGCCACTTTTCAAAACTCTTCACAGTCTGCATTACCAACATGTATCTTGGACAAACAATTAATCTCACTTCCAAAACTCACTCAAACCACTTCATACATGTCTCAAAATATTATTATTCAACCACGACACTGGTAACAATTCTCACTCAGAAAGCATAACTTTGACACTCATGACACACTGACCTACAAAATAACAACAGGGAGCATTACATCAATTATTATTTTTTCATAAATCACCATTTCATTATAGAATAAGAAAAACACCTTTTCACTTTACTGACTGTACATGTAACAAGAATGAATCAGAAATGCTGTCACATTCGTCGTCTGTAGAAAGAGAGGAGGACCAATGTGCAGCGTGATATGAATACATCGTTACTTTTATTAACGAATAACACTGAATAAACTTACAAAACAATAAAACGAACGTGAAGCTATATATAATAAGTGCAGACACAAGCAACTAATACATAGACAATCACCCACGAAATACTCAAGGAATATGGCTGCCTAAATATGGTTCCCAATCAGAGACAACGATAAACAGTTGCCTCTAATTGAGAACCTGTAACGGCAGCCTTCCTCCTCTTCACGAGAAGAGAAGGTGTAGCAGGGATCGGACCAACACGCAGCGTAGCCAGTGCTCAACATGTTTAATGACGAAACACTTACAAATAACAAAATAACAAAATGTGGCAAACCGATACAGCCCTATCTGGTGCAGAGAAAACACAAAGACAGGAAACAACCACCCACAATCCCCAACCCAAAACAAGCCACCTAAATATGATTCCCAATCAGAGACAACACAAAACACCTGCCTCTGATTGGGAACCATATTAGGCCAAACATAGAAACAGACAAACTAGACACACAACATAGAATTCCCACCCAGCTCACGTCCTGACCAACACTAAAACAAGCAAAACACACAAGAACTGTGGTCAAAACGTGACAGAACCAATTTAGGCAACCATAGACATATAACTACCTAGACTAGTCAAAAACCCATAGACATACAAAAAACCATAGACAAAGGAAAACTAAACAAACCACCCCTTGTCACACCCTGACCTAACCAAAATAATAAAGAAAACTAAGAATACTAAGGTCAGGGCGTGACAAATGCTGTCACGCCCTGGCCTTAGTATTATTTGTTTTCTTTATTATTTTAGTTAGGTCAGGGTGTGACATGGGGTATGTGTGTGTTTGGGGGTATTTATATGGTAGAGGTGGTGTTGGTGGTAGTGTATGGGTTTGTGTTGAGTGTATGTATCTAGCTGTGTCTATGGGTGTGTAGTTTTCTAGGAAAGTCTATGGTTGACTGAATGGGTTCTCAATTAGAGAAGCTGGTTTCGGTTGTCTCTAATTGGGAACCATATTTAAGGCTGCCATAGGCTTTAGCTGTTTGTGGGTCATTGTATATGTATATGTCGACGTAAGTAGTTTGTGTGTGCACTTGCGTTTGAAGTTTCACGATCGTTTGTTGTTTTGTTAGTGTGGTTTAAGTGTTTCGTGTTCATCTTCGTCATTATAAATTAAAGAAGATGTATTCATATCATGTTGCGCCTTGGTCCTCTCATTCATGTCAACACGATCGTGACAAATGCAGCAATTTGCTTCAATAGCCTTTATTTTTTCTATATCTTTGCATATAGTCATTTACTTGAATTTAATGTTAAAACAAAAAACAAATTCCTGAAATTCCAGGGCTGCAATAATAATTACAAAAAACCCATCAGCAACATGTATAGTAAAACACTCATACTGTACTGTACTGTGAGGGTTCTAGTTCTCATCAACATGTATAGTAAAACACTCATACTGTACTGTACTGTGAGGGTTCTAGTTCTCATCAACATGTATAGTAAAACACTCATACTGTACAGTACTGTGAGGGTTCTAGTTCTCATCAACATGTATAGTATAACACTCATACTGTACTGTACTGTGAGGGTTCTAGTTCTCATCAACATGTATAGTATAACACTCATACTGTACTGTACTGTGAGGGTTCTAGTTCTCATCAACATGTATAGTATAACACTCATACTGTACATTACTGTGAGGGTTCTAGTTCTCATCAACATGTATAGTATAACACTCATACTGTACTGTACTGTGAGGGTTCTAGTTCTCATCAACATGTATAGTATAACACTCATACTGTACATTACTGTGAGGGTTCTACTTCTCATCAACATGTTGAGTATAACACTCATACTGTACAGTACTGTGAGGGTCCTAGTTCTCATTAACATGTATAGTATAACACTCATACTGTACAGTACTGTGAGGGTTCTAGTTCTCATCAACGTGTATAGTATAATCACTCATACTGTACAGTACTGTGAGGGTTCTAGTTCTCATTAACATGTATAGTATAACACTCATACTGTACTGTACTGTGAGGGTTCTAGTTCTCATCAACATGTATAGTATAACACTCATACTGTACATTACTGTGAGGGTTCTAGTTCTCATCAACATGTATAGTAAAACACTCATACTGTACGGTACTGTGAGGGTTCTAGTTCTCATCAACATGTATAGTATAACACTCATACTGTACGGTACTGTGAGGGTTCTAGTTCTCATCAACATGTATAGTAAAACACTCATACTGTACGGTACTGTGAGGGTTCTAGTTCTCATCAACATGTATAGTATAACACTCATACTGTACGGTACTGTGAGGGTTCTAGTTCTCATCAACATGTATAGTATAACACTCATACTGTACGGTACTGTGAGGGTTCTAGTTCTCATCAACATATATAGTATAACACTCATACTGTACAGTACTGTGAGGGTTCTAGTTCTCATCAACATGTTGAGTATAACACTCATACTGTACAGTACTGTGAGGGTTCTAGTTCTCATCAACATGTATAGTATAACACTCATACTGTACAGTACTGTGAGGGTTCTAGTTCTCATCAACATGTATAGTATAACACTCATACTGTACTGTACTGTGAGGGTTCTAGTTCTCATCAACATGTATAGTATAACACTCATACTGTACAGTACTGTGAGGGTTCTAGTTCTCATCAACATGTATAGTATAACACTCATACTGTACTGTACTGTGAGGGTTCTAGTTCTCATCAACATGTATAGTATAACACTCATACTGTACTGTACTGTGAGGGTTCTAGTTCTCATCAACATGTATAGTATACCACTCATACTGTACAGTACTGTGAGGGTTCTAGTTCTCATCAACATGTATAGTATAACACTCATACTGTACAGTACTGTGAGGGTTCTGGTTCTCATCAACATGTAAAGTATAATCACTCATACTGTACAGTACTGTGAGGGTTCTAGTTCTCATCAACATGTATAGTATACCACTCATACTGTACAGTACTGTGAGGGTTCTAGTTCTCCATCTCTCCTGCATTTGGCCACAAGTTCTCATCAGCATCACATCTTACGTCTTCTCTGGCGATGCATCTTGGAAAGTATCTTTTGGTACGTCTAATCCAACCCTGCCACTCTTCTCTCCCCAACAACCTGTCTTCCTTGATCCATGTTTCCAAACTAAATCATTCCGAATCCGTCCTATTTTGTCTGTTTGGTAACGAGACTAAAAACAGGACACTTGGGTAGGTTTTCAGCTGAAATTGCAATCAGCTGTGTTTTGGAATTATTATTATTGTTGGCTATACTCGGCCTTGTCTCAGGATTATAAGTTGGTTGTTGAAGATATCCATCCAGTGGTGCGGGGGCTGTGCTTTGGCAAAGTGGGTGGGGTTATATCCTTCCTATTTGGCCCTGTCCGGGGGTATCTTCGGATGGGGCCACAGTGTCTCCTGACCGCTCCTGTCTCAGCCTCCAGTATTTATGCTGCAGTAGTTTGTGTCGGGGGGCTAGGGTCAGTTGGTTATACCTGGAGTACTTCTCCTGTCTTATCCAGTGTCCTGTGTGAATTTAAGTATGCTTTCTCTAATTCTCTCGTTCTCTCTTTCTTTCTCTCTCTCTGAGAACCTGAGCCCTAGGACCATACGTCAGGACTACCGGGCATGATGACTCCTTGCTGTCCCCAGTCCGCCTGGCCTTGCTGCTATTCCAGTTTCAACTGTTCTGCCTGCGGTTATGGAACCCCTACCTGTCCCAGACCTGCTGTTTTCAACTCTTAATGATCGGCTATGAAAAGCCAACTGAGATTTTTTCCTGATTATTATTTGACCATGCTTGTCATTTATGAACATTTTGAAAATCTTGGCTCTCTCTAATTTTCTCCTTCTCTCTTTCTTTCTCTCGGAGGACCTGAGCCCTGGGACCATACGTCAGGACTGCCGGGCGTGGTGGCTCCTTGCTGTCCCCAGTCCGCCTGGCCTTGCTGCTGTTCCGGTTTCAGCTGTTCTGCCTGCGGTTATGGAACCGCCACCTGTCCCAGACCTGTTGTTTTTCAACTCTTAATGATCGGCTATGAAAAGCCAACTGAAAATTATTCATGATTATTATTTGACCATGCTTGTCACTTATGAACATTTTTGAACATCTTGGCATAGTTCTGTTATAATCTACACCCGGCACAGCCAGAAGAGGACTGGCCACCCCTCATAGCCTGGTTCCTCTCTAGGTTTCTTCCTAGGTTTTGGCCTTTCTAGGGAGTTTTTCCTAGCCACCGTGCTTCTACACCTGCATTCTAGCTGTTTGGGGTTTTAGGCTGGGTCTCTGTACAGCACTTCGAGATATTAGGTGATGTACAAAGGGCTATATAAAATAAACTTGATTGATTGAACTTGATTAAATATTCTGCTGAGATTTTCTATATGTTTCAATTTGGTTACTGCAGAAATGCACGACATTTGCCATCATTCTGTTTTGAATGTGTATGGGAGTACACAGGAGGATGAGGAGTATGAATGAGAAAAGAGGTCATGGATTTCAGGGGAATGTGGTCATTGATGCATGTTGTGTGAAAACAATGCAAAATGATTCACAGTTTAGTCCATATACACTTCTGTTTCGCTGACTGTGTGAAGAGTTTTCACAATGTGACTTCAGTTTTAACCAATGCATGTTAGCAATTGAAAAAAAACTGTAATGAAGTGTGTGTGTGTGTGTGTGTGTGTGTGTGTGTGTGTGTGTGTGTGTGTGTGTGTGTGTGTGTGTGTGTGTGTGTGTGTGTGTGTGTGTGTGTGTGTGTGTGTGTGTGTGTGTGTGTGTGTGTGTGTGTGTATATATATACCTGGACAATACATTATGCAGGTTCAAGCCATATATGAAATGTACTTCATTAAATGGTGAAATATCTTTCAATCTCTTAGTTACTATTCATGTAGCAGACACTATTTGGCCTGCTGACAAATAGTCCTCTGGAGGCTGTTGTTGTCTTAGTCTAACATGTGTGTCAACAAAATATTTTCAAAAGGAGGAGGCTGGGATCGAGGTCACCAGGTTTAGCCAGACAGTTATTTCACAAAGACAGCCCCCCCCCCCCCCCCCCCCCCCCCCCCCCCCCCGCACCCACCCACCCTCCTACACACACACACACACACACACACACACACACACACACACACACACACACACACACACACACACACACACACACACACACAGAGGCAGACATATTTTTTCCACTTGAAAACTGTCTCTGAACTTTGTGTGACCCTACCTCTGAACATAGCAATACAAATCCAACCAAAAATAGCACTATCCCCTCCCCACCCTACTCCCTTTTTGTTAGCTCTCAGCTCCTCAACTCTTTGCTCGCATAGCGTTGAGCCACTTTCTCCATTGCCCTGAGAGGCTATGGCAACAGGGCAGCCCCAAAAGCAGAGTGGAGAAGGCTCTCCTTCTTTTTTAAAGGCACAGACGTCAATTCAACGTATAGTTGTGATTTAAATTTGGGTGAGTTGTCAACTAACGTGAATTCAACGTGAATCAACAAAACATTTCACCATGTCATTGAATTTACGTTAAAAGTGTGATGTGTCATGTGAATTTAAAACATTTTTTTTATCCCTTACGTTGATGACTTTTTGCAAATCCAATCAGTTTTCCACATTGATTCACATCATCACATTTGAACTCTTGTTGAAACAACGTTGATTCAACCAGTTTTTGCCCAGCAGGTCTCCTTTTATAAAGGTTTGTCTTTGCTCAAAGAGGGTCATAGAATTTCCTTCATATGTGCTGCGGACATCTACCTTAAAAGAAAATGATATCATCAAAAGAAGATGGAGAATAATTTTGTCCACTCTGATGGGCCATACTGATGGGTCATGCTTTTCTCCGCTCTGATGGGCCATACTGATGGGCCATGCTTTTCTCCGGTCTGATGGGCCATGCTGATGGGCCATGCTCATCTCCGCTCTGATGGGCCATACTGGTGGGCCATGCTTTTCTCCGCTCTGATGGGCTATACTGATGGGCCATACTGATGGGCCATGCTTTTCTCCGCTCTGATGGGATATACTGATGGGCCATGCTTTTCTCCGCTCTGATGGGCCATACTGGTGGGCCATGCTTTTCTCCGGTCTGATGGGATATACTGATGGGCCATGCTCATCTCCGCTCTGATGGGCCATACTGGTGGGCCATGCTTTTCTCCGCTCTGATGGGCTATACTGATGGGCCATACTGATGGGCCATGCTTTTCTCCGGTCTGATGGGCCATGCTGATGGGCCATGCTTTTCTCCGCTCTGATGGGCCATACTGATGGGCCATGCTTTTCTCCGCTCTGATGGGCCATGCTGATGGGCCATGCTCATCTCCGCTCTGATGGGCCATACTGGTGGGCCATGCTTTTCTCTGCTCTGATGGGCCATGCTGATGGGCCATGCTTGTGGTTCTGTGAAATTGTGAATCCATGCCATTACAAGGTTTGGAATATATGACGGTGCATCGAGAGAAAACAGGGACATAGCTCCCCAAAAAGAAGAAACAGAGAACAGAAACCTGCCCTCGTGTCAAGGGAAAGAGGTCTCAAGCAACAAGATGAAGAAAAATTATTCCAATTCTCCAACCCTGTCTCCACATAGTCTCCCAGAGGCCTTCAGAACAATTACCTCATACAACCGCACGGCTCGCGCGACAGCGACTGTACACAACAGTGTTGAACCCCACTCCCTTTCGGGACAAATTTAATAAAAAAGATGATGCCTACAGGGGAAAACAGGCCCATGCGGTCGATATATCTCAGAGAGTGTCCCGTTTCGGTTGAGAGAGTGCATTACAATGGAACACAATTTGGGCCTCGGGAGGCTCTGCGAAAGGAGGATCCCTCCAAGACTGTTTCTTCTAAAAGCATGGAGAGGAAGCAGCCAGGCCTGTGAAGGAGACAAAGCATCCAATCCCCCACTGAAGAAAGTTCTGGGGAGACATGTACCTTCTCCCAGCCACACATACACACACGCATGCACCGAACACACACACACACACACAATGCACTGAACACACACACACACATGCATGCACCGAACACACACACACACAATGCACTGAACACACACACACACACGCATGCACCGAACACACACACACACAATGCACTGAACACACCCACACGCATGCATTTACAAATACACAGATCAACACAAAAACACACATGCATGTACGACACACACACACACCCACGCACATGTCGTCACATACCCACCAGCCCTCCTTACTTCCTTTGGTGACTTTGCTGGCAGGCTTCATATCACATCTACATCTACTGATGTGTGTATCTCAGCTTATGATATTTGTTGCTGAATTGAATATCCATCATGTTATGACTCCTAGGCACAGCAGCAGAAGACAGAAAAACATGGGAGCCTCCGAGGAGCGGTAACAAAATATGCTGAACGAGTTACATAAACAAAAGCAGAACTTTATGAAGGCCTTCTGGTGCCTAGGAGTTATTTTTTTCCAGGGAAAGGGAATGGGTTGAGGGGTGGAGAGGGGGGGATGGGACGGGACGGGGGGACGGGAAGGGTGGAGAGCAGGGGGAAGAGGAGGGTGGAGGGGTGGTGGAGATGAAGGGGGAAGGGGAGGGGGAGAGGAGTTGGGGAAGGGGTGGTGGAGAGGAGGGAGGTTGAGGGATGGAGAGAGGGGGTGAGAGGAGGGGGGGTCGCTCCACAGTGTGAGGACGGAGGTGCTCTCTTTTCCACAGTTGCTGTTATAGCCACCAGTGTCTCTCTCTGCTTTATGTCCTGGTGTGCTCTTGGCCAGGCATTTTTTGACACACAGGAGGTAGTCCACAAAAACAAAGTGCTCCAGGAGGAGAGGATAAAAGAAAGAGAGAAAGAAAGAAAGATACCAAATCATGAGAAAACAAAAACAACGTAAAACACCAAATAATGCATGCAGAGCAGAATGGCCGGTACCCGCTAATTATCAAATCCAGAAAAGAGCCGTTAAATTCTACAAACATCTAAAAGGAAGCGACTCCCAAACCTTCTATAACAAAGCCATCACCTACAGAGAGATGAACCTGGAGAAGAGGTCCTAAGCAAGCTGGTCCTGGGGCTCTGTTCACAAACACAAACAGACCCCACAAAGCCCCAGGACAACAGCACAATTAGACCCAACCAAATCATGAGAAAACTAAAATATATTTACTTGATACATTGGAAAGAATTAACTAAGAAACTGAGCAAACTAGAATGATATTTGGTCCTAAACAGAGAGTACACAGTGGTAGAATACCTGACCACTGTGACTGACCCAAACTTAAGGAAAGCTTTGACTATGTACAGACTCAGTGAGCATAGCCTTGCTATTGAGAAAGGCCGCCGTAGGCAGACATGGCTCTCAAGAGAAGACAGGCTATGTGCACACTGCCCACAAAATGAGGTGGAAACCGAGCTGCACTTCCTAACCTCCTGCCCAATGTATGACCATATTAGAGACACATATTTCCCTCAGATCACACAGATCCACAAAGAATTCGAAAACAAATCCAATTTTGATAAACTCCCATATCTACTGGGTGAAATTCCACAGTGTGCCATCACAGCAGCAAGATTTGTGACCTGTTGCCACAAGAAAAGGGCAACCAGTGAAAAACAAACACCATTGTAAATACAACCCATATTTATGCTTACTTATTTTAACTTGTGTGCTTTAACCATTTGTACATTGTTACAACACTGTATATATTTAATATGACACTCGTAATGTCTTTATTGTTTTGAAACTTCTGTATGTGTAATGTTTACTGTTAATTAGTTTTGTTTGTTTCACTTTTGTGTATTGTCTACCTCATTTGCTTTGGCAATGTTAACACATGTTTCCCATGCCAATAAAGCCCCTTGAATTGAATTGAATTGAATTGAGAGAGAGAGAGAGAGAGAGAGAGAGAGAGAGAGAGAGAGAGAGAGAGAGAGAGAGAGAGAGAGAGAGAGAGAGAGAGAGAGAGAGAGAGAGAGAGAGAGAGAGAGATGGTAAATGCTTCAGCTGTGCTGTTTGGTAGTCCTCCTTAAAAAGTATATTATTTTCTTTCGGAATGTAGTGGAGTAAAAGTAAAAGTTCTAAAAAGTAAGGTACAGATACCCCCCAAAAACTACTTAAGTAGTACTTTAAAGTATTTTTACTTAAGTACTATTCACCACTGCCTCTACTCTTGTGCAGGGCAATCAAGGGCAGCAGTATTCTGTGGTATTGGTAATAACTACTGGGCAAACAAGCGGTTGTGCATATGTGATGCAATATTGGTAGAGTTGCCTCAAATATACACGTAACTACACTACATGGTCAAAATTATGTGGACACCCGCTCATTGAACATTTCATTGCAAAATCATGGGCATTCATTTTTAACCTTTATTTAACTATGCAAGTCAGTTAAGAACAAATTCTTATTTTCAATGACGGCCTAGGAACAGTGCCTTGTTCAGAGGCAGAACGACAGATTTTTACCTTGTCAGCTCGGGGTTCGATTTTGCAACCTTTCGGTTACTGGCCCAACGCTCTAAACACTAGGCTACCTGCCACCCCTATTAATATGGAGTTGGTCCCCCCTTTGCTGCTATAACAGCCTCCACTCATCTGGGAAGGCTTTCCACTAGATGTTGGAGTATTGCTGCGGGAAACTGCTTCCATTCAGCCTTGATCATTAGTGAGGTCGGGCACAGATGTTGGGCGATTAGGCTGGCTCACAGTCGGCGTTCCAATTCATCACAAAGATGTTCGATGGGGTTGAGGTCAGTGCTCTGTGCAGGCCAGTCAGGTTCTTCCACACCAATCTCGACAAACCATTCCTGTATGGACCTTGCTTTGCGCATTTGAATATTGTCATGCTAAAACAGGAAAGGGCCTTCCCCAAACTGTTTCCACATAGTTGGAAGCACAGAATAATTTAGAATGTCATTGTATGCTGTAGCGTTAAGATTTCCCTTCTGGAACTAAGGGGCCCAAACCATGAAAAACAGCCCCAGAACATTATTCCTCCTCCACCAAAATGTACAGTTGGCATTATGCATTGGGACAGGTACTATTCTCCTAGCGTCAGCCAAACCCAGATTCGTCTGTCAGACTGCCAGATGGTAAAGCATGATTCATCACTCCAGAGAACGTGTTTCCACTGCTCCAGAGATCAATGGCGGTGAGTTTTACACCACACCAGCGTACACTTGGCATGGTGCGTGGTGATCTTAGGCTTGGGTGCAGCTGCAATGCCATAGCAACCCATTTCATGAAGCTCCCAATGAACACTTCTTGTGCTGACGTTGCTTTCAGAGGCAGTTTGGAACTCGGTAATGAGTGCTACAACCAAGGACAGACGATTTATACGCGCTACGCGCTTCAGCACTCAGCAGTCCCATTCTACCACTTCGCGGCTGAGCCGTTGTTGCTCCAAGACATTTCCACTTCCCAATAACAGCAAATACATTGGAACGGGCAGTTCTAGCAGGGCAGAAACTGACTTGTTGGGAAGATGGCATCCTATGACGCTGCCACGTTGAACGTCACTGAGCTCTTCAATATGGGCCATTCTACTGCCAATGTTAATCTATAGAAATTGCATGGCTGTGTACTCGATGTTATACAGCTGTCAGCAAAGGGTCTGGATGAAATAGTCAAATCCACTAATTTGAAGGGGTGTCCACATACTTTTGGTGATGTAGTGTACCTTGACTTGATGGGTGCATAATGAGTGTCATAAACAGTTTCCTCTGGCTGTATCTCGACTTAACGACTTAAGTCATACAGAGCCTGTATGCCCTTATGACACACACACACACACACACACACACACACACACACACACACACACACACACACACACACACACACACACACACACACACACACACACACACACACACACACACACACACACACACACACACACACACACACACACACACACACACACACACACACCTGACAGGAAACAGACCCTCTCATCATCAATACATTCCACAGACCTTCTCCCACAAGCCTACACACTAAAATTAAAAGTAGTACACTATTAGCAAAACCTTACACTCATGAAGCAAAACATCAGCCCATATTTGCCCAACTATAAGCACATTGTCAACCTCACACTTGTTGCAAAACTCTACACACAGTGATTTGCAAAACACTAAACACACTTAACATACATTACACACAAAAATCTATCATGAAGTCACGTCCTTGCAGTACCAAAGCACTGACTGTCAAATTACCACACCGTCCAACCAATTGGTTCAAGGTGAGTTAATCGGTCTTCAAGCACATTGGAAAGAGTTAGAGAAAGAGTAAGACGAGGAGGAGGAGGACGAGGAGGAGGACAAAGAGGAGAACGAGGAGGATAAGGAGGACGAGGAGAACGAGGAGGACGAGGAGGAGGAGGAAGGGGAGGAAGAGGAAGACAAGAAGGTGCTCAAAGAGGACCGAACCTGACAAATAAGATCCGCGCAACACTGGTTGACCACGTTGTCAACCACGGCCTGATGCTGAGGGAGGCTGGACTGCGAGTACAGCCAAATCTAAGCCGATATACAGTGGCAAGTGTGATGAGAACATTTAGACTGGAAAATAGGTATTGTAAAAATATCATCATATCAAAAACATCTGCACGGTTTCAGTAACTGCTTACAGTACTGTATTCTATGCACTATCAGCACTTCTGTTACCTTTTCCTGTGAAATTACTGTACTATTGTATACTGCTTTTTTTCTACATAGGATTGAGGGTCAGGGACGACAAGGGGGAAGGCCTCCTATGTTCACAGAACAGCAAGAGAGGGAGATAGTAAACATGGTTTTGGCCAACAATGCTATAACACTCAAGCAGCTCCAAGCTAACATTGTCAATAACCACGCCATTTTCAACGATATCCATCAGGTCTCAACATCAACACTGGCACGCATCCTAAAAAAAAAACATATTCAAATGAAGCAAATTTATCGAGTGCCTTTCGAGCGCAATTCCGAAAGGGTGAAACGACTGCGGCATGATTATGCAGAGGTATGTATTCACTTTAGCAGTGTGATCTTGCATACTGTCTCATAATCTTTTACTGAACTGTAATATGTATACTAGATCTACACTGAACTACACAATTTTGCCTGACACTCTTTTTCAGAGAATTTTACGAATGGATGGAGAGGAGATCCAGCATGAGTTCATTTACGTAGATGAGGCTGGGTTCAACCTGACGAGAACACGAAGGAGGGGAAGAAACATCATTGGCCACAGGGCTATAGTCAATGTCCCAGGGCAACGTGGGGGTAATATAACACTCTGTGCAGCCATTACACAGAATGGGGTCCTCCACCGCCATGCCCATATGGGCCCTTACAACACAGCACTCACACTTACATTCTTGGACCAATTGCACAACATAACAGCAGCAAATCAAATCGATCATATGCAATACATTGTTGTCTGGGACAATGTGTCTTTCCACCGCTCTGCTCTGGTTCAGAACTGGTTTCAGCAACATCCACATTTCACCGTCCTATATCTTCCACCATACTCTCCATTCCTCAACCCTATAGAAGAGTTTTTCTTGGCATGGCGTGGAAGGTATATGATCTCCGTCTCCAGGCTGAGGTACCCCTCATCCAAGCCATGGAGGAGGCCTGTGACCAGATAGAGGTAGCAGCAATGCAAGGATGGATTCGTCATTCAAGACGTTTCTTTCCAAGGTGTCTTGCTAATGACAACATTGCCTGCGATGTTGATGAAATTCTCTGGCCAGATCCAGCTAGGCGAAGAGACAATGTCTAGTTATTTTTATTTTTTTTAACTTACAATACGTAAAGTGACGTTTGGTTACAGTATTATGAATCTCCATGTCAACATTATTATTATTATTATTATTTTTTATTTTATTTTATTTTATCCCCTTTTCTCCCCAATTTTCGTGGTATCCAATCGCTAGTAATTACTATCTTGTCTCATCGCTACAACTCCCGTACGGGCTCGGGAGAGACGAAGGTCGAAAGCCATGCGTCCTCCGAGGCACAACCCAACCAAGCCGCACTGCTTCTTTAACACAGCGCGCCTCCAGCCCGGAAGCCAGCTGCACCAATGTGTCGGAGGAAACACTGTGCACCTGGCCCGCTTGGCTAGCGCGCACTGCGCCCGGCCCGCCACAGGAGTCGCTGGAGCGCGATGAGACAAGGAAATCCCTACCGGCCAAACCCTCCCTAACCCGGACGACGCTAGCCCAATTGTGCGTCGCCCCACGGACCTCCCGGTCGCGGCCGGCTGCGACAGAGCCTGGGGGCGAACCCAGAGACTCTGGTGGCGCAGTTAGCACTGCGATGCAGTGCCCTAGACCACTGCGCCACCCGGGAGGCCCTCCATGTCAACATTTTGGGCGAATTGAGAAATAAATTAGTTTCCTCAGTCTGCAACATTGGTCTTGTGTAGTGTTTGGTGAATTTACATTATATTTGTACTTTGTTGATAGTAGCCTACTCTAATCATAGGGAAGTAGAAGTGATAAAAGTGTTTTAGGTTTATCACAGCAGAGTGTAACTCGTGCAAACAGAGTATAGTAATGTGAAACGTGTGTGTTTCATATGGTAACAAAGTGTGGTTTTTAAAAAGAAGTGTATAGTTTTTACAAGAGTGTTTAATTTTGCAAAGGATCTGCAGTGTTTTGCTAATTGGGTTTGTGGTTGTGCTAATTGTGTGTAGTGTTTTGAAAACACGGGCCCTGTTTTGAAAATCGTGCTTAAGCAATCAAAAAAAAACTGTATTGGGTTTGCCAATACAACCCACTGCCAAGCCATCACATTCGGAGCTGGTCCCAGAGGAGGTTATTTTCCCTCTGTGACCGTATTTGCTGGTCCCAGAGGAGGTTATTTTCCCTCAGTGACTGTATTTGCTGGTCCCAGATGAGGTTATTTTCCCTCAGTAACTGTATTTGCTGGTCCCAGAGGAGGTTATTTTCCCTCAGTGACTGTATTTGCTGGTCCCAGATGAGGTTATTTTCCCTCAGTGACTGTATTTGCTGGTCCCAGAGGAGGTTATTTTCCATCAGTAACTGTATTTGCTGGTCCCAGAGGAGGTTATTTTCCATCAGTAACTGTATTTGCTGGTCCCAGATGAGGTTATTTTCCCTCAGTAACTGTATTTGCTGGTCCCAGAGGAGGTTATTTTCCATCAGTAACTGTATTTGCTGGTCCCAGAGGAGGTTATTTTCCATCAGTAACTGTATTTGCTGGTCCCAGAGGAGGTTGTTTTCCCTCAGTAACTGTATTTGCTGGTCCCAGAGGAGGTTATTTTCCATCAGTAACTGTATTGGCTGGTCCCAGAGGAGGTTGTTTTCCCTCAGTAACTGTATTTGCTGGTCCCAGAGGAGGTTATTTTCCATAAGTAACTGTATTTGCTGGTCCCAGAGGAGATTGTTTTCCCTCAGTGACTGTATTTGCTGGTCCCAGAGGAGGTTATTTTCCATCAGTAACTGTATTTGCTGGTCCCAGAGGAGGTTGTTTTCCCTCAGTAACTGTATTTGCTGGTCCCAGAGGAGGTTATTTTCCATAAGTAACTGTATTTGCTGGTCCCAGAGGAGGTTGTTTTCCCTCAGTGACTGTATTTGCTGGTCCCAGAGGAGGTTATTTTCCATCAGTAACTGTATTTGCTGGTCCCAGAGGAGGTTATTTTCCATCAGTAACTGTATTGGCTGGTCCCAGAGGA
This sequence comes from Salvelinus fontinalis, assembly GCF_029448725.1. Classification (NCBI taxonomy): domain Eukaryota; kingdom Metazoa; phylum Chordata; class Actinopteri; order Salmoniformes; family Salmonidae; genus Salvelinus; species Salvelinus fontinalis. The sequence continues at coordinate 49,942,100 of NC_074676.1, forward strand.
GGTTGTTTTCCCTCAGTGACTGTATTTGCTGGTCCCAGAGGAGGTTATTTTCCATCAGTAACTGTATTTGCTGGTCCCGGAGGAGGTTGTTTTCCCTTAGTGACTGTATTTGCTGGTCCCAGAGGAGGTTATTTTCCCTCAGTGACTGTATTTGCTGGTCCCAGAGGAGGTTATTTTCCATCAGTAACTGTATTGGCTGGTCCCAGAGGAGGTTATTTTCCCTCAGTAACTGTATTTGCTGGTCCCAGAGGAGGTTATTTTCCATCAGTAACTGTATTTGCTGGTCCCAGAGGAGGTTATTTTCCCTCAGTGACTGTATTTGCTGGTCCCAGAGGAGGTTATTTTCCATCAGTAACTGTATTTGCTGGTCCCAGAGGAGGTTATTTTCCCTCAGTGACTGTATTTGCTGGTCCCAGAGGAGGTTATTTTCCCTCAGTGACTGTATTTGCTGGTCCCAGAGGAGGTTATTTTCCTTCAGTAACTGGATATGGGCTCCAGTGTGGCGCAGCGATCTATGGCACTGCATCTCAGTGCTAGAGATGTCACTACAGACACCATGGTTTGAATCCAGGCTGCATCACAACTGGCTGTGATTGGGAGTCCCATAGGGCGGTGCACAATTGGTCCAGGTTTGGCTGGTGTAGGCTGTCAAATGTAAATAAGAATTTGTTCTTCACTGACTTGTGTAGTTACAGTTTTTTTCAATTACTAACAAGTATCGGTCAATACAGAAGGCACTTTTTCAAAACTCTTCACAGTCTGCATTACCAACATGCATCTTGGCCAAACAGTTAATCTCACCTCCAAAACTCACTCAAACCACTTCATACATGTCTCAAAATATTATTGTTCAACCACGACACTGGTAACAATTCTCACTCAGAAAGCATAACTTTGACACTCATAACACACTGACCTACAAAACACTAACAACAGGGAGCATTACATCAATTACTAACTTTTCATAAATCACTATTTCATTATAGAATAAGAATGGCAGATTTTCACTTTACTGACTGTACTAAAGTATATGTAACAAGAATGAATCAGAAATGCAGCAATTTGCTTCAATAGCCTTTATTTTTTCTATATCTTTGCATATAGTCATTTACTTGAATATAATGTTAAAACAAAAAACAAATTCCTGAAATTCCAGGGCTGCAATAATAATTACAAAAAACCCATCATCAACATGTATAGTAAAACACTCATACTGTACTGTACTGTGGGGGTTCTAGTTCTCATCAACATGTATAGTATAATCACTCATACTGTACAGTACTGTGAGGGTTCTAGTTCTCATCAACATGTATAGTAAAACACTCATACTGTACTGTACTGTGAGGGTTCTAGTTCTCATCAACATGTATAGTATAACACTCATACTGTACAGTACTGTGAGGGTTCTAGTTCTCATCAACATGTATAGTATAACACTCATACTGTACAGTACTGTGAGGGTTCTAGTTCTCATCAACATGTATAGTATAACATTCATACTGTACAGTACTGTGAGGGTTCTAGTTCTCATCAACAAGTATAGTATAACACTCATACTGTACAGTACTGTGAGGGTTCTAGTTCTCATCAACATGTATAGTATAACACTCATACTGTACAGTACTGTGAGGGTTCTAGTTCTCTTCAACAAGTATAGTATAACACTCATACTGTATGGTACTGTGAGGGTTCTAGTTCTCATCAACATGTACAATATAACACTCATACTGTATGGTACTGTGAGGGTTCTAGTTCTCATCAACATGTACAATATAACACTCATACTGTACAGTACTGTGAGGGTTCTAGTTCTCATCAACATGTATAGTATAACACTCATACTGTACAGTACTGTGAGGGTTCTAGTTCTCATCAACATGTATAGTATAACACTCATACTGTACAATACTGTGAGGGTTCTAGTTCTCATCAACATGTATAGTATAACACTCATACTGTACAGTACAGTGAGGGTTCTAGTTCTCTTCAACAAGTATAGTATAACACTCATACTGTACAGTACTGTGAGGGTTCTAGTTCTCATCAACATGTATAGTATAACACTCATACTGTACAGTACTGTGAGGGTTCTAGTTCTCATCAACATGTATAGTATAACACTCATACTGTACAGTACTGTGAGGGTTCTAGTTCTCTTCAACAAGTATAGTATAACACTCATACTGTATGGTACTGTGAGGGTTCTAGTTCTCATCAACATGTATAATATAACACTCATACTGTACAGTACTGTGAGGGTTCTAGTTCTCATCAACATGTATAGTATAACACTCATACTGTACAGTACTGTGAGGGTTCTAGTCCTCATCAACATGTGTAGTATAATCACTCATACTGTACAGTACTGTGAGGGTTCTAGTTCTCCCTCTCTCCTGCATTTGGCCACAAGTTCTCATCAACATCACATCTTATGTATTCTCTGGCGATGCATCTTGGAAAGTATCTTCTGGAATGTCTAATCCAACGCTGGCAGTCTTCAGGAGAAGTGTCTCCACACCCTGGCAGTCTTCAGGAGAAGTGTCTCCACACCCTGGCAGTCTTCAGGAGAAGTGTCTCCACACCCTGGCAGTCTTCAGGAGAAATGTCTCCACACCCTGGCAGTCTTCAGGAGAAGTGTCTCCACACCCTGGCAGTCTTCAGGAGAAGTGTCTCCACACCCTGGCAGTCTTCAGGAGAAATGTCTCCACACCCTGGCAGTCTTCAGGAGAAGTGTCTCCACACCCTGGCAGTCTTCAGCAGAAGTGTCTCCACACCCTGGCAGTCTTCAGGAGAAGTCTCTCCACACCCTGGCAGTCTTCAGGAGAAGTGTCTCCACACCCTGGCAGTCTTCAGCAGAAGTGTCTCCAGACCCTGGCAGTCTTCAGGAGAAATGTCTCCACACCCTGGCAGTCTTCAGGAGAAGTCTCTCCACACCCTGGCAGTCTTCAGGAGAAGTGTCTCCACACCCTGGCAGTCTTCAGCAGAAGTGTCTCCACACCCTGGCAGTCTTCAGGAGAAGTGTCTCCACACCCTGGCAGTCTTCAGCAGAAGTGTCTCCACACCCTGGCAGTCTTCAGCAGAAGTGTCTCCACACCCTGGCAGTCTTCAGCAGAAGTGTCTCCACACCCTGGCAGTCTTCAGGAGAAGTGTCTCCACACCCTGGCAGTCTTCAGGAGAAGTGTCTCCACACCCCGCATTCATGACATCCAATAAGGACATCTGGTCATGTGGATGGTGGTCATAAACCTTCCACCTCCAGGCAGAGAAAAACTCCTCTATGGGGTTTAGGAAGGGGTAGTTTGGAGGCAGGAATATATTACTGACATCCTGGGATGTGCAGCAAACCAGTCTGTGACTGCAGCTGAGTGGTGGAATGCCACATTATCCCACACAACAACGAAGGAAAGGGAGTTTCTTGCCCCTCTCTCCTCCGCTGGCACAAGTCGATTATGCAGGTCATCCAGAAAATAAATGAGCCTCTCTGTCGGGGCCAATGAGTGGTTTGTTTAACAACAAGCCATCATTGGACAGTGCTGCACACATTGTGATGTTAGCTCCTCTCTGGCATGAGACATCCACGGTTGCTCTCTGTCCAATCACATTTCTTCTCCTGAAGCGTGTTTTTGCTAGGTTTAATCCAGCTTCATCCACAAAGTTAAATGTATGTGCAGTTTGCCTGGCTTCCATCTCTATTACTCTCTAAAATACAGTAAATCCACAGTTTTACAGTACTTTACATTATGCATAGCTGTGTATGTACCCTGTTTGGTTATTGAACAGACATTTTACCTGGACATATTGATACCGGAGTTATTTTACACGTTCACTGTTTCTCTCAAAGGGTTCAGTGTACAACTGCTTCATCCTTGTTTTATGTTTCTCTAGGACTCTGGCAATTGTCATTGTGCTGACCGTATTCACATTCCCAAAAGTGATATTGTCTGCCAGCACTCTGTCCCGAATTTCCCGCAGTTTTATTGCATTGTTACCCATTACCATGTCAACAATGACAATTTCCTGCGCATCTGATAACATTCTGCCTCTCCATCCTGAGGGAGGCAACCTTTGGATCCTACTGAAAAACACAAAACAATCAATATATTTCAAAATGTCAGTACATGTAAAAATGTGAACATACTGTATTGTACTGTAATATGTAGTTCAATTATCACTGAAGGATGCACATCTCACCTGTTGTTTTGCTGGAAATTTGTACTATTGTTGATGCAACTGGTGAACACTGCAGATTTGGTTGCATCCTTAAACCGGCCTCTCTCAAAGAGAGACCATGGTTTACAACATGGTCAATAATTGTGGCCCTTATCTCATCAGAGACCACTGCTCTTCGTCTTCCTCTCCTTTGTCCTCCACGCATTCCTCCTCTCCTTGCCACTCTTCTTTCCCCACCAACCTGTCTTCCTTGATCCATGTTTCCAAACTAAATCATTCCGAAGCTGTCCTCTTGTAAGGTTCTGAATTTATTTTCTTAGTCAACCTTGTGTTCTGTTTCTTTGTGTTCTAGAAAGTAGCCCTGTTTCTTTGTGTTCTTGAAAGTAGCCCTGTTTCTTTGTGTTCTTGAAAGTAGCCCTGTTTCGTTGTGTTCTTGAAAGTAGCCCTGTTTCTTTGTGTTCTAGAAAGTAGCCCTGTTTCTTTGTGTTCTTGAAAGTAGCCCTGTTTCGTTGTGTTCTTGAAAGTTGCCCTGTTTCTTTGTGTTCTTGAAAGTAGCCCTGTTTTTTTGTGTTCTTGAAAGTAGCCCTGTTTCGTTGTGTTCTTGAAAGTAGCCCTGTTTCGTTGTGTTCTTGAAAGTAGACCTGTTTCGTTGTGTTCTTGAAAGTAGCCCTGTTTTTTTGTGTTCTTGAAAGTAGCCCTGTTTCGTTGTGTTCTTGAAAGTAGCCCTGTTTCGTTGTGTTCTTGAAAGTAGCCCTGTTTCGTTGTGTTCTTGAAAGTAGCCCTGTTTCTTTGTGTTCTTGAAAGTAGACCTGTTTCGTTGTGTTCTTGAAAGTAGCCTTGTTTCGTTGTGTTCTGGAACGTAGCCCTGTTTCTTTGTGATCTTGAACGTAGCCCTGTCTTTCATTTTTGTTCATTGATTTCACCTGTGTTAGTTACTCACCTGGTCTCATCAGCTCCTTATTTAGTTCAATTCATTCTGTTTGTGCCTTTGTGAGGTATTCTTTGTTTTGACTCTACTAAGCTTTTTCCTAGCTCGTTTGTGAGAACCAGTTATAGCCTTCAGTCCTAGTTGATTCACCTGCCTGTCTGTGACCACGATTCCTGGGCGTGAATCTACACATTTTTCTCCCTGAGTATTCATTACACCTCTTGTCTGTTTGGTAACGAGACTTAAAACAGGACACTTGGGTAGGCTTTCAGCTGAAATTGCAATCAGCTGTGTTTTGGAATGATTAAATATTCTGCTGAGATTTAATATATGTTTCAATCTGGTTACTGCAGAAATGCACGACATTTGCCATCATTCTGTTTTGAATGTGTTTTTAACAGTTTTAGAAACAGTGTGTCAGCATTTGAAAACGTGCAGCAAATATATAGTTTTGCAGGTGGTGTAGTATGAATGAGAAGAGTTCGTGGATTTCAGGGGAATGTGGTCATTGATGCATTTTGTGTGAAAACAATGCAAAATGATTCACAGTTTGGTCCACATACACTTCTGTTTCGCTGACTGTGTGAAGAGTTTTCACAATGTGACTTCAGTTTTGACCAATGCATGTTAGCAATTGAAAGAAACTAAATTAAATGTATTTATATAGCCCTTCTTACATCAGCTGATATATCAAAGTGCTGTACAGAAACCCAGCCTAAAACCCCAAACAGCAAGCAATGCAGGTGTAGAAGCACGGTGGCTAGGAAAAACTCCCTAGAAAGGCCAAAACCTAGAGAGGAACCAGGGGGTGGCCAGTCCTCTTCTGGCTGTGCCGGGTGGAGATTATAACAGAACATGGCCAAGATGTTCAAATGTTCATAAATGACCAGCATGGTCAAATAATAATAATCACAGTAGTTGTCGAGGGTGCAACAAGTCAGCACCTCAGGAGTAAATGTCAGTTGGCTTTTCATAGCCGATCATTGAGAGTATCTCTACCGCTCCTGCTGTCTCTAGAGAGTTGAAAACAGCAGGTCTGGGACAGGTAGCATGTCCAGTGAACAGGTCATAGCCGCAGGCAGAACAGTTGAAACTGGAGCAGCAGCACGGCCAGGTGGACTGGGGACAGCAAGGAGTCATCATGCCAGGTAGTCCTGAGGCATGGTCCTAGGGCTCAGGTCCTCAGAGAGAGAGAACTTACTTAAATAAAGGGTAAATATATATATATCATTTTAATTGCTGGTCCCAGAGGAGGTTATTTTCCCTCAGTAACTGTATTTGCTGGTCCCAGAGGAGGTTATTTTCTCTCAGTAACTGTATTTGCTGGTCCAAGAGGTTATTTTCCCTCAGTAACTGTATTTGCTGATCCAAGAGCAGGTTATTTTCTCTCAGTAACTGTATTTGCTGGTCCAAGAGGTTATTTTCCCTCAGTAACTGTATTTGTAGCAGTAAATGTATTTGTGGCCAAATGCACTCTGTCTTTTTCTCCATGTTCCTCCCATATATCTTCAATGGGGTGATGATATGTTGTCCACAGTGGAAATAATTACAGACGATTCAACAGTCTGCCTCCCTATATGGGTAAGAGGGGAGGGGTGGGGAGGTGGGGAGTGGGAGGGAGAAGGTGGGGAGGTAGAGGGAGGGGAGGGGAGTGAAGGAGGTGGGGAGGGGAAGGGAGGAGAGTGTAGGAGGGAGGAGGTGGGGAAGGGAGGGAGGAGAGGGGAGGAGGGAGGAGGTGGGGAGGTAGAGGGAGGCGAGGGGAGTGAAGGAGGTGGGGAGGGGAAGGGAGGAGAGTGTAGGAGGGAGGAGGTGGGGAAAGGAGGGAGGAGAGGGGAGGAGGTGGGGCAGGTATCAGGAGACATACATTAGTCATGGGATATGTAAGAAAACAGATGGAAAAGATTAAGGCCATTTTCCATTATTTTCTTTCCTGTGAAAACAACTTTACTTTTAAAAACTTTTCACAAAATAACGTATGTCAGAAAAAAATAAACAGGAAATGCACAGTTCCGCTGATCTTCTTTTTCAATATACCGTCAGCTCTACATGATATTTGTCGATCGCAGAAAATTAGCTGTACTTTCTATCTCATATTGAACACACATTGCCTCTTCTCTGCGCAAACAGCAAACTGTCAAAGCTTTTTTCCAAATTTCTTCAAAAGCATCCCACTATGCCTCACAAGTGAAATTCAATTCATTATCTACAAAGTTTTGTTGTGTTTGGGAGCTTCACTGCAATTTCAGAAATCCCTCAATGCTTTGAGAACTGACTGGGGGAAAACAACAACATAGCCATCTTTTCCTTTCCATCATAAACATGTCCCTGTGCTTCCTGAATAATCAGCTAAATTGGAAATGAGTTTGTCTATTGTAAAACCTTCCCTTTGCTATGTGTGCATCCGGAATAATCAATACCATTGTTAGTGTATTAGGGATGTGGCGTCTATGCCAATGGGATTCTGCCTGGATGAAGTGTACAAAGGGGGAAGGAAAGAAGAATAGAGCAATGTTAAAAGGCATCCTAAGAACTCCACTAAATGCACCGATCCAAAGCTGTACAATACTGGAGGGGGAAAAGTGCCAGAGGACTGAGACAGGGGACGTGACCTAACTGTTTTATGGAGGAGAGCTCCATTTGATACACCATTTACCCTGGAGCACCCGATGCAAAGTAGGGGGGATTATATGATGTTTCCCCCCACCGCACTACAAAGGGATGGTCGGAAAAAAGTTCAGAACCGATTTAATATAGACAAAAAAACATGCAAGGATTTTGCTGCTGCAATGGCTTTCAGGGGGCCCTGTGCTGTGCAGAGGATTAGTTCAGAACGAGGATGAACTAGCATTCTCACCAGCCACAAAATGTAGAAAGTTTGAGTTGTAAATTCCAAAATTATGACAGAGGTATAGGATGACAACAACTTGCCTCCAGTAACTATCCCAGTTTCCCATATCTCGTTGAGCCTGGGCAATATCTCTCTGAGGTACTTTTCTGAGGTACTTTCCATCCATCAGGCCAATCAATGTCATTCTCACTCTGCAAATGGTCTCATAACCCAGCAAGAATTGCATTTTCAAGAGCTTTCTTTCTTTGTCCTGTCAGCATAATTTGTTTAAACGAGCTGAAACCAAAGCCCTCAGTGGAGACCTCAGCGGGCCCTTTCCTCACCAGCCTGTCTGTCTGCCACTCGACATGCTAGAAGAGACTGCACTTACAGGAAATAAATAATACATTGACAGAGAAATTAACTGTATGGACTGAGGACTGTTTGCCAAGATGTCCGAGGACCATCTCCCACTTCCTGTCTGGAGGTCGGAAGTTCAGAACAAGCATCAAATAAAAACATGATGTGCTTATTAATGAAACCCCACTGCTGGAAAAAAACAAAATAGATGATGACAAGGAAGAAAAACAGAAGGACGAGGATAACAATCAATCTGTGATTTGGAGATGATGATTGCTATTGACCGAGTTCAGGGGTTGCCATGGACGCCCACCCACCCAAACAAAGTAATTAGATAGAAAGTATCTTCAGATTGACAGGAGAGGATCACACATGTTATGGCAGACTACACCCACAAACAGAGGTTAGATAGTAAACAAACTGCCAGTCAGGAAACCTTTCTACATGTTATCATCAAAATAATATTTGTTATTTATTCTTCCTACTTGAAACTGCTTCCTTGGTATAGCTAGTTACATTACATACATATCGGACACTTCACAATGCCTACAGTGCACACACATATTCGATGCGCACCGCTTCACCACAGTATTTCCATAGTTTCCGTATCACGGCTAGAAAAAAGCAAAGCGTCATTAGTATTGTAATCTGTGGGGAGGTGGTGTCCTCTAATACAACTCAGAGTTGGTCCCCCTGGGCGGAGGGTTCATTATCCCAGACAACAGGCAGTCTCACACAGTCCATAGTCCTGCTAGGCTGATCATGATGTCTCCACCTTTACTAGACCCCTTGGGACCCAGACAACAAGGCTGAGGATGTGTCCAACAAAATGCATGGTGTTACATTACGGGGGTCTTATGGTGTCTCTCGCCCAGAATTAGCAATGAGAGGTGGCTTATCGATGGATCTGTTTCTTGCAACAACAGGGTTATGGGTTTGATTCCAGCATTTACCGGATACAGAATATGGATATATATGTGTAACTGAAAGTTAGTTGGGATAAAAGTGCCTGCTAATTTACCTTTTACACCAGCAGAGGCGAAGGCAAACGTTTAATTGAGCGAGGACCAGATTGAATGTAACCTATGTTACTTTTTTTCAATGTTATTGTTGGGTTTGTTTACTTGTACAGGCCTTAAGTATGGCACATGTGTTGGGCTACTTGGGAATCTTGTAAAATTCAGGGTGAGAGTTGAGTTACGATATCTTTGAAATAGGAACGTTATAGCATCAAACCAAAACATCTATAGCACTCCACCTTTTCAGGCTTTTAAAAGCATAAATTTCAAACACGCAGAAATTAAATACAGTTCATTGACAGAAGCAACGCAGATTAATCTGTTACCTGCAAAGCGAGACGTCGAGGTTCACAGTAATTCTTCTCATAAAGAGAAATCCATCATATAATATCATCTCTTCTATGGTGCTAGAGTAAGTCCCTGGCCTCGGGTTAGCACCTGTTGAACAGCTGGCAGCAAGACAAGACTGTGGGGCTTCTGGAGTTATGTAAACACAATATTCATCTCACAACAAGTGTTGTGTTTGCCGATTGACATGAAAAGTAATGGATGCTAGCTAGCAGATAAAAATGCAAAGGACTGACTTCTGGGTGACTGCCTGTGCTATATACAGTCGTGGCCAAAGGTTTTGAGAAAGACACAAATATTAATTTTCACAAAGTCTGCTGCTTCAGTGTCTTTAGATATTTTTGTCAGATGTTACTATGGAATACTGTAGTATAATTACAAGCATTTCATACGTGTCAAAGGCTTTTATTGACAATTACATGAAGTTGATGCAAAGAGTCAATTTTTGCAGTGTTTACCCTTCTTTTTCAATCCGCCCTGGCGGATGGCAGCCCATTCTTGCATAGTCAATGCTTGGAGTTTGTCCGAATTTGTGGGTTTTTGTTTATCCACAAGCCTCTTGAGGATTGACCACAAGTTCTCAATGGGATTAAGGTCTGGGGAGTTTCCTGGCCATGGATCCAAAATATCAATGTTTTGTTCCCCAAGCCACTTAGTTATCACTTTTGCCTTATGGCAAGGTGCTCCATCATGCTGGAAAAGGCATTGTTTGTCACCAAACTGTTCCTGGATGGTTGGGAGAAGTTGCTCTCGGAGGATGTGTGGTACCATTCTTTATTCATGGCTGTGTTCTTAGGCAAAATTGTGAGTGAGCCCACTCCCTTAGCTGAGAAGCAACCCCACACATGAATGGTCTCTTTACTATTGGCATGACACAAGACTGATGCTAGCGCTCACCTTGTCTTCTCCGGACAAGCTTTTTTCCGGATGCCCCAAACAATCGGAAAGGGGATTCATCAGAGAAAATTACTTTACCCCAGTCCTCAGCAGTCCAATCTCTGTACCTTTTGCAGAAAAGCCGTCTGTCCCTGATGTTTTCCTGGAGAAAAGTGGCTTCTTTGCTGCCCTTCTTGACACCAGGCCATCCTCCAAAAGTTTTCGCCTCACTGTGCGTGCAGATGCACTCACACCTGCCTGCTGCCATTCCTGAGCAAGCTCTGTACTGGTGGTGCCCCGATCCCGCAGCTGAATCACTTTTAGGAGACGTTCTGGCGCTTGTTGGACTTTCTTGGGCGCCCTGAAGCCTTCTTCACAACAATTGAACCGCTCTCCTTGAAGTTTGTGATGATCCGATAAATGGTTGATTTAGGTGCAATCTTACTGGCAGCAATATCCTTGCCTGTGAAGCCCTTTTTGTGCAAAGCAATGATGACGGCACGTGTTTCCTTACAGGTAACCATGATTGACAGAGGAAGAACAAGTCTGAAGCTTCCAGTCTGTTATTCGAACTCAATCAGTATGACAAAGTGATCTCCAGCCTTGTCCTCGTCAACACTCACACCTGTGTTAATGAGAGAATCACTGACATGATGTTAGCTGGTCCTTTCGTGGCCGGGCTGAAATGCAGTAGAAATGTTTTTGGGGGATTCAGTTTATTTGCATGGCAAAGAGGGACTTTGCAATTAATTGCAATTCATCTGATCACTCTTCATAACATTCTGGATTATATGCAAATTGCCATCATACAATAACCAGTCCAGTTGTACATGTGTGCGGCTGTACACTCAGCCCCTGACGTCATGATTGGTAACTTATGAACATTACCAGGATCGTAAAGGGAAAGGGCACTCTGTCAGACTCCACCCAACATGACTGACGGCTCCGAACAGTTGGGCCCTGGCGTCTTACGTGACTTCGATTCTCTCCCACTTAAATAAGCTCTTTCCATACCCGCGAGAGAGCCAGGCGGTCACATAAATAACATAAATGGAGGGAAAGAGTCAGATGACAGCATAAGAAAACATCTGTCATCTTCCCCGACGGATGGATAGAGTGGCACCGATGCTCTGAGAAAGGGGGAAGGAAGGAAAGGATGTGGGAAAGAAAAAAAGAGAGGGAAAGGACAAAGAAAGAGAGGAGTGCAGAGTGTGTTCAGTGTGTGGTGGGGTAGTATACTGCCCGGGCTCCCAAGGTCTAGCGTGCTGAAGCGTTAAGTCCCGGCCTGTGCGTCTGTAGCTGCGGCAGCTCGCACTGCCGTGCCGGGACATTATTAATATTCCGCATCGGCATTGATAGCCCGTCTTTATTAGGTCCTAATGAAGATAAAAATGTGTTGTGTAATTTTTATGCGGAAACTATATAAATGCAAATGCTCCCAGGGACTGTTTTGCCCTACTCTCTCTCTCTCTCTTCCTAAACCGCGGAACGGGAGGCTTTCGTCAAGGCTGCCTGTCGCTAGGAGATTTGTAAACAATTTAAAGGACCAAATAGATTTTTTCCCCCTCTTTCCATTTTCCTTTTTGTAATGATTTAACTGTATTATACTAGACACCCATGGTTTAGCGGGATACTCCAGATAGGAAGTGGATGTTTGTAATATCAGCGTTTATATACAGATACCATCGAAATAATACACAGATACTTATCTGAAACCAGATTTATTTGGCTGTTGTAATAGAACTAGGCTCAAAGGCTAGAATCACTGTCGGATTTGTATTTGGCGAAACGTGCAATGTTTTTACATGGGCAGTAGAACACATAATCATAAGAGTACCATGCTAATGCTACACTCAAATGTCTCGGTAGACTAGGCACTGTGTCATCATAGATGACCACGACTGTATAACTCATCTCCTTTTGATGTTCTTAGAATGAGAGAGGCTTGCTCTGGATACGACAACATTTCATAATCATCCAGTGTGGGAAGTCACAACATGCCTTTCTTGGCCTTCAACAGTCAATGTAATTGAGTCTCATTATTATTTATTTTTATCACGTTTGTATTGTTGATTGATTGTGATCCTGAAAGGTCTCCAACTCAGTCGATGTCATGGGGTACATGAACTACCGTGGTTGAAAAAAGGTCATTCATCAACTTTTTTCCAACCATATACAACCACGCTTCATGTACCTGACGTTGACTGATTACAGTACTTCCCCCTCTCCGTTTGATGCCTCTGAGGCTAAGCCTATACAAGGCTTCACGTTCACCTTACATACGGAGATGTGTGTCATGTGTCATGGAATGGTGATGAAGTATGAGCTGTGAGGGAGGTAGTAGTGAAGTATGAGGTATGAGGTATGAGTATGAGGTAGTAGTGAAGTATGAGCTGTGAGGGAGGTAGTAGTGAAGTATGAGGTATGAGGTATGAGGTATGAGTATGAGGTAGTAGTGAAGTATGAGCTGTGAGGGAGGTAGTAGTGAAGTATGAGGTATGAGGTATGAGGTATGAGTATGAGGTAGTAGTGAAGTATCAGCTGTGAGGGAGGTAGTAGTGAAGTATGAGGTATGAGGTATGAGGTATGAGTATGAGGTAGTAGTGAAGTATGAGCTGTGAGGGAGAGGGTAGTAGTGAAGTATGAGGTATGAGGTATGAGGTATGAGTATGAGGTAGTAGTGAAGTATGAGCTGTGAGGGAGGTAGTAGTGAAGTATGAGGTATGAGGTATGAGGTATGAGTATGAGGTAGTAGTGAAGTATGAGCTGTGAGGGAGGTAGTAGTGAAGTATGAGCTGTGAGGGAGGTAGTAGTGGCACACCAGACCTGGGTTCAAATCCTCTCAAAGTTTTTTCTAGCCTGCCTGGAGTGCCAGGTGTGTAAGGTGTTTCTGTTTTTGGTAGTATTATTATTGTCCCTTAAGCCAGACAAGCTCAATCAAGTAGTTGAAATGATTTGAAAAACTATTTGAACCCCGGTCTGTATCATACTGACCAACTCCTTCGGTGGCAGCAGGTACTCACAATTCATTCCTAATGGGGCCAGTGGTCCTGTTTTCCAGCGAGTCTCAGGTGTTCAATTTTGTTTTACCACAACTTCTCTATTTATTCTGCTCCCGTAATTGGAACAAGGATTTTCTCGCTTTTCGTTGCTCATTATTCACCAGACAACAAGCCTAAATCCACGGAAATAAAACATGAAACACTTGTGGTCTTTAATTAGCTTTCGCTACAGTAAGTGACAGAGAATAACCAGTGGGGGTCTACATGAGTCAGTAGATAGAAGCAGAAAGATATAAATGCAACATGTAAAATGTTGGTCCCATGTTTCATGAGCTGAAATAAAAAGATCCCAGAAAATGTCCAATAGCACAAAAAGCTTATTTCTTTCAAAATGTGTGCACAATTTTTTCACATCCCTGTTAGTGAGCATTTCTCCTTTGCCAAGATAATCCATCCACCTGACAGGTGTGGCATATCAAGAAGCTGATTAAACAGCATGCTCATTACATAGGTGTGCCTTGTGCTGAGGACAATGAAAGGCCACTCTAAAATGTGCTGTTTTATCACACAACACAATGCCACAGATGTCTCAAGTTTTGAGGGAGCGTGCAATTGGCATGCTGACTGCATGCCTCCATTGTCCATCGTCGTTTTAGAGAATTTGGCAATACCTCCAACTGGCTTCACAAACGCAGCCCACGTGTAACCACACCAGCCCAGGACCTCCACATCCAGCTTCTTCACCCGCATTTCTGTCTGTAATAAAGCCCTTTTTGGGGAAAAAACTCATTCTGATTGGCTAAGCCTGGCTCCCAAGTGGGTGCGCCTAGCTCCCAAGTGGGTGAGCCTATGCACTCCTAAGCCCACCCATGGTTGTGCCACTGCCCAGTCATGTGAAATCCAAAGATTCGGGCCTAATTAATTTATTTCAATTGACTGATTTCATAATATGAACTGTAACTCGTTTAAAATTCTTGCATGTTGTGTTTATATTTTTGTTCAGTATAGAATTCATAAAGCCTGATACAATTTCGTTGTATGACTCAAGGGGATAATCAACAAAGCATGCTGTGGCACTCTGACATTCAGGGTCATTGTCGCTGCGTGTCTAAACAAACCCACTTTGCCCTTTCATTTTTCACCCCTCAGAACATTGAACATGGTCAGTGTAGAAGACTTGATCTTTCATGGGAGCTCTGAATTTACATATGTTACAGAAAGCCTATGAGCTTCAACTTATTCACTGTAGTTAAAGTTCATATCTTCTTCAGATCTAAATGTTTACTTATTTCAATGATTTGATATGTTATTTTTAATATGTACATGCCTGGCCCATGTTATGCCTTGCTCCTAAAGTAAAACGGACAAATCCATGATGAGCTTCGTTCATTCAGTCAATGCCCCAAGAGGCCTGAAAACCCCAATGCAATATTTTGTCTGCTACACAACGTAACCTCTACACAATAGAATGACTGGTCTTTGAAATGTTGTGATAATTCATGAGATAATTGCCCTATTGTGTGTTACATGGAAAACAAATACTAGCTAATTTTGTTCCAGTTTCTTGTTCAGTCAGAAATGTGTCATGTGGAGGAAGAATATGCCTTCTGGTTGGCACAAAGTGCTGCTGTGGTGTCAGGTATCATTACCTTTATTTTGAGGGCAGTCACTGTAAAATAAACAATTAATCAAAATATGTCCACAACCAAGCATTTCATTTAGTTTTTGACCTTGATCACCTTTAGGACAAGAGAGGTACGTCATGCTCTTCTTCTGACACAGATTATTATGGACCTCATGTTTTCCTTGTTGTTTGTCCTTTCTGTTTTGTTCCTAGATGGCTCATCTTGGAGGAAAGCTTTAACCTGTTCCTGAAATCTAGGAGTAACTATTCTCTCACACAAGAATATGATATGCATAAGTAGTGCAATTATGCACAAGTCGGCAACTCAAATGTTCTATCCAAAAACATATTACACGCAACATGACATGTGCAAAAAAATGACATTAACTTCTAGACTATTGTTATGTATGCAGTGCTTAGCTGAGGGTTAGGAATTGCTTCTAAATGTATTATGCATTCCTTGAGTAGAATTCTTCTAATAAATATAAACTGTTGACGAAATACAGTTTCACCTAATGTCAATGGTATATTGGAGGCGAAGTCAGGTGCAGGAGAGCAGAGTATAATGAACAGGCACAATTTTATTAAAGTTCCAGAAACGAGAGCACTACATAAATCAAACGCGCTCAAAAAACGGAACATAAAAGTAAAGCGCGTAAACTAACACCACATAGCATGAAACAATTACACACAAAACATGATGGGAAACAGAGGGTTAAATACAAGTAGATTGATTGGGGAAATGAAAACCAGGTGTGTATGGAAACAAGACAAATGGATATATGAAAAATGGAGCGGTGATGGCTAGAAAGCCGGTGACTTCGATCGCCGAACAAAGAGAGGAGCCAACTTCGATGGAAGTCGTGACAGTACCCCCCCCCCCCCCCCTTGACCCCTTGACGCGTGGCTCCAGGGGCGCGCCGACACCGGCCTCGAGGACGACCCGGAGGACGAGGCACAGGGTGAGCCAGCTGGCGACGGTGAAACTCCCCCAGCAGTTCAGGATCCAAAACATCTGCAACCGGAACCCAGCACCTCCTCCGGTCCGTACCCCTCCCTCTCTACGAGGTACTGAAGGCCCCCCACCCGACGCCTCGAATCCAGGATGGAACGAACAATGTACGCCGGAGCCCCCTCGATGTCCAAAGGGAGCGGAGGGACCTCCCGCACCTCAGATTCCTGGAGCGGACCAGCACCACCGGCCTGAGGAGAGACACATGGAATGAGGGGTTAATACAATAATCAGAGGGAAGTGGTAATCTAGAACATACCTTGTTCACACTCCTTAGGACTTTAAATGGCCCCACAAACCTCAGACCCAGCTTCCGTCAGGGCAGGCGGAGGGGCAGGTTACGGGTCGAGAGACAGACCCGGTCTCACTGCGGTGACGGTCCGCTCTGGCTTTCTGGCGACGCGCGACTCGCTGGAGATGGACACGGGCGGCCTCCCATGTCTCCTTCGCGCGCCTAAACCAGTCGTCCACCGCAGGAGTCTCGGTCTGACCCTGATGCCACTGTGCCAGAACCGGCTGGTACCCCAATACGCACTGAAAGGGGGAGAGGTTAGTGGAGGAGTGGCGAAGCGAGTTCTGTGCCATCTCAGCCCAGGGCACAAACGCTGCCCACTCCCCCGGCCGGTCCTGGCAATAGGACCACAGAAACCTGCCCATATCTTGGTTGACTCTCTCTACCTGCCCGTTACTCTCGGGGTGAAAACCTGAGGTAAGGCTAATTGAGACCCCCAGACGTTCCATAAACGCCTTCCAAACTCTCCTCTTGAACTGGGGACCCCGATCCGACACTATATCCTCAGGCACCCCGTAGTGCCGGAAGACGTGTGTTAACAGGGCCTCCGAAGTCTGTAGGGCCTTAGGGAGACCAGGCAGAGGGAGGAGACGACAGGACTTAGAAAAACGATCCACAACGACCAGGATCGTGGTATTTCCCTGTGAGGGAGGAAGATCCGTTAGGAAATCCACTGACAGATGTGACCAAGGTCGTTGTGGAACGGGTAAGGGATGTAACTTAACTCTGGGCAGGTGTCTCGGAGCCTTACACTAGGCACACACCGACTAGGAGGAGACATAAACCCTCACATCCTTAGCCAAAGTGGGCCACCAGTACTTCCCAGTCAGACAGCGCACCGTCCGACCGATCCCTGGATGACCAGAGGGAGATGTGTGGGCCCAAGAGGTCAACTGGTCACGGACAGCAGACGGAACGTACATACGCCCAACGGGACACCGGAGGGGAGCGGGCTCTGTACGCAACGCCTGCTCAATGTCCGCATCCAGATCCCACACGACCGGCGCTACCAGGCAGGCCGGGAGTATGGGAGTTTGATCCATGGGCCGCTCCTCTGTGTCATACAGCTGGGACAGTGTGTCTGCCTTCTTATTTGGGGAACCTGGTCTGTAGGATAGGGTAAACACAAAATGGGTAAAGAACATGGCCCACCTTGCCTGACAAGGATTCAGTCTCCTCGCTGCCCGGATGTACTACAGGTTGCAGTGGTCAGTCCAGATGAGAAAAGAGTGTTTAGCCCCCTCAAGCCAATGTCTCCACGCTTTAACCACAGCCAACAACTCTCGGTCCCCCACATCATAGTTACGCTCCGTTGGGCTGAGCTTCTGGGAGAAGAAAGCACAGGGGCGGAGTTTCGGTGGCGTGCCCGAGCGCTGTGAGAGCACGGCTCCTATCCCAGCCTCAGACGCGTCCACCTCCACTATGAATGCCAAAGAGGGATCCAGATGGGCCAGCACTGGAGCCGAAGTAAAGAGAGCTCTTAGTTGCCCAAAAGCCCTGTCCGCATCAGCCGACCACCGCAACCTTACAGGACCCCCCTTCAGCAGTGAGGTAATGAGCGCAGCAACCTAGCCAAAACCCTGGATAAATCTCCGGTAGTAATTGGAAAACCATAAAAAGAAATTAAAAAATCGCTGCACCTCCTTTACCGTGGTGGAAGTCGGCCAATTACGCACGGCTGCAATGCAGTCACTCTCCATCTCCACACCTGATGTGGAAATGCGATACCGTAGGAAGGAGACGGCCTGCTGAAAGAACAGGCATTTCTCAGCCTTGATGTACAGGTCATGCTCCAACAGTCGTCCAAGTACCTTGCGCACCAAGGACACATGCTCGGCGCGTGTAGCGGAGTAAATCAGAATGTCATCGATATACACCACTACACCCTGCCTGTGCAGGTCCCGGAAAATCTTGTCTACAAAGGATTGGAAAACTGATGGAGCATTCATCAACCCATACGGCATGACGAGGTACTCATAATTCCCTGTGGTGGTACTGAACACTGTCTTCCACTCGTCTCCCTCCCGGATACGCACCAGGTTATACACACTCCTGAGATCCAGTTTTATGAAGAAGCACGCTCCATGCATTGACTCAATCGCTGTGGCGATAAGAGGTAGCGGGTAACTGTACCTCACCGTGATTTGATTGAGACCTCTATAGTCAATGCACGGGCGTAGACCTCCCTCCTTCTTCACAAAAAATAAACTTGAGGAGGCGGGTGAAGTAGAGGGCCGAATGTACCCCTGACGCAGGGATTCAGAGACATATGTATCCATAGCCACCGTCTCCGCTTGCGAGAGGGCATACACGTGACTCCTGGGAAGCGCAGCGTCTGCCAGGAGATTTATCGCACAATCCCCCCGTCGGATAAGGTGGTAATTGAGTTGCCTTCTTTTTCCAGAAGGCGAGAGCCAAATCGGCATATTCTGGGGGGATGTGCACAGTGGAGACCTGGTCTGGACTTTCCACCGTGGTAGCACCAACGGAAACCCCTACACAACTCCCTGAGCACTCTCGCGACCACCCTGTGAGAGCCCTCTGTTGCCAGGAAATAGTGGGGTTGTGCAGAGCCAACCAAGGAAGGCCTAGTACCACGGGAAACGCTGGAGAGTCAATGAGAAAGAGACTGATTCTCTCCTCATGATTCCCCTGCATAACCATGGCCAAGGAGATGGTGGCCTCCTTGATTAGCCCGGACCCTAATGGTCGACTATCTAGAGCGTGTACCGGTAAGGGTCTAACTATGGGAGAAATGTGGATCCCTAACTTAATGCTCTGTCGATAAAATTCCCAGCTGCGCCTGAATCGATGAGCGCCTTATGCTGGGAATGTGGGGAAAACAAACAGGCACAAACAGTTGCTCAACAGAGGACTCTGGATGAGTGTGGTGCAAACTCACCTGGGGTGACGGCAGAGAGCCCTGCCTGTTGCCTCGACTCCCAGAGGAACCAACACGGCACCGACCGGCAGTGTGTCCTCTGCGGCCACAGATGACGCACGTGATGGCTCCTCCTCCAGTCTCCCTATGAGAAACCCCTCCTAACTCCATGTGCACCAGAGCGAGGGTGCTGGACGATGGAACCGACAGAGCCCCCTCTGGACGTCCGCGGGTGACCAGCAGGTTTTCCAACCAGATGGACAAATCCACCAGTTGGTCAAAGGAAATGGTGGCATCCCTGCAGGCCAGCTCACATCGGACGTCCTCTCGTAGGCTGCATCGATAATGGTCGATGAGGGCCCTGTCGTTCCAGCCTGCTCCAAGGTCCGGAATTCCAGGGCGAAGTCCTGGGCACTCCTCGTCCCGTCTCAAATGGAAGAGCCTCTCCCCCGCCGCTCTGCCCTCAGGTGGATGGTCGAAGATGGCCCTGAAGCGACGGGTGAGCTCCTCGAAGTGGTCTGGCACCGTGTCTCCTTCTCTCCACACGGCGTTTGCCCACTCCAGCGCTCTTCCTGTGAGGCAGTAGACGAGGGCGGCCACTCTCTCCCCTCCTGAGGGAGCTGGGTGCACAGTGGCCAGGTAGAGGTCGAGTTGTAACAAGAATCCCTGGCACTGTGCTGCCGTTCCATCATACTCCCTGGGAAGGGAGAGATGTATCCCACTGGAATTCTCTCTGGATGGAACGGGTGGAGACAACCCCGGTTGTGCTGGTCGAGGCACTGGAGAGACTTCCTGTCTTCCCATGGTCTGGACAACGTGATCCATCATGGCACCAAGATGATGTGACATGGCCGAATGTTCCTGGACGCGCTCCGCGACTTCTCTAACCGGGGTACCTGCTCCTGCTGACTCCATTGGAGGTGTTTAATTCTGTCAATGGTGTATTGGAGGCGAAGTCAGGTGCAGTACAACAGAATATAATGAACAGGCACACTTTTATTAAAGTTCCAGAAACGAGAGCACTACATAAATCAAACGCGCTCAAAAAACGGAACATAAAAGTAAAGCGCGTAAACTAACACCACATAGCATGAAACAATTACACACAAAACATGATGGGAAACAGAGGGTTAAATACAAGTAGATTGATTGGGGAAATGAAAACCAGGTGTGTATGGAAACAAGACAAATGGATATATGAAAAATGGAGCAGTGATGGCTAGAAAGCCGGTGACATCGATCGCGAACGCTGCCCGAACAAGGAGAGGAGCCAACTTCAGCGGAAGTCGTGACACCTAAATTATCTCATGGTGGGTTTGTGTAACACATTTTAGATGTCAAAGTAATTATTTAGACTTTATAAAATTAGCTGATTTGGGAGAAAAATGTTGAAACTGTTTGATTGTCCTGTGTGGCTCTTGGCTCAGCTGGTAGAGCATGGCACGTGCAATGCCAGGATGGTGGGTTCATTTCCCATGGGGGACCAGTATGCACATTTATGCACTCACTACCGTGTCTCTTAATGATTGTATTTCAATTCATAATATTATTCAAATATCTCTATGACAGGTATGTTTCAAAAGGCTTTTATATGACTTTGGGGGAAAAAATATCCTTGTGGATAAAACATTTACAATTTAGTCCTGGAAAGATAGTCTTACAAAATGTTGGAATTCAACAAAAATGCTCACTGTCCCTAACCAACACAGGCAGGTAGCCTACAGAGAGACACATTACTGTCACAAGCTACATTTAGGAGAAAATAGCCATGACACTATTGTCTGGGCCCAGAGAAATAGATCTGTATAGCCATGATGACCCAGTGTTAGCAGGCTGCCTGTGCACTTAATAGGCCTGCCCCCTTATTTCCAAAGCTGGCAAAAAATCGCAGATGCGCTATGTTATGTCAAATTAGCTGGCGCAATTTCAGGGATTTACAGCGTTCTGGAAAATGCAGTCATTTGATTCAGCGAATCCCGAGCAGATGGATAATTGCACTAGATAGTTCCAGTAAACCCTGTGAAAGTCGAATCGAGAGGCGCCTCCATAACACATTGGAGTCAATTAGAGGTATCAATATTTTTCAGGCCGCCTTTATGAAGCAGTACAATCCCGTTAAGTATAACATATTGGTTAGTGAGGGAAGGAGAGTGTGGTGGGGAGATAATGGGGAACATGCCCAGCCCTCCCCTCTCTCCTTGTGGAACACTTTTAAGGCTCGTCGTAGCCTACAAAATCGAAATCAGCTGTCAAACTGCGGGCGGGAGAAATTATCCAAAAATGTTTTCAGAAATGTGTTTGGAGAGTTCATTTGGATGTTCAGTATGTCTGAATATTTTATACATATTGTAGGGGTATGTGTTTCAATTCATTTTCCTATTGACTTCAGGATCATGATAACATTTTTTTTATTTTTAGGCTATATATATTTTTACAAATACAGGACTATTATTATTGTTTTTAGACTGTGTAAAATCCACTGATTCCAAATTGGAAATAGTATATTTCCCCTATTTTTAAGTTGTTGATGATCAGATGTTTTGTTGCAAAAGTCAGAGAATGGCTTTGAAGGATTTCAACATTATGAATGTCGTTATAGGACATAACCTATGCATAAACATGATAAGACTCGCACTACACACGTACACATGGATTTTGTGTTGTAGATATGTGGTAGTAGAGTAGTGTCCTGAGAGAACACACTTAAGTGTTATGAAATGTAATGCCATGTCATATTTTAAATTGTATATACCAGCTTTAATATTACTGGACCCCAGGAAGAGTAGCTGCTGCCTTGGCAACAGCTAATGGGGATCCTAAATAAATACAAATAATACAAATATCTCAAATCAAATCAAAATCAAATGTTATTGTTAACTTAAACATACTTTGCAGATGTTATCGCAGGTACAGCAAAATGCTTGTGTTTCTAGCACCAACAGTGCAGTAATACCTAACAATACAAAACAATACACACATATCCAAAAAGAAAAAGAAAGGAATTAAGAAATATCAAAATGAACAATGTAAATACATATGTACTGTATATGATAGTGCTTATAGACATTATGGACAGTATATGAATATAAAAGAGTAATGGATGTTAAGTGATGGAATGGCTTGTCCATCAACAAATAACTCATAGGACAGGGTTTAACATTTTAAACAATAATGTTGCCAATTAAATAAATAAACGTTATGTCTTGGTACTGATCTTCTAGCAAAACATGAGACCGGGTGCCTTTTCAGACGTTCTCTTGGTATTTGCTGGCATCTAGTGGCCATGGTTGATTTCGACTGACTGGGTTAGTTCAATCTCCTTTCTCCCTCGAGGGAGCTTAAATCCAATGATTTAACCTGGGATATTGTCACCCTTGATAAAGATGAGCAGAAGGGACTGTATAAAATACATTATTAAAATACTTTGCTATAGTGTATGCTCAAAAAAAATGGGAAATTATATTATTTAATACTAATACAATTGCTCAGTGAAATACATTTTGTCGAACAAAGGGTTTATGCACGTTACTAGTTAAATCGAAAGTTAAAGAACCAGAGGACGTGTCTGCAGTTTGTGTCAGAGAAAATGTTGTTTTAAGGCAGGAATCTACTAGATTTTTTTGTTGAGCGAATGGTCGGGGGGCCGGAACATAATTACAAATCATTTGTTGACTGTAAATTAATCACAAGAAGCCCAAACAGATTTATTTGTATTTCAAACCTTGCTTGCATTTGTATAAGACCACGTGTCTCTCTATTGTGCATGGGAATACTTGGGAACAGATCTCTTATATTAAAATCACTTGGAGCTGATTTCCTGGTGTTTTTACGGTCTTTTATGTCCAACAATGTAAAGAAAAACATTTTTAAAGTTGTTTTTAAATTATTATATTTTTCTGCTCAGAAAACTTGCGGGGACAAATAAAACCAGCTGCGAGACAAATTCCTACCGTGGGCAGCCAGTTGGGGAATCCTGTTCTAAGGCTGGGGTTTATTATATTGATATTTGATGTAAAAAAGTGTATAATAGTTAGAAAATTGGTTAGAATTATGCTTTAATACTGTGATGTTAGATGAAAATAGTGATTCAATATTTTAGATTAATCATCAGAGCAACTGTTGGAGAAAATGTCTCAGTGTTCACATGTTAGGTCTGAAGTTTGGGCTCTGTAGGCCTATTTAGTGATTGTAAAATTGTAAGATGCAAATAATACGCTGTTTCAGCAAGATAACAAACACATACAGAATGTGACCCTTTCTTTCTCGGTAACTTATTGATTGTGTCCAAATAAAACTTGTTGGGGAGAGAGATTAAGGGGAAGTGGCCTCTGCATCGACTCTATCTGGGGGAGAGAGAGAAGAAGACCACTGCCTCTGCAACGACTCTGTCTAGAGAGAGAGAGAGAGAGAGAGAGGAGGGGACCCCTGCCTCTAAAATGAGCCATCCTTCAAGGCATTAGTTCTAAGAGGTACTGAATGAATTCTGAAGTTCTGCATATATATGATCATATAGTGGACTGTCAGTCCTTTACCTCCATATCGCCATATGCACTTTTTGTTTGTTTTTTAAATTGATTTTAATACGCTTTATAGCAAAAAACATTTGGCTAAAGAACAAATTACGGAGTGTGCTTTTAAAGACTGAAAAATGTAACCCCTCTCAACTGCATAGACAGTGCTCTAGATGCTAGGGCTGACGGTTCATGACATCCACATGATGGTTTTATAATATATTTTCAAGCTAAACATTGTTTGTTTACATTGTTGTTATTTGTAAACAATTAAGTAATAACATCTTGGCTGGGATTCAACACAAGACGTGTTATAGTGTGGTCACGTGAAAGGTAAGCTAATGTTTCAATGATTTTATCTCCAGAGTCAGAGAGAGGAAGGGAACAGAAACACCTACAAACAGCCTGTTATCAACGAAGAGTGACAACAATGTTTCAACCACCTGAATTCAGCAGGGAACCTCTGAGCGATGAGAAAATATATAAAAGATATAAGTCCAGGCTGCAGCAAGAGGATGAGGAATAGTTGCAGCTGAAATATCTATTTATATTTTTACAACTCAAGTCATATGAAGGTAAATTATTGTTTTTAGGTTGTTATCTCTGGAGTCAGAAAGAGAAACGGAGCTGAGTCATTTACACCCAGCCTGTTATCAATGAAGAGTAACAACCACCTGAATTCAGCCTGGTCCAAAAGTATGTGGACACCTGATAGTCGAACATCTCATTCCAAAAGTTGATCCCCCTTACGCTGCCTCCACTCTTCTGGGAAGGCTAACCACTAGATGTTGGAACATTGCTGCGGGGACTTGCTTCCATTCAGCCACAAGAGCATTAAGGTCGGACACTGATGTTGGGTGATTAGGCCTGGCTTGCTGTCTGTGTTCCAATTCATCCCAAAGGTGTTCGATGGGGTTGAGGTCAGGGCTCTGTGCAGGTCAGTCAAGTTCTTCCGCACCGATCTCGATAAACCATTTCTGTATCGACCTCGCTTTGTGCACGGGGGCATTGTCATGCTGAAACAGAAAGGGGTCTTCCCCAAACTGGTGCCATGAAGTTGGAAGCACAGAATCGTCTAGAATGTCATTGTATGATGTGGCGTTAATAATTCTCTTCACTGGAATTAA
The DNA here is from genome assembly GCF_029448725.1 of Salvelinus fontinalis. Classification (NCBI taxonomy): domain Eukaryota; kingdom Metazoa; phylum Chordata; class Actinopteri; order Salmoniformes; family Salmonidae; genus Salvelinus; species Salvelinus fontinalis. The sequence continues at coordinate 49,967,077 of NC_074676.1, forward strand.
GGGACCTAGCCCAAACCATGAAAAACAGCCCCTGACCATTATTCCTCCTCCACCAAACTTTACAGTTGGCACTATGGGATTCCTCCGATGGCATTGAGGAGTACACCTCATCAATCATTGGCTTTATCAATAAGTGCATCGATGATGTCGTCCCCACAGTGACCGTACGTACATACCCCAACCAGAAGCCATGGATTACAGGCAACAAACGCACTGAGATAAAGGGTAGAGCTGCCGCTTTCAAGGAGCGGGACTCTAACCCAGAAGCTTATAAGAAATCTCGCTATGCCCTCTGACAAACCAATAAAACAGGCAAAGCGTCAACACAGGACTAAGATCGAATCGTACTACACCGGCTCTGACGCTCGTCGGATGTGGCAGGGCTTGCAAACCATTACAGACTACAAAAGAAAGCACAGCCAAGAGCTGACCAGTGACACGAGCCTACCAGACGAGCTAAACTATTTCTATGCTCGCTTCGAGGCAAATAACACTGAAACATGCATGAGAGCACCAGCTGTTCTGGAAGACTGTGTGATCACGCTCTCCACAGCCGATGTGAGTAAGACCTTTAAACAGGTCAACATTCACAAGTCCGCGGGGCCAGACGGATTACCAGGACGTGTACTGCGAGCATGCGCTGACCAACTAACAAGTGTCTTCACTGACATTTTCAACCTCTCCCTGTCCGAGTCTGTAATACCAACATGTTTTAAGCAGACCACCATAGTGCCTGTGCCCAAGAACACTAAGGTAACCTGCTTAAACGACTACCAACCTATAGCACTCATGTCTGTAGCCATGAAGTGCTTTGAAAGGCTGGTCATGGCTCACATCAACACCATTATCCAAGAAACCCTTGACCCACTCCAATTTGCATACCACCCCAAAAGATCCACAGATGATGCAATCTCTATTGCACTCCACACTGCCCTTTCCCACCTGGACAAAAGGAACACCTATGTGAGAATGCTATTCATTGACTACAGCTCAGCGTTTAACACCATAGTGCCTTCAAAGCTCATCAATTAGCTAAGGGCCCTGGGACTAAACACCTCCCTCTGCAACTGGATCCTGGACTTCCTGACAGGCCGTCCCCGGGTGGTAAGGGTAGGTAACAACACATCCGCCACGCTGATCCTCAACACAGGGGCCCCCTCAGGGGTGCGTGCTCAGTCCCCTCCTGTACTCCCTATTCACTCATGACTGCACGGCCAGGCACGACTCCAACACCATCATTAAGTTTGCCGATGGCACAACAGTAGGCCTGATCACCGACAACGATGAGACAGCCTATAGGGAGGAGGTCAGAAACCTGGCCGTGTGGTGCCAGGACAACAACCATTCCCTCAATGTGATCAAGGCAAAGGAGATGATTGTGGACTACAGGAAAAAGAGGCCCGAGCACACTCCCATTCTCATCAACGGGGCTGCAGTGGAGCAGGTTAAGAGCTTCAAGTTCCTTGGTGTCCACATCACCAACAAACTAACATGGTCCAAGCACAACAAGATAGTCATGAAGAGAGCACGACAAAACCTATTCCCCCTCAGGAGACTGAAAAGATTTGTCATGGGTCCTCAGATGCTCAAAAGGTTCTACAGCTGCACCATCGAGAGCATCTTGACTGGTTGCATTGCTGCCTGGTATGGCAACTGCTCGGCCTCCGACTGCAAGGCACTACATAGGGTAGTGCAAACAGCCCAGTACATCACTGGGGTCAAGCTTCCTGCCATCCATCCAGGACCTCTATACCAGGTGGTGTCAGAGGAAGTCCCAAAAAATTGTCAAAGACTCCAGCCACTCTAGTCATAGACTTTCTCTCTGCTACCGCACAGCAAGCGGTACCGGAGTGCCAAGTCTAGGTCCAAGAGGCTTTCTAAACAGCTTCTACCCCCGAGCCATAAGACTCCTTAACACCTAATCAAATGGCTACACAGACTATTTGCGTCGTCCCCCCCCCCCCCACTCCCACCCTCTTTTATACCACTGCTACTCTCTGTTGTTATCATCTATGCATAGTCACTTTAATAACTCTACCTACATGTACATATTACCTCAACTAACCGGTGCTCCGCACATTGACTCTGTACCGGTACACCCCCCCCCCCCTCCCCCCGTATATAGTTTCACTATTGTTATTGGAATGCTGCTCTTTAGTTACTTGTTACTTTTATTTCTTATTCTTATCCATATTTTTTTTTACTGCGTTGTTGGTTAGGGGCTCGTAAGTAAGCATTTCACTGTAGGGTTACACCTGTTGTATTTTGCGCATGTTACTAATACATTTTGATTTGATTTGATTTGTGCATTCGGCATAAAGTGTTCTCCTGGCATCCACCAAACCCAGATTAGTCCGTCGGACTGCCAGATGGTGAAGCGTGATTTATCACTCCAGAGAACGTATTACCACTGCTCCAGAGTCCAACGACGGCGAGATTTATACCACTCCAACCAACATTTGGCATTGCGCATGGTGATCTTAGGCTTGTGTGCGGCTGCTCGGCAATGGAAACCCATTTCCTGAAGTTCCCGACGAACAGTTCTTGTGCTGACGTTACTTCCAGAGGTCGTTTGGAACTCGGTAGTGAATGTTGCAACCGAGGACAGGCGATTTTTACGCATTATGCGCTTCTGCACTCGGCGGTCCCATTCTGTGAGCTTGTGTGGCCTACCACTTCGCGGCTGAGCCGTTGTTGCTACTAGAAGTTTCCACTTCACAATAACAGCACTTACAGTTGAACGGGGCAACTCTAGCAGGGCAGAAATTTGACGAACTGACTTTCAAAGTGGCACCTATGACAGTGCCACGTTGAAAGTCACTGAGCTCTTCAGTACGAGCAATTCTACTGCCAATGTTTGTCTATGGAGATTGCATGACTGTGTGATCAATTTTATACACCTGTCAGCAACGTGTGTAGCTGAAATAGCCAAATCCACTAATTTGAAGGGGTGTCCACATCCTTTTGGCCATGTAGTGTAGTTGAAGCTGAAATATATATATTTTCAAAACTAAAGTCCCATGAATGCAATGTTTCTATGTTTTTCTCTTCCCATAGTCAGAAAGAGGAAGGGAGCCGAATCACCTACACCCAGCCTGTTGTCAATCTCTGAGAGGTTACATAAAGTCTGAACAACATATGAAGAGCTCTGGTGATGGAGAGTTTTGGTAATGACTATGTTTTAGACCTGGACATAAAAGGTAAAACTACATGCTTTTGAAACAGGGTTACAAATGGAGAGTTACAACCTCTCTCTCTCTCTCTCTCTCTCTCTCTCTCTCTCTCTCTCTCTCTCTCTCTCTCTCTCTCTCTCTCTCTCTCTCTCTCTCTCTCTCTCTCTCTCTCTCTCTCTCTCTCTCTCTCTCTCTCTCTCTCTCTCTCTCTCTCTCTCTCTCTCTCTCTCTCTCTCTCTCTCAAATGTAAAAATAAAATTTTATAGTTTTATAATACTCATTGTTATCCTAGCTGTAAGCCCAACTCTTCTGAAAGCCCAGCAAGAAATTAAAGCTAAACTGGGAAAGAAATACCAACAAATATTGGAAACCAAACTCTCTATGAAAGGACATCTACACAGAGCTCTACGTCACAGAGAGTGGAGGGGTTGATAATGAACATGAGCATGAACATAATGAACATACCAATCAAATGCAATGACATCTTCAAGCCTTTCCCTGCACAACAGAAACATATCAGAAATGTGTTTACAAAAGGAATTGCTGGCATTGGAAAAAGAGTCTCTGTGCAGAAGTTAATCCTTGACTGAGCAGAGGGAAAGGCCAATCAGGATGTTCATTTCATGTTTTCTCTTCTTTTCCGTGATCTTAAACTGAAAACGGGAAAATATAGTCTGATGCAACTTCTGTCCTTCTACTTCCCAGAGCTGAAAGAGATTGAAAGAATTGAGTCAAAATAAATAATTTTTGATTGTCTGGATGAGTGTCGACTTCCTCTAGATTTCCAGAACAACAAGGACCTGTCTGACATCACAGTGCCAACTTCAGAGGATGTGCTGCTGACAAACCTCATTAAGGGGAGTTTGCTTCACCCAGCTCTCCGCTGGATTACCTCCAGACCTGCAGCTGCCAAGCAGATGTCTTCTAAGTGGGTTGACCAGGTGACAGCAGTATGAGGGTTCAATGACTCACAGAAGGAGGAGTACTTCAGGAAGAATCTAGTCACTGAAATAATCACACACATAAAGACATCAAGAAGCCTATACATGATGTGCTACATACCAGGCTTCTGTTGGATATCAGCCACTGTCCTTGAGGTTATGCTGAAAGAAGCAGAGAGGGATGAAATCCCAAAACGCTGACCCGGATGTACTCACACATCTTGCTCATCTTAACCAGTATGAAGAACAACAAGTACAACAAAGCCACAAAGACAAAACCAAAGGAGCTCTCAGTCAGACAAAGAAATTATACTGAAACTAGCAAAGCTATCTTTCCAACAGCTGGCTAACCTGAGAGTGTTAATGTACATAGTCTGGATGGCCATTTTATTAATTGTTCAGCAGGCTTATGGCTTCGAGGTAGAAGCTGTTAAGGAGCATTTTGGTCCTAGACTTGGCGCTCTGTTACCGCTTTCCGTGCAGTAGCAGAGAGAACAGTCTATGACTTAGGTAACTGGAGTCTTCGACAATTTTTTGGGCTTTCCTCTGACACCGCCTAGTATATAGGTCCTGGATGGCAGGAAGTTTGGCCCCAGTGATGTATTGGGCTGTTCGCACTACCATCTGTAGCGCCTTACGGTCAGATGCTGAGCAGTTGCCAGACCAGGCGGTGATGCAGCCGGTCAGGATGGTGCAGCTGTAGAACTCTTTGAGGATATGGGACCCATGACAAATCTTTTCAGTTTCCTGAGGTGGAAAATGTTTTTTCGTGACCTCTTCATGACTGTCTTGGTGTGTTTGGACCATTATAGTTTGTTGGTAATGTGGACACCAAGGAACTTGAAACTCTCGACCCGCTCCACTACAGCCCCGTCGATGTTAATGGGGGCCTGTTCGGCCCGCATTTTCCTGTAGTCCACAATCAGCTCCTTTGTCTTGCTCACATTGAGGAAGAGGTTGTTGTTCTGGCACCACACTGCCAGGTCTCTGACCTCCTCTCTATAGGCTGTCTCATCATTGTCTGTGATCAGGCCTACCACTGTTGTGTCGTCAGCAAACTTAATGATGGTGTTGGAGTCGTGTTTGTCCACGCAGTCGTGGATGAACAGGGAATACAGGAGGGGACTAAGTACACACCCCTGAGGGCCCCCTGTGTTGAGGATCAGCATGGCAGACGTGTTGTTGCCTACCCTTACCACATGGGGGTGGTCCGTCAGGAAGTCCAGGATCCAGTTTTAGAAAGAGGTGTTTAGTCCCAGGGTCCTTAGCTTAGTGATGAGCTTTGTGGGCACTATGGTGTTAAACACTGAGCTGTATGAACACCAATGAACAGCATTCTCACATAGGTCCTTTTGTCCAGGTGGGAAAAGGCAGTGTGGAGTGCGATTGAGATTGTGTCATCTGTGGATATGTTTATGCAAATTGGAGTGGGTCTAGGGTATCCGGGAGGATGCTGTTGATGTGAGCCATGACCAGACTTTCAAAGCACTTCATGGCTACCGGCGTGAGTGCTACGGGGCGGTAATCATTTAGGCAGGTTACCTTCGCTTCCTTGAGAACAGGGACTATGGTGGTCTGCTTGAAACATTCAGGTATTACAGACTCGGTCAGGGAGAGGTTGAAAATGTCAGGGAAGACACTTGCCAGTTGGTCCTCACGGCTGGGTTTTCCTTTGTAGTCCGTAATAGTTTTCAAGCCCTGTCACATCCGACGAGCATCAGAGCCGGTGTAGTAGGATTCAATCTTAATCCTGTATTGATGCTTTGCCTGTTTGATGGTTCGTCTGAGGACGTAGCGGGATTTCTTATACGCATCTGGATTAGTGTCCCGCTCCTTGAAAGCGGCAGCTCTAACCTTTAGCTTGATGCGGATGTTGCCTGTAATCCATGGCTTCTGGTTGGGATATGTACGCACGGTCACTGTGGGGACGACGTCGTCGATGCACTTATTGATGAAGCCAATGACTAAGGTGGTATACTCCTCAATGCTATTGGATGAACCCCAGAACATATTCCAGTCTGTGCTAGCAAAACAGTCCTGTAGCTTAGCATCTGCATCATCTGACCACTTCCTTATTGAGTAAGTCACTGGAACTTCCTGCTTTAGTTTTTGCTTGTAAGCAGGAATCAGGAGGATAGAATCATGGTCAGATTTGCCAAATGGATGGCAAGGGAGAGCTTTGTATGCGTCTCTGCGTGTGGAGTAAAGGTGGTCTAGAGTATTTTTTCTCCTCTGGTTGCACATGTGACATGCTGGTAGAAATGAGTTCAAACAGATTTTAGTTTCTCTGCATCAAATTCCCCGGTCACTAGAGCGCCGCTTCTGGATGAGCATTTTCTTGTTTGCTTAAGGCCTTATACAGCTCGTTGAGTGCAGTCTTAGTGCCAGCATTGGTTTGTGGTGGTAAATAGACAGCTACGAAAAATATAGATGAGAACTCTCTTGGTAGATAGATTTTTGGATGTTTCCTGTACTGAAAACCTGCAAGAGAGCATTGTACGATTTGTTATTGTTTTGATGCATATCCTTATTTTGAATAATGACTATTTTTAAATAATTATTTTGGTTTTGAATATTTAACAATATTTAATTAACTAATCTCTCTAGACTGGATGACTGTGAACTCACATATGGATCCAGTGAGACTCCTCCCCGAGACTCTGGTCTCAGCTCTCAGCTCTGCAGATAGCAAACTCCTCCCTGAGAGAGATGGACCTCAGCTACAATGAAGTGGAGGACAGAGGAGGGCATCTGCTCTGTGTTGGACTGACTAGACCATTCTGCAAAATACAGAGACGTGTGAGTGAACTATATGAGCATGAGTATCCACTGTGTGTGTGTGTGTGTGCGTGCGTGCGTGCGTGCGTGCGTGCGTGTGTGTGTGTGTGTGTGTGTGTGTGTGTGTGTGTGTGTGTGTGCGTGCGTGTGGCTAATTTTAAGTTTCCTCTTGACTCCCCATAGTCTAGGTCAGTGTGGTCTGACAAAGCAATGCTGTTCAGTTCTGGCCTCCATCCTGTGTGGGTGTGTGACCCCCTTCCTAAGACCCCCTTCCTAAGACCCCCTTTCTAAGGACCTATTCTAAGATCTGTTTTACCAGAAATGGTTGAACAATTTATACATACATGGCTTAATTTCAACAACAACAAAAATGTTGACTCTCAGCTTTCATTTGAAATCAAATGTGATGTGCTCCTATGAACTTCACATGTTTGTGCTCATGGGGCTTTACATGGAAATACCCTTATTCTAATGAGATCTGCCCCCAAACACGACCAAATTTGGTTGGTCCACACAGGACCAAATCTGAACCAATCATAAACATCTATGTTTTACAAGTTTGGACATCACAGTACAGAACATTAGAGCACAGCACAGTAGAGTTCAGTAGAGTAGAGTTCAGTTCAGTACAGTACAGTACAGTACACTACATGATTCTGTACTCTAATCTGGACCAAATCTGAACCAATCATGGATGTCTATGTTTGGGCCAAATCCTGAGAACAATGAAAATTCCCCAGTACCTCTACTCTCTTCAAGGTGAAAATGTGTCTTAGAGTTTGAGACTTAGAGATGGCTGAGAGAAAGTGTTCAGAAGCAACTGTAAGGGTTTTCTATACGTATGTTTCCTGTTATAAAATAAAACCTGTCGTGAAACTGTGCATGTATGAACGAGTATTAAAACTTTGCTTGGAAAACGCCCCCATTCACCTTTTATGGTGACAATAAGGTCCTTTATTTGCACTATAATTTGGAACTGTTGGAATTTGTCCACGGCAGTTTTTAGAAGAAAGAGCAATGGCAAATTTGATCAACTTGATTTCAAATGAAAGCTGAGAGTCAACATTTTTGTTGTTGTTGAAATGAAGGCATGTATGTATAAATTGTTCAACCATTTCTGGTAAAACAGATCTTAGAAACATACAATACTTCCAGTAGTAGTGGCATCGCACTGGGAACACCACATCATTTCAACGTGGAGAATTGGGTAATATTTGAGATGTGTTTATCAATGAGATTCCAACCTATTTTCACCCAAAAAGACTGAATTCTGTTGAATTCCCAAAGTGTTTAACTATATAAAAGCACAAACAAATTCCAATCGAAAATCCAAGTCTGATTTTTGTTTTAGTTGTCCCCTAAATGTGTTATCACGGTGCTTTCAACCATTAAAAGCACACCAAAGTTCAAATGGGAATACAATGTCAGATCTTTTGTTTATTTATTCAACAACTTAATGTGCTATCACTGTGCTTGATCTAATAACAGAACCAAATGACCTGGATTGCAGTTAGTTGAGATGACATTAAAGTACATTGTACAAGTGATCATTGCCGTTTGAGATTGTGTGCAGATTATTATAGCAGTTGTGAAGATTTCCACAGACCTGTGACTCTGAACATGCACACTTTCTAAGATTACATAAGAATACATTTATTATTGTTACAGTAACCTCAAAATGTTAGGGGTACGAAGCATGTGACGAATACGATTTGATTTGGATGTGTTACTCATTTTAAGTGTTGCATAATACTGCTACATTATTTTGTAAGATTGCCTTAATTAAGAGCCTCAATATGGCAGCATATGTTCACCTGCTTCTGCTGCCAACAACCGGAAGCCACTGGGCTTTGAAGATGTGTGCTGGAGAGGGCTTATCTGGACAGCATACACGCTGAGTGATAGAGTTCTAATGGTTGTATTGCTTGAAGTATTCGTGATAACTGACGTTAGTAGGTGGCACTATTTGCAGTCACGTGCTAATCGTTCACTAGTCTAGTACGCACTATAACCACCGAGTTGATGCGGGAAGCTTTCCATGGTGCTGAACTCAGAATGGAAGCACACCGGACGGGACATGATTTTTCACACTCCGAATTGATAAATCATTTTTATCTCTTTCTACTAAATATACTGATATCTAACGATTAGGCACCGGGTTCCTCCACACATATTATCAAAAATAGATTGCCAGTAGTGTTGACAACCGTTGAAATCAGTGGCGTATTATCGGGATATTCCCCTTATTGCCATTTTGGTTGGATACCCGATACAATTCCATATGTGGACCGGGGCTTTGATTGACTGTTCGACTTCCAATTGCAGCGCAGATTGTGGATTCTGTGAATGCTACGGATTGGAAGAAATCTGTGGAAGGCGTAGAGCATATTTCCCTCAATGACTGTATGATGGTCCTCCTGCCCCCCCCCCCCCTCCCCCCCAACACCGAATAGACCAGCCTCACAGCCACTGCCACCACCTACCCACCCCAAACCAAGGATGAAAGGAGGAACACATTGTATAGCGAGATAAGTGCAGACCATTGGATGGGCGTTCATATAGAGACCAATAGTGAAGCGTGCATCAGCTGCGAGACAAAATCTATATTTGCGAATATTATCAAACATACACATAGGCCTATTGACGGATCATGATTATTGACGCACCTTAATTAAAGTATTCTATATCGGACCATGGAATGTTCTTTGTCATGGACCTCGGGACTATTGATGTGCTTCGTTGCATGATATAGTAATGTTTTCATGAGTACACTGTTGTGGGTGGGATTGTGCTGCAAACGATTCAAAGCGTAGGCTATATGTTTATGGATTCGGGTACACACCGCGAGGCCCCATGGAACCTGCGACAAATGTGAATATGGTGCAGTAAACTTCGAGTAAAGGATGGTTATGAATGCGCGAATTAAATAGTGTCGGTACAAATAATAGAACAATAATGGATGATTTTTGTTACGTGATAAATTGCATAGTGACTAAGCTTGCGCTGTAATGCGAAGTTTACATGGGTTTTGATATCGGCGCTGACAATATATTTCTGTGTGTCAACGTAAACATTTGGATTATCTTTGACTGAACATAACAGTGAGAGTTGTTAACCAAAGACTGGTTAGCTCTACATGGCTTGTCGTTATTTGGCGCGGGGGAATTTATTAAACATAATGCCTTCTCTTCGTTTTGCTAATCTGAACATTACGTTTTAATCTTAAAAACAGGAAAAGTAGTGCGTGCGTTTGGGCTTTGCGCTCCTCAGGAATCCTGTGATTTGTGTGATTGGCCAACATCAACATGCCCACCTCACGCTCGGGCGCCAGCCCCGTGGAATACTGGGTCGATGGATCGCGCAGAGATGTCTCTATGGAAGAGTTCTACACCATGGGTCCTGAACTGGGAAGGTAGAGTACTGAACTGTTCCTTTATTGACACCAGTGTGTAAACACCACCAGCATCATAACTATCAAAAGGGTTGTTTCTGGTCATGTTCTGTAAAAACATACAGTATTATGAGTGGAATTCCATCCATTTGGGATCTAGTTTGACATGTTCATTTATGGCTATAGCTAAAGGGTTCATTTTGAAATACCATGTTTAAAATGTCAGTATTCATCTACTGTGTCTATCACATAGTTTAGATTTGATACTCTGAGACAGACAGAACACACATTCATGTACAATTCATCCACTGCATGCCGAGTTCAGGCCATGGACAGCTCCTCCTGACAATTCACCTCCCATATGCTCACCTCATAAGTGGCCTAATAACATTATTGTCAAGACACATTCAACATGTCAACACACGATCTACACTCTGTCAGAGATCTACACTCTGTCAGAGATCTACACTCTGTCAGAGATCTACACTCTGTCAGAGATCTACACTCTGTCAGAGATCTACACTCTGTCAGAGATCTTCACTCTGTCAGAGATCTACACTCTGTCAGAGATCTACACTCTGTCAGAGATCTTCGCTCTGTCAGAGATCTTCGCTCTGTCAGAGATCTACACTCTGTCAGAGATCTACACTCTGTCAGAGATCTTCACTCTGTCAGAGGAGTAACCAGTCCACCGTGTTTGCTATGGAAATAGACAATCGTGGTAAACGGTTCAACATATGTCTTAATTATCACAGGACAACAGTGAAACGTGAGGGCATTAGTGCAAGTATGGAAAGGAAACTGGTGTTAAGACCCATTTTCTGAGGCTTTATATGGAATCTCTCATTCCCGTTACCTCTGAACCCTCCACTCCCCTCCGTCCATATGCTCTATGGCTTAAGTACGCTTTTACATCACGTCCAGATTGACAATGTCAACTTGTCAATATTTGTCCCTTGGAGTGAGAGTCAGTGGAGTGTTTGGAGGTCTGACTGTCAAATGGAGTGGTCATTGGAGCCCTTCTGTGCATTCATGCATTTGATGAGGTAATTTGGCAACAAGTGTAAACAACAGTATCCCACCATGTCAGAGAGACAGGTGGGCTGGACTCCCGACTGAAAACACCTGCACGCTGTAATTCCTGATTCACACTATAGGACAAAGCCAATCCAAGCCAAGCAGAGCTGTACTGGGCTGGCCTGGTTACACAGCCACCATATAGTTGGTGGGACTGTGCTGGAAAGGACAATGTGTAAAGAGAACATCCAAACCAGCACAGTGCAGTTCGGATTGGCCCTGTAGAATGAGTCAGTCATAATGTTTCCATTGGACATAGCTGTGGAACAGGTAAAATCCTCAGAATGCATCTCTAATGCTGCCATGTCTGTTATACTACATCTCATTTCACTGTATTAACAGTTCTCTCCTCACCTGCAACTGCATAAAGGATGGGCACCAATTTTGTCACCAAATTCTGTGTGAGACTGAAAGGAGAGATCTCACTGTCAGCAGTAAAACATAAACGGCATACCGAGCTCTCAAACAGCTGGCTATACGTGCCTCTATAGGACTTAAATAGATAACACTGGACTAAAATCCAGTGATATGGTGATTACAAAATGGTGCTAGAATTAGCAGTAACAATTTTACACCAACAGTGCATATTGACTCAGAATCGGATGTTTACCGAATTAATCATCATCTATGATCGGCATTGGATGATGTATCTACAGTTGGTAAATCGTTAGTCAACAATAGGCCAGTTCAGCCACAGGTACCGGCTTCATGCATACTGTACATGTACATAACCTACTCTCAGCTTCCCCCGGCCTCCCCATATAAGGGCATGCATAGTCGTTAGGTGTCTACTTTTTGAGGAGAGGTGTCCTGGTTGCCAAGGAGACCCTACAGCTATTAGAGTAGAGTCGAGAGGGCTGGGGATGATGCCTGGATTGTATTAGCAGGAGCAGGACAGCTGGAGATTCAGGGACTCATTTCCTAAGCAGGCCAGGGCACAGCGCTGTGTCCACATTGGGATACTAGCGAGGGGAAGTCTCAGATGTCTGCTGGCTGCTGCCAGTACTCATTATTACACTGTGGGTTTTACCATGACCTGCCTCTTAATAACCACCTAGTTCAGTTTTACGCAATTGACTTCCGACTCCGATTGACCAAAATACCAGTTGTGATAACGGTATTAAATAGTGATGAATTTACATATTTAAAGTATACCTGATGATGATATACCGGTATCAAATGTATTCTTAAATCCAAATACTATTTCCATAAGGTCTCTTCACATTGATATTTAAACACGCTTTTATTTAGAACAAATATCCTTCATTGGTAAGATACCAGCGACAGATATGAACCAGTGGGACTCTTCTAAATCACGTACTGTACATCACATAGATACAGCACCGAAACACGGACTCAAACATAAGCATCTGTATGTGTGAGGTCACATGGGTGCTGCAGTTCTCCTAGGCAACCCACAACTCAGCTGCTACTGGTGTGGCTGCTGCTTTAACTAGTTGGAAATATTAACAATATACACTGAGTGTACAAAACATTAAGGACACCTTCCTAATATGTGACCAACCGGCTCGATTCGGTCTTATGTAGCAACATTTGAAATGTTGTTTTTTACATCGAAAAAAAATTGAGACTAGAAAATAGTAAATCATACACTACAGTTGAGGAACAATGAGAAATTAATTCTGCTTTGGAAGTTGATAAACTTGTAACCCCACTTTTGAGAAAATGTCTCTTTAATGTTTTGGTACACCTACTGGAGAGCTCTGCTTTGTTTACACACATTCAGCATCAGTCACACACTCTTAAGCCTTAGCCGCACCCATCTCTTTAAAGATTCACATGTGAGGCTAAACAGTGTACTAAACAACCAAATATTTCAAGACTAAAGGCTGGTTTATACTACGTCTATCCACGTCTGTAGACAGTTGTTGCAGTGACATCATGAACATTCTATTGTCGTCCCACATCAAACTATTATCGTCCCACATCAGTATGACATCAGTAGCCTGGTGGTCCAAAATAGCATATCTGGTGTATTTTAACACCAATAAACCCATCCATTTATAAATGCATTCAGTAAATGTCAATCTAGCAAACCAGGGAACTAAAAGCAACTTTCTAAACAATGTGTTGGTTAGTTTCTAGCTTGTTAGCTAGCTAGCTGATGTTATGTTAGCTGGCTAGGCAGTTCAAATAATGACTATATCATAGCTGACAAGGTCTTAACTTTAGCAAATTTTTATTAATTATTACAGGAAAATAAACTTACAACATCATTTACAAGTTAATGGCGAGCTAATTACAAAAAATAGCTTACGAGTGTGACAAAATAAAAGCAGGGCATTCTACAGGAGAATTTTAGAACTTGGACACTGTCTCGTTGGCCTAACGTTATATCCTAATTTGACTTTGGTGCAGGTCATGTTGTTCTTCACATTACCGTCTCTGGTAAACACACACTATATCAAATAAAATCTAAGTTTATTTGTCACATGCACAGGATACAGAATGTGTCAACGGTACTGTGGAATGGTTACTTGCATAGTGGAGTCTTTTGTTTAGACATGTAGCTAGCTAGCTAGCTAAACAATGAACCATAATCCCAACTCATAACGTTACTACCATGCATGGATCTGCAGGTAGCTAAAGCTAACCAACTAGGTTCAATGTTAGCTACCTAGCTAACATTAGGCTATAACTAGCAATGCAAAATGGCTTTCTAAGAAACAAATAATATTATTATACAGATCATACACATAACGTTAGCTAGTGAGCCAGCCAGCTAACATTAGCTAGCTAGCTAACAGTACACTTTAACTTGAAATGAAAATACTTTCTAACAAAATTAGAAATGTATAATATCTGAAAATGTAGCTAGCTAGACTCTCTTACCCGTATACATGGATGAACGCTTTTCCCTCTCTTTCACCAGATGCCATGGTTGCCCTTAGTTTGAAGATGTAATCCGGAGACACAATGGTTTTATACAACCGCCTTCTGTATGTTCTGTTTTCAACTCCCTCCGCATATTTGCAATCAAATGCCAGAATTTTCTCCATCTCCATAGCACCCATTCTCTGCTTCCACTGGGCATTCCACTGACTTCAAAACTCGGTCATCTTCTTCTGTGACAAAAACACTGTTGATCGCTGTTTAATGTCTGGTTCAGTGAAAATGTTTTTATCTAAATCAGGGATTTCCTCATCGTCTGATTCTTTTCAGAGTCAGCATGGCACGATCGTCCTCCAGAAAGTGGAGAGCATTAGCAACAATTTTGCAGTTCTTTGTGAGATCTTTCAAAAAGCCACATTAGAAAGGATTACCTACACACACAGAGCAGCTCATGTTATAGACAGAAGCATGCTACATGGAAGACCAATCCGAACTCATCTCTCGGCATGTCCAGCCCATCCATTTTGCCCTCAGAACAGATTTCGTCGGGGCATGGATTCAACAAGGTGTCGAAAGCGCTCCACAACGCCACGTTGATTCCAATGCTTCCCACAGTAGTGTCAAGTTGGCTGGATGTCCTTTGGGTGGTGGACCATTCTTCATACACACAGGAAACTGTTGAGCTACCTACCAGCGTTGCAGTTCTTGACACAAACCAGTGCACCTTGCACCTACTACCATACCCCGTTCAAAGGCACTTAAATCTTTTGTCTTGCCTATTCCCCCTTCTGAATGACACACACACAATCCATGTCTCAATTGTCTCAAGGCTTATAAATGATTCTTTAACCTTTCTCCTCCCCTTCATCTACACTGAATGAAGTGGATTTAACACGTGACATATATAAGGGCTCATAGCTTTCACCTGCATTCATCTGGTCAGTCTATGTCATGGAAAGAGCAGGTGTCCTTAATGTTTTGTACACTCAGTGTACATTTGGCCAGGGAATTATCTCTAGATTTCCAAGTAGATTTCAAAGCAACAGACAACACAAGACAGCCCAGTCACAAATCAACAGATTACTCATGGTTTGAGCTCATACTTAGAGCTACCCTCTGCTCGCTGATGTAATGGTGTCATGGCTCTGAATAGCTTTTCCCTCTACAATGACTTTTATATCCATCTTTGCCATAAGAATGTGGATGGACATCTAAGGGCTCACCATTGACACTCTACATTGGCCACATGTTACATGGAGTTGTCATTGTAATGCTTTAGATGGAGGTCAGCTTAAACGTTATTACATAGTTTGTTTATCACTGAATTAAGTAATTACATGTAACAATCTGTTGTTCTTGATTTACTCTGTGTATGACTAAACGTGCTTATAATAAAATGGTTTATACATATATGTATTTACTTATGTTGATATGAGCAAATTACATAATACTTACAAACAATGAAATAATGATTCATAAGCATGAGCAGAGCTAAAATGCTGAATCATTGCACTATGGAGAGACAACCATATGATCATAGTTGTTGATGTGGATTGATTGTTCTTCTTGCCAGGGGGGCTACGTCAGTGGTGTTTCGCACTGAGGAGAAGCAGACACAGAAGCCCTATGCTGCAAAGGTCCTGAAGAAGACTGTGAGTCCTTCTTTTGGCATTTTGAACAGCTGAGTTAGACTATGTATAATATCATATTAATGCACTCGTCTCATTCTCATTCATTCCATTTCAGATTGACAAGAAAATAGTGCGGACTGAAATTGGAGTTCTGCTGCGACTTTCCCACCCAAATATTGTAAGCGTTTACAGTTTTCTTTTTAAACGTTATTTTTTAAACATTTTTTTAAATATCTGAGACACCACAAAAAAAAATGTAAAACCCTTTTCTAAGCCTCACCATAATTGACATGAACAATAGTGGTGACTTGTTGTTGGACACTAGTAACAAAAATGTTTTGATATACACTGCTGAGTATGCAGACCATGGACGAACTGGGAATTTTCAGCTTCCAGGAATTGTGTACAGATCCTTGCTACATGGGCCGTGCATTATCATGCTGAAACATGAGGTGATGACGGTGGATGAATGGCACAACAATGGGCCTCAGGATCTTTTCATGGTATCTCTGTGCATTCAAATTGCCATCGATAAAATGCAATTGTGTTTGTTGTCCGTAGCTTATGCGTGACCATGCCATAACCCCACCGCCAACATGGGGCACTCTGTTCACAACGTTGACAACAGCAAACCACTTCCCCACATGATGCTATACATGCTGTCTGCCATCTGCCAGGTATAGTTGAAACCGGGACTCACCTGTGAAGAGCACACTTCTCCAGTGTGCCAGTGGCTTTAAAGGTGAGCATTTGCCCACTGAAGTCAATTACAACGCCAAACTGCAGTCAGCTCAAGACCCTGGTAAGGACGACAAGCACGCAGATGAGCTCCCCTAAGACGGTTTGTGGAGAAATTCTTCAGTTGTGCAAACCCACAGTTTCATCAGCTGTTCGGGTTGCTGGTCTCTGACAATCTCGCAGGCGATGAAGCCAGATGTGGAGGTCCTGGGCTGGCGTGGTTACACGTGTTCTGCGGTTATGAGCATGGTTGAACGTACTGACAAATGATCTAAAACGACATCGGAGGCGGCTTATGGTAGAGAAATTAACATGACATTCTCTGGCAACAGCTCTGGTGGACATTCCTGCAATCAGCATACTAATTGCACGCTCCCTCAAAACTTGAGACATCTGTGGCATTGTGTTGTGTGACAAAACTACAGAGTGGCCTTTCAGAGTGGCCTTTTATTGTCCCCAGCACAAGGTGCACCTGTGTAATGATCATGCTGTTTAATCAGCTTCTTGATATGCCACACCTGTCAAGTGGATGGATTTGAGAAAAACAAGCTTTTTGTGAGTATGGAACATTTCTGGGATTTTTTTATTTCAGCTCTAACATCGGACCAACACTTTATATGTTGCGTTTATATTTTTGTTAATTGTATGTTGTTTTATTAACTATTTATAAGAGCATGATTGAAATTAACATTAATGGTGACTTCTTCTTTCTGTTAGCATTAATATTGTTGATATGTTATCTTGTGTTTTTCCAACATTTAGTGTTTTTCTTCCTCATCTTCCTCTCGTCTTCCTCAGATCCGCCTGAAGGAGATTTTTGAGACCGAGACAGACATCGCCCTCATCTTGGAGCTGGTGACCGGAGGGGAACTCTTTGACAGGTGATTACGCTCAAAATATACCACCCCTATGACCCTGTCTAATCCTCAAATCCTTGCTGAAATTGGTTTCAATTTGGCGGGGCCAGAGGTGGAACCAGTGGCCTCATGCGATCCCCCCGTTCCATTTCCCTGCTTTGTCATTAGCAGACATGTATGACACTGGTTTTATTAGGATGCAGAGTATAAAAGGATTAGAAAATGAAATTTGTAAAGGCCCTCACCAGCACTGTTACCAAGGAAACGATTAGAAGACTGTTTGGAGCACAGGCCCCACCCAATCTGTAGAACTCATTATGAATATTACGCAATATCATAGACCGTTTCTCTACTGTTCTGTTTTATTTTGATATAATAGCACTGTAAAGAAATGAAAACACTTTAATCTCTTCATCCTCCTATCACCTTATAGCTTTAGCAGTAACAACTGCCTACAATTCTCTCCATGTTTTCTGACTTTCACAGAGTTAAGAATTTAATCATCTCTCAAAGTGGGGCATTTGAACTCCGTGTAACATTTTGACTCCCTGTCCGTTTGTCTCTTTCTGCTCTTTCAGGATTGTGGAGAGAGGATATTACAGCGAGAGAGATGCTGCCCACGTCATCAAGCAGATTCTGGAGGCAGTGGCGGTAAGAGATGTGATTGAATGGCCACTGATGAGCTGTTGAGTAGGACTGTGCCTTATGAAATCAAATGCCTTGGAATTTAGAATGACTTCTTAGACGCACATCACGCCTCTATGCAGGGAAGAGAGAGATGCTGCTGCTGCTTCGTGTCTTGTCTTTCAGTATGATTGCATCATTTGGCTTCAATAGAAGACAGGTCAACATCGAGCTGAGGGAGAATTTTCAGTGATGATGTTTTGAGAAAGCTTGTTCAATCGAGACGGTCTCTTATCCTTAGGAAAATTATAGGAAAATACACATACTTTAAAGCTTAGTTACATTTGTTTCAAGTTTGCTCTTATCCATGGGCTACTGTGTCCAGTCACTGCACTGAATTATGAGACTTAACTGTACACTTACTTTGAGTCATAATCACATTTCATCTTAAAGGTCAATATGTTCAGATTGTTATTTTCGGTGTGGGCCATTATGTGCAACTGCAATCACTGCACTTAACTTGCAGCCGGCATTGAGGGGTGTTTCAGGCAGAATGATACCTGAACAAATGTTTTGGGGTTTAGGACTTGGCAATGGCATCAATGACTATCAACCAGAGGAATAGTGTTCGAGCCTGTATTGTAATCCCATTATACATGCAGCTACAGTAGAGGCTTGGCTGCACACACACACACCCACTATGTTTCTCTGGGTGGTAGATATGGGTCAGATGTGTCATCAGCCTCAGTTTGAGGAATGGCAGATAGGTGTGTGTATGTGTGAGTGTACGTGTGTTTGAGTGACTCTACGCACGCGTGTGTATCCGTGTGCATGTGTGTTTAGTGCGCCGCAAGTGTGAAATAATCCTCTCAGAGAGCCATCACCCCCCCCCCCCCCCACCCACACACACACACACTCTTAATCTTCTGACTAAGAGAGGGAGCAGGGATGTGGGCTGCCTGCTATGTAACAGTGAGTATGTGCCTGTCTGACAACCAGGCCGCTGCTGTCCGGCCCATTAGAACACTGCTTTTGGTTTCTAAAGCATTCTTAACACTGGTGACTGTGTGGCGGTGGGAAACATTTAATCCGCGTTTGCTTGTTCCGTGCGCTTTTAATCTGGAGTAAGGGTTCATCATTTGTTTATGATTGTGCGTGCGTGTGCGTGTGTGTGTGCGTGTGTGTGTGTGTGTGTGTGTGTGTGTGTGTGTGTGTGTGTGTGTGTGTGTGTGTGTGTGTGTGTGTGTGTGTGTGTGTGTGTGTGTGTGTGTGTGTGTGTGTGTGTGTGTGTGTGTGTGTATTGAGGCATGTGAGAGTGACAGAGAGAAGGGGCAATGCAGAGTTCACGTTTTTTTTGTTTTGTTTACGTGTTAGTGGACAAGCAAAACCACTCATAGTCTTTCAGTTATTTTCCCCTCACTGCTTCATCTCATAGTTAATCACCTCAGAGTTACTTTTACCGTCATGTTTACCTTCAGTGTATATGCACTGCATGTTCCCTATACACAGGAAACTACCAAAATATAGGAAACACTTGAGTAAATAAGGGATACAAAGTATATTGAAAGCCGGTGCTTCCACACAGGTGTGGTTCCTGAGTTAATTAAACAATTAACATCCCATCATGCTTAGGGTCATGTAAAAAAATGCCCAGTTATTTATGATTATTTTGGCTACCATGGCTAGAAGAAGAGATCTCAGTGAATTTGAAAGAGGGTTCTCAAAGGAGCATAGGGGGTTTAAAATGTGTCTCTGTGTGTCTTAGTTACCAGAAGTCAACCCAATTGAACACTTATGGGAGATTCTGGAGCGCTGCCTGAGACGGCGTTTTCCACCACCATCAACAAAACACCAAATTATGGAATTTCCATTTGGCATTTTGCCTCTGTGCGTAGGCCATTCCATAGGGATATATAGTGCATTCGGAAAGTATTCAGACCCCTTCACTTTTTCCACATTTTGTTACGTTACAGCCTTTAATCCTAAAATGGATTAAATTGTTTTTTTTCTCCTCTCATTAATCTACACACAATACCCCATAATGACAAAGCAAGATTGTCTTGGCTGTGTGCTTAGGGTCGTTGTCCTGTTGGAAGGTGAACCTTCACCCCAGTCTGAGGTCCTGAGCGCTCTGGAGCAGGTTTTTGCTCTGTAGGGATATGCAGCAGAACCAGTAGGTTGTTACTTGTGACTCATATACACATGTGCAGGAGCATTTTTAATGACAGCAAGCCGATATAGATGTCTAGCACTGACATTGTTTTACAATATCACCTATAAATCCATGAAATCATACATCTTTTTCTGTAGATGAAATATGCCTATTTAATCAAGCCTCCATGAGTTCACAACATTTTCCCCTAAATCTAAAAGAAATGTGCCCAGAAATCTTTCAACATGATTCATGCTTTAGTTTGTGTGTAAGGAATCACCATAGAGATCAAGGTGTTCTGTCCTGTATCTAGCAGGCTGGTCCTGATTCTCACTGTTTTTTTTTGTCATCTCGTTAAAAAACAACATCTGTCCAGAGCCCAGGCACACAAACTTAATTAACACAGCTCGACACCGCTATGAGTCATGGGTGTACTTTGGACCCTCCCCATCCAGCCAAGCTAGCGTTCTGCAGCGCAGAGCCAGTGCTAATGGTAGCTGATTCTCTGATTTACGACCTTTCCCCCAGGCAGACAGAGCCGGAGCATCTCAGGAGAGATGGGTTCAAAAGGTTCTGAGCGGGGACCCATCAATAGACAGTCTGGCAGGGGAGTGAATAAAGTTTTCCATTAGAACAAATAGCAGTCAGGCCAGGCACTTAGCGCCGATGCTAACTAACTAATGGCAGACCCAGGGCGTAACCACAGGCTTTCTCGGAGACGTCGCTGGCTAATTTCCCAGAATGAGTCCCGGCGTTCGCAGCCGGGAAGGGAAGTGTGCGGTAATGACAAGTGAGCATGGCGCTGCGTGGGTGTTGTAAGCCGCCCCAGTAGGCCTCAGCGGGTAGTCACCGTGGAAACTGGGCAAATATTTTGACTAGGTCATTTAGAAGTCTCCTCATACGGCCTCTCTGGGTGGCTGATGAGGCCCACTGTATAGATGTACCTATACTGGAGAGGTCCTGACCTTAGCACAATCATGATGATGACTGTTCAAATGACAGACCTTATGAAGACCCAGTGGTGGAAAAAGTACTAAATTGTCATACTTGAGTAAAAGTTAAGATACCTTAATAGAAAATGACTCAATAAAAAGTGAAAGTCACCCAGTAAAATACTACTTGAGAAAAATCCAGATCCAGAACAAGGAGGATACAGGAGTGAAAGCTGTGTGTATTCTGTGTGACAAACAAGATTGAAATATCATTTTTTGCCTGTTTGGAACGGTGTAAAAAAACACTACATCTCATTATAAGTAATACCAGTCTGTTCTAACGCCCCAAAAATTGTAAAGCCTTTATTACAGCATAGCAAAGATTAAAAACAGACGAATCTGTGAAATTGCTTAATCCAACATTTTGTCTGAGGCTTGCATGAGGCTTGGTGCTCAACAGAGGCAGGATCTGTTTTATTTCTGTAGATATATATGGATGATTTATAAAGCCAGGCACATTGAACAGTTTGGCTATTGATTATAGACCTAATTAAGTTGGGGTTTGCACTCTCCTCACATTTCTTAGGCAAAGTCCTATTCACACGGGACATGGATTACTACAGAACGTTGGTAATGTAATTATTACCCCAGAATGTCCAAAGATTCGGACAGGATTCGTTTTTTCCAAACTGCCCCCTGTAATTCTTTTTTTATTTTCATAAACTGACAGTTATGAACGAAGCCTTGAGGTTATTTTTCTAAGCGTGAATATATTTCATCAAGTATAGGCGATAACAGGGCTACTGAAAACTCCAGCTTGGTTCCCAAATTTCTGAACCAAACCATCTTTGGTATAGTGTCGCCATAATATTTGAATATTTTTTACTTATTGAATATTGGCAAATGAGTAAGTAAAAAATATTGCGCTTATTTAATGTAATGTAAAGAATGAGCAACACCTGTCAAACCAAGACATTTCTCACAAAACACATGTCGATTCGCACGGGACTAGTATTATCATAGAACCTTGGAGTTCGCCAAAAAACAGTAGGTTATTCTGGCTGGAATTGTTACTCTCCTGCCATGTACAAATTGCCGCTATGGAAGATTCGGACGGGACTAAAATGACAGATGTGGTGTTTTGTGCTTGTGCTCATAATTACATTACCCGACCACCCCCAGTATACTAATCCCGTCCGAATAAGGCTTTAGGCTGTTTCCTCATCTCTGCTGCTGCTGCCTTCACCACATTGTTCTCAATCCCAATATGCTGGTTCAATTTACTATTATGCACATAGCAACATAGGGAAAGTCGTCAATTCTACAGCACATTGAAGATTATGCTTCAGAACCACGGACAGCAACCATATCCAACGCGGGAAAAGCGCATTTGTTATAAAATAATATTCGATTTATTAGTGTTGCACCATTATTTTTTACATAATATAACCACATACAATTTCAGTATCACGTCTTAGAGTGATGGACTGTGCCATCCCCGTGGTCCCCGCAATGATTTAGTCTACTGCGACAGGCACGAATCAGACAGCTGACTTGTGCACCATGAAAAGAATATATATTTTTTGACTGCTCGACTAAAGAAATGTTGGTTGACCAACAGCCTATCGACCAAACAACTAAATGGGGTCAGCCCTAGTTTTTTTAATGATACTTTTTACCCCCTTTTCTCCCCAATTGGTAGTGTGTGAATTGGACAATTTTCCAGTCAAAATGTAACAAGTACTTTTGAATGTCAGGGAGAATGTATGGAGTAAAAATTACATTATTTTTCTAGGAATGTGGTAAAAGTTGGCAAAAATATAAATTGTAAAGTAAAGTACAGATCCCCCCCAAAAACGACTTAAGTAGTACTTTAAAGTATTTTTACTAAGTACATTACACCACTTTGAAGACCTGGCTGGTCGAAACAGCTGTTGCCAATAAACCACATGGGAGAATTGACTAATGTACAGAGATCTTTTTACTGTCCTAATGAGTGTTCTGTAACCATGTAATGAGGATATTAGGAGCCTGACCAGGCCAGTTCACTGCCTTGCACTGTGGCCTAGCTAAGCCAGCTCCATCATGATCGAATTACTCCACCAAAAACCCAGAACATGCAAGGACACAAACACAGACATATTACCAAACTTGCATAAACTACAAACTTGCCACAAATAAAAGATTGTGGAGGATGATCAGTGAGGTAATGGTGTATTGATAGGGTAAAACATAGGGGTTCAACAATCAACAGTCCAGAGAGCAACATTTAAATAACTGAAAACCTTAGACGTACCTGAACCTCTGGCTGATTCTTTGAATGGAAGAAAAACAAGATCTAGTTAATAATCCAACAGAAATCTAAAAGGACATTATCAAGACCGTATATTAACACATTCTATTCATAGTTCCATAATTACATTTTTTTGTAGGAGCAATGTTTCCTTTAAATTTCACTCTATGCTTTCATGGTATAGTTAGAAAACGAGTCCAGTAGTCATAGTTGGAACTCTCTTGACTCTTGAGTGACAGGGAGGATGTTAGGGAGGATGTTAAGAGCAGATAAAGAGCCTCTGAGCTACTGCAGCAATGGGCCCCATCTGTTTATTTTAGATCAGGGGCTGCTCATTTACAGTTTAAATTAAATTAAATGATGCCCTGATTGATCTGAATCCCTCAGGTACCACAGCAATTCTCTCCTCAAGCTACGATCTGTTTGACCTGCTCTCTGTTCTTCAAGGTTCAACGCCCGAACAGATCTGTCATCTAGTCCACACACACGTTATTGTTGACTTTAACTAAAATGGACTTGTTCTCTTGGTAGAAGTGTGCCGAGTTAAAAAGGGCCTGTCTTTCTTAGGACATTAAGCTTTTTTTTTTACTCAACTACAACTTCAACTCCATATTTATAGGTGGCAGAACTTGTTTCCAGCTGCATAACTGTGATGCCCTTGAACAGTTCGTTGGATGACCTGGTTAATTGTAACTAGGGCTGTAGCAATACATTTTGATACCACGTACAGCAAGGGTGTCCAGACTTATCTGCAAAGGAACAGTGTGGGAACAGGCTTTACTCCAACCAATGTAGCATTGTATCGAGACTCATTCAGAGGTAAATCATGTTGTATCCTTGAGTATCAATCCAGTATTGAATCATAGTTCTGTCAGATGATTAGAAACTTATTGATTTCCATTCTGTAGAGGCTGGGCTCAGTTAAACAGTATCCCTGTCCCTGAGCTCTGCTGGCCTGTACTGTGGGGGAGGGCTAGAGAAGGTGGCCTCTTATGATCCCACATATTGTATTACATGACTGAAAAGGTTTACTTAGAAACTTATCTGTCCCCACTTTGAAAAACTGAAAACGAAATGCTAATGGTAAAAATAGATAATTTCTTCTAATTGTTGTTGTGTCATTTTAGAAGGTCATTCCAAACTCTAGTACTGGTTGTGACAGGCCGACTTGTCCATATGAACTGATAAGGTCATGTCAACATGTCACCCAGGGTGTGTTTTGCGGCATTTTGTTTGCTTACTGTGGCCGTAATTTTACATTTAAATTTGGGTCATTTAACAGATGCTCTTATCCAGGGCGACTTACAGTCAGTGCATTCAACTAATGTTGCAACTGTTTTGTTCTCTTTTGTTTTTGCCACAGTATTTACATGACAATGGGGTGGTGCACCGTGACCTGAAACCAGAAAACCTTCTGTACGCTGACCTCTCTTTGGATGCCCCGCTTAAGATTGGTAACTACATGTACCTGTAGGCTGTTACACAACTGACACCTTCCTAGATAAACGGACTGTCTCCTAGATAAACTGACTGTCTCCTAGTTAAACTGACTGTCTCCTAGTTAAACTGACTGTCTCCTAGTTAAACTGACTGTCTCCTAGTTAAACTGACTCTCTCCTAGATAAACTGACTGTCTCATAGATAAACTGACTGTCTCATAGTTAAACGGACTGTCTCATAGATAAACTGACTGCCCCCTAGATAAACGGACTGTCTCATAGATAAACTGACTGTCTCATAGATAAACTGACTGTCTCATAGATAAACGGACTGTCCCCTAGTTAAACGGACTGTCCCCTAGTTAAACTGACTGTCTCCTAGTTAAACTGACTGTCTCCTAGTTAAACTGCCACCTTCCTAGATAAACTGACTGTCTCCTAGATAAACCGACTGTCTCCTAGATAAACCGACTGTCTCCTAGATAAACGGACTGTCTCATAGATAAACTGACTGCCCCCTAGATAAACGGACTGTCTCATAGATAAACTGACTGTCTCATAGATAAACTGACTGTCTCATAGATAAACGGACTGTCCCCTAGTTAAACGGACTGTCCCCTAGTTAAACTGACTGTCTCCTAGTTAAACTGACTGTCTCCTAGTTAAACTGCCACCTTCCTAGATAAACTGACTGTCTCCTAGATAAACCGACTGTCTCCTAGATAAACCGACTGTCTCCTAGATAAACGGACTGTCTCATAGATAAACGGACTGTCTCATAGATAAACTGACTGCCCCCTAGATAAACGGACTGTCTCATAGATAAACGGACTGTCCCCTAGTTAAACGGACTGTCCCCTAGTTAAACTGACTGTCTCCTAGTTAAACTGACTGTCTCCTAGTTAAACTGCCACCTTCCTAGATAAACTGACTGTCTCCTAGATAAACCGACTGTCCCCTAGTTAAACTGACTGTCTCCTAGTTAAACTGACTGTCTCCTAGTTAAACTGCCACCTTCCTAGATAAACTGACTGTCTCCTAGATAAACCGACTGTCTCCTAGATAAACCGACTGTCTCCTAGATAAACCGACTGTCTCATAGATAAACTGACTGTCTCATAGATAAACTGACTGTCTCATAGATAAACGGACTGTCCCCTAGTTAAACGGACTGTCCCCTAGTTAAACGGACTGTCCCCTAGTTAAACGGACTGTCTCCTAGTTAAACTGCCACCTTCCTAGATAAACTGACTGTCTCCTAGATAAACTGACTGTCTCCTAGATAAACCGACTGTCTCCTAGATAAACCGACAGTCTCCTAGATAAACCGACTGTCTCCTAGATAAACCGACCGTCTCCTAGATAAACCGACCGTCTCCTAGATAAACCGACCGTCTCCTAGATAAACCGACCGTCTCCTAGATAAACCGACCGTCTCCTAGATAAACCGACCGTCTCCTAGATAAACTGACGTTACATCTGTTGGGGACATTAGGTATACTGTATAAGGCATATGAGGAACAATTCTTCTGGTGCGCTTTTGCGTTACTGATTATTTGGTCTAATCTCGATTTCGCAGGGTGGAGTCGGGGATCTGGACTTTTGATATAGTATGAGTGACTTGGTTTACTACTGTATTTCCTGTTATTGATGTCCATTCCATTATTCCTAAGTAATAGTTAGGTAACAACATGAACTATCCCTCTGTATCATAAAGAACATGTAACATGAATGATAAAACTATTAAAGATGATGAGGCCAATGCTCGTCTCATCCTTTCAAATGTACACTGAGTGTACAAAACATTAGGAACTCTTTCCATGACATAGACCGGTGTCCATGACATAGACTGGTGTCCATGACATGGACTAGTGTCCATGACATAGACAGGTGAATCCAGGTGAAAGCTATGATCCCTTATTGATGTCACTTGTTAAATCCACTTCAAATCAGTGTAGATGAAGCGGAGGAGACGGGTTAAAGAAGGATTTATAAGCCTTGAGACAATAGAGGCATGGATTGTGTATGTGTGCCATTCAGAGGGTGAATGGGCAAGACAGAAGATTTAAGTGTATTTGAACGGTGTATGGTAGTAGGTGACAGGCGCACCACTTTGAGTGTGTCAAGAACGACAACGCTGTTGGGTTTTTCATGCTCAATAGTTTCCCATATGTATCAAGAATGGTCCACCACCCAAAGGACATCCAGCCATGGTCCAGCATCCCTGTGGAACACTTGACATTTTGTAGAGTCCATGCCCTGATGAATTGAGGCTGTTCTGAGGGCAAAAGGGGAAGCAACTCAATATTAGGAAGGTGTTACAATGTTTTGAACACTCAGTGTATAATACTAACACTAAACCATTATCTGATCTTCACAGCTGACTTTGGCCTCTCAAAGATAATAGATGAGCAAGTTACCATGAAGACGGTGTGTGGCACGCCTGGATACTGCGGTGAGTTATAAATTGACAGATATATCCCAATGTGAATACAATTGTAGGATCAGGGTCGCCTGGTGTGTTGAGTCACACTCCCGCAGTGTTTATTGATTGGTGCTTCCCATTGAACCATAACAAAACAAATTGCAAGGTCACACTAATGAAAGGAAATAGAGACCACAGTGTGACTTTAAAAGGGGCAACCTGGTTTGGAAATATTGACATATATTATTATATAGACACAGGCATTGTGAGATTGATATCAGTCCAATGAATCATCTTCAACCACAACAAAGCAAATTGTTGGGGCGCACTATAATATTTGTAAAATATATATATATATATCAAATGTAATATGAGATGGATGAAAGGGATAAAACACAGAAAGTGAATGGGGTCACTGGGAAAGGAACAGCTGCCTCCAGGTGTATATGTAGTCTGGAGGCTGCAGCACTACCACTAGACCAGCCCCGGGATCAGGGCCGAAATGTTTCATGGAGGTGCAGCTTTCAAGGAAATAACATTCATAGTTCATAGTGTGTTTATCAGGATGAGCTGTCCTGTGGGGGAGCTGACAGCCGGCTCTCACTCTCTCCCTCGCTATCCCTCCCTCCCCGTGTCTCACACTGCAGCTCCAGAGATCCTCAGAGGCAATGCCTATGGTCCTGAAGTGGACATGTGGTCTGTGGGAGTGATCCTGTACATCTTGTGAGTTAAAAGAAACTACACTTTAAAATCTTGCCCAATATCTGCGTGTACTCCGTGGGTAGCTGGCAATTTGATGACAAATTGAAGTCCTCTCATCACAGTATTGCAGCTAATGTAACTTTAGATATTCCCTTTTCTCCTATTGATTCTGGATGTAATATGCAAGTCTATTAGAGAGGTCTCTTGCCTGAAAGTATCCCGTATCTGTCTTTAAATCAAGTGAGAGTGGTGAAACAAATAAATCATTCAAGGGAAATGTTGCCTCTCCCCTCAGGTTGTGTGGGTTCGAACCATTCTTCGATCCGAGGGGAGACCAGTACATGTACAGCCGCATCCTCAACTGCGACTATGAGTTTGTCTCCCCCTGGTGGGACGAGGTCTCCCTCAACGCGAAGGACTTGGTGGGTTCCACCGTTTACTTCAAACAGAGGCCTTTATTATGAAAAACACTTATACTGTATTTGAAGGTCTGCTTATAAACATTATTGCTTTATTTGACAATTATGTAAATGTATGTACAAAGGCTGTTTTGTTATTGATTACAATATCTTTTAATACTTGGGGCTCTATTTTTGACTGGTGTTAAGGCTGCGCTAGGTTCAAACGCATGTTTTTTGGCAACTTTGACCTGTTATGCCTTGATCACACAGACAGCGTCATTGCATTTTGGTATACCAGAAGTACATTAATTTCCAATGGAACGCTGCGTTAGCTTTGCAGCATTGTGTTACAACATTGCGTTGCAGTATGGTGTGGTGCGTACGTTGCATTTATTGAATGTATGTGTCAGGAACGGAAACGGTGATGCCGCGTATCATTTTGCGCAGTGATGCTGTCGGTGTGATTGAGGCATTACAGCCAGGTATTTGGTAGTTCACCTATCTTATATCAGCTCGCTGGTGCTCAGATGGGAGGGGTGGGGACATTTGAGGTGTGTCCTTACAGGGGCGGCAGGTAGCCGAGGCTAGAGCGTTGGGCCAGTAACTGAAGGTTGGTTGGAATACCGGAGCTTGCTGTGCTCTTGAGCAAAGCACTTAACCCTAATTGCTCCAGGGTCACTGTGCAGTTGTGACCCCACTCACTGCGGTTGTCTCAGTGGGAGTTGGGATATGCAAGAAACACACTTGTATTTAACAGAAAAAATAAAAGCACCTCGCTAATAATAAAAATGTGATCCAAAGTACTAATTTCAGGCAGTGCATGTATCCTACACCCTCCATCCCATCGAGACATGAGAACCTTGGTTAATAACGGTGAACCTAGTATTTAGAAGTCATTTTCATGTAACAATTGCTTGGTTTTTGTTTTATATGTTCAAAATCCAAGCCCTCCGTAGACTACCCATACTCAATAACGAAGGCTGGTTCAACAGCAATGCATTGTCTTTTTTCTTCTGGTGATTTTATGATATCAATGCACTTTACATGCATTTATTTTTGTTGTAAAAAAAAAAAGATTTTGTGTTTTTGGTTCAATTTTATTAAGAGCAAACTTATTAGAATGATTCACCATCCTGGTTTTATGGTGAGAACATCCGTGGCATGCATGCAATTCAACTTCTGGAGAAATGTGAATGTGACCTGTAAAATGGTTCCAATATGACCCTTCATAGTCTTTGTTGTTTTAATAGTATATGCCCACAAGGAGAAATTATGGTGCCTGTAAGTGTATTTAGACAGCCAATTTAAAACAAGTTGTTTCGTTTTAAAACAAGTTGTTTTGTCAAATTTGATTAGAATTATTGGCTCTCTTTTCAGGTCTTATCAATATTTAATTTAATCTTGCTTATTGACAACATTTGGCATGTCCATGCCCAGCCTAATGCAATTTACTGTAGGCCTAGCACATATATCAGTGTGAATGCTATGTACAGTACCAGTAAAACGTTTAAGAACACCTACTCATTCAAGGGTTTTTCTTTATTTTTACTATTTTCTACATTGTAGAATAATAGTGAAGACATCTAAACTATGAAATAACACATATGGAATTGTGTAGTAAACAAAAAAGTGTTAAACAAATCTAAATATATTTTTCAAAGTAGCCACCCTTTGCCTTGATGACAGCTTTGCACACTCTTAGCATTTTCTCAACCAGCTTCACCTGGAATGCTTTTCCAAAAGTCTTGAAGGAGTTCCTACATATGCTGAACACTTGTTGGCTGCTTTTCCTTCACTCTGCGGTCCAACTCATCCCAAACCATCTCAATTGGGTTGAGGTCGGGTGATTGTGGAGGCCAGGTCATCTGATGCAGCACTCCATCACTCTCCTTTCTGGTCAAATAGCCCTTACACAGCCTGGAGGTGTGTTGGGTCATTGTCCTGTTGAAAACAAATGATAGTCCCACTAAACGCAAACCAGATGGGATGGCGTATCGCTGCAGAGCGGTCAGAGTAGCCATGCTGGTTAAGTGTGCTTTGATTTCTAAATAAATCAGTGTCACAAGCAAAGCACCATCACACCTCCTCCTCCATGCTTCACGGTGGGAACCACACATGCGGAGATCATCCGTTCACCTACTCTGCATCTCACAAAGACACAGCGGGTGAAACTAAAAATGGGACTCATTAGACCAAAGAACAGATTTCCACCGGTCTAATGTCCATTGCTTATATTTCTTGGCCCAAGCAAGTCTCTTCTTATTGGTGTCCTTTAGCAGTGGTTTCTTTGCAGGAATTCGACCATGAAGGCCTGATTCACGCAGTCTCCTCTGCACAGTTGATGTTGAGATTTGTCTGTTACTTGAACTCTGTGAAGCATTAATTTGGACTGCTTTTGATTTGTTAACACTTTCTTGGTTACTACATGATTCCATATGTGTTATTCATAGTTTTGCTGTCTTCACTATTATTCTACACTATTAAGAAAAACCCTGGAATGAGTTGGTGTGTCCAAACCTTTGACTGGTACTGTATATATTTTCATATTGAAGCCATGCAATTGCTTAGAACAGTGTGGACTGCAAACAGGTTCAAGTTAATGCATTTAGCAAAGATGGGATAGGTCTTCATTTTGTTCACTTGTTTCTGTAAGCTATTTAACAAACTATAATGGACTAACATTGGAATTGATTACAAGGCAATACATAAATGACCGTAAATACACAACTTGACACAACCACATATTTCGCCATGGAGCATGTTCTGATTGGCCAGTGTGGGGTCAAGCCTCAACTTATTTATTCATCAAAAACCAGCCCTTTCGCATCACCGCTGCGCTCCTCATTCTTGGTTATGAAAATAGCAGAAATATTTCTCGAACCCATACCGCTACCACCGGCTCTTAGATTTACCATTGTGTTAGGTTTATTAAAATAGAGCCCATGATATGTGGTTTGTCCTTGAATTGCTGTGGTATTTCAGTCCCTTTGCAACCATGTAGAACACTTTAAAATTACATATAGTTACACATCATACATGTTTTTGTTTATATTGAACTTTTAAATCAGTGGTAAAACATGATGCAAGTCCTTTATACTGCAAAACTTTATGTTTATGCATTCTTGAAAGTGTTCTTGGTAAGCAAATTGGCTTGTCCCAGTAGTGATGTGTAGAGGTGTAGTGACATGTTTTGGAGGATTTAGAGATATCTATTATTTTGAATGCTAGTATTGTATAGATCAATAAAAACAAAGAAGACTATTAAAACACCTATTTTTTGTTACTAGTGTAGTGTGTCCCTCAGTTTTATGTCATTGTTGTTACCGCCTTGAAAATCACTGATTACAAAAGATCTTGAGCATTCTCTCCAGCGGCAAACTGTTATTGGGGGAGGGGTCTATATTAAAGAACATTTTGTCATAAATGTGAGGATTCCATTGATCATGTGGTGTGTCTAAATCCAAAGCGTCACTTGGTGTCAATTTAAATAAAGATAAATAACATTGAGCAAAATGATTAATCATATCACTTTAGTAAATGTTTTTGCTTAGGTTGATGACCTTAGATTTGAGAATTTTGAGCCTCCATTTCAGAAAATTATTTAAAAATGTTTAATTGGTGCTACCATCATTGGTGTTACCATCGTTGGTGTTACTACTCCTACTGGTTGCACAATGTTATCATAATGGTAAAAATGATTTAAAGTCATTAAGCTACCACTACAAAGCGGTATCCACAAGCTACCTTATTAGTTGATTTAGAATGGGAGGACGTACCCAAATACATTTAAATAAAAACAATATATAGAAAAATGTAGTTTCCCAAATGCCATAGTAATTCAAGAATAACTCATATGACAAATATAAGATGTTAACAGTACTGTAAGACATTAGGTTTGTAAAAGTTTGTAAATGTATTTTTTTATTACCTTTATTTAACTAGGCAAGTCAGTTAAGAACAAATTCTTATTTTCAATGACAGCCTAGGAACAGTGGGTTAACTGCCTTGTTCAGGGGCAGAACGACAAGATTCAATCTTGCAACCTTCTGATTACTAGTCCAACGCTCTAACCACTAGGCTACCTGCCGCCCCAGGCAGTAAAATGTATACGTAATCTTATATACAATTTCTCTCATGCTTCATGGCTAGAGGAAAACCCATATTGTCAAAAAACTATTACTGTGTAGAATATGTTGTGTTACCTCCAGCCAAACAGGCATAACACTCCCAATAAAAAATAAGCCTCCATTTTGTTTTGCTCTGGGCCGGATTCAATCAACTTTGCTTTAGCACATTTAATCTAATAAATGTTCTTTCTTTCTTTACACAATTACTGTCTTCATCAGACCTGGGTCAAATACATGTAAAATACTGTTAATATTCGAGTTGTGCGGAATTTTATTTGGGGTTTGCACTTTTGGGACTATTCCATTGCTGCCACAAGGTCAACTAAGTCAAAAAGAACCTCTCCCGTTGGCTGTCCCCTCAGGTCAGTAAGCTGATAGTGCAGGACCCCCACAAGAGGCTGACGGTGAAGGAGGCCCTGGAGCACCCCTGGGTACTGGGCAAGGCTGCCCGTTTCTCCCACATGGACACGACTCAGAGGAAGCTACAGGAGTTCAACGCCCGGCGCAAACTCAAGGTGAGCGAGGGGCTTGATGATAGCATCAAGAGTGCTTTATTATTTTTGAATAATAAAAAATTGACCATTAATTTGAAAAATGTAGGGCTCAATTCAATCCGTATCACTGAAGTTCAGTGTTATAGGGTGGCAGGTAGCCTTGAGGTTAGAGCATTGGGCTATAAACTGAAAGGTTGCTGGTTTGAATCCCGGATCCATACCCTTGAGCAAGGCACCTAACTCCACTTGCTCAAGGGCCACCGGACAATGGTGAGCCTAGCTGAGACCTGCCACTCTCTGTGGGTAACTCAGGGGGAGGTGGAATATGCAAGAAACACATTTCCATTATACGTGTGTAACAGGACAAATATAAGCACCCTCAAATTATTATTATAGCGAGATTGAAAGTACATTTCTGATTAAGTTGACTGAATGCAGTCTCTGCGAACGCGGGAACAATGCCTTTAAATTTAAATTGTGCTATAACATCAACGACACGGATTGAATTGAGCCCTCACTCAGAGAAATGCACTTTTTTATTTTTTTATCCCCTTTTCTCCCCAATTTTCGTGGTATCCAATCGCTAGTAATTACTATCTTGTCTCATCGCTACTACTCCCGTACGGGCTCGGGAGAGACGAAGGTCGAAAGCCATGCGTCCTCCGAAGCACAACCCAACCAAGCCGCACTGCTTCTTTAACACAGCGTGCCTCCAACCCGGAAGCCAGCCGCACCAATGTGTCGGAGGAAACACCGTGCACCTGGCCCCCTTGGTTAGCGCGCACTGGGCCCGGCCCGCCACAGGAGTCGCTGGAGCGCGATGAGACAAGGATATCCCTACCGGCCAAACCCTCCCTAACCCGGACGACGCTAGCCCAATTTGGCGTCGCCCCACGGACCTCCAGGTCGCGGCCGGCTGCGACAGAGCCTGGGCGCGAACCCAGAGACTCTGGTGGCGCAGTTAGCACTGCGATGCAGTGCCCTAGACCACTGCGCCACCCGGGAGGCCCCAGTAATGCACTTTTGACAACAATAGACATCAACAAACATTGCAGTTCAAATGATTGTATGCTGTCCTGATCCTCTTGAGAAATGTAAGCTTGTGGCCCAACCATTGTCTTGAATGGAATGCATGAACCTAATCACCACTATTGTTACATTGACATTCAGATTCTGGCTGAAGCACAGCTGTATGCCTCTTCTCTGAGGCAGGCTTGGTGACTGACAGCGCTGTGCCATGTTTCTCTGACTTCAGGCTATCATGAAGGCTGTGGTGGCCACCAGCCGTATGCACGAGGGCTCCCGGCGGCGCACGGACAGCTGCGATATGCCCGGCTCTGACAAGACCACCTCCAGGCAGAGCAGCATGCAGCAGGACCTTCCACAGGACTCCCTGGAGGGCCAGGCCTGCCAGGGAACGGACACTTCCCAGACACAGGAGGACGACCAGTGCCCCCCACCCCTCCCGCCCCGCTGCCCCATACCCTCCACCACCAACCCTCCTCTACTGGCTGGGGGTCTCTTCCCCTCCCGTCCACCCACCAGGCCCCCGCTAAGGGGAGTTGATGGGCAGAGACAGATATCGGTCATCCCCAAGACCGCAGTGGTACGGCCTAGGGTGCCCCAGAAGAGCTGCTCCTCGGTGGACTCCACCACCACCAAGCGGGAGCCGTCCTCCCCGGTCTTGACCACTCCCCCGAGCCCCAAAAGCCTCGGCAACAGATTCTCCATGGGGGTGGAGTCTGGCAGCAAAACGGCCCAGTGTCAATGAGTGAGCGGCAGGTACCAAACAGTACGAGCTCCTCACCTACTGTAGGAGCTCCTAATGTTGTCCTAAAATGGCCGACGTCATTGTGAGAGTCAGGTGAGATGGTAGAAGATGACAACATGGAGGAGGAAGGATGAGAGGGAGAATGGATGTCTAATCTCGTCATATCTGTATCTGTTTAGACCGGGGACAAACGACTACTATACTTCCCTTGATATTTATTGTTCCTCTGTGCGTAACGAGTTCGGATACTCATAACGAATTTGCAAATTAACTTTGGTCTAAACTTTGTTGCCAAGTTGCTTTAACCTCTTAATTTTCATTGCTTTTCAAGACAAGGCCTCTCTGAAAAGGACAAGGCCTCTGAACTGTTTTACTTCAAAGGCCACATACTTTGTATTCTCTGCACCTTTCTACAATTCAATGTTGGAATCTACAGACTTCATATGCAAATATGTGAATGCATACACATAATCCTCTCATTCAGGTAGTAAAGATATTGTATTTGTGAGCTTATGAATGTAGTCAAGGTGTATTGTAATGTTTATTTTGCAATAATGGTAACGATCTAATATTTGCACTGTATACGTTGATTAATCTACATAGATCACAACAAAAAGCATTCACACTGCTAATCGTTTACTATTTAAGTCAAACTGCACTTTTATTCCTCTGGAAATGTACATGACTGACCAGAATAGCTTGTTTGTGGCTCAAACAAATTTTCCCTTCATTCATTGGTTGTAAAACATTATTGGGTAGTTACCCATCTGCTGAAGGAACGCACATCATATTCACCTCGTCTCTACAACCTCACTGGAGCTACCACTCTACCTCTGTGTGCAGGGGCTTCCAACCCAGTAATGGCAAAACCTGTAAAGAAACTGTTGGACGAGGTGAGGTTATGAGGCAAAGCACAGCCTTTCTGCAACAGAATCATATTGTAAATGGCAGGTACATACCTGTGAAGCGAACCCTCATTTTCATTGGCTAAGGGCTTTTCTCAATGGAACTCAAATAACTGATCAATTGAGTGTCATTAAAATACAGTCAATTTCCATTTCAAGGGCCAACCTTCACCTGCTAACTTGTATTCTCACTCTAACATTGCCAAATAGTAAGCCTGCATTATACTGCTGAAATGTTCATACATGTATAAACCATTCATTTACACCTATGAAATGATGCATAAAGTATGGCTGTTTTACTTATCATAATTATTGCTTACAAATGCATAATTATTGCTTACAAATGCATTATTTGGGGGTTGGGAGGGGGGGTGTAGTTAACAGTTCTGTTTGTTTTGTAATTAATTTCTGTGTTTCCCGTTTTTCATTCATTCAAATAATTGTAGCCTACCTTTTGAAGGTGACATATTTTAGACAACATGAGATTGATTTAACGGTCATAAGAGGGGAATGTATTGAAGGTGTACAGGTCTATACATTTTGTATGTTTGATCATATCACAATAATCTAAATCAATTGGATTTGATTGTCTTGTATTCTACAGAAATATTTAACACAGCATCCATTCAAGATGGTAGTTGCTGTGTGATGACATAAAATTAATAAAACATTTACTTAGAAGTCCAATATTAGCCTGGAAGAGTTATCAGTTTTATAACAAACTGCCAATATGAGAATCTCTAGACACAAAAGAAACGCACACCTATGTAGGCGAGGTGCTGGCTAGCGGAGTGGAACACTTAAAATAAAGGAGAGCTCTCATCTGAGCTCCTAGAGTGCTGCTCTCCTTTGTTTTTTAAATATGAGAATCTCACCTCACACATTTGATTTAAGGAAAATACAATAAACATTGAAAGTACAGTAAATCAGTGGACAAAGAACGGAATTTTATTGATGTAAGTCAGACGATTACTGTGCAGAAAATACCATTAGAGTTAAAGCATGTCACAGATTCACATGGGAATGACGAGGAACATGGAAGGACAACTCCCCCATGTTGGAAACTAAAGCAGAACAACTGTTGACGCATACTGTACAATATTGTGAATCTGAAGTTATTTGTTTTGCATCGTTGTAGTTGGATTATAAATTTGGCCACTGTCTTCTCAGCAACAGAAAATTAGGAAGAAAAGAAAGTAGGTTTGTTCTCTGAATAACTTATGAGTACAAATTAATTTAAAATAGTGTTTAAAATATAGACGCAATGTTAGTGCACATAGCCAACATACACAGAGGCCTTGAACTTTGTAAAACTTGATATGACTCTGGCTGAAGCACTTTGAAATCATTACACAGCATGTGACACATATGAAAGACATGCTGTCCATTTAACACACCTAAAAACATGGCTGTCCTAATATTCTTAACTGGCTACCTTATTTCTTTGCCTTTCCATTGTGAAACACCTGGACAGGCATCCATCATATTACTTTCAACTGTTGCGGTTTTTCAGATCAGTGGTCACAAAGGAAAGGAGACAAGGAAAGGAAGCAGGTTCAGAAATGTGCCGTAACCCCCGGATCCATCTGTAGCGTCCCTGCCTACTCGCATCCTGGTCTTAAAATGGAGGACAGGAATGCCACAGCACAGGTGACAATCTTTTGAGAGTATAATATATTGATGGCTTAATTCTGATTATTTAATGGACATAGTTCTGGGCCTTAGACAACAACAGTCACTGCCTTGTGAAGAAACCATTTCAACTGGAACCAGTCAGTGCAGGATACACACGTATAGGTATACAAGCGGTCTCTGTCTTTGTCCAAAGGGTGAATACAACGCTACAGTGCTTCTAATAGAGGCCACAGCGGTGGTTCATGGCAGGTCTGTTGGAAGCTATCCACAGCACAAACATTAATATGGCTCTAGAAAACAGAGTGTAATGAGTGGGCTGTTATTGAATGTCTTTCCATTGTATGTTAATCCCCATTGCTATTGAGAGAGTCTGTACATCATATGTTATACTGCATGGTCATTGAGTCTTTCCATCATATGTTAACCCTCATGGGCACCTTGGCTTGGATAGACATTTTGGAATGTTCAATTACTTGTTGCACACCTCACGGTCTGTCTTTTTTTATAAGAACGCCCTTCTATTCTGCCATGTCATTGGTTCATCATGACATTTCATATGCTATTGGGAGCCATGTCTGTTCTATATTCAACTACCGCGCTTTACAAGTTATGGTTAGGTGAGTGTCAGGGTTTGTAAAGTAGCAGTTGGGCTGAGTTAAATGGAGACAGTTAAAGCAGCCAAGTAGCATAGATGGAGTACTCCAATTACTGCTAACAATAGGAGAGATGGGGGAGCCCTCATAAACCAGTATCATTACGTTAGAATTAGTTTACCTCCTGTCTTTCAGATATCACACAAATCTAGGATTGGTTCATGCTTCACTCTGATCAATGGAAAGATCTGTGCAAAGACTTGAGTGACACACAATGACTTCAAGTTTAAATTTGACCTCAGTCCAGTGGAATAAGTAGCTCAATAGGTCCTAACGTGGTGGATAGGCTTTATGTATACTTTGAGTTATTAGCCCGGTTAAACCATATTGAAGACTACGCTGCACCTTTAAAACAATGGTGAGCCCAGTGTTCAGTCTGATTGAACCAGGCTATGGTGTTATAGAAGCAGTAATGAAACAGTCCAGTAGGAATGTCACTTTGGTTCTCCCGACATTTGAACTTGACCCAGATCTTCCACACTGTGCTTAATTACCTCCACACTCAAATTACATTCAAATTCCAAATGGATTTTTTTCCTTCTTGTTTCTCATTTGTTTTAGAACTGTACAAGATAAAAAATGATCAATAATGAGTTATACACATTTATAGGACAACATAGTTTACGTAATATTACTATAAAGGACAAACAAGATGTAGTTTTTAGATTCTGAATGCAGTATGCCCCTTTCATTGAGCTGTAAAGATGCGTTATGCTGAAGATGTTTCCTGTAGTAGTTGCCTTTTTTAAGCAGCAAATACGTATTCCTAGCCTGTCAACTACTGCCTGTAGCCGTCGCGTGATCCTTACAAGTCAGGGTCAAGACTGCTTGAGCACTGCTTAGATTTCTCATAATATCAGTCAGCCACATAACCTGCCGATAGGCTATATGTGTTTTATATCACTCAGCAGTAGCAATATATAACCAGTGGGCAGAGCGGTTTTATTGAATGTCCACCTTGGCGTTATAAGGACCAGAGTTCCTATAGTACTCCGCTAACCTCTCACTTCAAAGACAAAATTATTGGCTTTTTGAAGACAGCTAGGAGCCCGGCCAACAGTGTAAATGACAACCCACACTAGATTTACCAGTCATTCTCCATCTTGGTTCCACACAACACGTCATTTTTCCATCAAAGCTCTAGTGAAGAAGGGTGGTTGGCTGGTCCAGTGGAAAAGTGGGTGAGTTTGAGAGAGAGGAAGATGTGTAGAGGGCTGACTTTGTTCTGTGGCTATCTTCCACCCCTGGAAAAGGAATAGTGCATTGTCTCAGGTGTTATTCAGGTAGTGTTCATAAGCTCTCCTGTGCATACTGTAGACACTTCTCAGGACCTCCAGACCCCCCCAGCCAGGGTGGTCTGTGTATAGGCCTACAGGGGCCCATCTTTGGGGGAGGATGGGGGCTGGGAGGTGCTGCCCGTGGAGCTCTTCAGGGAGCCCAGGGTCTTGCTGAACCAGGAATTTTTGGCCGCTTGGATCTCGTTCATCAGGACGCCCCTCTGGTGCTCCAACTCCTGAGGACGGACAGAACAAAGGAATAAATAGTCACCATAGCAACATTACCAGTCAGTCACTATAATAATCATCAATATTAGTCACCATAGCAACATGAATAATGAATAGTCATGTTGATAATCATGAATAGAACAGAAGGTGTGTATGTGTACTACTTTATTATACTACACAGAGTGAGAGAGTGTGTGTGTATGTTTCTGTGTGTTTTAGTGGGTGTGCGCGTGCGTGCATGCATCTGTGTGTGAGTTCGTGCATGTGATTCTATGTGTGTGTGTGTATTTCTGTGTCTGTGTGCGTGCATCTGTGTTTGTGTGTTAGTGCATGTGATTCTGTGTGTGTGCGTGCATCTGTGTGTGTGTGTGTGTGTGTGTGTGTGTGTGTGTGTGTGTGTGTGTGTGTGTGTGTGTGTGTGTGTGTGCGTGCATCTGTGTGTGTGTGTGTGTGCACGTGCGTGTGTGCTGCTATCCTCCGTGGTATCTGACCTGGATCTTACACTTGGCCTCTACCAGCTGTAGTTTGGTCTGGGCCAACTCTAGCTCCAGTTCTCTGAGCTGGGACTTCAGGGAGTCCTTCTCCTCGTCCAGCTCACTGTTCCTGTTGTCTCTGCTGGGAGCAGGCATCTGGAGAGGCCCTTCTTTACTGAACACCTCCCTGCAGCGCTCACACGCCATCACCTTACTCTGCAGAGGCAGGCAGGGAGAGAGAAGCACACATATACCAGGTCAATCTACTGGAGAGACACAACCTGACCAAAAGTAAGTGGACACCTACTCATTGAACATCTCATTCCAAAATCATGGGCATTAATATGAAGTTGGTCCCCCTTTTACTGCAAAAACAGCCTCCACTCTTCTGGGAAGGCTAACCACTAGATGTTGGAACATTGCTGCAGGGAATAGCTTCCATTCAGCCACAGACGCATTAGTAAGGTCGGGCACTGATGTTGGGCGATTAGGCCTGGCTTGCAGTCGGCGTTCCAATTCATCCCAAAGGTCTTCGATGGGGTTGAGGTCAGGGCTCTGTGCAGGCCAGTCAAGTTCTTCCACATTGATCTCAACAAACCATTTCTGTATGGACCTCGCTTTGTGCAAGGGGGCATTGTCATGCTGAAACAGGAAAGGGCCTTCCCCAAACTTTTTCCACAAAGTTGGAAGCACAGAATCATCTACAGTGTCATTTTATGCTGTAGGGTTAAGATTTCCTTCCCTGAAACTAAGGGGCCGGAACCATGAAAACCAGCACCAGACAATTATTTATTCTCCACCAAACTTTACAGTTGGCACTATGCATTGGGGCCGGTAGCGTTCTCCTGGCGTCCGCCAAACCCAGATTCATCTGTTGGACAGCCAGATGGTGAAGGTGATTCATCACTCCAAAGAACACAATTCCACTGCCCCAGAGTCCAATGGCGGCAAGCTTTACACCACTCTAGCCAATGCTGTGCATTGCACATGGTGATATTCTGCTTGTCTGCGCCTGCTCGGCCATGGAAACCAATTTCATGAAGCTCCCGATGAACAGTTCTTGTGCTGACGTTGCTTCCAGAGGCAGTTTGGAACTCAGTAGTGAGTGTTGCAAACGAGGACACATGATTTTTACACGTTTCAGCACTAAGCGTTCCCGCTCTGTGTGCTTGTGTGGCCTATCACTTCGCGGCTAAGTTGTTGTTGTTCCTAGACATCTCCACTTGACAATAACAGAACTTACAGTTGACCGAGGCAGCACTAGCAGGGCAGACATCTGACGAACTGACTTGTTGGAAAGGTGGCATCCTATGACGGTGCCACGTTTAAATTCACTGAGCTCTTCAGTAAGGCCATTCTATTGCCAAAGTTTGTCAATGGAGATTTCATGGCTTAGTGCTTGATTTGATACACCTGTCAGCGGCAGGTGTGGCTGAAATAGAGGAATCCACTAATTTGAAGTGGTGTCCACATACTTTTGTATATATAGTGTAAGTATACACAACATAAAGACTATATATAGTATACTCTTGGCATTTTCTCAACTAGCTTCATGAGGTAGTCACCTTGAATGCATTTCAATTAACAGGTGTGCCTTGTTAAAAGTTGTGGAATTTCTTTCCTTCCATCTTAATGTGTTTGAGCCAATCAGTTGTGTTGTGACAAGGTAGGGGTGGTATACAGAAGATCGCCGTATTTGGTAGAAGACCAAGTCCATATTATGGCAAGAACAGCTCAAATAAGCAGAGAGAACCGACAGTTCATCATCAACTGTTTAGAGGAGTGTGTGAATCAGGCCTTCATGGTAGAATTCCTGCAAAGAAACCACTACTAAAGGACACCAATAAGAAGACGACTTGCTTGGGCCAAGAAACACGAGCAATGGACATTAGACCGGTGGAAATCTGTCCTTTGGTCTGATGAGTCCAAATTTGAGATTTTTGGTTCCAACTGCTGTCTTTGTGAGATGCAGAGTAGGTAAACGGATGATCTCCGCATGTGTGGTTCCCACAGTGAAGCATGGAGGAGGTGTGATGGTGCTTTGCTGATGACACTGGGTGATTTATTTAGAATTCAAGGTACACTTAACCAGCATGGCAACCACAGCATTCTGCAGTGATACGACATCCCATCTTGTTTGCGCTTAGCGGGACTATCATTTGTTTTTCAACAGGACAATGACCCAACACACGTCCAGGCTGTGTAAGGGCTATTTGACCAAGAAGGAGAGTGATGGTGCTGCATCAGATAAGCTGGCCTCCACAATCACCTGACCTCAACCCAAGATGGTTGAGATGGTTTGGACCGTAGAGTGAAGGAAAAGCAGCCAACAGTCTTGAAGGAGTTCCCACAGCATATGTAGGAACTCTTTCAAGACTATTGGAAAAGCATTCCTCATGAAGCTGGATGAGAGACTGCCAAGAGTGTGCAAAGCTGTCATCAAGGCAAAGGTTGACTAGTTTGAAGATTTTTTAAACACTTTTTTGTTTACTACATGATTCCATATGTGTTATTTCATAGTTTTGATGTCTTCACTATTATTCTACAATGTAGAAAACAGTAAAAATAAAGAAAAACACTTGAATGAGTAGGTGTGTCCAACATTTTTACTGGTAATGTATATAT
Source organism: Salvelinus fontinalis (assembly GCF_029448725.1). Taxonomy (NCBI): domain Eukaryota; kingdom Metazoa; phylum Chordata; class Actinopteri; order Salmoniformes; family Salmonidae; genus Salvelinus; species Salvelinus fontinalis. The sequence continues at coordinate 50,009,672 of NC_074676.1, forward strand.
TTATAAATACTATATATAGAGTAAAATGGTAATAAGATGTATACTTACAGACACACTGAAATATTTTATATTTCCATTTTCCTTTGCAATGAGTCCATAACCACATTAGCATTACGGACAAAGACATTTTATCACCACAGCAGTGATGGGCTTTTACCTAGTGATGGGCTTTTATTCCAACACTACTAGAACCCTTCATCATACCACCTAATAATAATTACATGACAGACGCCATACACATATCCTGTCCTACCTTGATGATGTCTAGCTCCTCCTTGGTGGCAGCCTGCTGCTTCTCTAGCCTGGTGCTGAGATGAGAACAGATCTGGGAACACACAGGAAGGACTGCATGTTTACTAAGCTACTACATATTACCTGGACAGGTTCAGTGACCTTTCAGATACACCAGAACACACAGAAGACGCATCTCAATTAGGATTGAATGGGATTTTAGGGGACGTCGTAGAATTGACTTTCTCCTGAGGGGAAATGTGTCTTGGACATTAAATAGTGCTGCTGCTTCCACAGAGAATATCGCAGATGAAAAACCATACATCACAGTGATAGGTGAAAATTATCTGTTAATTGAATGATTAGAATATTCCGCCCTGAAACATATATTTGTATGGAAGTGATTAGAATGTATAAAATCATAATCAATAAATGTGTAGTCCTAGTCAGGATTAGGGTGAAGACAATATGTCTTATGTATTTTATTATATATGTATTTTACATTACATTATATGTATTTTAAACACAGACTGTCTGAGCTTGGTGCCGACCTGACTAGAGATTTGGGAGAGAACAGGTAGTGGTACGTCTCAAGGACAATGTCACTAATCTCTGTCGGCTGGGTAGCAGGACATGTGTGTGTGTATGGTTGTTTGTATGTGTGTGTGTGTATGGTTGCGTGTATGTGTGTGTATGGTTGCGTGTATGTGTGTGCGTATGGTTGTGTGAATGTGTGGGTGACTTTAGAACGTTCCCGTGAATAAACCTTTTTGACTATTTTAGCTGGGCCTCCGTCTATTTCATTTGACCAGGATCTTACAAACGCTGGTTTGCAGACTGAGGAATATAATTAAATTGGGTTATGTACCTTGAGAACAAAATTCTCTTATCATAGAAGCACCAATCTCCCCACCCACACAAAGCTTATCAGCTCCTGGCAAGGTTGTGACGTAGACCATACACACACTGCTCTCCTCTCTTACGTGTCTCTGGATCCTACCTGTTTGTATTCGGTGATGATAGTCGTAGTTTTCTTGATCTCTGACTCTGCTTTCTCCAGCTCTCTCCTGAACACCTCTTTAATCTGGACAGACACGGCAAGATGGCAACCACACATTAGCGATGATCGTAAAACACTTGCTACTTCAGTCACCTGGGCTTCTCTTCGCCCAAAGCACTTGCATGTGTGTGACTGTGAGCTGTGTAACCTGTGCCGTCTCCTCCGCCTGCCTCCTCTTCTCCTCCTCCGTCTCCACCAGGCGCTGTTTGGTGCAGAGCAGCTCCTTGTTCAGCACGTCTGCCTTGTCTTCCGCCTGGTCCAAGTCGGTCCGCAGGGCGATCTTACTGGTCACAAGCTCATGGGCCAGGTCATCGTTCTCCTGCTCCAGACGCATGCTGGCCTCCTGCAGCCGACGGTTCTCCCTCTGTGAGCAACACACACATTGCATTTCACATTTTAGTCATTTAGCCATTCATCTTAAGATAGCTGGGTGAGACAACCACATATCACAGCCGTAGCAAGTACATTTTCCATCCAAAAGTACACAACCCCACACACACACTAGTGATGTGCGGGTTGACTCATAACCCGCAGTCATATCCGAAGGGCAGGCAGCTTTAGGGTCATGAAATATTGTGTGGATGAAGGGTAGGTTTAGGGTCATTAAATATTGTGTGGATGAAGGGTGGGTTTAGGGTCATGAAACATTGTGTGGATGAAGGGCAGGTGGGTTTAGGGTCATGAAACATTGTGTGGATGAAGGGCAGGTGGGTTTAGGGTCATGAAACATTGTGTGGATGAAGGGCAGGTGGGTTTAGGGTCATGAAACATTGTGTGGATGAAGGGCGGGTGGGTTTAGGGTCATGAAACATTGTGTGGATGAAGGGCGGGTGGGTTTAGGGTCATGAAACATTGTGTGGATGAAGGGTGGGGTGGATTTAGGGTCATGAAACATTGTGTGGATGAAGGGTGGGGTGGATTTAGGGTCATGAAACATTGTGTGGATGAAGGGTGGGGTGGATTTAGGGTCATGAACATTGTGTGGATGAAGTGTGGGGTGGATTTAGGGTCATGAAACATTGTGTGGATGAAGGGTGGGGTGGATTTAGGGTCATGAAACATTGTGTGGATGAAGTGTGGGGTGGATTTAGGGTCATGAACATTGTGTGGATGAAGTGTGGGTGGGTTTAGGGTCATGAAACATTGTGTGGATGAAGTGTGGGTGGGTTTAGGGTCATGAAACATTGTGTGGATGAAGTGTGGGTGGGTTTAGGGTCATGAAACATTGTGTGGATGAAGGGTGGGTGGAGTAAAGAGAAAACAATGTATTAAAAATCCATGAATGTGTAATTACTGTGCAGTTGATATCTACAGGATACACTGAGGTTTATATTTTGTTTGTTGTATCTGGCGTTAGTTTGTAGCCTCAGCTTTAGGGCCTAACTGTAGCATGCCAAATACACGCCAGCTGACAAATACACACCAACTGACAAATATACGCCAGCTGACAAATACTTTTGGAAACCTGGGATGAAAAAGTTAACGTTGATCCACTGAGGAAAAGTTTAATTAAGAAGAAAACTGCGAACTGGAGAGTTGAAAATGAATAGAAGGAGGGCCAGTAGCCTAATGTCTGGTGAAGTGGTAAAAGAAGATGATCGCAGCTATGTTATGTGTGATCATTGTGAGGTGCTATACACATTTAACAGTCACAACCCATTGTGCACATTGATACTGTTCAGATGGGATAAATGGAAAAGTAGCCTAACTGAAATCTGGACAAGGACTTTAGGTCTAGAACCTCTCACATAGCCTAATATAATGTTCATTCCTTCAGAATTAAGCATTTCTTGCAGTAAAATTATACACCAAATATAAATTTTGACTCGAACAGGAGTGGAGAAATCTACTTTATTTTTATTTTTAATTCAGCATATTGAGAGAATGAATGCACAGTTAAGGGGCTGTCTATGTTTATCAGCATCATTAAAGCTGATAGTATTTCAAACAAAATATATATATATATATATATATATATATATATATTTTTCACCTTTATTTAACCAGGTAGGCTAGTTGAGAACAAGTTTTCATTTGCAACTGCGACCTGGCCAAGATAAAGCATAGCAGTGTGAACAGACAACAACACAGAGTTACACATGGAATAAACAATAAACAAGTCAATAACATGGTAGAAAAAAAAGAGAATCTATATACAATGTGTGCAAAAGGCATGAGGTAGGCAATAAATCGAGTAATTACAATTTAGCAGATTAACACTGGAGTGATAAATCATCAGATGATCATGTGCAAGAAGAGATACTGGTGTGCAAAAGAGCAGAAAAGTAAATAAATAAAAGCAGTATGGGGGGTGAGGTAGGTAAATTGGGTGGGTAGTTTACAGATGGACTATGTACAGCTGCAGCGATCGGTTAGCTGCTCGGATAGCAGATTTTTAAAGTTGTTGAGGGAGATAAGTCTCCAACTTCAGAGATTTTTGCAATTCGTTCCAGTCGCAGGCAGCAGAGAACTGGAAGGAAACGCGTCCAAATGAGGTTTTGGCTTTAGGGATGATCAGTGAGATACACCTGCTGGAGCGCGTGCTACGGGTGGGTGTAGCCATCGTGACCAGTGAACTGAGATAAGGCGGCACTTTACCTAGCATAGCCTTGTAGATGACCTGGAGCCAGTGGGTCTGACGACGAACATGTAGCGAGGGCCAGCCGACTAGGGCATACAGGTCGCAGTGGTGGGTCGTATAAGGTGCTTTAGTAACAAAACGGATGGCACTGTGATAAACTGCATCCAGTTTGCTGAGTAGAGTATTGGAAGCTATTTTGTAGATGACATCGCCGAAGTCGAGGATCGGTAAGATAGTCAGTTTTACTAGGGTAAGTTTGGCGGCGTGAGTGAAGGAGGCTTTGTTGCGAAATAGAAAGCCGACTCTAGATTTGATTTTGGATTGGAGATGTTTGATATGAGTCTGGAAGGAGAGTTTGCAGTCTAGCCAGACACCTAGGTACTTGTAGATGTCCACATATTCTAGGTCGGAACCGTCCAGGGTGGTGATGCTAGTCGGGCGTGCGGGTGCAGGCAGCGAACGGTTGAAAAGCATGCATTTGGTTTTACTAGCGTTTAAGAGCAGTTGGAGGCCACGGAAGGAGTGTTGTATGGCATTGAAGCTCGTTTGGAGGTTAGATAGCACAGTGTCCAAGGAAGGGCCAGAAGTATACAGAATGGTGTCGTCTGCGTAGAGGTGGATCAGGGAATCGCCCGCAGCAAGAGCAACATCATTGATATATACAGAGAAAAGAGTCGGCCCGAGAATTGAACCCTGTGGAACCCCCATAGAGACTGCCAGAGGACCGGACAACATGCCCTCCGATTTGACACACTGAACTCTGTCTGCAAAGTAGTTGGTGAACCAGGCAAGGCAGTCATTAGAAAAACCGAGGCTACTGAGTCTGCCGATAAGAATATGGTGATTGACAGAGTCGAAAGCCTTGGCCAGGTCGATGAAGACGGCTGCACAGTAATGTCTTTTATCGATGGCGGTTATGACATCGTTTAGTACCTTGAGCGTGGCTGAGGTGCACCCGTGACCGGCTCGGAAACCGGATTGCACAGCGGAGAAGGTACGGTGGGATTCGAGATGGTCAGTGATCTGTTTGTTGACTTGGCTTTCGAAGACCTTAGATAGGCAGGGCAGAATGGATATAGGTCTGTAACAGTTTGGGTCCAGGGTGTCTCCCCCTTTGAAGAGGGGGATGACCGCGGCAGCTTTCCAATCCTTGGGGATCTCAGATGATACGAAGGAGAGGTTGAACAGGCTGGTAATAGGGGGTGCGACAATGGCGGCGGACAGTTTCAGAAATAGGGGGTCCAGATTGTCAAGCCCAGCTGATTTGTATGGGTCCAGGTTTTCCAGCTCTTTCAGAACATCTGCTATCTGGATATGGGTAAAGGAGAAGTTGGGGAGGCTTGGGCGAGTAGCAGCGGGGGGGGCGGGGCTGTTTGCCAAGGTTGGAGTCGCCAGGAGGAAGGCATGGCCAGCCATTGAGAAATGTTTGTTGAAGTTTTCGATTATCACGGACTTATCAGTGGTGACCGTGTTACCTAGCCTCAGTGAAGTGGGCAGCTGGGAGGAGGTGCTCTTGTTTTCCATGGACTTTACAGTATCCCAGAACTTTTTGGAGTTAGAGCTACAGGATGCAAATTTCTGCTTGAAAAAGCTGGCCTTTGCTTTCCTGACTGACTGCGTGTATTGGTTCCTGACTTCCCTGAACAGTTGCATATCGCGGGGGCTCTTCGATGCTATTGCAGTTCGCCCCAGGATGTTTTTGTGCTGGTCGATGGCAGTCAGGTCTGGAGTGAACCAAGGGCTATATCTGTTCTTGGTTCTGCATTTTTTGAACGGAGCATGCTTGTCTACTATGGTGAGGAAGTAACTTTTAAAGAATGACCAGGCATCCTCAACTGACGGGATGAGGTCAATATCCTTCCAGGGTACCCGGGCCAGGTCGATTAGAAAGGCCTGCTCGCAGAAGTGTTTTAGGGAGCGTTTGACAGTGATGAGGGGTGGTCGTTTGGCCGCGGACCCGTGGCGGATACAGGCAATGAGGCAGTGATCGCTGAGATCTTGATTGAAGACAGCAGAGGTGTATTTGGAGGGCAAGTTGGTCAGGATAATGTCTATTAGGGTGCCCATGTTTACGGATTTAGGGTTGTACCTGGTGGGTTCCTTGATGATTTGAGTGAGATTGAGGGCATCAAGCTTAGATTGTAGGACTGCCGGGGTGTTAAGCATATCCCAGTTTAGGTCACCTAACAGAACAAACTCTGAAGCTAGATGGGGAGCGATCAGTTCACAGATGGTGTCCAGGGCACAGCTGGGAGCTGAGGGGGGTCGGTAGCAGGCGGCAACAGTGAAAGACTTATTTCTGGAGAGATTAATTTTTAAAATTAGAAGTTCGAACTGTTTGGGCATAGACCTGGAAAGTATGACTTTGCAGGCTATCTCTGCAGTAGATTGCAACTCCTCCCCCTTTGGCAGTTCTATCTTGACGGAAAGTGTTATAGTTGGGTATGGAAATCTCAGAATTTTTGGTGGCCTTCCTAAGCCAGGATTCGGAAACGACAAGGACATCAGGGTTGGCAGAGTGTGCTAAAGCGGTGAGTAAGGAAAACTTAGGGAGGAGGCTTCTGATGTTGACATGCATAAGGCCAAGGCTTTTTCGATCACAGAAGTCAACAAATGAGGGTGACTGGGGACATGCAGGGCCTGGGTTTACCTCCGCATCACCCGAGGAACAGAGGAGTAGTAGGATGAGGGTGCGGCTAAAGGCTATCAAAACTGGTCGCCTCGAGCGTTGGGGACAAGGAATAAAAGGAGCAGATTTATGGGCGTGGTAGAATAGATTCTGGGCATAATGTGCAGACCAGGGTATGGTGGGGCACGGGTACAGCGGAGGCAAGCCCAGGCACTGGGTGATGATAAGAGAGGTTGTATCTCTGGACATGCTGGTCTCAATGGGTGAGGTCACCGCATGTGTGGGGGGTGGGACAAAGGAGGTATCAGAGGTATGGAGAGTGGAACTACGGGGTCCATTGCAAACCAAAACAATGATAACTAGCCTGAACAACAGTATGCAAGGCATATTGATATTTGAGAGAGACATACAGTAAGGCATAAAGTGATTGCAGGTCTTGATTGGGAGAGCTAGCTAAAACAACAGGTGAGATGACAGCAGCTAGTCAGCTAACACAGCAACAGCAGGTAAAAATGGCGACGCATCAAGCCAAAACGAAATCTTATCAAAAACATGTTGGGTCATTTTCACAGCTTTTAATTTCCTTAAAACCGGTTAAGCTGATGTAATTGGGAAAACTTTAATTTGTTATTGCATTTTATCCCAAATCCTAAGCGTCTTTCCTACCCAAGAGAAGCAGAGATGGGAACTATTTACTCTTTATGAAAACTTTACCGATGTTAACTAGGTTGAAGCAGTCAATCTATCGATTTATGAAATTATTCTGGTGATCTAGGGTTTATTTCATCTTCTTGGGCAACATGCAATGACAGAACAGAAGCTGCATAGATCTAAATAGAGTCAAGTTGACTAACAAATAACCTACCAAAATGTTGGAAATTATAAACAGAAGCGTAGGCCTATCAAATCAAATTTGTCACATACACATGGTTAGCAGATGTTAATTAGAGTGTAGTGAAATGCTTGTTCTTCTAGTCCCGACCATGCAGTAATATCTAACAAGTGATCTAACCTAACAATTTCACAACAACTACCTTATACACACACACACACACTATAAGGCCATACCTTATACACTTACACAACTTGTTAAGAAAAATTAGCGATAGCTAATTTTCTGCACGCGCACAGCAAGCAAATCAAATGTTATTGGTCACATACATGTGATTAGCAGATGTTATTGGTCACATACACGTGATTAGCAGATGTTATTGCGGGTGTAGTGAAATGCTTGTAGCTCAGACAGCGCAGTAATATCTAACAAATTACACAACATATACCCAATACACACAAATCTAGGTAGAAATTAATTAAGACTATATACATATTGATGAGCGATGTCAGAGCGGAACGGACTAAGATACAGTAGAATAGTATATAATACAGTATATTCATATGAGATGAGTAATGCAAGATATGTAAACATTAAGTGAATGAGATACCGTATAATAGTATAGAAAACGGTATTTACAGGGGGTACTACTAATCATCTCGAACAACCCCAAACTAGAAAATACAACCACAAACAAAAAGAAATGTAACATGCAACAATTTCAAAGACTTACGGAGTTACAGCTCACATGAAGAAAACTTTAGACCCTAATCTATGGATTTCACATGACTGGCAATACAGTTATGCATCTGTTGGTCACAGATAGCATTTTTTAAATGTAGGGGTGTGGATAAAAAGTCGTTCGTATCTGGTGTGATCACCTTTTTCCTCATGCAACACGACACATCTCCTTCGCATAGAGTTGATCAGGCTGTTGATTGTGGCCTGTGGAATGCTGTACACACACACACCACTTAAATGGCTGTGCAAAGTTGATGGATATTGGTGGGAACTGGAATGCACTGACGTACACCTCCCAAACCTGCTCTGGTGGACATTCCTGCAGTCAGCATGCCAATTGCACGCTCCCTCAAAACTTGAGACATCTATGGAATTGTGTTGTGTGACAAAACTGCACCTTTTAGAGTGGCCTTTTATTGTCCCCAGCACATGGTGTTATGATGATCATGCTGTTTAATCAGCTTATTGATATGTCACACCTGTCAGATGGATGGATTATCTTGGCTAACGAGAAATGCTCATTAACAGGGATGTAAACAAATGTGTGCACCACATTTGAGAGAAATAAGCTTTTTGTGCGTATGAAACATTTCTGGGATCTTTTATTCAGCTCATGAAACATGGGACAAACATTTTGCATGTTACATTTATATATTTGTTTAGTACAGATTAAAGGAGCAACTCCGGTAGGACTAAAACATTCTTCCTCACCTAAAGTTCAACTGTCGGAGTCAGTTGGCGCGCTAGTGTGCACTGCCTTCATAGGCCTGCAGCCTAGCTAAGCCAATAATAACCATACTACACCTTCACAAAAGTTGCCCACATACACAGCAGCTGAGGTCCCGGGAGGTGCCATCGCGATGCCCACCTACTTGCCCTTAAGCATGGGCATCATGGCCCCCAGCACATGTACATTCTAATGTCTCCCTCACTCTTCTCTTCTCCATTTCTTCTGCTGTAGGAGACATTGAAGATGTCAAGGCAGCGTTCAAGACGGTGCTGTGACAGCTCATCTACAGCCACAGTGACGTGGATGACGACAGACAATGAAAGCTCAGAGAGACCCAAGTCAGCCGGTCGCAACTCAAATGAATGCTTCTACAAAGACCCTAAGGATTGCCCACTCCCCCTCCACACCACTGCCACTCTCTGTTGTCATCTATGCATAGTCACTTTAATTAACTCTACCTACATGTACATACTACCTCAACTAACCGGTGCCTCCGCACATTGACTCTGTACCGGCACCCCCCTGTATATATTGTTATTTTATTTACTGCTGCTCTTTAATTACTTGTTACTTTTATCTCTTATTCTTATCTGTATTTTTTGAAACTGCATTGTTGGTTAGGGGCTCATAAGTAAGCATTTCACTGTAAGGTGTTGTATTTGATTGATTTGAGACAGGGTAAGAAAGAGTGAGACTGGCTTTTCCCTGGCACTTTATTTATTTATGGTACTGACTGCCATAACACCTGGATCCACAGGTCTAAAGTAAATCAATCTTTAATTAAGTAAATTAATCTTTAATGCTTGAAGACCAGCATACAATGCAGTATTTTCTAGGACATCTTTCCCTGATGACGCACATCTCAATGGCTCGATGGATACCGAATACATCAGGAATATGTCCTAAAGAGAATTTGCTCATTGGCAAAACATAGCCGAGACGTCAGCCTAGGTTCTACATTCTACAGTTCTACATTGGCATATGTAGGCCAAGGATCAACATCTCGGTGGCACCTTGCCAATGTGCAAAAAGTCTCTAGAATACATATTCCCAACTCAAATTTACATTTTCAATTTCATATCCGAAGGCGCTGTGCGCGCATACTGGGTTGAGGCTGCACAGCCGGCTAACCACTATCGAGCCACTCACTGGCACCACTGTTTGCACACCTGGTTTAGAGCCAAATCAGGGAGTTACACAGATGAGGATGGAGGTTGTGGGGTTGTTATAATATGCAAATTCAGTTCTTAATAAGAAAGATATTTCAAAATGTCAGATCCAGTCTGAAACGGTCCCATACACATCTACATGCCCGTTCACCGTTTACAGGATGCCCGCTATCCGGAATCACGCTGCAGCAGCCCAACAAGAATTGTTCCACTGTGCCAAGGGACAGAAGGACGAAAACATGTACATCTTCATTCAACTTAACAAAGGCATACCGTGTCTGCTTCATGCATCATTAGGCTATATCATCCTATAAAATAAAGTGATTATTGTACAGGCTCTGTTTTCTTTACATTAGTAAATTAGAGCTAGCTCACTAGCTAACTCATAACCAAAACATACATTTGATTAGCGAGCCCATTACTAATGGCTAGCGAGCAAGGTAAATCTATTAGCCGGATGTCTAAGTTACTATGGGCTGAACAAAGCTCGGTAACCAGTCACTTGAAGATAGTAACGTTTTTCAGGTTGCAGTCATCTAATAATGTCCCTCCTTTTAGTGTAGAAAGGTTATAACATAATGAAAATGTATATGATTTATGTGGCATAATTATTAATGAGAATGTGGTGCTCATCTCATTTCAGGGGGGACTGCCAGTCATTCTTCCCTGACTAACCTAGTTATCTGTGTGCGCATTGGGTACTGTTTCAGAGGGGAATATTTTTCCTGAGCATTTTAAGCCCTGCCTACTCAAACTTGTTGTAGAGTTGTCTGTCTGAAGAGAACCCTGCCCAAAAATTGTTTTCCCCCCATCTGGAAAAGTCAGAGAAAAGCTGAAGGAATACGTACTGTAGCTCCAAGGTCAGGGATATCTGAGACTAACAGGATGAGGTTGTATTGGATTACGTTATTCGTTATTCCCAATCCCAATCTTAACATCATTCCAATAGTCAGGAGGGGAAAGCTCTTTCCTCTTCCTTAACTTTGACCAGCAGAAGTCTATGGCTTCCAATCATTACAAAAATGTCCTATCCCTTTCTCTTCACTGAGTGTGTGTGCCTGGCATAGTCTACAAGACCTGAGCAGAGACTGGAGGGAGGGGCCTGGCATGGTTAAGAACAAATTCTTATTTACAATGACGGCCTAGGAACAGTGGGTTAACTGCCTTGTTCAGGGGCAGAACAGATTTTTTTTAACCTTGTGAGCTTGGGGATTCGATCAAGCAACCTTTCAGTTACTAGTCCAATTCTCTAACCACTAGGCTACCTGCAGCCCCAAGTATCATCTATATTTACAAACAACCCATTTTCAGAGATCCAATTCTTAAGGAGGTATACAAGCACAGTGAGGGGGCCCGCCTAAGTAACTCTAGCTATGGGAAACACTTGGGTAATTTTAGTGGCTGAATGTGGATTAAGTAGAAGTGAGGCCCCTAACCACTGATAAAGGGTCAGATATTGTGTCATCTGCCAGATTGGGGGTAGAGTAATCTGATTCTAGAGCAGTGGGTAAGACACGATTGTGTGTAGTCTGTTTCTTACCTGGTAGCGGTCGATTGGGTCCTCCTGCTGCAGTTGGCTCTCTCTCAGGGTCTGGTACTCCTTCTCAAACTTCTTCAGCTTCTTGGTGGGAACCTGGAGGGGTGACAGGAGGACAGCTGAGTCAGTGTTGTTGGATGGAATTGTCTTAAAAGGTGCAACCACAGCCATGTGGGATCTATCTTACCAAAAATTACAGCAGTTTGCCTTCTAAAGTGTGAAAGAGCTTCTAAACCACTAGATGGCAATGGGGAGACAAACAGGACTAAAACATTCAGCCAGTTCCGTTTCTACAAATGGATGTAATGCAAAGTTCGGTTTACTGAGATCTCGATGAGCTTGCAATGTAGCAACCTTCTAACTGAAGGCAAAACTAGGGTTTCCACAGCATATCTTATCACTTTCCTCACCCGACTGATGGAACAGAAACAGTATCAGTATAAACACTCTTCTTAGAACTCCGTCAATGTACACTTAACTACTCACTATTGCTTTTACTAGAGAAATGTATTAACTGTTACATGCCCTTAGCCTTGGCACAAAATGGCTGCCGTCGGTCTCTCCTGAGAGCAGTGACATCACACCTCAAAACCCTACTACTCTGTGCAGAGTAGTTTACATCATGTACACCTGTTCATTTACATTCCAGCTAACCACTCTAGCCTCATTTTTGCAGCACAACAAACACAGCAGAAGCTGAACAACAGGCAGTACAAGTTTCACGAAGAAACCTCTTAAAAAAGCCAAAACTACCAAGATAACACCAGTGTTTTGGCATTAGAGTAAGGTTAATTATACACCTGCACAGTAGGTGCAAAACTAATAATAATGTGCTGAAAAAGCAACAAATTCAGACTAGCATGACTCATCTTCAGAACAAACATGACAACACATTTAGTCAAGGCTCTCTATGCCAGCCAAAACTGTGCCTGAGGAAATGGTATCCTAGGGTGGCTCTGCCCTTGGCAGTGCCATGGCACCTGCTGCTAGGATGTGGTTTACAGGTTTCTCTGGGGCAAAACAAGCTACAGAGGGGTGTGGCTTTGTTAATGGATCCAGCCACCAGAGGCCCCTATGAGAGAGAGAGGGGGGGTATCAGCTCACTGGCTGATTCCACCAGAGATAAAAGCTCACATAGGAGATGGTGAAATACCACAGTGAGCCATCACAGCAGCAATATTTGTGACCTGTTGCCACAAGAAAAGGGCAGCCAGTGAAGAACAAACACCATTGTAAATACAACCCATATTTATGTTTATTTATTTTCCCTCTTGTTCTTGAACCATTTGTACATCGTTACAACACTGTATATATACACATAGTATGACATTTGAAATGTCTTCATTCTTTTGGAACTTCTGTGAGTGTAATGTTTACTGTTCAATTTTATTGTTTATTTCACTTTTGTACAGAAGGGGAAGGAAGAGCAAGAGCAGAGAGACAGAAGAGAGGAAGATAGGAGTTCACTGGCTGAGAATGAGGGAAGACAGAGGGGGATGAGTAAACGAGAGAGTGAGAGAGATAGTAGTCCCATCCACCAAACTACCAGGTGTGAAACAGGGAAGGGACTCAGGGGGTATGCTAATTTGGTATAGAGCAGACCTAACTCACTATTAAATTAATCAAAACAGGAACATTTTACATTTGGCTAGAAATTCGAAAGGAAATGATCTCAACAGAGAAAAATGTTCTCCTGTGTGCTACCTATATCCCCCCAATAGAATCCGAGTAATATATATATGTAACTAAGAATTTGTTCTTAACTGACTTGCCTAGTTAAATAAAGGTTTACATTAAAAAAAATAATAATACAAACTACGACAACATAACCAACAAAAACAGGTCACAACTCCTGCAGCTCTGTCGCACGCTGGGTATGTACATAGTCAATGGTAGGCTTCGAAGGGACTCCTACGGTAGGTACACCTATAGCGCATCTCTTGGCAGTAGTACTGTAGAATACTTTTTCACTGACCTCAATCCAGTCTCTCTCAGTATTAAGTAAGCCCACTGACACCCCTATCAGATCACAGCAAAATCACAGTCTACTTGAACAGAGCAATACTCAAATCATGAGACATCAAAGCCAAAGGAACTGAGTAATATTAAGAAATGCTATAGATGGAAGAAAAGTAGTGTGGAAACCAACCAAAACAAATTCAATCCCTTTCAGACAACTTTCTGGAAAAAACATTTCACTGTAATAGTGAAGGTGTAAACTTGTATAGTATATTTGACCTCTCAGCTTCCCTATCAAAGCTAAGAATTTCAAGCAGACAACCTAAGAAAATTAACAATGACAAATGGTTTGATGAAGAATGCAAAAACCTAAGAAAGAAATTCAGAAACCTATCCAAGCAAAAACAGAGACACAGAAAACCTGAGCCTTCACTATGGTGAATCACTCAAACACAGAAATACACTACGGAAAAAGAAGGAACAGCATGTCAGAAACCAGCTCAATGTAACTGAAGAAAGCATAGACTAACCACTTCTGGGAACATTGGAAAACACTAAACAAACAGCACAAAGAGTTATCTATCCAAAATGGAGATGATTGAAGAAGTGGTTTATCCATACTTTTTGGCCCTATAACAGCAAAAACATATACAGGATAAAATACAAATCTTAGAATCAACTATTAAAGACTACCAGAACCCATTGGATTCTCCAATTACATTGAATGAACTACAGGACAAAATAAAAACCCTCCAACCCAAAAAGGCCCGTGGTGTTGATGGTATCTTAAATTAAATGATAAAATATACACACCACAAATTCCTTAAACTCTTTAACATCATCCTAAGCACTGGCATTTTCCCCAATATTTGGAACCAAGGACTGATCACCCCAATCCACAAAAGTGGAGACAAATTTGACCCCAATAACTACAATGGGATATGCGTCAACAGCAAACTTGGGGAAATCCTCTGCATTACCATTGACAGACTCATATATTTCCTCAGTGAAAACAATGTAGTGAGCAGATGTCAAATGGGCTTTTTACCAAATTATCGTACGACAGACCACATATTCACCCTGCACACCCTAATAGACAAAGAAACAAACCAAAACAAAGGCAAAGTCTTCCCATGCTTTGTTGATTTGAAAAAAGCTTTTGACTCAATTTGGCATGAGGTTCTGCTATACAAATTGATGGAAAGTGGTGTTGGGGGAAAAACATACATCATAAAATCCATATTCACAAACAAGTATGCTGTTAAACATTTAGTTCTACAGGGCTGTGGGGGGAGACAGAGATGCAGCTTAAGCCCCACCCTCTTCAACATATATACAGTGGGGCAAAAAAGTATTTAGTCAGCCACCAATTGTGCAAGTTCTCCCACTTAAAAAGATGAGGCCTGTAATTTTCATCATATGTACACTTCAACTATGACAGACAAAATGAGAGAAAAAAATCCAGAAAATCACATTGTAGGATTTTTATGATTTTATTTGCAAATTATGGTGGAAAATAAGTATTTGGTCACCTACAAACAAGCAAGATTTCTGGCTCTCACAGACCATTTTCACTTTCGGATAAATAGCATGCCAAAATTCAACTGCCTGCTACTCATCCCCAGAATATAAGATATACATATTATTAGTAGATTTGGATAGAAAACACTCTGAAGTTTCTAAAACTGTTTGAATCATGTCTGTGAGAATAACAGAATTTATGTAGCAAGCAAAACCCTGAGGACAAACCATTCAGATTTTTTTTTTTTTTTTGATGTCACTGTCTTTTCAATGAGTTCTCTTAGAGACACCAATCTAATGGACTTGCTTGCAGTTCCTACCACTTCCACTGGGTGTCACCAGTCCTTGGAAATCGGTTGAGGTTATTCCTTTGTGTAATGAAGAAGTAGGGCTATCGTAAATGAGGGTCACATGAAGTACATTTTTTGAGAGAGGCACGTTACGAAAAAAGTTGCATCTGTTTTCTTTTTGTATTGAACACAGATCATCCCGTCTTCAAATTGATCGATTATTAACGTTTAAAAATACCTAACGTTGTATTACAAAAGTAGTTTGAAATGTTTTGGTAAAGTTTACATAACTTTTGATATATTTTGTAGTGAAGTGGCGAAAGTTGGAAGCTGTGTTTTTCTGGATGAAACAGTCCAAATAAATTGACATTTTGAATATATATCGACGGAATTAATCGAACAAAAGAACCATTTGTGATGTTTATGGGACATATTGGAGTGCCAACAAAAGAATTTCATCAAAGGCATGATTTATATTTTATTTCTGCGTTTTGTGTCATGCTTGCAGTGTTGAAATATGCTTCTCTCTTTGTTTACTATTGTGCTATCATCAGATAATAGCATCTTATCCTTTCGCCGAAAAGCCTTTTTGAAATCTGACATGTTGGCTGGATTCACAACGAGTGTAGCTTTAAATTTGGTATCTTACATGTGTGATTTAATGAAAGTTTGATTTTTATATCATTTTATTTGAACATGGCGCGCTGTATTTTCCCTGGCTATTGGCCGGACGATTGCGTCCCACCTGCCCCAGAGAGGTTAAGAGGCTCCTCTGTCCTCCACTCGTTACCTGTATTAATGGCACCTGTTTGAACTTGTTATCAGTATAAAAGACACCTGTCCACAACCTCAAACAGTCACACTCCAAACTTCACTATGGCCAAGACCAAAGAGCTGTCAAAGGACACCAGAAACAAAATTGTAGACCTGCACCAGGCTGGGAAGACAATCTGCAATAGGTAAGCAGCTTGGTTTGAAGAAATCAACTGTGGGAGCAATTATTAGGAAATGGAAGACATACAAGACCACTGATAATCTCCCTCGATCTGGGGCTCTTCGCAAGATCTCACCTGTGGGGTCAAAATGATCACAAGAACGGTGAGCAAAAATCCCAGAACCACACAGGGGGACCTAGTGAATGATCTGCAAAGAGCTGGGACCAAAGTAACAAAGCCTACCATCAGTAACACACTACGCCGCCAGGGACTCAAATCCTGCAGTGCCAGTACATGTCCAGGCCCGTCTGAAGTTTGCTAGAGAGCATTTGGATGATCCAGAAGAAGATTGGGAGAATGTCATAAGGTCAGATGAAACCAAAATATAACTTTTTGGTAAAAACTCAACTCGTCGTGTTTGGTGGACAAAGAATGCTGAGTTGCATCCAAAGAACACCATACCTACTGTGAAGCATGGGGGTGGAAACATCATGCTTTGGGGCTGTATTTCTGCAAAGGGACCAGGACGACTGATCCGTGTAAAGGAAAGAATGAATGGGGCCATGTATCGTGAGATTTTGAGTGAAAACCTCCTTCCATCAGCAAGGGCATTGAAGATGAAACGTGGCTGGGTCTTTCAGCATGACAATGATCCCAAACACACCGCCCGGGCAACGAAGGAGTGGCTCAAACCCATAGAAAATCTTTGGAGGGAGTTGAAAGTCCGTGTTGCCCAGCAACAGCCCCAAAACATCACTGCTCTAGAGGAGATCTGCATGGAGGAATGGGCCAAAATACCAGCAACAGTGTGTGAAAACCTTGTGAAGACTTACAGAAAACGTTTGACCTCTGTCATTGCCAACAAAGGGTATATAACAAAGTATTGAGATAAACTTTTGTTATTGACCAAATACTTATTTTCCACCATAATTTGCAAATAAATTCATTATTTCTGGATTTTTTTTCTTCTCATTTTGTCTGTCATAGTTGAAGTGTACCTATGATGAAAATTACAGGCCTCTCTCATCTTTTTAAGTGGGGGAACTTGCACAATTGGTGGATGACTAAATACTTTTTTGCCCCACTGTATATCAACAAATTGGCGAGGGCACTAGAACAGTCTGCAGCACCTGGCCTCACCCTACTAGAATCTTTCGTCAATTGTCTGTTTGCTGAAGATCTGGTGCTTCTGTCCCCAACAAAGGAGGGCCTACAGCAGCACCTAGATCTTCTGCACAGATTCTGTCAGACTTGGGCCCTGACAGTAAATCTCAAAAATAATGGTGTGCCAAAAAATGTCCAGTTGCCAGAACCACAAATACAAATTCCATCTAGACACCATTGCCCTAGAGCACACAAAAAAACTATTCATACCTCGGCCTAAACATCAGTGCCACAGGTAACTTCCACAAAGCCATTAACAACCTGAGAGACAAGGCAAGAAAGGCCTTTATGCCACCAAAACTAACATACCAATTAGGATCTGGTTAAAAATACTTGAATCAGTTATAGAACCCATTGCCCTTTATGGTTGTGAGGTCTGGGGTCTGCTCACCAACCAAGAATTCACAAAATGGAACAAACACCAAATTGAGACTCTGCATGTAGAATTCTGCAAAAATATCCCCAGTATACAATGTAAAACACCAAATAATGCATGCAGAGCAGAATTAGGTCGGTACACGCTAATTATCAAAATCCAGAAGAGAGCCGTTAAATTCTACAACCACCTAAAAGGAAGCGATTCCCAAACCTTCCATAACAAAGCCATCACCTACAGAGAGATGAACCTGGAGAAAAGTCCCTTAAGCAAGCTGGTACTGGGGCTCTATTCACAAACACAAACAGACCCTACAGAGCCCCAGGACACCAACATAATTGACCCATCCAAATAATGAGAAAACAAAAAGATTATTCTTTCCAATGTGTCAAGTAATTCATAAAAAAACAGAGCAAATTATAATGCTATTTGTCCCTAAACAGAGAGTACACAGTGGCAGAATACCTGACCACTGTTACTGACCCAAACTACAGACTCTGTGAGCATAGCCTTGCTATTGAGAAAGGCTGCCGTAGGCAGACCTGGCTCTCAAGAAAAGACAGGCCATGTGCACACTGCTCACAAAATGGAGGTGGAAACTGAGCTGCACTTCCTAATCTCCTGCCCAATGTATGACCATATTAGAGACAGATATTTCCCTCAGATTACACAGACCCACAAAGAATTCGAAAAGAAACTCAATTTTGATAAACTCCCATATCTATTGGGTGAAATAACAGTGTTCCATCACAGCAGCAAGATTTGTGACCTGTTGCCACAAGAAAAGGTCAAACAGTGAAGAACAAACACCATTGTAAATACAACCCATATTTATGTTTATTTATTTTCCCTTTTGTACTTTAACTATTTGCACATAATATGACATTTGAAATGTCTTTATTCTTTGGGATTTTTTTTGAGTCTAATGTTTAATGTAAAAAAAAGTTTTTCACTTTTGTTTATCTATTTTACTTGCTTTGGCAATGTATACATATGTTTCTCATGCCAATAAAGCCCCTTAAATTGAAATTTAATTTAGAGAAAGGAGATAAAGCGAGATGAGAGCCTGCGAAAGAGGAGATAGAGAGACAGAAAGAGAGTATGGGTGGGTTTGCCTGTGTTTACCATAGTTATACAGTGACTGGAGTCGTCAAGAGGCTCTCAAGGGTACAGTCACACAATAGGTGGTGTTTGGGATGAAAACACTGGTTTGTGAGAAGTTACATCCCATTGCCTTGTGTCATGAGGTCAATGTTGTATATATCCTGTATGGAATGTAGTAAAAATATGCATATTGTACTACTGTAGGTTTATAAAGAAGACATATTGCACTGGGTTTATAAAGAAGACATATTGCACTGGGTTTATAAAGAGGACCTATTGCACTGGGTTTATAAAGAGGACCTATTGCACTGGGTTTATAAAGAGGACCTATTGCACTGGGTTTATAAAGAGGACCTATTGCACTGGGTTTATAAAGAGGACCTATTGCACTGGGTTTATAAAGAGGACCTATTGCACTGGGTTTATAAAGAGGACCTATTGCACTGGGTTTATAAAGAGGACATATTGCACTGGGTTTATAAAGAGGACATATTGCACTGGGTTTATAAAGAGGACATATTGCACTGGGTTTATAAAGAGGACATATTGCACTGGGTTTATAAAGAGGACATATTGTACTGGGTTTATAAAGAGGACATATTGCACTGGGTTTATAAAGAGGACATATTGCACTGGGTTTATAAAGAGGACATATTGCACTGGGTTTATAATGAGGATATTAAACAGCCTGTTGCCTGGACATTACCTTTCTTCACTAGCCTGCTTAGCCATGCATAATGTACACCTGACCCTTGCCCTGTGGGACCAGGGTGGCAAATATTCCTCCCCTAGGTTATCAATTACCCACAATACATCCCTACTACAGATACTCCATTGTTAGCAAGCCATCTTCCCATATCGTTTGTTCTCAGCCTGATAGCATGCTAGGCCCAGTGTCTTATAACATATATGGACACCATGAACTCACCAGTCCTGATGTAATATATTATTACAGACAGGAATCCATAAACAGTTCTAGAAGCAGTCAAACCTGTTCCTTGCTGTATTTTGTAACTTGTGAAGGGCTAATAGATGTGTGTGGTTAATAAGATAGCCTATCAACATTGTTTATGCTCCACTGGCCTTGGTTGTACCCAGTGAACAATAGGAACTTTACGAAAGGACTCTCCATCCCCCTCGGCCCTTCTGTTCCTGACGACTGAACACAAGTGTGTGTTCAGGTGTGTGACGCCCTGGTAAGATACCAACACAAGCTCTGGGACGAGAGGGGAGAAGGGTAGAGAGAAGGGAGCCATTAGGGCCGTTATTACGCCAGTATCGCAACGCCCGTTAGTATCTTGGCAAGTAAACCAAAAAAAGGAAGCAGATTTGACTTATTTAGGAAAACACCCTGAATGTTGGAAACAAAGATCATAATGTTGTCATCAAGAGTCACGTATATATATTTATCCAAGCTATAGAACACAATATTTTACATACTGCAGGATTTTAAAGAACCAACGAGTTTGGTCTGCCTGATGTTTTCATTTTTGCCATGGTATTGTCACCGCCCTAGGAGCCATTATCTAAAAACAATATGAAAAGGAGAAAAAGAAGTCGAGAAATAGAGCGAAATACTGCTGATGAAAGAGCTTTCATCTGAAAAAGAATATACCATAGAAGCTTGTCCATGTGTGTGTGTGTGTGTGTGTGTGAGTGAGAGAGAGAGAGCGAGCGAGAGCGAGAGAGATAGCGAGAGCTGATGAGTAGCCCAACCGTCTCTCGAAGGTGTGAAGTGACTTGCAAAATTGACCTGCAGAGAAAGAGCACGAGCCAAAAAACAAAACCACACAAAGCTTCCATACACCCCTACAGTTTTGATTTCAGATGACAACATAATATGGAACCTTCTGGAAAAGACGGCACAAGGTTTCCCCCTCCAGCCCACTCGCCCCAGTCCTCCTCTTCCCCCAACACACTCATTCTTCCCCTCGCACTATCAGTCATATCTGACCACAGACAGCCTTGAAAGTGGCAAAAGATGACACTATTTCACCCTCACTTTTTCCATTGAAGTTGTATATAGGCCATCAGCATTCCCCTTTATGACTATTAACAGGCCCATAAAACACAGCTAACTATAGCCGTCTAATGTCGCTCACTAAAACCAATGATAATTTCAACATTATCCACAAACATTTCGCCATCTCTGAAGTAGCTTCCTATCTAGCCATTTATCCATGACCCATACAAAACGTATTTCCAACGCTTAAACATGTGAAATAATATTTCTTATGCTAAAATATGCCGTTGAGATATCCCAAATCTAAAATATGCCATAAAAGATATATTCCCAAAGTTAAAAGTATGTGGACACCTGCTCCTCGAACATCTCATTCCAAAATCATGGGCATTAATTAATCATGGGCACCGATCTCAACAAACCATTTCTGTATGGACCTTCCTTTGTGTTCAGGGGCATTGTCATGATGAAACAGGAAAGGGCCTTCCCCAAACTGTGTGTGAGACAAGCACAAAGTTGGATTCACCAAATCGTCTACAATGTCATTGTATGCTGTAGCGTTAAAATTTCCCTTCACCGGAACTAAGGGGCCAAGCCCGAACCATGAAAAACAGCCCCAGACCATTATTCATCCTACACCAAACTTCACAGTTGGCACTATGTATTGGGGCAGGTAGTGTTCTCCGGGCATCCACCAAACCCAGATTCGTCTGTCGGACTGCCAGATGGTGAAGAGTGATTCATCACTCCAGAGAACGCGTTTCCACTGCTCCAAAGTCCAATGGTGGCGAGCTTTACACCACTCCAGCCGATGCTTGGCATTGCACATGGTGATCTTAGGCTTGTGTGTGGCTGCTCGGCCATGGAAACCCATTTCAGGAAGCTCCCGACGAACAGTTATTGTGCTGACAACGCTTCCAGAGGCAGCTTGGAACTCGGTAGTGAGAGTGTTGCAACCCGAGGACAGGCGATTTTTAAGTGCTATGCGCTTCTGCACTCGGCGGTCCCATTCTATGAGCTTGTGTAACCTACCACTTCGCAGCTGAGCCTTCGTTGCTCCTAGACGTTTCCAATTCACAATAACAGCACTTACAGTTGACTGGGGAAGCTCTAGCAGGGAAGAGAATTTGACAAACTGACTTTTTGGAAAGGTGGCATCCAATGACGTTGCCATGTTGAAAGTCATTGAGCTCTTCAGTAAGACCATTCTATTGCCAATGTCTGTCTATGGAGATTGCACGGCTGTGTGCACGATTTTATACACCTGTCAGCAACGGGATGTGGTTGAAATAGCCAAATCCACTAATTTGAAAGTGTGTCCACATACTTTTTCATATACAGTTGAAGTCGGAAGTTTACATACACTTACATTGGAGTCAATAAAACAAGTTTTTCAACCACTCCACAAATTTCTTGTTAACAAACTATAGTCTTGGCAAGTGAGTTAGGACATCTACTTTGTGCATGACACGTAATTTTTCCAACAATTGTTTACAGACAGATTATTTCACTTATAATTCACCGTATCACAATTCCAGTGGGTCAAATACGCTAAGTTGACTGTGCCTTTAAACAGCTTGGAAAATTCCAGAAAATGATGTCATGGCTTTAGAAGCGTCTGATAGGGTAATTGACATCATTTGAGTCAATTGGAGGTGTACCTGTAGATGAATTTCAAGGCCTACCTTCAAACTCAATGCCTCTGATTGACATCATGGGAAAATCAAAAGAAATCAGCCAAAAATGTATAGACCTCCACAAGTCTGGTTCATCCTTGGGAGCATGTTCCAAATGCCTGAAGGTACCACGTTCATCTGTATAAACACCATGGGACCACGCAGTCGTCATACCGCTCAGGAATGAGACGCAATCTGTCTCCTAGAGATGAACGTACTTTGGTGCGAAAAGTGCAAATCAATCCCAGAACAGCAGCAAAGGATCTTGTGAAGATGAAAGGCCGCTCAGCAAGGAAGAAACCACGGCTCCAAAACCGCCATAAAAAAGCCAGACTACGGTTTGCAATTGCACATGGCGTCAAAGATTGTACTTTTTGGAAAAATTTCCTCTGGTCTGATGAAACAAAAATAGAACTGTTTGGCCATAATGACCATCATTATGTTTGGAGGAAAAAGGGGGAGGCTTGCAAGCCAAATAACACCATCCCAACTGTGAAGGACGGGGGTGGCAGCATCATGTTGTGAGGGTGCTTTGCTGTGAGGGTGCATCAGTCAGGAAGTTAAAGCTTGGTCTCAAATGGGTCTTCCAAATGGACAATGACCCCAAGCATACTTCCAAAGTTGTGGCAAAATGGCTTAAGGACAACAAAGTCAAGGTATTGGAGTGGCCATCACAAAGCCCTGACCCCAATCCTATAGAAAATTGTGGGCAGAACTGATAAGCGTGTACGAGCAAGGAGGCCTACAAACCTGACTCAGTTACACCAGCTCTGTCAGGAGGAATGGGCCAAAATTCACTCAACGTATTGTGGGAAGCTTGTGGAAGGCTACCCACAACGTTTGACCCAAGTTAAACAATTTAAAGGCAATGCTACAAAAAACTGAGTGTATGTAAAATTCTGACCCACTGGGAATGTGATGAAAGAAATAAAAGCTGAAATAAATCCCCCTCTACTATTATTCTGACATTTCACATTCTTAAAATAAAGTGGTGATCCTAACTGACCTAAGATAGGGAATTTTTACGAGGATTAAATGTCAGGAATTGTGGAAAAACTGAGTTTAAATGTATTTGGCTAAGGTGTATGTAAACTTCCGACTTCAACTGTACAGTGTATATTGGAGGCAGTGACAGCTGGGGGCTATGTAGAACAATGAGAACCAAAACAGACTGAGTTCTAAATGGCACCCTATGACCTAAGTAATGTACTACTGGACAAAATTATTGCATTATATAAGGAATAGGGTTCCATTTGGGACACAGCCTAAGTATAAGCTAACCTTGAGCCACTGTTAGAATATGCCAGTGTTCATGAGGCTCAGCTCTCCAGTGATAACCTATGTACAGTCACTTCTTACTAGTACAACAGCCAGCTATAACCCACAGGCACACAACAGTTAGAGATTACAGTACAATGTTATACATTCCTGTTCAATTCTAGACCCTCACAGAATACACAGTTAAGGCACGTGTGAACGTATGCACAGTGCCCACATGTAAGAAAGAACACATTATCGCTCATATAGACAAAACAAAAAGCATGTATGTCAATGTTGGGGTCAATTGCAATTCAAGAAATCCATTGCAACTCAATTCAGAGTGTTGAAAATGGTTCTTGATTTGAATTTCAATGCGTGATGATGACCTAATGTGAGAAGTAGCCATGGAACTGAGCCCAGCTGATAGGAAATGCATGTTGTGAATCTGAAACAAGCACAGTGTTCTCTACTAGACCTGACAGACTGTGCACAGGGGGAATATTGGCTAGCTCTGTGGCGTAATGGTGCCTGCCTTACCTGGCTGAAAGCATTTGAATATTGAAATGACTGCACATACCTAAGGATTCAAAACAGCCATTTCAGGAAAAACTGGGTCATGTTTTGACTTGGGTCATGTTTTGATGACCAATCTCAAACATGCATGCATGCGCACACACTCACACAGGTATACATGCTCGGTGAAGAGTAATCCATCTTTAATTTAAACAAACTGACAGTTGTAATTTCATTAGTATCCTGAGGTTAAGCTGACTGGAGAGGGGGAAAAGATTTCCATGAGAACACACTGACAACCACTGAACTATAACTACAATGTGAATACAAATGTATTTCAATCTACAACGTCTCCTACAAGACAGTAGGAAAGATAGTTCTCGCTACTGAAAAAAGAAAGCAGTGTTTCCTTTAGCCGTTCTCAGGCAGTAAAAGAGTGCATGAACAGAGTTGAGTTGCCAAAGTAGCCAGGACTGAGGAGGGACAGACCTACCACAGGTTTGGGAGGCTTGGAGAGGGCCACCAGGCTAGCCAGGATATCCTCCTCACAGATCTGATTGATAACGTGGGCGTCGTACGCCACCGTGATAGAGATCTCTTCCATCATCTTGGCACAGGGCAGTATATTCCACAGGTGGGTGAAGTGGAAAAGAGTAAAGGGGTGGAAGAGAGCAGTGGAGAGGAAGAGAGGAGTCAACAGGTCTATCAGAGAGCCTGAGGAGTGACTGGCCTCTTTCACTGTCCCTCAAGGTACAAGCCACACCCCTAAGGGCGGGTGTGATGGAGCGAGGGAAGGAGGAGCCCTGCAGAACAACACACCTGTTGTATTTCTCTCTCCCTCTGATGCTTGGTGTTCTCAAGCGTGTTGTGAGGAGGATAGTGTGTCTTTCGTTCCCCCTCTTCCTCAGAACCGCCAGGCTGGTATTCCTCCTCCTTTCTTCTTTTCCTACATTTGTTAGTCCTCCAATCCGTGGCGTTTTTCCAGCTCCTCTCGGGTTGCCCTCCTGGTATTATTTTCCACTCCCTTCAGTCTTAGTAAGATGAAGTTTGGTTTAGACGCACTCGGAGATGGCTACACACACCAACACACGCTTCAACTGTGTGTTTCAGTGTGTGTGAGGAAGTGTTGGAGCTGTCAGACAAACCACAATGACTCGATGTGTTAAGTGCCTCCGCAGTCTACATACGTCACACACTGCTTGTCCTCCCCCTAAAAGTTTGAAAACGAAACAATGTGAACAAAAATAAAAAAACGACTGCAGGCACAGCGAGTCTGATGTTTGAATTCAAGGTGACACAAAAAAACTAAACCACACAGCTGTCTGTAGCGCTGCCTGCAGCCTGACTTATCAGGACCCCACCGTGGTAAGCTTTAGCGTTAGCTTCAGTTGTTCCTGCTGAGACTCGGCCCAGTTCTCTTAGGAGATGTCCCTGGTGGGGAAAGGCACTGTATACAACATTCTCATCCTTTATTCCTTCTTCATTCTCTCAAGGGAGTAGCGTCTAAGAAACAGCAACCACTCCCTCTCTCTTCCTCTCTCTTGCTCTCTCCGTCTCGACTTCTTCTAAATGGTGAAACTGCTGAGCATGAAACGTCTCCCAGAGGGTTGTCAAAGGCAGGCAGAATAAATATTAATCAATCAAATCATGCCCGAGTTGGTTTTAAATGGATTTAAAACCTAAATGTTCCAAGGCGTCGATAAATCTTATTTTTGTCCTGGAAATGTCTCAAAGTTTCCTCAACATTGTTCTTGGGGTGTTTAAGGGCTGTGAAATGTAAATAATTTCCCCATAATCCGGGAGGGTTGTTAGTCGCTGAAAGCTTAGCATCGCTCCCCAACTAGCAGGTGCCAGTGAATTCTTGTACTCGACTAAGCTGCTTAGGAGTCAAGTTGATCCGCTTCAGACATCAAAGAAAAAATGTAAGGACAACAAATTGAGCAGGCTGGCTTATATTTCCTTCCTTGGCACTCATGAACATATGAGGTATATCATCAAGTGATTCAACTCTGCACTTGTCCATGGGGAAGTATAGTTCCATTGACAGGGTATGATGGTTGTAGTTGCCAGTAGACACCGTGCTTCGTTCCTTCTAACGACACCAAGTTCTGTGATGAGAGTATCTCTCGGACTCACTCCGTGAGATTTGTCTCCTGAGAGAAGGGAACACGCATGCACACACATCTTCCACAAAAAGATGTGAAAAAAGGGTTTAAAAAGGACAAGATGCAAAAATAGAGTGGCTAATTCTGGAGACTAGGCTCTTCTCTGTCAAAACACCTCAGGCACAATGTCACTTCAGAGGACATTGAAGAGAGAATTGAAATCCTAAGATGAGAGAGCTGCTGCTGTTGCCCAATCAGGCAATTCATATGAGTGGTGGGGTCCTGTGACACACACACACGGTTGTGCCATTCTGGTGTGTGTGTGTCTTCTGGGAGATCAATGGGGGTCGACATGCTAACGCTGCTTCTTGTATGGTCCTCCCTTGAGTGAGGAGGGGGAAGGGAGAGAGTGGTTGATAACAGTTTAACAATTTCTCCCTGCACTAGGTCAGAGTCAAGGCAGTTGCTTGGATGCCCCAGAGCATGAAAGTCCCTCATATTACACAGCAGTTCCTAGGCCAGTTAGTCCGATGTTCTGAAGGTTTCTATTACACGTTCGAGACTCGATGGCCACCACAATCACCGTCAAGACCTTATTTTAGCCGCCAGTCAATTTGATTTCCTCCTAGTGGTTAAAGCTAAACAAACAGCCATGCAGGCTCAGAGTACAGGCTGGTTCCATCTGTCTCTTCAGTCCCACTGCAGAGTGTCTCCACCCAAAGGTGATTCTCTCTCTCAATTTAAGGGCTTTATTGGCATGGGAAATGTATGTCAACATTGTCAAAGCAAGTGAACTAGATAATAAACAAAAGGGAACAATAAAAATGTACAGTAAACATTAGACACACAGAAGTTCCAAAAGAATAAAGACATTTCAAATGTCATTATGTGCAAATAGTTAAATTACAAAAGGGAAAATAACTAAACAAATATGGGTTGTATTTACAATGGTGTTTGTTCTTCACTGGTTGACTTTTTCTTGTGGCAACAGGTCACAAATCTTTCTGCTGTGATGCACACCGTGGTATTTCACCCAGTAGATACGGGAGTTTATCAAAATTGAATTTGTTTTCGAATTCTTTGTTGTTCTGTGTAATCGGAGGGAAATTATGTCTCTATAATATGGTCATACATTTGGGCAGGAGGTTAGGAAGTGCAACTCAGTTTCCACCTCATTTTGTGGGCAGTGTGCACACAGCCTGTCTTATCTTGAGAGCCATGTCTGCCTACGGCGGCCTTTCTCAATAGCAAGGCTATACTTACGGAGTCTCTCTCTCCCAGATAAAGTGTCTCTCTCTAGACACTGGAGTAGATCCAGAATGTACAAAAAGACAGATTTGAAGTTTTCCTCCATTTCCTTGTCATATTGCTGCTGACTCACTGTGTGGCAGGCAGACCATGGATGCACCTGTTCAGCTCACCTTGTCCACTGAAGTCAATGCAAAGCCCGCCTACCCGCTCTAGCAATCCCTCTCCTCTCTCTCTCGCGGTCCTAAAGCCTGCCTCTCTCAGTCCATCCTCTATCTGACGATGTGTACACGTCGGTGTAAACAGCAAATACATTTCTCTGCGCAAAATGACTCAGAAGATCGCACACTGGCATATAACACCACAGTTCTGCAAGTGCAGTGTGTGTGCGCATGCACGAGCACAATTGTTTTACATCATGTCAGTACGTGATAAGGTGAAGTAATATTACTCAAACATTTAGCAGATCATTTTCTTCCAGAAGCTTTTAAAGACAAGCTTGTATGAGGCAATAATTACATAATAACGTATGCAGAGTGTCTACACTCAGGATATCCTGTCATTAGACATACACAGGGGAGAGGTGGAGGGAGACAGAGATGCATACAGAGAGCAGGGATGGGTGCGGAAGGAGAGAATTATCTCTTCCATCACGCTCTTCTTCCTTCCTGTAAAACTAGAAGGGCTCCCTGCTTTGCCACCGAGACAGTTGCAAAGCAAGCTAAACACACGAGTACACACACACACACGAGCACACACACACACGAGCACACACACACACGAGCACACACGAGCACACACACACACACACACGAGCACACACACACACACGAGCACACACACACACACGAGCACACACACACACACGAGCACACACACACACACGAGCACGAGCACACACACACGAGCACACACACACACGAGCACACACACACACACACACACGAGCGCACACACGAGCACACACACACGCACGAGCGCACACACGAGCACACACACGAGCACACACACGAGCACACACACGAGCACACACACGAGCACACAAGAGCACACACACACACACGAGCACGAGCACACGAGCGCACACACGAGCGCACACACGAGCGCACACACGCACGAGCGCACACACGCACGAGCGCACACACGCACGAGCGCACACACGCACGAGCGCACACACGAGAACACACACGAGCACACACACGAGCACACACACGAGCACACACACGAGCACACACACGAGCACACACACGAGCACACACACGAGCACACACACGAGCACACACACGAGCACACACACGAGCACACACACGAGCACACACACGAGCACACACACGAGCACACACACACACACGAGCACACACACGAGCACGAGCGCACACACGCACAAGCGCACACACGCACGAGCACGCACGAGCGCACACACACGCACGAGCGCACACACACGCACGAGCGCACACGAGCGTACGAGCACACACGAGCACACACGAGCACACACGAGCACACACGAGCACACACGAGCACACACGAGCACACACGAGCACACACGAGCACACACGAGCACACACGAGCACACACGAGCACACACGAGCACACACACACACGAGCACACACACACACGAGCACACACACACGAGCACACACACGCACGAGCACACACACACACGCACGAGCACACACACACACGCACGAGCACACACACACACGCACGAGCACACACACACGAGCACGAGCACACACACACGAGCACGAGCACACACACACGAGCACGAGCACACACACACGAGCACGAGCACACACACACGAGCACGAGCACACACACACGAGCACGAGCACACACACACGAGCACGAGCACACACACACGAGCACGAGCACACACACACGAGCACGAGCACACACACACGAGCACGAGCACACACACACACGAGCACGAGCACACACACACGAGCACGAGCACACACACACGAGCACGAGCACACACACACACGAGCACACACGAGCACACACGAGCACACACACACACGAGCACACACACACACGAGCACACACACACACGAGCACACACACACACGAGCACACACACACACACGAGCACACACACGAGCACACACACGAGCGCACACACACACACACGAGCGCACACACACACACACGAGCGCACACACACACACACGAGCGCACACACACGAGCACACACACGAGCACGAGCACACACACACACACACACGAGCACACACACGAGCACGAGCACACACACACGAGCACGAGCACACACACACACGAGCACGAGCACACACACACACGAGCACGAGCACACACACACGAGCACGAGCGCACACACGCACGAGCGCACACACGCACGAGCGCACACACGCACGAGCGCACACACGCACGAGCGCACACACGCACGAGCGCACACACGCACGAGCACACACGAGCACGAGCACACACGAGCACGAGCACACACACACACGAGCGAGCACGAGCACACACACGAGCACACACGAGCGCACGCACCATACGAGCGCACGCACCACACGAGCGCACGCACCACACGAGCGCACGCACCACACGAGCGCACGCACCATACGAGCGCACGCACACCATACGAGCGCACGCACCATACGAGCGCACGCACACCATACGAGCGCACGCACACCATACGAGCGCACACACACCATACGAGCGCACACACCATACGAGCGCACACACCATACGAGCGCACACACCATACGAGCGCACACACCATACGAGCACACACACACCATACGAGCACACACACACCATACGAGCACACACACACCATACGAGCACACACACACCATACGAGCACACACACACCATACGAGCACACACACACCATACGAGCACACACACACCATACGAGCACACACACACCATACGAGCACACACACACCATACGAGCACACACACACCATACGAGCACACACACACCATACGAGCACACACACACCATACGAGCACACACACACCATACGAGCACACACACACCATACGAGCACACACACACCATACGAGCACACACACACCATACGAGCACACACACACCATACGAGCACACACACACCATACGAGCACACACACACCATACGAGCACACACACACCATACGAGCACACACACACCATACGAGCACACACACACAGATGGGAGCTGCTCCGCTGCCCTCTGTGTGTGTGTGTGTGCGCAGGCAGCCTTAGGCCACTTCATCTGACCTCAGCACATTCCCCAAATACCTCAGCTCAATATATTCTCCATGTGGGAGGAGGTAGGAGGTACAGTGAACATCTATAACCACACACTGACAGGCTGCGGATGTGGTGTGCCATTCCACATAGAAGATATTGAGGGAAGGAAATACAGTTGAAGTCGGAAGTTTACATAGGTTGGAGTCATTAAAACAAGTCTAAGTGTTTCAACCACACCACAAATGTCTTGTTAACAAACTATAGTTTTGGCAAGTCGGTTAGGACATCTACTTTGTGCATGACACAAGTCATTTTTCCAACAATTGTTTACAGACAGATTATTTCATTTATAATTCACTGTATCACAATTCCAGTGGGTCAGAAGTTTACATACACTAAGTTGACTGTGCCTTTAAACAGCTTGGAAAATTCCAGAAAATTATGTTATGGCTTTAGAAGCTTCTGATTGGCTAATTGACATGATTTGAGTCAATTGGAGGTGTACCTGTGGATGTATTTCAGGGCCTACCTTCAAACTCAGTGCCTCTTTGCTTGAAAACATGGGAAAATCAAAAGAAATCAGCCAAGACCTCAGAAAAAAAATCTGGTTCATCCTTGGAAGCAATTTCCAAATGCCTTTAGGTACCACGTTCATCTGTACAAACAATAGTACGCAAGTATAAACACCATGGGACCACTCAGTCATCATACCGCTCAGGTAGTAGATGCATTCTGTCTCCTATAGATGAACGTACTTTGGTGCGAACAGTGCAAATCAATCCCAGAACAACAGCAAAGGATCTTGTGAAGATGCTGGAGAAAACAGGTACAAAAGTATCCACAGTAAAACAAGTCCTATATCGACATAACCTGAAAGGCCGCACAGCAAGGAAGAAAACCGCCATAAAATAGACAGACTACGGTTTGCAACTGCACATGGGGACAAAGTTCGTACTTTTTGGAGAAATGTTCTCTGGTCTGATAAAACAAAAATAGAACTGTTGGGCTATAATGACCATCGGTATGTTAGGAGGAAAAAGGGGGAGACTTGCAAGCCAAGGAGCACCATCCCAGCCGTGAAGGACAGGGGTGGCAGCATCATGTTGTGGGGGTGCTTTACTGCAAGAGGGACTGGTGCACTTCACAAAATAGATGGCATCATGAGGAAGAAAAATTATGTGGATATATTGAAGCAACATCTCAAGACATCAGTCAGGAAGTTAAAGCGTGGTCGCAAATGGATCTTCCAAATGGACAATGACCCCAAGCATACTTCCAAAGTTGTGGTAAAATGGCTTAAGAACAACAAAGTCAAGGTATTGGAGTGGCCATCACAAAGCCCTGACCTCAATCCTATAGAGAATTTGTGGGCAGAACTGAAAAAGCATGTGCGAGCAAGGAGGCCTACAAACCTGACTCAGTTACACCAGCGCTGTCAGGAGGAATGGGACAAAATTCACCCAACATATTGTGGGAAGCTTGTGGAAGGCTACCCACAATGTTTGACCCAAGTTAAACAATTTAAAAGGCAATGCTACCAAATACTAATTGAGCGGATGTAAACTTCAGACCCACTGGGAATGGGATACAGTGAATTATAAAATAAATAATCTGTCTGTAAACAATTGTTGGAAAAAGCTGAAATAAATAACTCTCTCTACTATTATTTCGGACATTTCACATTCTTAAAATAAAGTGATGATCCTAACTGACCTAAGACAGGGAATTTTTACGAGGATTAAATGTCAGGAATTGTGAAAAACTGAGTTTAAATGTATTTGGCTAAGGTGTATGTAAACTTCCGACTTCAACTGTATGTTTACAAGGAAATATCAAGTTTCAAGTTGTCACGTGCACTAGTACAGTGAAATGACTTTCCTGCTTGCTCTGTCCCAACAATATCAGTAGTACTATAAGTCAAGCAGAACAAAAACACATGACAAATACTTGACTTTTAAAAAGTTTTATAATACTACTGATAAGACGAACGCGGGAAAGTAAGTAAGCTAAATACAGGGTCAGTGCCAATACCATATTTACAATGTGCAGGGACACTTGAGTGGTAAGGGTAAATATCCTCATAACCTGTTAGGTAGACTATGGCAAACCTGGCTTAGAAGTCATGTAGGCAATTCAACTAGACTGACACATCTCTGAAAATAAAACTGGACTTCGCCCAGTTGGAAGCATAAGCTCCCTTTTGGATCAGTGGTCAGTGCAGTGTGTAAAACAGGGGGAACAGAAAACAGAGAATAATGGTTCCTACCTTGATGTTACAGGCCTGTTCCATGAGCCTGCGGGCGTTCTCTGCAGCCCTGTAGCGTTTGGGCAGCTGGACCCGGAAGAACTTCAGAGCCCCCTCAAAGTCAGTCTGAAGCAGGTCCTCCTTGGATGTCTGAGGACAAAGAAGACAAGCTCAGCCAATAGAATAGAATACGACAGAGAGACAAAAGTCTGAAAACATGACACTTGTATAGTAATGTTGGAAAGATGATAGTACTCAACAGTAAATGGGAAATTATTTGATTAGTTATTTTCCTGTATTTTATTTAATGTTGATATGGATTTATATGTAATAAACATGATCATATGTGAGGGAAGACTCAGACAGATTCCTTCCCTTGAGGGAAGGGAAACAGGAGTTAACCATGTGTGTTTAATTAACATATTTAATAAAAGTACTTTTAGTTTAGTGAACAGATTGTTGGCGACTAAGTAGTGATGCTTTACCTTTGACCCGTTTAACTGCCAGCATCTAATCTACCAGTGTTGAATGTTAACGTCTACCAGTGTTGAATGTTACCGTCGGCCAGTGTTGAATGTTACCGTCGGCCAGTGTTGAATGTTACCGTCGGCCAGTGTTGAATGTTACCGTCGGCCAGTGTTGAATGTTACCGTCGACCAGTGTTGAATGTTACCGTCGACCAGTGTTGAATGTTACCGTCTACCAGTGTTGAATGTTACCGTCGACCAGTGTTGAATGTTACCGTCGACCAGTGTTGAATGTTAACGTCGACCAGTGTTGAATGTTAACGTCGACCAGTGTTGAATGTTACCGTCGACCAGTGTTGAATGTTAACGTCTACCAGTGTTGAATGTTACCGTCGACCAGTGTTGAATGTTAACGTCTACCAGTGTTGAATGTTAACGTCTACCAGTGTTGAATGTTAACGTCTACCAGTGTTGAATGTTAACGTCTACCAGTGTTGAATGTTAACGTCGACCAGTGTTGAATGTTACCGTCGACCAGTGTTGAATGTTAACGTCTACCAGTGTTGAATGTTACCGTCTACCAGTGTTGAATGTTACCGTCTACCAGTGTTGAATGTTACCGTCTACCAGTGTTGAATGTTACCGTCTACCAGTGTTGAATGTTACCGTCTACCAGTGTTGAATGTTACCGTCTACCAGTGTTGAATGTTACCGTCTACCAGTGTTGAATGTTACCGTCTACCAGTGTTGAATGTTACCGTCTACCAGTGTTGAATGTTACCGTCTACCAGTGTTGAATGTTACCGTCTACCAGTGTTGAATGTTACCGTCTACCAGTGTTGAATGTTACCGTCTACCAGTGTTGAATGTTACCGTCGACCAGTGTTGAATGTTACCGTCGACCAGTGTTGAATGTTAACGTCGACCAGTGTTGAATGTTAATGTCGACCAGTGTTGAATGTTAACGTCTACCAGTGTTGAATGTTAACGTCTACCAGTGTTGAATGTTACCGTCTACCAGTGTTGAATGTTAACGTCTACCAGTGTTGAATGTTAACGTCTACCAGTGTTGAATGTTAACGTCTACCAGTGTTGAATGTTAACGTCTACCAGTGTTGAATGTTAACGTCTACCAGTGTTGAATGTTAACGTCTACCAGTGTTGAATGTTAACGTCTACCAGTGTTGAATGTTAACGTCGACCAGTGTTGAATGTTATGGTTACAGTTTGATACCAGACTGAGTCGAGGGCACACTGATAATGTATCTGTGCCACCCTGATTCTGTAGCAGCCAACGTTGTGACTTCCTACAAGCCTGGTGCTGGTGTTTACAGTACCGTCAGTGCTGTGTGATTAACAGAGGAGGACCTTCTCCAAGAGGCCCGTTACACAGTTTCTCTGCTTCTGTTGTGACATTGTCTCCATGTTGCAACTTGTAATAAACCGGATTTATTTCCGGCTGATTTGACGACTGCTCACCTTTTGGTTCACCCGGAATTTCCTTTACATTAACCATGAGTAATACTACTTTGATCCAAGATATCTGGTAGTGTCATTTCAAGTGAGACGGGTGGTTAAAACAGGTTGAAGCCCTTGTTAGTAGGGCTGAACGTAACAGCACCACACAATGGCATAATGACGCATCATCATAATGATGATTCACACAAAAAACTAAATTAACAGCCCAAGCTATTGAACAATTGAACAATATAGCTACATTACAAAAGTATGTTGTCGGACAACAGTTGCCCTCGCAGGGTAAGATTTCCCATCCCTGGCCTAATGCCTATCCTGTCCTAGCCCCAGTCCCTATCTCAGTCCCTGCCCCAACCCCAGTCCCTATCCAGTCCATCTCTCACCGCAAGTAGTTTGGGGACGAAGAGGCGATGGCCCATCCCCAGGAGCCCCATCACCTTACAGACAGAGTCTGTCTCCCCAGCTTTCTCCTCCGCTGAACCCCCTTCCTCTGACCCCCAGCTGCCCATCCGCAGTGCCGCTGGTAGCTGGGTGGGCATGGCAGTGACCAGGGGTGATGGTTGGGTGGAGGGGGAAAGAGAGGGAGAGAAGGACGGAGAGGAGAGAGGCTCCAGCTCTGGGGCCAGGGTGGCCAGGGTGCAGGGCGACTCCAGCGTGCAGTCCCAGCTATATCTGAGCTAAGTCCAATATCGGTCAATCCGACCAAGACTTCAGGTCAGGGTCCAGCAGAGATTATTCTCTTAGGCTGTTTGGCAATTCAAGCTAGGTCTTAACGAATGGCAGCAGTGACCTTTAGGGGGAAAGAATAGGTCGATAGTTCCGCATCGGGTAGTGACACACAACACAGTGAGGTATTGGATCAGAGCTTCTCTCGATAGACTGGCCAAGCCTGTCGTCCCCCAATAACACAAACTCAGCAGAAATACACCACGAATAGATCCACAGGTAGAGAGGATCCAGTGGGGTTGAGCACCAGAGAATCAGTGAGTTTGTTGGGTTCATTCAGTAAGCTCCGTTGTCAGAGAGCCGATATAGCCCCTCGCCTGACAACACTATAGTCCCTTCATCACAACTGACCAGCGCAGTCGGCATAATGTAGATACGGTGAGGCAGGAAATACAGTGCAAGGATACTCATCTGCTTTTCTCAACAACAAATCCCAAAACAGGGGGGGCATGCCATTGCCTAGCAACAGACAGGCACGAGGCTAGACGGTTTAAGCAGATGACAGGTCTTCACCTTTTTATCCCCCTCCCTTCTTCAAAGAGCAAGTATCTCTCTTTTCACAACCGAGACCAAGGCTTAACAAGGACAAAACCGAGACCAAGGTTCAACAAGGACAAAACCGAGACCAAGGTTCAACAAGGACAAAACCGAGACCAAGGCTTAACAAGGACAAAAGACAGACTTCAATGATCCTCTTTATCTTCAGCCGAGAGGTAACGCTGTAGACATATAGGTCAGGGCATACTGAGTTTGCTTCAGAAAATCTGTCCACAAACATCCCTCCCTTCCAAATGATGTAGTCCCTTCACGTTC
The DNA here is from genome assembly GCF_029448725.1 of Salvelinus fontinalis. NCBI lineage: Eukaryota > Metazoa > Chordata > Actinopteri > Salmoniformes > Salmonidae > Salvelinus > Salvelinus fontinalis. The sequence goes on from NC_074676.1 coordinate 50,046,229, forward strand.
GAAGCGGTCCTTTCTGATGTAACACACATCGGAAGCTGAGGGGAGGAAGAGACTGAAGTGATTCTGTCTATTAGCCACGCCGCCTTAGGCTGAAGCTGCTTCCATCCCAAACAGTGACGTCTTGGCGTTGTGTTGTTAACAGCTGAACAGACTTTAAGGACGATGGTGACTCAGAGTCCAAGAGAGGAAACAGATGTAGTGGTGGTAGAGATCAGGGCGAGGCAGAGTAGGGGAGGCTCTGACAGGGAGCCTTAGCAGGACACACAAGCTTGAGTGTGTGTGTCTCGGTCTCTGTCAGGAAATCCTTTACTCCCATAAAGGAGCATTGAAATAGCCAAGGCCCTCAGAAGCGGAATTCAATTAGGAAGAAACATCCACAAAGGCTTTAAAAAGGACTCCTGAATCTAATACCTCCAGCAGACTTCCATAGGAAACACATCCAGAGTAGTAATCCTTCCAGTCAAGGTAAAGGTTTCCTTCCAGGTCCTTTGCAGGAGGGTCCTTTGCTGTGTCAGATTCTACTGGTCCAAAGCCTCGGCCAAACGGGGGAGCCACAGGTTTGGGTTTGGTCTGGCAACAGCTAGTGGAGGCATGTGGAGAGAAACCACACCGGTTCTCCCACCTTCCTTTTCCTCCCTCTCCCTTCCCCTCTCGCCTTCAAGACTCGCCCAGCTAAAGGGTCTGCGATGCTACTGGCTAACACAGCTGCTCTGATGCAGAGGTCTGGGCTGGGGCTGGGCGGAGAGAGAGCGAGCGAGAGAGCATGTGACTGAGATGCTGAGGCAGAGAGGTGCTAGAAGACAAGAGGAGAAGGAGAGGGGAAGGGTATGATAGAGGTGTTTAAGGGTTGACGCGCTCGCGGTAGACATCCCTGAAAAAAATGTAAGACCCCCCTCCTCCTTTTCTACACCTCAGCTAATGGCTAACTGCTAACAGCTAAAAGATGTTAGTGCTGCTGCCGTGCACTCCTAAAGGACTATGGTAGACCGCCAGGGGCGGGTAAGTGCACAGAGGGAGAGGGAGGGGAGAGGGACAGAGGGATAGAGGGGAGGGGGAGAGGGAAGGGGAGAGAAACAGAGGGAGAGAGGGGAGGGGAGAGGGAGGGGGAGAGAGGGGAAGGGAGGGGGAGAGGAAGGAGGAGAGGGAGCCTCTGGGAATAATGCCGTCATGCCTGACCACTCGGGGACACACACACAACTAATATATGCTTTAATAGCATGAAAGTACTATTCTGTTGTAGCTGGAGGCTTTTTAAAATCTAAGAATAGACAGTAATGGGTATCATCGGCGAGGAGACCGTGTGTGGAAACAAAGTACGGGTTCAAATAGAAGAGCAATCACCATAGCCCTCCCAGGAGCTGCTAGTTCACCTGGGTTCACCTCACACATGGTTTCTACCCACTCTTTAAGCTCCCTTGTTCACGCTCCCTCGTTCGCTCTCATCTTTCTGGTGACCCTGTGATCATCAGCGTAACCCATTCCCTTCACAGCGACTCAACGTTGTTCAAAATAAAATGCTGGCGAAAAGTCACATTTACAGTGCATGACAATTTCTTCAACCGATTAGTATGCAAGTTCAGTTTAAAGAAAAATGTTATAACAATGCATTGGCCTACAATCTGAACTGTAAAGAATTCAGCACTTAATCACCAGCATTTAACTGACATTTCTTTGAACCTAGTCCAAAATTAATACTCCCAATGGCAGGGGGTTATGGGATTTTGTCTCTCAGTGCAAAATGGTAACACATAGTTTGAGGTACAAGACTAATTGATTAGCCTGTTAATTTGTCAGCAATAGCAGTATCTGATAGACTTGACATTTGACCTGAAGTACACTATAATAGCACAGCCGTTGTACTTGTGTTTTAAATAAAAATGTAATGAAATCGAACAATATATATTAAATGTAAAAAAAAAAAAGAAAAAAAGAGGGCTTTAGAGTGGTTGTTATTGGACAATTCCAGGTGGTCCCTCCGTTTCAAAATATTCTTTACCGCAGTACAAGATACCCTCCCTGTTTCAATATATTCTTTACCACAGTACAAGATACCAGGGACGGTTAACTCTGGAGATCACATCTATCTCTACTGAGTTTGCTAAATCTCCTTTAGTTTTTTTGGCCTCTTATTTTAAAAAAATGTGATGAATTGGTGCCTGTAGGGAAATTCAAAAGGGTGATTTAGTACCTTTTTAACAAAGAATGTGTTTGATTTCTATGACTATATTATGCTTTTAGTGTATATTGATGTGTATAGTGATGTCTCAGCCGCCAGTATCTATGCTGCAGTAGTTTGTGTCGGGGGGCTAGGGTCAGTCTGTTATATCTGGAGTATTTCTCCTGTCTTATCTGGTGTCCTGTGTGAATTTAAGTCTCTCTGTGTCTCTCTCTGTGTGTGTGTGTGTCATCTATGAACATTTGAACATCTTGGCCATGTTCTGTTATAATCTCCACCCGGCACAGCCTGAAGAGGACTGGCCACCCCTCAGAGTCTGGTTCCTCTCTAGGTTTCTTCCTTGGTTCTGGCCTTTCTAGGGAGTTTTTCCTAGCAACCGTGCTTCTACACCTGCATTGCTTGCTATTTGGGGTTTTAGGCTGGGTTTCTGTACAGCACTTTGTGACATGAACTGATGTAAGAAGAGCTTTATAAATACATTTGATTGATTGATGATAAACAGAGCTCATCTGTGAAAGAGACCTTGGTCTCAGCAAGACTCCCTGTTAAAATAACGGTTAAATAAAATGAAGAAATGGGCAGCAGAGGGAGACATAGGCAAACTATTCCACTTTCTTACAACCCAGTCATCCACACTGTACTACACAGAACATCATACTCTGACAGCAGAGATGCTCTTCCCATGTATTTACTAAACACTGCAGAACCCCCCCACAGTAACTAAAAATAGATATATTTTTAAAATCAGTCAAATGGTTCATAAGTAAGAGAGAGGATGGTGGTCTGTATCTTGACTCTGGTTAAAAAGCACAAAAACATCCTTTTTGACGTTTTCTTCTAAACGTTTTGGATTTCGGGGTTGGTTCATCTGATTCTGGATCTGTGGTTAAGGCCAACTTCTTCTACCTCAAGACCGTTGAGGTCAAAAAGACTTAATATAATCTGATTCATAGCAATCAAAAAAGGCAGGTCGAAGTCTTAGGCCTCTGTGTTGTGTGAATCGTCCAATAGCATAACAGGATTTGTCTAATTGAAAATCAAAGGAATGTGTTAGAGCTGATTGGAGAATCTTTTTTTTGTTAGATATAAGAAGAATAAACATTTTTGTTGCACCATATCCCTGGATCTCATTGAATGTTTGGCCGTTTGGAAACGTTGAGTGTGGACTGTATGCGTCCGAAACAACCCCGCTTCAGGCTTGGGCAGTGGCTATGGTAAAGAGGAAAGGAAGCCACTACACCTATAGAGACCAGACCTATAGAGACCAGACCTATAGAGACCTATAGAAACAACCCCGCTTCAGGCTTGGGCAGTGGCTATGGTAAAGAGGAAAGGAAGCCACTACACTTATAGAGACCAGACCTATAGAGACCAGACCTATAGAGACCAGACCTATAGAGACCTATAGAAACAACCCCGCTTCAGGCTTGGGCAGTGGCTATGGTAAAGAGGAAAGGAAGCCACTACACTTATAGAGACCAGACCTATAGAGACCAGACCTATAGAGACCAGACCTATAGAGACCAGACCTATAGAGACCAGACCTATAGAGACCAGACCTATAGAGACCAGACCTATAGAGACCAGACCTATAGAGACCAGACCTATAGAGACCTATAGAAACAACCCCGCTTCAGGCTTGGGCAGTGGCTATGGTAAAGAGGAAAGGAAGCCACTACAGAATGGTTTGAACCCCCAGTACATGAACAAAAGGAAAGGAAGCCGATCACACCTTGAGGAGGGCCAGAGCCACGTTGAAGATGACGTTCAGACCCTAGGAGAAGAGAAGAACATGGTGAAGATGACTGCCAATTATCACAGGTCTTAAACACACATACAGCTCTGTAGCTATCCCCTAAACACATGTCATACAGTGGAAAGAATCAAAGTGTTTCATCTCATCAACTGTCTTCATATCAGCTGCTTTATCTTGTAAACGTAATGCCAATAAACCATGTAGGAAATGTCTATTTTTTTTTATTGTAATGGATTGGCAAAGTGAAAATGATCTTCAAAATGAAGACTCCTGACATATGAAACTGCTGAGTTGAGAGTTAAGAAAAAACACACATAAAACAAATGACAATGATACTTCTGGTGCATCTATGTATTTGTACCATACCATCTATGTATTTGTACCATACCATCTGTGTATTTGTACCATACCATCTATGTATTTGTACCATACCATCTATGTATTTGTACCATACTATCTATGTATTTGTACCATACTATCTATGTATTTGTACCATACTATCTATGTAACTTCAAACATCCATTCATGATTCATATTGTCAGATTTCATAGTGTCTGTATTGTCCATTCATGATCTCATATGATTTCAAAGCAAACGGTCCGTTGATGATAATAAGGACTCTACGTTCCCAAGGGAACGCTATGGAAACACGCCCACCCCTGAGGATACAAAGGCACCTGGACCCACAGTACTGAGTGACAAACATCTAAAAGAAAGAAGGAACTAGATGGAGAGGACAAGTGGTGTGGGCCGAGAGAGAGAGAGAGACAGATGGAGGGAGGAGAAGAGAAACAGACCATCCCTCTCATGGACAGGTTGGGCTCCATCATGGGCACAACGACAGACAGATGGATGAATGAATGACAGAGTGAGAAAATGAGAGAAATAAATAGATTAAGGAGAAAGGAAAAAGAGTGAGAGAGAAAGAGAGAAAGACAGAGGGACAGCAAGTGAGAGGGACAGCAAGTGAGAGGGACAGCAAGTGAGAAGGACAGCAAGTGAGAGGGACAGCAAGTGAGAGAGGGGGAGAAGGGGAGAGAGAGAGCATGCTTAAGTCAGCTCCGCATGGGAACACGACAGCCCGTTCACATGGCAACACTGGGCTAAAAATATCTTCCCAGTTCTATAAATAACCAGGAGAAGGCTTCTTTCTCTCTCTTCCTCCGTCTATTTTTCAAAGGGCTCTAGGTGGCGCTAGGATGTCAGAGGCAGACACAGAGCGAGGCAGACACAGAGCGAGGCAGACACAGAGCGAGGCAGACACAGAGCGAGGCAGACACAGAGCGAGGCAGACACAGAGCGAGAGAGAGACACACATAGAGAGAAATAATGCATGCAGGGCAGAATTAGGCAAATATCCGCTAATAATAAAAACTCAAAAAAGAGCAATTAAGTTTTGGAAACATCTAAAATACAGTGACACCCTCATATCACTACCAAGGCCTGCAATGCCAAGAGCTGAGCAAAGAAAAGAGTCCCCTTATCCAGCTGGTCCTGGGGCTGAGTTCACAAACCTGTTCTACTAACACACTGAAGCCTCAGGACCAGAACATCCAATCAATCAGGATAAACCAAATTACAACACAGTCAAAACAAAACTATATTGATTATTGGGAAACACAAGCACAAACACAAAGCAAAATGCAGTGCTATCTGGCCCTAAATCGACAGTACACTGTGGCTAAATATTTGACCATGGTTACTGATCAAAACCTTAGAAAAACCTTGACAAAGTACAGGCTCAGTGAGCACAGCCTTGCCATTGAGAAGGGTAGACACAGGAAAACCTGGCTCCCTGTAGAGGAAAGGCTGTGCAACCACTGCACAACAGCAGAACCCAGGACAGAGCTGCATTTACTAAAAAAATGACAAAAATATAAAACAATTATAGTGTCATATCCCCAAATTTGAAACCCTTATTCAAGGTTTCGAAGACCTCTCTGATGAGGATAGGCTACCCGTCCTGTTGGGGGAGGACGCAGAGAGCTGTGGGCTGGCAGCGCACTACATTGCTGCCTGCCATAAGTTGAGGGACAGTGTCTGACAGACCAATCAACCTGCACATGTCCTCTACTGTATGTTTATTGTTGAATGTATGGTTATTTTGACACTTGTTTATTGTTGTTACTGTTGTCCCGTTGACAATTTTGAGCCTAATTTTTATATTGTAAATATCAAAAATAAGCTTTGGCAATATGTACATTGTTACCTCATGCCAATAAAGCAAATTGAATTGAAATGAGAGACAGAGAGTGCGAGACACACAGACAGAGAGAGAGCGAGACACACAGAGAGCGAGACACTCGCTCTGTCTGTCTCGCTCGCTCGCTGTGTGTGTTTGTGTGTGTGTCGCGTGTGTGTGTGTGGCTCGCTGTGTGTGTGTGGCTCGCTGTGTGTGTGTGTGTGTGTGTGGTGTCTCGCTCGCTGTGTGTGTGTGTGTGTGTGGTGTCTCGCTCGCTGTGTGTGTGTGTGTGTGTGGTGTCTCGCTCGCTGTGTGTGTGTGTGTGTGTGGTGTCTCTCTCCGTCTGCCTTTGTCTCTCTCCGTCTGCCTTTGTCTCTCTCCGTCTGCCTTTGTCTCTCTCCGTCTGCCTTTGTCTCTCTCCGTCTGCCTTTGTCTCTCTCCGTCTGCCTTTGTCTCTCTCCGTCTGCCTTTGTCTCTCTCCGTCTGCCTTTGTCTCTCTCCGTCTGCCTTTGTCTCTCTCCGTCTGCCTTTGTCTCTCTCCGTCTGCCTTTGTCTCTCTCCGTCTGCCTTTGTCTCTCTCCGTCTGCCTTTGTCTCTCTCTCATTTCAATTAAATTTGCTTTATTGGCATGACGTAACAATGTACATATTGCCAAAGCTTATTTTGGATATTTACAATGTTAAAAATGAGGCTCAAAATTGTCAACAGGACAACAGTAACAACAATAACCAAGTGTCAAAATAACCATACATTCAACAATAACAATAAGAATACAGTAAGAGCGAGACAGACAGAGAGAGCGAAAGAAACACACACACACACAGAGAGAGAGAAAGACACACAGAGAGAGAGAGAAAGACATACAGAGAGAGAGAAAGAGAGAGAATCAGTTATAGAACCCATTGCCCTTTATGGTTGAGGTCTGGGGTCCGATCACCAACCAAGATTTCACAAAATGGGACAAACACCAAATGTAGACTCTGCACGCAGAATTCTGCAAAAATATCCTCAGTATACAACGTAAAACACCAAATAATGCATGCAGAGCAGAATTAGGTCGGTACCCGGTAATTATCAAAATCCAGAAAAGAGACATTAAATTCTACAACCACCTAAAAGGAAGCGATTCCCAAACCTTCCATAACAAAGCCATCACCTACAGAGAGATGAACCTGGAGAAGAGTCCCCTTAAGCAAGCCGGTCCTGGGGCTCTGTTCACAAACACAGACAGACCACAGAGCCCAGGACAGCAACACAATTAGACCCAATCAAATCATGAGAAAACAAAAAGATAATTACTTGACACATTGGAAAGAACAAAAAAACAGAGCAAACTAGAATGCTATTTGGCCCTAAATAGAGAGTACACAGTGGCAGAATACCTGCCCACTGTGACTGACCCAAACTTAAGGAAAGCTTTGACTATGTGCAGACTCAGTGAGCATAGCCTTGCTATTGAGAAAGGCCGCCGTAGGCAGACATGGCTCTCAAGAGAAGACAGGCTATGTCCACACTGCCCACAAAATGAGGTGGAAACTGAGCTGCACTTCCTAACCTCCTGCCCAAATGTATGACCATATTAGAGACACATATTTCCCTCAGATTACACAGATCCACAAAGAAATCAAAAACAAACCCAATTTTGATAAACACCCATATCTACTGGGTGAAATACCACAGTGTGACATCACAGCAGCAAGATTTGTGACCTGTTGCCACAAGAAAAGGTCAACCAGTGAAGAACAAACACCATTGTAAATAAAACCCATATTTATGCTTACTTATTTTCCCTTTTGTACATTAACCAATTGTACATGTACATCAATAACCATTTGTACATATATACAACACTGTATATATACATAATATGACATTTGTAATCTCTTTATTCTTTTGAAACTTCTGTATGTGTAATGTTTACTGTAAATTTGTATTGTTTATTTCACTTTTGTATATTCTCTACCTCACTCGCTTTGGCAATGTTAACATATGTTTCCCATGCCAATAAAGCCCCTTGAATTGAGAGAGAGAGAAAGAGAAACACAGAGACAGAGAGACAGACAGACACAGAGACACAGACAGACACACAGACAGACAGACGCACAGACAGACAGACACACAGACACACAGACAGACACACAGACTCTGCTACTACCCATCTTCCAATTTGGTCCTGCCGTACATACCTACACGTACGCTACGGTCACAAGACGCAGGCCTCCTTACTGTCCCCTAGAATTTTTAAGCAAACAGCTGGAGGCAGGGCTTATTCCTATAGAGCTCAATTTATATGGAATGTTCTGCCTTCCCATGTGAGACAGACTCAGTCTCGACCTTTAAGTCTTTATTGAAGACTCATCTCTTCAGTAGGTCATATGATTGAGTGTAGTCTGGCCCTGGAGTGTGAAGGTGAACGGAAAGGTACTGGAGCAACAAACCGCCCTTGCTGTCTTTGCCTGGCCGGTTCCCCTCTCTCCACTGGGATCCTCTGCCTCTGACCCTATTACGGGAGCTGAGTCACTGGCTTACTAGTGTTCTTCCATGCCGTCCCTAGGAGGGGTGTGTCACTTGAGTGGGTTGAGTCACTGACGTGATCTTCCTGTCTGGGTTGGCGCCCCCCCCTTGGGTTGTGCCGTGGCGGAGATCTTTGTGGGCTATACTCTGCCTTGTCTCAAGATGGTAAGTTGGTGGTTGAAGATATCCCTCTAGTGGTGTGGGGGCTGTGCTTTAGCAAAGTGGGTGGGGTGATATCCTGCCTGTTTGGCCCTGTCCGGGGGTATCATCGGATGGGGCCACAGTGTCTCCTGACCCCTCCTGTCTCAGCCTCCAGTATTTATGCTGCAGAGGTTTGTGTGTCGGGGGGCTAGGGTTAGTCTGTTATATCTGGAGTATTTCTCCTGTCTTATCCAGTGTCCTGTGTGAATTTAAGTTCTCTTTCTCCGTGTCCCCCTCTCGCAGAGATACACAGCGAGAGACACAGAGAGACAGAGAAAGCGCGACGCAGAGAGAGAGAGAGCGCGACGCAGAGAGAGAGAGAGCGCGACGCAGAGAGAGAGAGAGCGCGACGCAGAGAGAGAGAGAGCGCGACGCAGAGAGAGAGAGAGCGCGACGCAGAGAGAGAGAGAGCGCGACGCAGAGAGAGAGAGAGCGCGACGCAGAGAGAGAGAGAGCGCGACGCAGAGAGAGAGAGAGCGCGACGCAGAGAGAGAGAGAGCGCGACGCAGAGAGAGAGAGAGCGCGACGCAGAGAGAGAGAGAGCGCGACGCAGAGAGAGAGAGAGCGCGACGCAGAGAGAGAGAGAGCGCGACGCAGAGAGAGAGAGAGCGCGACGCAGAGAGAGAGAGAGCGCGACGCAGAGAGAGAGAGAGCGCGACGCAGAGAGAGAGAGAGCGCGACGCAGAGAGAGAGAGAGCGCGACGCAGAGAGAGAGAGAGCGCGACGCAGAGAGAGAGAGAGCGCGACGCAGAGAGAGAGAGAGCGCGACGCAGAGAGAGAGAGAGCGCGACGCAGAGAGAGAGAGAGCGCGACGCAGAGAGAGAGAGAGCGCGACGCAGAGAGAGAGAGAGCGCGACGCAGAGAGAGAGAGCGCGACGCAGAGAGAGAGAGAGCGCGACGCAGAGAGAGAGAGAGCGCGACGCAGAGAGAGAGAGAGCGCGACGCAGAGAGAGAGAGAGCGCGACGCAGAGAGAGAGAGAGCGCGACGCAGAGAGAGAGAGAGCGCGACGCAGAGAGAGAGAGAGCGCGACGCAGAGAGAGAGAGAGCGCGACGCAGAGAGAGAGAGAGCGCGACGCAGAGAGAGAGAGAGCGCGACGCAGAGAGAGAGAGAGCGCGACGCAGAGAGAGAGAGAGCGCGACGCAGAGAGAGAGAGAGCGCGACGCAGAGAGAGAGAGAGCGCGACGCAGAGAGAGAGAGAGCGCGACGTCGCAGAGAGAGAACGCGACGTCGCAGAGAGAGAGCGCGACGCAGAGAGAGCGCGACGCAGAGAGAGCGCGACGCAGAGAGAGCGCGACGCAGAGAGAGCGCGACGCAGAGAGAGCGCGACACAGAGAGAGCGCGACACAGAGAGAGCGCGACACAGAGAGAGCGCGACACAGAGAGAGCGCGACACAGAGAGAGCGCGACACAGAGAGAGCGCGACACAGAGAGAGCGCGACAGAGAGAGCGACACAGAAAGAAGGGGGACAGGAGGTGTGGAGAAAAGAAAAGGACCACAGAAGCACAACAGATCACAGGGGAGAGGTAAAGCAAATTCATAGCAAAAAGAGAGAAAAAAATTATAACAGAATTACAAAAAAACTAAACGTGAATTTAAGTTCTCTTTCTCCGTGTCCCCCTCTCGCAGAGATACACAGCGAGAGACACAGAGAGACAGAGAGAGCGCGACGCAGAGAGAGAGAGAGCGCGACGCAGAGAGAGAGAGAGCGCGACGCAGAGAGAGAGAGAGCGCGACGCAGAGAGAGAGAGAGCGCGACGCAGAGAGAGAGAGAGCGCGACGCAGAGAGAGAGAGAGCGCGACGCAGAGAGAGAGAGAGCGCGACGCAGAGAGAGAGAGAGCGCGACGCAGAGAGAGAGAGAGCGCGACGCAGAGAGAGAGAGAGCGCGACGCAGAGAGAGAGAGAGCGCGACGCAGAGAGAGAGAGAGCGCGACGCAGAGAGAGAGAGAGCGCGACGCAGAGAGAGAGAGAGCGCGACGCAGAGAGAGAGAGAGCGCGACGCAGAGAGAGAGAGAGCGCGACGCAGAGAGAGAGAGAGCGCGACGCAGAGAGAGAGAGAGCGCGACGCAGAGAGAGAGAGAGCGCGACGCAGAGAGAGAGAGAGCGCGACGCAGAGAGAGAGCGCGACGCAGAGAGAGAGCGCGACGCAGAGAGAGAGCGCGACGCAGAGAGAGAGCGCGACGCAGAGAGAGAGCGCGACGCAGAGAGAGAGCGCGACGCAGAGAGAGAGCGCGACGCAGAGAGAGAGCGCGACGCAGAGAGAGAGCGCGACGCAGAGAGAGCGCGACGCAGAGAGAGCGCGACGCAGAGAGAGCGCGACGCAGAGAGAGCGCGACGCAGAGAGAGCGCGACACAGAGAGAGCGCGACACAGAGAGAGCGCGACACAGAGAGAGCGCGACACAGAGAGAGCGCGACACAGAGAGAGCGCGACACAGAGAGCGACACAGAAAGAAGGGGGACAGGTGTGGAGAAAAGAAAAGGACCACAGAAGCACAACAGATCACAGGGGAGAGGTAAAGCAAATTCATAGCAAAAAGAGAGAAAAAAATTATAACAGAATTACAAAAAAACTAATCAAATTGAGGCATGGGTAAAGTCAAGAACAATAAGAAAGTGACCTCTTCCGTGAAAAAAGATAAATGTATGGATGGGAGAGGGAGAAAGACAGAGAGAAAAAAAGGGAGGCACGGAGGAGAGGAGCAGATTCTCATCACGCGACTCATTGGCTGAGAAACACATACGAAACTTTTAATTGTTCCGACCGGGGGCCGAGAGAGGGAGGTAGGGGGAGAGAGAGAGGAGAGAATCACAGAGAGAAGGAGCGAGAACGGCCACAGTGCCGAGTCACAAATGGCACCCTATTCCCTTAATAGTGCCCAAAGGGTTAAACTTTTTGTTTTTTTATACCCGCGAGCCATTTAAAACCTCCCACAAGACCCACCAGTTGAGAATCAGTGCCATAGACTTCCAGTCACTGTGCTAACGCTAGTTAACAACTTCCTTCAAACTGCACGCAGAGACATAAACATGATATCCACGAGTTCATCTGAGTCTGGGGAAGTAGATAAAGTCCCAAAGTATCCATTTAAGTATAGTGTACCAACAGCAGGTTGGTAATGTTCTGTGTTGGGGTAAGGAATAGGACTACAGTTAGGACCAGTGTTAGGGTAAGGAATAGGACTACAGTTAGGACCAGTGTTAGGGTAAGGAATAGGACTAAGGTTAGGACCAGTGTTGGGGTAAGGAATAGGACTAAGGTTAGGACCAGTGTTGGGGTAAGGAATAGGACTAAGGTTAGGACCAGTGTTGGGGTAAGGAATAGGACTAAGGTTAGGACCAGGACTAAGGTTAGGACCAGTGTTGGGGTAAAGAATAGGACCAGGACTAAGGTTAGGACCAGTGTTGGGGTAAGGAATAGTGTTAAAATTAGTCTTAACAATAGTGTTGGGGCTTCTTAACTTCTTACCTCACACAACAGCAGGTCGGTGATGTGGAAGACCATGCAGAGGGGAAACTTGGCTGTGAAGAGCGTGAGGAACCACTGAGAGGCGTACATGTGAGCTTCCAGATTGAGGTGGTGGAAGTGTGACCAGAGTTCTGGGAGTTGTTCCTGGAAAAAGTAATAGGAGGAGATGAAACCACTCAGTAGGAAGAAAGGGGAGTTCATTTCACGGTATAAACAGTGCATTCAGAAATTATTCCAACCCCTTGACTTTTTCCACATTTTGTTACGTTACAGCCTTACTCTAAAATGCATTAAATTGTTTTTTACTCCTGATCAATCTACACACAATACCCCATATTGACAAAACAAAAACAGGTTAAGAAATGTTTGCTAATTTATGAAAAATGAACTTAAAGATCACATTTACATAAGTATTTAGACCTTTTACTCAGTACTTTACTGAAGCACCTTTGGCAGTGATTACAGCCTCAAGTCTTCTTGGGTATGGCACTTAGCACACCTGTATCTGGGGAGTTTCTCCCATTCTTCTCTGCAGATCCTCTCAAGCTCTGTCAGGTTGGATGGGGAGCATTGCTGGACAGCATTTTCACATCTCTCCAGATATGTTTGATCAGGTTCAAGCCCGGGCTCTGGCTGGGCCACAAGGCCATTCAGAGACTTGTCCCGAAGCCACACCTGAGTTGTCTTGGCTGAGTGCTTAGGGTTGTTGTCCTGTTGGAAGGTGAACTCTTTCCCCAGTCTGAGGTCTTGAGCAGGTTTTCAAAGATCTCTTTACTTTGCTCTGTTCATCTTTTCAAATTAAATCGTATTTGTCACATGCGCCGAGTACAACAGGTGTAGACCCTACAGTGAAATGCTTATTTACGAGCCCCTAACCAACAGTGCAGTTTAAAAAAAATACGGATAAGAATAAGAGATAAAATTAACAAGTAAGTAAAGAGCAGCAGTAAAAAAAAAAATATATATATACAGGGTGTCGGTACAGAGTCAATGTGGGCGGCAGGGTGGCCTAGTGGTTAGAGCGTTGGACTAGTAACCAAAAGGTTGCAAGTTCAAATCCCCGAGCTGACAAGGTACAAATCTGTCGTTCTGCCCCTGAACAGGCAGTTAACCCACTGTTCCTAGGCCGTCATTGAAAATAAGAATTTGTTCTTAACTGACTTGCCGAGTTAAATAAAGGTTAAAAAAATAATAATAATGTACGGGGGCACCGGTTAGTTGAGGTAGTATGTACATGTAGGTAGAGATAATTAAAGTGACTATGCATAGATGAAAACAGAGAGTGGCAGTGGTGAGGGGAGGGGCAAAGCAAATAGTCTGGGTAGCTATTTGACTAGATGTTCAGGAGTCTTATGGCTTGGGGGTAGAAGCTGTTTAGAAGCGTCTTGGACCTAGACTTGGCGGTCCGGTACCGCCTGCTGTGTGGTAGCAGAGAGACCAGTCTATGACCAGGGTGGCTGGTGTCTGACAATTTTTAAGGTCCATCCTCTGACACCGCCTGGTATAGAGGTCCTGGATGGCAGGAAGCTTGGCCCCAGTGAAGCACTGGGCCGTTCGCAATACCCCCTTGCGATCGGAGGCCGAGCAGTTGCCATTCCAGGCAGTGATGCAACCAGTCAGGATGCTCTTGATGGTGCAGCTGTAAAACCTTTTGAGGATCTGAGGAGCCATGCCAAATCGTTTCAGTCTCTTGAGGGGGAATAGGTTTTGTCGTGCCCGGTCATGGTGTGCTTGGACCATGTTGATCACGTTGAGGGAGAGGTTGTTGTCCTTGCACCACACGGCCAGGTCTCTGACCTCCTCCCTATAGGCTGTCTCGTCGTTGTTGGTGATCAGGCCTACCACTGTTGCCATCTAAAAATGTAATGATGGTTTCGGAGTTGTGCCTAGCCGTGCAGTCATGAGTGAACAGGGAGTACAGGAGGGGGCTGAGCACGCACCCCTGAGTGGCCCCTGTGTTGAGGATCAGCGTGGAAGATGTTTTATTACCTACCCTCACCACCTGGGGGCGGCCCGTCAGAAAGTCCAGGATCTAGTTGCAGAGGGAGGTGTTTAGTCCCTGGGTCCTTAGCTTATTGATGAGCTTTCAAGGCATTATGGTGTTGAAAGCTGAGCTGTAGTCAATGAATAGCATTCTCACATAGGTGTTCCTTTTGTCCAGGTGAGAAAGGGCAGTGTGGAGTGCAATAGAGATTGCGTCATCTGTGGATCTGTTGGGACGGTATGCAAATTGGAGTGGGTCTAGGGTTTCTGGGATGATGGTGTTGATGTGAGCCATGACCAGCCTTTCAAAGCACTTCATGTCTACACACATGAGTGCTACGTGTTGGTAGTCATTTAGGCAGGTTACCTTAGTGTTCTTGGGCACAGGCACTATGGTGGTCTGCTTAAAACATGTTGGTATTACAGACTCGGACAGGGAGAGGTTGAAAATGTCAGTGAAGACACTTGTTAGTTGGTCAACACATGCTCACAGTACACGTCCTGGTAATCCATCTGGTCCTGCGGCCTTGTGAATGTTGACTTGTTTAACTTCTCTAGGGTAGGGGGCAGCATTCGGAATTTTGGATGAAAAGCATGCCGAAATTAAACTGCCTGCTTCTCGGGCCCAGAAGATATGATATGCATATAACTGGTAGATTTGGATAGAAAACACTCTAAAGTTTCCAAAACTGTTAAAATAGGTCTGTGAGTATAACAGAACTGATTTGGCAGGCGAAAAACCTGAGAAAAATCAATTCGGGAAGTATTTTTTTTTTTTTTTTTTGTAGTTATCTATTCAATGCCATTACAGTATCCATTGACTTAGGACTCAAATTGCAGTTCCTATGCCTTCCACTAGATGTCAACAGTCTTTAGAAATTGTTTCAGGCTTGTATTCTGAAAAATGAGGAAGTAAGAGCAGTCTGAATGAGTGGACCCTAAAGTGTCAGAGCTTTTTCAAGCGCCCGACCGAGAGTGCCTTTCTTGTTGACCTTTTATTTTGACGACGTTATTGTCCGGTTGAAATATTATCGATTATTTAGGCTAAAAACAACCTGAGGATTGAATATAAACATCGTTTGACATATTTCTATGAACTTTACGGATACAATTTGGATTTTTTGTCTGCCTGTTTTGAGTGCGTTTGAGCTTGTGGATTACTGAAGAAAAGGCGCGAACAAAACTGAGGTTTTTGGATATAAAGAGACTTTATCGAACAAAAGGAACATTTATTGAGTAAATGAATGTCTGCTGAGTGCACCCATATGAAGATCATCAAAAGGTAAGGGATTAATTTTATCTCTATTTCTGACTTGTGTAATTCTTCTACTTGGCTGTTTACTGTTTGTCATGATTTGTTCCAGACGTGACATGATTTATTCCAGACGTGACACTTGTCATTCAGGCCAAAGAGTTCAATCTTGGTTACATCAGACCAGAGAATCTTGTTTCTCATGGTCTGAGATTCTTTAGGTGCCTTTTGGCAAACTCCAAGTGGGCTGTCATGTGCCTTTTACTGAGGGGCGGCTTCCGTCTGTCCAACCTACCATAAAGGCTTGAATGGTGGAGCGCTGCATGTCCTACCCAGACTATTTGCATTGCACCCCCCATCCCCCAGAAAGCTGCTGCTACTCTCTGTTATGATCTATGCATAGTCACTTTAATAACTCTACCTACATGTACATATTACCTGAATTACCTCGACACCGGTGCCCCTGCACATTGACATTGACTCTGTACCGGTACCCCCTGTATATAGGCCCGCTATTGTTATTTACTGCTGCTCTATAATTATTTGTTATTCTTTTCTCTTACTTTTTGTTGTTGGTATTTTCTTAAAACTACATTGTTGGTTAAGGGCTTTTAAGCAAGCATTTCACTGTAAGGTCTACTACACCTGTTGTATTCGGTGCATGTGACAAATAAAATTTGATTCTGGAAAGTTATCCCACCTCCACAGTGAAACTCTAGAGCTCTGTCAGAGTGACTATCGGGTACTTGGTTACCTCCCGGACCAAGTCCCTTCTCACCCGATTGCTCAGTTTGGCTGGGCGGCCAGCTCTAGGAAGAGTCTTGGTGGTTCTAAAATTCTTCCATTTAAGAAGAGGCCACTGTGTTCTTGGGGACCTTCAATGCTGCAGAATTTCTTTGGTACCCTTCCCTAGATCTGTGCCTCGACACAATCCTGTCTCGGAGCTCTGCGAACAATTACTTGAACCTCGGGGCTTGGTTTTTGCTCTGACATGCACTGTCAACTGTGGGACCTTATACAGACAAATCAAATAATGTCCAATCAATTGAATTTACCACAGGTGGACTCCAATCAGGTTGTAGAAACACCTCAAGGATGATCAATGGAAACAGGATGCACATAAGCTCAATGTCGAGTCTCATAGCAAAGGGTCTGAATACTTAGTTTATATTTAACTAGGCAAGTCAGTTAAGATACATTTCTAATTTACAATGACGGCCTATCCCGGCCTAACCCGGACGACGCTGGGCCGAATGGGCGCCACCCTATGGGACTCCCAATCATGGCCGGATGTGATAGAGCCTGGACCCGAACCAGGGACTGTAGTGACGCCTCTTGCACTGAGATGCAGTGCCTTTAGACCACTGCGCCACTCGGTATCTGTTTTTATTTTTAATACATTTGCTAAACTTTCAAAAAACGGCTTTTACTTTGTCATTACGGGGTATTGGGTGTACATTGCTGAGATGGATTCAAAAATAAAAACATTAATCCAAGGCTGTAACATTACAAAATGTGGAAAAAGTCGAGGGGTCTGAATACTTTCCAAAGGCACTGTATATGCCAATACATTGATTGACAGACTAGTGTAAATCAGTCATTCAGTCAAGCAAGCGATCATCATCACAGCTCAGAAAGCGCCATCAGAGAGGGAGTGAAGAAGGAGAGAGCTGGAGAGAAAAGAGAAAGAGAAACTGGCTTACTTCCACCTGTATGCCAACCCTTAGCGATTAATGCTAATATTCCTTAGCCTTGGGGAGCTAGCTTGTCAATACTAACCCAGTGTTGAAAAAAAGACTACTAGGGGAGGCTAAAATTGATTTCTGTACAAAATTTAACAATTTGGAGTGTATTTTGCCTAATAACGAACGTAAGGCTGGCCCTTACAAAAACAGAGTCAGTCCGTGCTCTTAAAGATGGAATCCTTAATGGTCAAACTGCTACGTCCGATTGCGCGATGCACACCCAGCTCTCCCGACCTCGTCAACAAAACAAAAACAATAATGTCTGTAGGGTGGACAGTGGCGCCGTTTCCCCTTACTGCGGATTCCATCTTTAAGGTGCATAGAGCACGGTTAAGTGTCTGCAGATACACACGCTGATGATGTGCGCACATACACGCATGCAACACACACACACGCGATGACAATCATTATGTGACATTAAGTTCGGTTTGAAGTTTTTCCAGAGGGCTTCAGTGAAGCGGGCGGACTAACCTGGAGCAGTCGTTCCAGCTGGTAGAACTTGCAGTGCAGATCCTCAAAGTTGTTCTTGTAGAGTTCCCTCAGGCCGTACTCATACATTATCCTCCCCAGCACACAGAAGGCCTGCTCCTCAGGCATCTACAGCCACAGGACCAAACAGAACCAGTGGGGGGTTAGCTAGAGCGTACCAACAGAGGAACGAGAGCTCTGAGATATGGGGAGGTCAAGCGGAAGTTGTTTCATTTTATCCTTTGACCTTTTGGAACGCCAGTCACTTTAATAATGTTTAATGTGGCTGAAACTGTGCTTGAAATTCACTACTCGACTGAGGGACCTTACAGATAATTGTATGTGTGAGGTACAGAGAAGGGATAGTTTTATTAAACAAAATTATTGCATACAGAGTGAGTCCATGCAACTTATTATCTGACGTGTTAAGCAAGTTATTTAGGCTTGCCATAGCAAAGGGGTTGAATCCTTACTGTCTCAAAACATTTCAGCTTTTCATTTTTTTTTTTTTTGTAAAAATGCCTACTAACAATTCCACTTTGACATTATGGGGTATTGTGTATTGAACAGTGACATAACATATATATTTAATCCATTTTAAATTCAGGATGTAACATAAACAAAATGTTGAAAAAGTGTAAGGGTGTGAATACTTTCTGAAGGCACTGAGTGCACAAAACATTAGGAACACCTTCCTTATATTGAGTTGCGCTCCCTTTTGCCCTCAGAGCAGCCTCAATTCGTTGGGGCATGGACTGTGTCGAAAGCGTTTCACAGGGATGCTGGCTCATGTTGACTCCAATGCACAGTTGTATCAAGTTGGCTGGATGTCCTTTAGGTGGTGGACCATTCTTGATGCAAACGGGAAACTGTTGAGGGTGAAAAACCCAGCAGTGTTGCAGTTCTTGACAGAAACTGGCGCGCCTGGAGAGAAAGGCCAGACGAAGAGGCTGTTCTGAGGGAAAAATGGGGGTGCACCTCAAAAGGAAGATGTTCCTAATGTTTGGTAAACTCAGTATATATAAAGTTAAGATTTATATAATGTTGACATTTCAGCTCTTAATAGGCTTTTCTTAATAAACAATAAACAACATTTATCCTACTCCTGCCGTAAACAGGAGTAGGATAAATGATTGGCGGAGTCTCTGGTTACTTGAAAGTGTTGTTTTCTGTGGATTGAGAGGGAGGTTTTTAGACCCTCTGGGGAACAGTTAGGAGACGGTTGGAGCATAGGGAAAAGTGAGAGCGGGACTAAAAGAGAAAGAAAAATGTGTGGGAGGGAGGGAGGGAGGGAGAAACAAGGTGAGAATCTGGTGAGTGTGAAAGAAAACCAGAAGGTGGGAGTGTCAGTGTGAAAGAGAAAAGGTGTGAATATGCCCCCCCCCCCCCTTTAATACACAGTGTTTGTGTTGTGAGTGAGACGGTGTGTGTGAGAGAGAGAGACACCCACCCACAAGGAGAGACAGAGTGGGTATTTAATCAGGTAGACCTTGTGTCCTGGGCTGAATGGGCCATTAATATTCTGGACACCTCCCCAGCCTCCTGCATTCCGAAGGACCTCTCTAACACCCCCCCCCCCCCCTTTCTATCACTCTACTCCTTTCATATCTCGTTCTCTCTCTTTCACACCTTGCTCACCTTTTCATCTCGGCTTCCTTAATTTCCAATTACCTATTCTCCCCCATCCTCTCTCCACTTCTCCCCCCTCCACTTCGCCATCCATCTCTTGTCCCTCCCTCCGCCATCCATCTCTTGCCCCTCCCTCCTCCATCCTCTCTCCATTCTCCCTCCATCCTCTCTCCAATTCTCCATCCTCTCTCCAATTCTCCATCCTCTCTCCAATTCTCCATCCTCTCTCCAATTCTCCATCCCTCCCTCCCCCTCCCTCCCTCCCTCCCTCCCCCTCCCTCCCTCCCTCCCTCCCTCCCCCTCCCTCCCTCCATCCTTCCCCCTCCCTCCCTCCCTCCCTCCCTCCATCCTTCCCCCTCCCTCCCTCCCTCCATCCTTCCCCCTCCCTCCCTCCATCCTTCCCCCTCCCTCCCTCCCTCCCTCTCCCCCTCCCTCCCTCCCTCCCTCCATCCTTCCCCCTCCCTCCCTCCCTCCATCCTTCCCCCTCCCTCCCTCCCTCCATCCTTCCCCCTCCCTCCCTCCCTCCCTCCATCCTTCCCCCTCCCTCCCTCCATCCATCCTTCCCCCTCCCTCCCTCCCTCCATCCATCCTTCCCCCTCCCTCCCTCCATCCATCCTTCCCCCTCCCTCCCTCCCCCTCCCTCCCTCCATCCCTCCCATCTCCTCTCAGACTTACTGTCCTGTTGTTTACCCTGTTCCTGCTGCACTCTCCTCCCTTTGTTAAACCTTAACTTTCCTTCTCTCCATTGTTCTCACAATCAGTCCCAATACAACTGAATCTTAATACGTGCACTTTGCACTTATCCAAACTCTGCGCTCCGCAATAGTTTTCCAGAGCCCATGTATTTGTATTATTGAATTAAATTGATAATCACAACAGTGCAGACTTCAATCTCAACTGCACTTTGTGGGTTCCATAGACATTGTGTAGACATTGTATTGAGGTTTGAGCCCCACTTACGTGCAGTAGGAGCACTGCAGCCAGGAAGGACTGTCCCTGACAGTAACCAATCTCCTCGTCATAGACTGAATAGGCCTGGAAAACAAAGCAGAGAGACAGTAATGTCAGCCACCTCATACCATGAATAAGAGACTGTGTGTGTGTGTGTGTGTGTGTGTGTGTGTGTGTGTGTGTGTGTGTGTGTGTGTGTGTGTGTGTGTGTTGCATGTAACATACTGAGTAAGACACATTTTTGTGTTTGTTAAAATGTGACACACCAAACAGTTCAAAACACACACTGCAGTTCAAAAGGTGTATAAATGTTGGAGGATAAGTCCTTCTCACAGTAGATACTAGGCTGTTCAGTTGTTATTTGTGGTTTAAAAGTTGCTCAACGTCCGCAGTTCTACAGTTTTAGATTCATTATCAACGGTCTGTTTTTAAAGCCTTTTAATGGTCTAACAATCGAAATGTTGTCGTCACGTATAGTTTCCAGCCGGTCTAAAAGGTGCAGTAAAATGCTTTCCAGTATATAGTACTATCAGCTCGCTCACATCGATAGTACATGTTGAGTTGGGAGAGAACCATTTGCACGGCTCATACAGCATAGAAAGCATATTTCCTTTGTTTCTTGCTGAAAGCCTATTGCGGGACCATCTTTATCTGCGTGACTTTAATCTTGCTGAGCCAATCAAGATGGAAAGCTTTGTAAAACCCTATTTTCAAAGGGCAGATTTAACAACAGAGGGAGGGTGGAGAGAGGGAGAGAGAGCGAGAGAGAGAGAGATAGCTCCCTGGTTCGGTCTTCTTCAAAGCACAGTTGGCAAAACAGCCTCCTCGAAATCCACAGTTTGGGGAATCACCCTATTGCAGGGAAAGATATACAGTGCATTCGGAAAGTATTCAGACCGCTTGACTTGACATGGGTTTTTTAACGTTACTGCCTGATTCGAAAATAGATCAAAAATAAATATATCAATCTCCAAACAATACCCCATAAGGACAAAGCAAAACCAGAAATGTTTGCAAATGTATTCCAAGTAAAAAACTTAAAGATCACATTGACATAAGTACTTAGACCTTTTACTCAGGTCTTTACTGAAGCACATTTGGCAGTGATTACAGCCTCAAGTCTTCTTGGGTATGGCACTTAGCACACCTGTATCTGGGGAGTTTCTCCCATTCTTCTCTGCAGATCCTCTCAAGCTCTGTCAGGTTGGATGGGGAGCATCGGTGCACAGCATTTTCACATCTCTCCAGATATGTTTGATCGGGTTCAAGCCTGGGCTCTGGCTGGGCCACAAGGTCATTCAGAGACTTGTCCCGAAGCCACACCTGAGTTGTCTTGGTTGTGTGTTTTGGGTCGTTGTCCTGTTGGAAGGTGAACTGTGCCCCAGTCTGAGGTCCTGAGCAGGTTCTGTGGTCATCTTTCCCTTGATCCTGACTAGACTCCCAGTCCCTGCTGCTGAAAACCATCCCAACAGCATGATGCTGCCACCACCATGCATCACCGTAGAGATAGTGCCAGGTTTCCTCCAGACGTGACACTTGGCATTCTGGCCAAAGAGTTCAATCTTGGTTTAATCAGACCAGAGAATCTTGTTTCTCATGGTCTGAGAGTCCTTTAGGTGCCTTTT
Organism: Salvelinus fontinalis; assembly: GCF_029448725.1. Taxonomy (NCBI): domain Eukaryota; kingdom Metazoa; phylum Chordata; class Actinopteri; order Salmoniformes; family Salmonidae; genus Salvelinus; species Salvelinus fontinalis. The sequence goes on from NC_074676.1 coordinate 50,068,179, forward strand.
GGCAAACTCCAAGAGGGCTGTCATGTGTCTTTTACTCAGGAGTGGCTTCCATCTGGCCACTCTCCTATAACGGTCTGATTGGTGGAGTGCAGCAGAGATGGTTGTCCTTCTGGAAGTTTCTCCAAATCGCCACAGAGGAACTCTGGAGCTCTTTCAGAGTGAACAACAGGTTCTTGGTCACCTCGCTGACCAAGGCCCTTCTCCCCCGATTGACCAGCTTGGCCAGGTGGCCATCTCTAGGAAGAGTTTTGGTGATTCCAAACTTCCATTTAAGAATGATGGAGGCCACTGTAGTCTTGAGGACCTTCAATGCTGCAGACATTTTTTGGTACCCTTCCCCAGATCTGTGCCTCGACACAATCCTGTCTCGGAGCGCTACAGACAATCCCTTCAACCTCATGACTTGGTTTTTGCTCTGACATGCACTGTCAACTGTGGGTTCTTATATAGACAGGTGTGTGCCTTTCCAAATCAAATTAATTTACCACAGGTGGACTCCAATCAAGTTGTAGAAACATCAAGGATGATCAATGGAAACAGGATGCACCTGAGCTCAATTTAGAGTCTCATAACAAAAGGGTCTGAATACTTATGTAAATAAGGAAATACTGGTTTTTATTTTATTTTAAAATTTGCCAACATTACTACAAACCTGTTTTCGCTTCGTCATTATGGGGTATTCTGTGTAGATTGATACAGATTTCTATTTATTTAATCCATTTTAGAATAAAGCTGTAACGTAACAAAATGTGGAAAAAGTCAAGGGGTCTGAAAAACTTTCAGAATGCACTGTACACTTTACGCCTCAAATTACACCCTACATTGCATAATACTACAGACAAAACAATGAGACATATTTCACTGGATGTATAAATGTGAAGCACCCAGTTGGCTTTGTCACTTACAGACAAATATGGTAGTGAGAGGAAGCCCACAATGACTAATTTGTTCCCATTGGAAACAAGCTGTGGTCCATCTTGGTTTAGTTACAAAATCTTTGATAATACTGTGCTACTTTTGACCAGAGCCTTGTGCCCTACTACTGCACATATTCTAACGTCACTTGAACCTTCTGTCCCGAGGACCTACTTAACAATGTCATAAGCAGGACATAATTGATGACAATTAATGGCATGAGTGGCTATGTGATGAATTATCTTATTAATTCACACCATCAGCATATACAGGGTTCTCATCAGCTGGCATCATGTAGTTTCTAGGGACTTGGTTCTGGGTGCAAAGATGAGCCATCTTGATTGTTTATGACATAATTATTGGGGTTAAATGTTAACCTTAAAGTGAATTCAAATAAAATCCACAGTTGACTTTAACATTACATACATATTATAAACAGTATATTATGTCAATGAGTCTTGATTCCTGTAACATTCTCCACAGTCCATTGCTTTTAAAACAGAAATGAAATATGTTTTTCTATGTGTTTCCACCTGAAATACAGAGGGAAGTGTAATTGAGGAGCTATACTCCGCCAGGCTGTCTTGAGAGTAAGAGACATTTGATGGAGTGTTGCCATTCAGCCCGCTCTGCCACGGTTAGACGGATGTACAGTGCTAGCTGGATGGGAGTCCGGGATAGATGACATTCCTATTTGTCAGCCGGGACAGATTAACTGTGGCTGGCTGTTGTGTGTAATGATTATCGTTTGGAGCACAACTAATCACATGGTGGAGAATTTGACCTAATATTGTGGTCCTTTGTAGATCCGTTGGTAGAGCATAGCTGTTGTAATGTCAGGGTCGTGGGTTTGAATCCTGGCACCACCCATACACATCAAATGGATGCACGCATGACTTTGGATAAAAGCGCCTGCTAAAAGTAAATAAGATTTATATTATATTACCGTTTCCTCCTCTTCTGGGCCCGTATTCAGTCTCAGAGTAGGAGTTCTGATCTGGGATCAGGTTTTGCCTTTTAGATTGTAATTATTCAAATTATTATTAGGTACAGGGGGATGTTTCTCTCTACGTTTTGTTTTTAATGGTGGTCCTGACCCAATTCCTTCACAAGGACAATGCATGTCCTTTGAACTTACCTGGACAAAAAGCATGGTAGGAATAGAATAGGAGCTAAAAGTACATGTCTCTTCAGGAACTAACCAACCCTATCAACAGGCAATCTACATGTACTTGCATACAAATGAAAGCCTGGTGCTAAACTGACATAGTTGGTAAGTTAAGACACTTTGTGTGTGTGTGTACGCCTTTCAATACGTTGTTTCACCACAGCATCCCTCTGTGTTCTCTGAATTACCAGATGAAAGAAAATGAAACATCATTCTGGATTCATACCTTATCTATATTCCATTTGAGTTACATGTTTTAAAACTATAAGCTTATGTGTTGGTTTTGAGCCAGATACAGAGTTAGCTATTGTATCGGTGTGCATACTAACATGTTACTATGGCAACTTGGTGTGTGGAGTATTGTGTGGTTTGTGTTAGCTTGTATGTTTCTGTTCACTTTTCTGTGCATCTATGTCTTCAGTACGTATCGGGTCATCATACAAGGTAAGCTTTTAGCTGCTATCGCAAGTCATCTAACAATAGTTTTAGTGATACAGAAACACAAATTAATTCTGACAGCTACACTCCTCTACGCATTACTTTGGACACTGAAGCTAAAACTATTTAACTTTGATCTATACTCAAGCATTTTGGGGTTGAGATCAAATGTTTCATATGAGGCGACAGTACAGAATGTCACCTTTTATTTGAGGCTTTTTTCATACATACAAATTAAAAACATTTGATCTCAAATCCAAAATGCTTGAGTATAGAGCCAAATGAAACGTTTTAGCTTCACTGTACAAATAAATAGGTTGGGAGTGTACATGCTTCATAAACGTCGATCGCCAGTGTGTCATCCCTCCGTACCTTACAGATCTTGTAGAGGGAGTCCTGTCCGTCTCCGTCCGTGTCTTTGAAGTAGTCGTGAGCAGGAAAGGTCCGGTGGATGTCTCTGGTGATCACTCCGTCCTGAGCCGAGTTCTGCAACACAAAACAAGGGCTGTGTAAGACATATGTGACTGTTTTACTCTACATACAAATGCAACTATAAATATTAAATGTGATTCTGTGTGAACACACCACTATACTGTGTACATAGAGGCACGTATGAACAAGATCATTTCCAACAGACTCTAAATAGCTATTCCAGTCTTTCAATACCTACAAGCAACACGACCTATAGTCAGAAAGAAATGTATAATTGGACATTTTATCAATACACCATACAACTTCACTAAACATCCTTGCATTATTCAAATAGCTATAGTATGCACAAGGAAACATATTCAGAGGAACAACGCCACCCAACATGTTTAAGTCAGTAGACTAGAGAGAGAGCGAGACCAAGAGAGAGCGAGAGAGAGCGAGAGAGACAAAGCCCAGAAGGAGAAAGAGAATGATATTTTCTGGTTTTCAGAGTATATTCTGTGTGAGCGCCTGGTGATGTCCCATTCCACTCAGCTGCTGCCTGGGCTTTCTAATCTGCAGCGCAGCACTTCCTCCAGGATGACTGGCAGCCTGGCATTCTCACACTAACAACTGTGAGCTGCAGATAAAACAGGCCCCGGCACCCTGACGGCTCTGACTGGTGTGTGTGTGTGCGTGCGCGTGTGTGTATGTGTGTGTGAGAATGAGTGAGAGTGACAGTGTGCGTGATAGAAAGTGAAAATACACTGTCATTCTCATTTGGTCTCTTTCTAGTTCACGTGTATCACAGAAGAGGAACTGCCAGGCTTTGCGAGTTTGAGAGGCGCACGAGTCAAAACAAAATGCACCAAAGTAGATGACACTCAATTGTGTACAACGGGGTTAATTGTGTACAATGGGGTTAAAGTGAAGTGGAGAGAAGCACTGCTGACTTATTTCGCTACTTTCTCTCGTTCGCTCTACAACTGAAAGCTGCTCTTTATGTGGGCTTGTTTGATCTGCCTCTACATTCTGCGTTAGAAGTGAGAAATTGGGGGTTCTATTCAATCAAAGCCGATCACCGTCGTTTTCAGGACGCGGTAAAGAATGCCTTTCTCCAATTCTGATAAGATAGCATTCAATGATGCCTTCCACCAGTGGGAAAATCATATTTCAGACCTACGTTGGGCTTTAGTCAGAAGTATAACACTATATAGGCTATATGATGCTATTTTGGGGTCAAGGGTCAAGGGTCAAACTGTTGTCAGCAGTTGGGCACAGTCTCACCCCGCTCTGCAACCCTCTTCATGGTCAGATAGGACTGAAGTAAGCCAGGGGTGGTCACTGCCTGGCATGAGCATCAACACACAGGCTAACATGCCATTCAGCTCACATTAGGTAAAAGTTGACCTTGACCACAGGTCTACAGCCGAATAAAGGGGGGAGAATGAGAGAGAGCAACAAAAAAAAAAGGAGCGATAGATATATACTGAGTGTACAAAACATTAAGAACACCTGCTCTTTCCGTGACAGACTGACTAGGTGAATTCAGGTGAAAGCTATGATCCCTTATTGATATCACTTGTTAAATCCACTTCAAATCAGTGTAGATGAAGGGGAGGAGACAGGTTAAAGAAGGATTTCTAAGCCTTGAGACATGGATCGTGTATATATGCCATTCAGAGGGTAAATGCCTTTGAACGGGGTATGGTAGTAGGTGCCAGGCGCACCAGTTTGTGTCAAGAACTGCAACGCTGCTGGCTTTTTCAAGCTCAACAGTTTCCAGTGTGTATCAAGACTGGTCCCCCACCCAAAATATATCCAGACAACTTGACACAACTTTGGGAAGCATTGGAGTCAATATGGGCCAGCATCCCTGTGGAACGCATTCGACATGTTGTAGTCCATGCCCTGATGAATTGAAGCTGCACTGAAGGGAAAGGTGGGGGGCTTTATACAGCCGTATAAAGCAGTATTCTAAAACATTATATAACAGCTCATACATGTTTACAAAGCATTATACAGTACCGTCAGGTTTTAAGTAAAGTGTTGCTCAAATATCATACTGAAATAACAGATATGTGCAACAGCAGTGTCCGTCTCATAGAGGACTGGGTTAGAAGACACTACTATGACATAGGCCATGTTTTGTTATGATTCTGTCCAGCTAATACTAATTGGATGTGCGTAGCTAGTAGCCTAAGAACAGCTTAGGGAGCAACGGATTCATTTAAGGCAGCAAACAGACCATTGAAGGGTTTGACTGTGGCTGCTGCTGCCAGCTTGGCACATGACAACCTGTAATGCTTAACGAGATTGGAAACGAGGAGGTGGTATGACACACGACGCATTATGGGTGGGTTGGAACTAACCGTTTTATATTCGTCCATTACTAGAGCAAAAGCCATGGATGTTTCTTAGTGCAATGTGTATTGGCATTTCTTGAGAATATGAAGAGTATAACAATACCATAGATACCAGCATGAACATGTACACACATACTCTCTGAACAATCCCCCCTTTCACACCACTCTAACCAGTCTAATAATTAAACAAAGCGCAGTACCATGGCAACATCAATCTGGGTCTGGAGGAATCTCGTTGACAGGGCCAGTTGTAAACAGTTTGATTAAATTAACGGCACGTCACTACTAATTTAAGGAGCCATTAGTCACCTAAAGCCAGTAAATAAGGTTAAGTCTCCTCTCTACTTCTTCAGATGAGCCAGTTCTCTGATACAATGTCCTTGGCGTCTCTGCTCCGTGCCACTGGCTTGCTGTCACACTGCTCTCAAAGAAAGGAACAGAGATGAAAGGGAGAGAAGGCAGAAGGTATGAGCAACGATTTGAGTGTGTGTGTGTGCGCATTGGTCAATGACATTGGCAATGTGTGTTTGTCTGCGTATGTACAGTGGAGTCGACATTATTGCCACCCTTGATAAAGATGAGCAATAATGACTGCATAAAATAAACCCATTTAAATAATGAGCTGTATTCTACGCTCAATAAAATGTGGGGAATTATATTATTCTACACTAATACAATTGCTCAAAGAAAGATTTTGTTTATTAACAAGTAAGATTTTTTTTCTCTGATTATAAATAGATAAATGATTTGTATTTGGTCCCATATTCCTAGCACGCAATGACTACCATCAAGCTTGTAACTATAAAAACTTGCTGGACGCATTTGCAGTTCGTTTTGGTTGCGTTTCAGATTATTTTGTGCCGAATAGAAATGAATGTTAAATAATGTGTTGTATTTTTGGGAGTCACTTATATTATAAATAAGAATGTTTCTAAACACAATCTACATGAATGTGGATGCTACTATGAATACAGATAATCCTGAATGAGTGAGAAAATTACAGTGGGTTAAAAAGGTAATAACCCAAGACATTACAAATAACAGGGGAGGTTAGCATGTCTTGGGGGGGTATATTTGACACTTACCTTCTCACTCATCCCTATTCACGATTCATTCAGGATTATGTGCAATAATGGTAGCATCCACGTTACTGTAGAAGTAATATGGGACAGATATGGGACAAATAATTTCCCCATTTTATTGTGCATACAATACAGCTCAGTATTTTAATGTTTTATTTTATACAGTCATTATTACTCATCTTTAGCAAGGGTGTCAATTTCGGAACCCACCGTATATGTGAAATGTGGGCATGCGTGTGTATTCTTTATCATTTCAAAATAGGGGGCTATTTTTCTTGTGTGGCGCTACAGACTAGGGCTGTTGCGGTAATACGGTCACCGCCACACCAGCGGTCACGGCAGTCAGCAAGTTTGGTAGGCTACTAATGACCATCAGCAGCATCTGAGCTTGGAGAAGCCTAATCACCGTGACAAAACGGTCACATGAATTTGACTGCCTTTATGACTCTGGTACTCCGCCCTCTATTATCCCTCTAATCACTCTGATATCAATACAAATGTAATCGAAAATCTAATGAAAACACATTTCTATAGGCTATGCAATAGTGCAAGAATAAGTGATGGGCTCTACTAAAAAGAGGAGGATCCCATCAGCTTACTATAGGTTAGGCCTACTATATTTATTTCTCTACTTTCCTAATATTAAGCACATTACTTATATTTACAACAGGACAATAGTCTACCTGGCTGGCATGAAATGAACCACGCAAAAAGTGTCCTCCAATTATTTTTTCCCGTTGCCAGGTGCACAATAATGGTTTATTCTAAATCAAAAACAAATCTCACACATTTTATTTATTATACGTAAAGACAAGATTAAATCAAGAATAGTCTGATGGGTGACAATATTAGCCTTTTACTTGATGCAACCAAATACTAATTGAGTGTATGTAAACTTCTAAACCACTGGGAATGTGATAAGAGAAATAAAAGCTGAAATAAATAATTCTCGATACTATTATTCTGACATTTCACATTAAAATAAAGTGGTGATCCTAACTGACCTAAGACAGGGAATTAGGATTAAATGTCAGGAATTGTGAAAAACTGAGTTTAAATGTATTTGGCTAAGGTGTATGTAAACTTCCAACGTCAACTGTATATTATCACTTGTGAATGATGCCCAGCATAAGAAACAATGCCTTTTCTTGTGACTTTTTCGAATCATAGTCACACACCTCATGTAGACTAGCCGATAGGCCTATATGTTTTAATAAGGTTAGTATCACACCTCATGTAGCCTAGCCCATAGGCCTATATGTTTTAATAAGGTTTGTATCACACCTCATGTAGACTAGCCGATAGGCCTATATGTTTTAATAAGGTTAGTATCACACCTCATATAGCCTAGCCCATAGGCCTATATGTTTTAATAAGGGTTGTATCACAACTGAAGTGGCCAAATAACTTCTTAAAATTAATCACATTAATTTGCTTTACAAGGGGTGTAGAGCCTAACTGGCATACATAAGCAGCGTGGGAGTTTCAAGTTTGGGGAAGATCATTTTCAGCATTAAAACACACATTTATAATAAAAGCATTACATGCATAATTGCATTTGCGGTAACTTTTGATAATGGTGTTTTCCACTAGTTGAATATTTGCGCTTATAACTTATGTGCACATTGCTAGATTAACATAGGCTAGTGCTTTTGCTGTTCGTTAGGCCTACTCATCTTGTTGGCTGACGAAAATTAATTGTGGACAGTTCTTCCAATTCATATATATATATATATATATATATATATATATATATATATATATATATATATATATATATATATATATATATATATATATATATATATATATATATATATATATATATTTTTCCACCTTTATTTAACCAGTTAGGCTAGTTGAGAACAAGTTCTCATTTGCAACTGCGACCTGGCCAAGATTAAGCATAGCAATTTGACACATACAACAAAGAGTTACACATGGAATAAACAAAACATACAGTCAATAATACAGTAGAACAAAGAAAACAAAAAGTCTATATACAGTGATTGCAAATGAGGTAAGATAAGGGAGTTAAGGCAATAAATACGCCATGGTGGCGAAGTAATTACAATATAGCAATTAAAACACTGGAATGGTAGATGTGCAGAAGATGAATGTGCAAGTAGAGATACTGGAGTGCATAGGAGCAAGATAAATAAATAAATAAATACAGTATTGGTATGAGGTAGGTAGATAGATGGGCTGTTTAAAGATGAGCTATGTACAGGTGCAGTGATCTGTGAGCTGCTCTGACACCTGGTGCTGAAAGGTAGTGAGGGAGATATGAGTGTCCAGCTTCAGAGATTATTGCAGTTCGTTCCAGTCATTGGCAGCAGAGAACTGGAAGGAAAGACGACCAAAGGAGGAATTGGCTTTGGGGGTGACCAGTGAGATATACCTGCTGGAGCACGTGCTACGAGTGGGTGCTGCTATGGTGACCAGTGAGCTGAGATAAGGCAGGGCTTTACCTAGCAGAGACTTGTAGATAACCTGTATCCAGTGGGTTTGGCGACGTATGCAATTCTGTTCTTCTGAAATAGACTACATTTTACATTTACATTTAATTCATTTAGCAGACGCTCTTATCCAGAGCGACTTACAAATTGGAAAGTTCATACATATTCATCCTGGTCCCCCCGTGGGGAATGAACCCACAACCCTGGCGTTGCAAGCGCCATGCTCTACCAACTGAGCCACACGGGACCATATGGGACTACATATGGGACTACATATGGGGACCATATGGGACTACGGGACTACATTTTTTTCATATCATCCTTCTTTAGACCTATCTAAAATAAATAATGGATTTATTGTGAAGGTGTATGCTATATGTAGGTGTAGGTGTTCCAAAAGGTCTGCACCGGTGGCTTGTGTGGAAGACAGGAGATGCTACATGTGTTTGTTAATTAACAGTCAATTACCGTGAGACTGACAGTTATTTGCTTGATAATCACAGGCTGACCAAATTTGGTGACCGCCACAACCCTACTCCAGACCCATTACCATCATTAAGCATGATGTACTACTGTACTGGATGGTGACTGTAGGAACATTATGTGGGCATGGGGTGATCTAGATTTACCAGGGTCTCAAAGACCATCCTCACCAGTACAATCGTATCATAAAGAAACCATTCAAGAATCTCTCTCTCCACACACACACCTTTCCACTCCCTCATTATAACATGTCACGGAAACATTGTCCCACCAGGTCAGAATCCCCATGAACCACAGCATGTTATGATTCATAATATAATACATATGCAGGGATTCAACAAAACAACTGAAGCAGGATAAGGTCAGAGTGTAGTATAGTGTAGTGTGTGTGTGTGTATGTAATGCAGTCTTGCTAGTCGCCCGGCTCTCTTTGGAGTAACTGTCTGGAGATAAAGGGAGGGTGTGTGTGTGGGGGGGTAAAAACAGGGAAAGAAAACCAGAAAGAGAAACAAAAAGGAGAGCTATATTCTAATTGCAGCTTGGGGGCCTGTTGGCAGACAAGGTATTACAGTTCCCCGCGAGCAACACAGGCAGGTAACCCATTTAGCGCCCCAAAATAAAGTGCTGATTTTGCCAAGTCAAGCTAACACTTCCACACCCATCGCCTCATTCCCTAACAAGCTCACACTGCAACCAGAGCTGGTGGTAACTAAGTCACTCAGGTGCAAACCTCGAATGCCTCTCACACCTCGGGCAAGATACACCGGTGAATTGGGTGCTACACAGCCGGGTATACTGAGCTCAGCACCAGTAACTGGAGATGCTGATACTAATAATGTTTGAAAAAGGTGTTATACACGAGATAAAGGCTGGAAATTATACTCAACTCAAACACCATTACACTGCATTAAATAAATATGAGTCAAATGCTGCCCCGAGGAGGGCTGGGTTGTGTGTTGTGTGTCTGGAAAGAACAGTCATCTAAGCTGCAATCCAGGCACAGTCACTAGTTAACAGTGCAATGGATCGGATCTTGCTCTGCCCCACTGTCTAGCCATCTCTCTTTTACTCCATTTGTCCTGCTCTCTCTTTCTGTGTGTAAGAAAATGGATCTCATATGTGGCGCGGTGTCGTAAAGCCCATGGTTCCTGACAAATAGGCTCCATAAATAAGCAGAGGGAGCAGGGGGAATCCAAATTGTCATTTAGTCACAAACATCTGTGAAGGAAGCCTGCCTCAGGCAAACAAGCGAAGAAGAATCAGAGCGGGGGGGGGTCAATATGAGATGCCGTCTGTCCTCTCACTGTCATTCATTTTACTGGCGTAATTACTAAGGCTAATTCGAAGCTAGTCTGACTTGGAGTTTTCTATACGGGTTGACGGATCGAGCCCAGCTGTTTGCGTTGGCCAAGGCCCAGTCAACAAGCTACTGCTTGACCCTGACAGAAGAAAAAGACAAAACCGATGACCTTCAAGCCCATTGATCTGAGGTGGGCTCACCTCTGCGGCACACGAGTGGATCACTTAATTAACCTGTTATGGCTGCACGCTGAATATTGAAAAAACTGGAAAATGTGTGCACATTTTCAAACGGCCTCCTAAGAAACTTTTTATTTTCCAATATGCATATATTTACTACTGTTGGATAGATAACAGTCTGTAGTTTCTAAAAAGGTTTGAATTGTTTCTCTAAGTCGAACAGAAATATTTTTACAGCCATTTTCCCAGCCGAATTGAGTTTCCCAAAATGCGATGTGTCTCTTTAAGACCTTCTCTATAAAAGGCCATTTGACTTAGGACCATAGGGACACGTCAGAGGCGTACCTCAGACTGTAATGCGGAAGTGAGAATTGAAAGGGGTCGAATATCTCGTCCCTGGACTGAATAACAGAACTTCTTGTGAGACATGCGCAGTTAAAATAAAAATCCGGGCGCGAAGGATAATTTGATCTCGGCTTCTGGAACAAGGTAGGTAACTTTGAATATGATGCCTGACTACGATATTATTTGCTACATGTCACAAAATCATCCTAAAGGTTGTTTTTTCAATATACTTTAATTATATTATTGCAATTTATTCTGGACTTTAGATGTGAAACGACGGAAGAATTTTTTGAAGAAACGCTTTCTGGCGCAGCAATGCTACCGTGCTAGCTAACCAAAGAGGGGAATCCTTCGTTCTGGAACCCAACTAAAGACTCTACTGGACATTGGACCCCGTTACAACATTCTGATGGAGTACCAAGAAAGATAAGACCCAATTTGGGATGCTTTTTCATATATATGTCGAACTGTTGAATGCTAACGCTGCTAACTATGCTAGGCTAGCGCTTGACTAGAATCAATGCTGCCTTATGCTAGCTTATGATGTTAGCTAATATAACGATATATTGTGTTTTCGCTGTAAAACACTTCAAAAATCGGAAATGTTGTCTGTATTCACAAGATATCTGTCTTTCATTAGTTATCCACCATATGTTTTTCTGAAATGTTTTATGAGGTGTAATTAGTAGCCGACGTTGGTGTATGTATTTTCTCTGGCTACTCCCGGCTGGATTCAGACTCTAGCTATGTGTTAGCATTTTTGGGTAGCATCAATGTAAAACAGATTTATAGCTAAAATATGCACTTTTTATGAACAAAACATAGATTTATTGTGTAACATGTTATATGACTGTCATCTGAGGTCGTTTTTTCTGGGCTCTTTAGGTTGGTTTTAGTTTATTTCGGTTGGTTGTGCATGCTACTTCAATCATAATTCATACTTCATAATCATAATTCATACGTGTCTGTCCACTTTTGTATTTGGTGGTGAGCTAACATAAATATATGTGGTGTTTTCTCTGTAAAACATTTAAAAAATCGGACATGTTGGCTGGATTGACAAGATGTTTATCTTTCAAATGCTGTATTGGACTTGTTAATGTGTAAAAGTTAAATATTTTTAAAAAATAGATTTTGAATTTCGCGCTCTGCAGCTGTTGTCATTTTTGGTCCGAGGTCGGGCTTGCACCCCAAACAGGTTAAAGCCCTGCTGGAAGGTTCCACACAGGCTGGTTGTGGATCTGTGTTGCTATGCTATCGTCTGGTCTAAAGCAGTGTTGCCCAATCCATCTCTGGAAAACTGTTGCAGTTATTGCACGATTGTTCTATTCCAGCACGTGTGTTTCCGCTCCGCAAAGGCTTGATGATTGGTTGACGTGGTGAATCAGGTGTTCTCGTGCTGGTATCAAACAAAAAGGTCCAACGGCTGTTGTCAAAATGTTGAATAGGTACTCAGAGTAAACAGGGGATTATTTACTTGACCATGAACATGCTTACATCTGGCCACACGGGACCATCAAAGCCTTGGTCGAGCAGACCCTTAAACAAGGTTTATGTAATGAGGATTTCAGACGCTCCTGCTGGGGTGCAGTGATGCTTCTCTAAACCACAGAGCTGGGGCTGCGTGTGGACTCAGACGCAGACAGGAGAAGAAGCAGTCAGAGCCCATTAAGCCCAACCTGACAGCCAGTCCAATCCGTGTGGAGAGAGATCCCGGCTGACAAGTGATGCTAGCATCCTGTCGAGAGACTCAGAGATAGCCAGAGTAAGCCAGACAGCTAGCTGCATTGTGCTTATGGAGACAGATCCCCCTACTCTGGGCTGACGTGGGTGCACTGCACATTAGATACAGCAAAAGTTGATCCAAAAGTTCCTGGGTAGCCAGCTGGGTATTAAGAAATATGTGCATCCAGTTATCAGACATGTTGCAATGAGCAAGTGTGACTAACTTGTCCTGCCTATTTGTGAATGCTTTGGAACGAAATGGCCTGACACACCGCTGATGGGTGCAGTTAGGTGTCCCCCGCCCAACATATGTTCCACTTAACACACAAAGCATGCTTCTAGAACTTTTCAGAAAATTCTCAGTACTGTTGTATCGAATAGAACATTGCCGGGATCTCTTGTAGCCTGGTCGAGGACGAGAGTATGACTGAGGCAGACAGATGGGCATGTCTTCACCCATCCTCACACCCAGCTGAGTGGAACAGCCCTGTCACCAGCAGACCACCCTGCTGCGGCATGACCCAGATCGCAGGGGGATGCCAAAGTGCTCATCACAACCCCCCCCCCCCCGAATTGAGAACGAGCAAAGGCAGTGTAGTGCACCACGCTGGAGAGCAGTGCCTCAGATGAACAGGCAGCATGGTGTGTCAGAGAGCATCTCTGTCTGGGGACTAAACCTTGGCACGCCTGCAGGGAAAGTTCTCCTGGGTCAGAATCTGAAAGGAGTGGTTGGATTGGAAACAGCCATGGAAGTCATGAGGTACAGTCAAATGCATTACCATCACAACGAATGGCACAGCCAGGAGTTAAAACGTTAATATCAAGTGTCTATGTTCTCCCATTCTCACTTATTTACTCCAGTCCCCTCAGTTCATCAACTGTCCCTTTAGGGGTTGTCTCTCAAAAAAAGGTGTGAAACAAAGGTGTCCCATTTTCTTTCCCCACTATAAAAGCTGGCAATGCTGATATCACACTGGGCAAAAACATTCCACGTCATTTAAACAAAAACATTAAATGTGATGACGTTGAATGAACCAGAAAAACGGATTGGATTTGCAAAAAGCCATCAACACAAGGGAATTGTTTTTTTTCCACCAAACTTAACCCAATTTAAAAATATATATTTAACATTGAATTCAACCAAATGTACAGTACCAGTCAAAAGTTTGGACATACATACTCATTCAAGGGTCTTTATTTTGACTATTTCCTACATTGTAGAATAATACTGAAGACATCAAAACTATGAAATGACACATATGGAATCATGTAGTAACCAAAAGTGTTATAAATATCAAAATATATATTTATATTTGAGATTCTTCAAAGTAGCCACCCTTTGCCTTGATGACAGCTTTGCACACTCTTGGCATTCTTTCAACCAGCTTCATGAGGAATGCTGTTCCAACAGTCTTGAAAGAGTTCTCACATATGCTGAGGACTTGTTAGCTGCTTTTCCAACTCATACCAAACCATCTGAATTGGGTTGAGGTTGGGTGATTGTGGATGCCAGGTCATCTGATGCACCACTCCATCACTCTATTTGGTCAAATAGCCCTTACACAGCCTGGAGGTGTGTTGAGTCACTGTCCTGTTGAAAAACAAATGATACTGGGACTAAGTGCAAACCAGATGGGATGGCGTATCGCTGCAGAGTGCTGTGGTTGCCGTAAGGGTTAAGTTTGTCTGTGATTTATTTAGAATTCAAGGCAGTGTCACCAGCAAAGCACCCCACACCATCACACCTCCTCCTCCATGCTTCACTGTGTGAACCACACATGCAGAGATCATCCGTTCACCTACTCCGCGTCTCACAAAGACACAGCGGTTGGATCCAAAAAATCTCAAAACTTGGACTCATCCGACCTAAGGACACATTTCTAATGTCCATTGATCATGTTTCTTGGACCAAGCCAGTCTCCTCTTCTTATTGGTGTCCTTTAGTAGTGGTTTCTTTGAAGCAATTCTACCATGAAGGCCTGATTCACACAGTCTCTTCTGAACAGTTGATGCTGAGATGTATCCGTTACTTGAACTCTGTGAAGCATTTATTTGGGCTGCAATCTGAGGTGCTCTAATGAATTTATCCTCTGCAGCAGAGTTAACTCAGGGTCTTCCTTTCCTGTGGCGGTCCTCATGAGAGCCAGTTTCTTCATAGCGCCTGATGGTTTTTGCGACTGTACTTGAAGAAACTTTCGAAGTTCTTGAAATGTTCCGGATTGACTGACCTTCATGTCTTAAAGTAACGATGGACTGTCGTTTCTCTTTGCTTATTGGAGCTGTTGGTATTTTATCAAATAGGGCTATCTTCTGTATACCACCCCTACCTTGTCACAACACAACTTATTGGCTCAAACGCATTAAGGAAATAAATTCCACAAATTAACAAGGCACACCTGTTAATTTAAATTTATTCCAGGTGACTACCTCATGAAGCTGGTTGAGAGAATGCCAAGAGTGTGCAAAGCTGTCAAGGCAAAGTGTGGTTACTATGAAGAATAAAAAATAAAATATATTCTGATTTGTTTAACACTTTTTTGATGACTACATGATTCCAAATGTGTTATTTCATAGTTTTGATGTCTTCACTATTATTCTACAATGTAGAAAATAGTACAAATAAAATAAAAACCCTGGAATGTGTCCAAACGTTTGACTGGTAATGTATAACTTAATGAGCTGGATTGCTTGTCTTTGCAATTAGTTCATTTTTGTTTGTGCTCATTATCACAATTTGCTAGCAGCTTCTATGGAAATTCTCTAGTATTTGTGCTAAGTTTGTTAGCATTCTGGTAATAGACGCCCAATGTGCTTTTTTGCACTTTTAGGGCCCACTTGTGTACTAAGCCGGTAATACCATAAATCTTGGGATGAGATACCGCCCAACCCTAGCTCTTACCTCTGGCCAAACATCTGTGGAGGAGACCTGGAGCGAGGCTCCCACTGTTTATAGAGAGAGAGAGAGAGAGACCGAGAGAAGAGTAGAGCCAGGTGACTGACAGAAAGAATATTACTGGGCCTATTTCTTCCCTGGGTAAAATCTAACACTCAAAGCAGCCCATAATTAAAATTGACAAACAGTTGCATTAGCATGATCACACAGTCCAACCTTACAGAGGACCAAGCAAATAAACGCTGAGAGGGAGAGATGGAAGTGGGTGAGAGAAGGGGACATAGGGGAGAGTGGGAAGGAAAGGTGGGGTGCCTTTTAAGCCTTGCCAGAGTAGAGACAGATTAATCTTGTTCATGAATTATGCATGTGTGGCGCTGTGTGTGATCGCGCTGAAGGCCTGTTAAGTGTGTCGTGGGGAGAAAACACAGTGCATCTACAGACCTCACAAGTAACCGTCTTGAACAGTCATTTTGAGCATTGAGAGAGGGTTTGCATTCTTTACTTCTTGGTACTCTGGGCAGTAGCTAAAGAGATGTTGTGACTTAAGTGACAAACCAGATGGCAACACGTGACATCCCTCTTGGCACACCTGGATCTCCATGTTTAATTTCTCCCCCAGGCCACCGTAATATATTCTGCTGATATTCAGACAATAGCATTCCGTTTTTAAAAATCAGTGACATTTGTCCTAATGCCGTGGCCAGGAATTTTGGGTGATGTCCCTCGGGTGGGACAACATCTGGTCGCCTTGACAGATTGCAAACTCATCTGTCTCCGTGTTGACATTGATGATGGCCAATGAGTGGCAATGCATTCGAATTCATTCGAAAGTGCAGGCCCATTCCAAGTGGAGTGCACTTGGCGCCGACTCCTCAGAGTGATGCATGGTGCTGGAGCAGGTTAGGAATGTGGCCAGACTGAAGGTTACAGGGCACCAGATAAAGTGCACCCCCCCAGGCACCTGACATTTCCAGAGTTGTGTTTATACCAGAGGACATGGGTTGTGTCTCTTTCTCCGTAGCCACAAAGTCTGATTCCACAGCCACATTCGGCCACAAGAATGACATCATTACATTTAAGAGACAGCGCAGACTTTTCTAAAATAAGAGATTGCATTGAAGAAGCAAATTTCGTTGATCAGTAAAATAAAATATAATCCTAGCAGTTGCCAATAAAATAAGTCCTAAATGGATTGTCATCTGTATACATCGCTGTCTTCAAAAATTGTAATTTTCTTTTAAACAGAGCAGTAGCTAAGTTCATCTGTCTGGATCAAGTGCCATTCTGCCACTAAACTAATACCAAAATGATACCGCAAAAAAAAAGTGTATCAAGTATCATGATGGTATCGAAGTCAAAATGATGATATCGTGACAACACTACCTCCAGTACAGACACACACAGTGAAGGTTTCAAAGAACGTTCGACAAGAAAGTCAGAGGGAGACTCTGCTGTGCTGAAGTACGCCTTGTTTATTTATTATTACAGCACTAACGTGAAAAATCCTAAAATCAGACAGACATGGGCAAAATTATTTTCAAAGCACACAATTATTTACCTACAGTAAGAAAAGCCATAATAGCGTTTAATAAACAAAGAAAATATTTTCAAAAATTATTTGAAGCATCTGAAAAACACATGAATATTCATATACGTGTCAATGTCAGTATCTTAGAAAAATCTAATAGGCCACGTTAAAATCCAACAGCAGCAAAGAGGACCTGAACGAATGTGGTCTGGACTCCGTACAGGAGGGTCATTGTGTCAGAGACGCTGTAGAAGGAAAGGGGGGATGCCTAGTCAGTTGTACAACTGAATGCCTTCAACTGAAATGTGTCTTCCGCATTTAACCCAGTTAACTCTGAATCAGAGAGGTGTGGGGGCTGCCTTAATCGACATCCACGTCATCGGCACCCATGGAACAGTGGGTTAACTGCCTTGCTCAGGGGCAGAACGACAGGGATTTGATCAAGCAACCTTTCGAAGGAGCTCCTGCCTTGTGGTCCAAGTCAATGACTGACCATTCATTCCTATGTCAAGACTAAATAGTGCAATGAAGAAGTTGTTAAAGATGGCGACCAATGGGGACATAACATGCGCAGTTTGAGCTTCTCCAGGAAGTCCGGCCAACTAAGTGCTGCCCCCTCATTGAATAACTCTAGATGAAGGCTGACTGGGGTACTGCAGGCTGCCATTCGCATCTCAATTATCCCTTATAAACTTCTTCTGTGTGTGATTTTAAAATAAATCGGTTCAAGGAAAATTATTCAGACCCCTTGACTTTTTCAGCATTTTGTTACGTTACAGCCTTATTCTAAAACTGCAGAAAAAAAGGTATAGAGTCAATCCACACACAATACCCCATAATGACAAAGACAAAAACAGGTTTAATAAATAAAAAACACACCTTATTTACATAAGTATTTAGACCCTTAGCTATGAGACTCAAAATTGAGCTCAGGTGCATCCTGTTTCCATTGATCGTCCTTGAGATGTTTCTACAACTTGAGTCCACCTGTCCTGTGGTAAATTCAATTGATTGGACATGATCTGTCAACTGTGGGATCTGTCTATATAATGTCCCACAGTTGACAGTGCATGTCAGAGCAAAAACCATGTTCACTCTGACAGAGCTCCAGAGTTCCTCTGTGGAGATTGGAGAACCTTCCGGAAAGACAACTGTGTCTGGAGCACTCCACCATTCAAGCCATTATAGTAGAGTGGCCAGACGGAAGCCACTCCTGAGTAAAAGGCACGACAGCCTGCTTGGAGTTTGCCAAAAGGCACCTAAAGAACTCTCAGACCATCAGAAACAACATTCTCTGGTCAGATGAAACCAAGATTGAACTCTTTGGCCTGAATGCTAAGCGTCACGTCTGGAGGAAACCTGGCATCATCCCTACGGTGAAGCACGTTGGAGAGAGCATCACGCTGTGGGGATGTTTTTCAGCGGCAGGGACTGGGAGACTAGTCAGGATCGAGGCAAAGATAAACGGAGCAAAGTACAGAGAGATCTTTGATGAAAACCTGCTCCAGAGCACTCAGGACCTCAGACTAGGGCAAATGTTCACCTTACAACAGGACAACGACCCTGCCAGAGGCCAGACTTGAACATCACTGGAGAGACCTGAAAATAGCGGTGCAGCGACGCTCCCCATCCAACCTGACAGGTTGAGGATCTGCAGAGAAGAATGGGAGAAACTCCCTAGATACAGGTGTGCCAAGCTTGTAGCATCCTAACCAAGAAGACTCAAGGCTGTATTCGCTGCCAACGGTGCTTCAGCAAAGTACGGAGTAAAGGCTCTGAAAACTTACGTAAATGTGGACCCGACCAAGAGGGGAAAGTTTGTATTTTGGACCCGGACCCGCTCAGGACCCGGGTCGGGTCTCAGATAGACCTCTAGTTTGTATCATTGTGGTAGAAAGAGCAACTAGAGTCAGCGCACATTAAAGACCAGGATTGCGCATTATGTCCAAACAAACTCTCATCACCGTCTTTCCTGCCGAGCCCTTCATAAGAGACTGCTACAGTATATAAGCCCTTCCCCACTCCACCTCCCAGTAACATGCTCCAGACCCTCTGTGCACTGTACCTGCTAGTAGAAGGTACATCTGCATGAATGTTCAAGATAGGAGGACATTCTAAATGGCCGTTTAACGCTCTCCACTCCATTGTAGCTTTCTTGGAGTTATATTTACTGTGTGTAGCACACAAACATCCTCCAAATAAATGCATCCATGAATGAAGAACAACCCAGCAATTTCTGAGCGGCACAAATACCCATGTTAATTGCGCCCTATTTTTAAACTTAAAATAAACTCAAAAAAACTTTCCTTGCAGAGTGCGGCTCAGAGTTGCCATAGCTACCCTACTTCAGTGAAGTCTTGGGCTGCTGTAAGGAAGCGCTGGAGACAGAATGCTGAACCATCAATTCTCCATATTACACTAATACAGTAGGTATGTACATGTACATACACAAAAATACAAAGTACAGCCACGCACAGTATGACAAACACAGATGCAAGCATACCATTTTCAGGGGGAATCAATTGACTATTTGTAAACATGGTATTGAACCTGAACTGACCCTGTATCTAGGTAGCTTACTTACAGTTATTTATATTTCTCATGTGTTTTTGTTCCACATGATTTTATAGTACTACTGATATTCATTACTGCATTGTTGGGAAAGAGCTTGCAAGAAAGTAATTTCACTGTACTGGTGCACGTGACAATAACACTTGAAACTTGGATATTTGAATATGTTCTAACACGTTTGGATGCCAATTTCAGAGAGAAGGCATCCTAAAAATATTATAACTAGATCTGAAGGACATCCAAACACCAGTCAGCTAATATAGTGTACCGGGATGTAAACTGACCACAACCACATTCAATGATCAACACCTACTTCAAAAGGCAATCTGAAAGAATAATCCACAGCCCTGACCCAGCTCCAGGTGGAGTGGGCTTTGGTGACTAGACACAGACGGCAGCCTTTGGTATAATTGTAGAGATAAAGTGGAGATCACCCTCTGCTACCTCTCCTCCTTTCTCTGTGACCTCCTTTCTTTGCTGGGTGTCATTAGGTGTGAAATGAGTTCCAAAATAAAATTGTAAAAAGTGTGTATTCCAAATGGCACCTTAATCTGTATGTAGTGCCTTTGACCAGGGACAATGGTCAAAACTAGTGCACTATATAGGGAATAAGGTCCCATTAGGGATGCACCCACAAGCTCCATTTAACCCATCATGGCACAGCCCCAGTTGTGACCAAACCAAAGCCTACACTGACTGCCGTCTGCAAAGAAAAAGGTGTTTTCGTGCTCAAACAACGAGAGTAGAGATGCAGCCTTGAATTATACAATTAGAAACGCATGTGAATTGTGCACACGTTAGGTAGGATCGCATGAACACACAATCACACGTATCTCCTTGTTTCAGGTACATGTGAGCACTAATATGCATAATGACACAAAAGCATTATGCTTAAATGATGTGCTATGCTTAAACACCAAAAGGACAGACACAATTATACTGCAGTAAACAGAATGTATAGACACTCAGTGACTTGCCAAGCCTTATAAGATCTCTATACAAACACCAGGCAGTGAAACCTACTAGAGGAAGATATTGGTGCGCGCACACACACACAAACAGTGACACCTACCAGCCAAGTCCAAAAGAGGAAGATACTGTAAGACAAACACACAATCTGTGCAGCCAGTGCCTGCAGTCATTATTATTGACGTAACACACACGCTTGTGCATGTTCAGTTGCCCACACACAAACCCAGACAGACCATCCTATTATGTGCTCCAAGGCTGCCGTGAAAGTTCTCTCTTCACTAGAGACCAAAGTCTAGACAAACACGCTCTCGCGCTCCCCAGGGGAGGCGGTTACTGCACTCCTCCAAAGCGGCCACTTGTTGGCTGATTAAACGATGCTAAAACTCAGTCAACTCCTTAAGGAGGCGGCCACTGAATTTTCACTCTTCCTCCATCCCCTCTCTCGCTCCCTTTCTCTCGCTCCCATGGGCCTTCATAACCTGTTTGTTCAGCCTCCTAATGACATTAGTTGGTTATTCCATGGCTGGGGGCTATTTCTGGCTCTGGGACACATGATCCCCCTTGGCTGGGCTTTTCACAGGAAAACAATGGCCAGAGAGTCAGATGACGCAAGGCTGGCTGGCTTCTGCTAGGGGAGAGCAGTGTGGGGCTGCAGATAGGGGGAAAACACTGCAGGGGGAAAACACTGCAGATAGGAAACAGTCACACACTCATTGCCCACGAAAATATGGAAACGCGGGTCGTGTTCAATGGGTCATATACATTGTTTCTATGGATGCTACACACAGTCCAGCACACACGATCCCGACTACCACAATCCCGACTACCACAATCCCGACTTAACTAATTCCAAAACATTCACGTGTTGATCATCCTCTCTTGGTATCCATGACAACGCAACGAGAATTTTATCTGAACAGATCAGACAAGGGCTTTGATAGATGTGCTCTGTAGCCCTCATCAAAACAACGCCATTCCAATGAAACTAATGACATTAACATAACAAATCACAACATTTGTTGTCCTTTCAACTAAACAGCTACAAAAAAAACTCCCAAGACAACAGTTAAAACTTCTTGTCAATAGGGGGAGCTGTTAGCACTATGTAATTATGACGTTCCCAAATTAAACTGCCTCGTACTCAATTCTTACTCGTACAATATGCATATTATTATTACTATTGGATAGAAAACACTCTAGTTTCTAAAACCGTTTGAATTATATCTGTGAGTGAAACAGAACTGGACTTAGAGCAAATTCCCTATGTGGATGTGAGAATGCCAAATTTTCCAACCTGCTCTGAGACCTGTGTATAACTCTGCCTGTCTTCTATTGGTTGAGATGCACTGCATACGCCTTCCCCTGGTTGTTAGCGAATAGGGAGACTTGAAATGGAGTCTCTACGTAGATCCCAAATGTTATAAATGACTTGGCAAAGACGTGTATCGTTCTTTTCCCCTTCGCTCTGACGCACTGAGGACCTTGGCACATTCTACTAGAAGCATCGTTTATAGATCTTAGACATTTCCGGCTGTGTTTTTATTCGATATAGGCTTTAAAGACATCATAATCTTGTTATTTTGAACCGAATTATATCAGTTTGTCAGTATATTGCGATTTTGGGATATTTATTTTCGTGGCGTTGTAGGAAGTTGGGTATCTCTGGCCCACATTGCTAATGTTTAATGCTAATTGCAACGTTGAAGACGACATTCTACAACCGAGCAACGATTCTTTTGGACAAAGGACACCTATCCCAAGATTCTGATGAGAGTTCATCAAAAAGTAAGAACTATTTATGCTGATAATTCGTTGTTCTGTTGAAAAAAAGTCAAATGCATAAGCCGCGATTACTTGCAGTGCAGCCTTGCTTGATCGCACGCTATATTTTGAAGTAACGTTAATTTTAAAAATGTAACCCAGCGATTGCATTAAGAACTAATTTGTCTTTCAATTGCTGTCCAACCTGTATTTTTTTAGTCAAGTTTATGAATAGTTTTCGATTAGAATAGGTGCCTCTCCAAGATGGCGCCGGACAGATTGCTTGAGGTTTTGGACACTATTCTCATTGTATAACCACGATTTGTGCCGCTAAATATGCACATTTTCAAACAAACTCTATATGCATTGTGTAATATGATGTTATAGGACTGTCATCTGAAGAATTCTGAGAAGGTTAATGAAAAAATTTATATATTTTGGTGGTTTATACGTTATCGCTATTTTTGCCTTGAATCAATGCTGTTGTGATGTTTGCTATTGTGGTAAGCTAATATAACGCTATATTGTGTTTTCGCTGTAAAACACTTAGAAAATCTGAAATATTGGCTGGATTCACAAGATCTGTGTCTTTCCTCTGCTGTACGCTGTGTATTTTTAAGAAATGTTTTATGATGAGTAATTAGCTAATACACGATGGTCTCTGTAGTTATTCTAGTCGCTTTGGTGAGAGTTGTGATAATGGCTGCAATGGTAAACTCTGATTTATACCTGAAATATGCACATTTTTCTAACAAAACATATGCTATACAATAGATATGTTATCAGACTGTCATCTGATGAGGTTGTTTCTTGGTTAGTGGCTATTTATATCTTATTTGGTCGAATTTGTGATAGCTACTGATGGAGTAAAAAAATGGTGGAGTAAAGAAGTGGTGTCTTTTGCTAACGTGGTTAGCTAATAGATTTACATATTTTGTCTTCCCAGTAAAACATTTTAAAAATCAGAAATGATGGCTGGATTCACAAGATGTGTATCTTTCATTTGGTGTCTTGGACTTGTGATTTCATGAACATTATATATGATATCCCTGTGGCTTTAGGCTAGTCAGCTTTTTTGATGGGGGTGCTCCCGGATCCGGGTTTGTGAGGCGTTAGAGGTTAAGCTTCTGTATACTAATAGAATACACTTTTTTTCTCTTATCGCCATCTCAGCAGCCTATATTACATTTCTTAATCTTTCCCCTCCCTCCCTCAAAATCCCCCCCCCCCCTTACTCCTCTCCCCCCAGCAGAACATCTGGAGCTCATCTTCCTCCTTTTCAGCTGATCTAACAGTGGACACCTGAGAGAGGAGAGTTAGACCACAATGATAAAACACTCCTTCACCTCAATCCCCCTGCTCCATTTCTAGCCAGTGAACTCACTTTCCCGTGTTTTGTGTGGAGAGGGGGGAAAAAGAGGGGGAGATGAGACTATTCTGTAGAAAAAAGATGGCCGTGTACACATCACAAACACAAAACCCATCTCCGAATGATTCTGTACGTGTTGAAGCCGTTTTGTAGTGAGTATTATATTATGGGGATGTGGCAAAAGGATAAAGCGCGCACTCACGGCCAATTCTATTTCCTGGTTGTGCTCTAATGCTAACCTGGACAGGACAGCCGTGTGAAAACGTGTGTGTGTGTGCGTGAAAGCGTGCGTGCTTATGTGAGAATAAACAAAAAACACAGTTCTTTTCAAGCCAATCTGGGAGACAAAACAGCTAGGGAAAACATCCCCCATTCCCTATGTAAATATCACCGCCGTGACACTGGCCTTACTGACGCCGCCTGAGGGCTGCTCGTCTGTCTTGTGGTATTTATAGGTTGTTTATTCATTATTTAATGTAATAACATTTGTATTAAAATTCAAATTAAGTTTATTGGTCGCGTACACAGATTTGCAGATGTTATCGCAGATGTAGCAACATTGTGTTTCTATCTCATACAGTGCAGTAATAGTACCTAGTAATACACAGAATACAAAACAGTCCAAATTAAGAAATATCTGAACGAGCAATAGACACCCTAAGTAGGGGGAGGGTGGACACAGAGTTGTTCCATCTGTGCGTTAGTCTGTCCAGGCTTCGTCCACCTGAGGTTTAGCAGTATGCTGGGTTGGAGTGAAGAACCAGAGGGAATGAAGGAGGGAGAGCAAAAACAATATCTTCTTCACCTATGTCACAATCTATCACTCAAATCACTCAATGACCATCACTATACCTCACAAGGCAGTACACATGACCATAGCAACAAAGAATAGGAAATATGGAAATACAACTACATTGTGTTTACAAACGCTGTACAGCCAATCTCTCTCTCCAGAATTTTGTCCCTCTCCTATGTTAAGTCTCTCTCCATCACTCTTTTGCTCTGCTTTTCTCTATATTTCTAGACTAATGTTTTCTCAGTTTCTCTTTTTCTATGTGTCCATCTCTCCGAGGTTGGCCCCCGCCCTACGGAGGTGTGGGGATGTGTGCGCAGACGGGGGGCTGAGTGCCTACAGTCAGGCAGGGCACAGGTGCCTGGCAGCTAGGGCTGATACTGAATGAGGTTGGCATCCGCACTGATACACTGCCAGTGGGGCAGAGCTATATATAATACACACGCAAAATAATTACATATTCTCATCAGGCTAAAAATATCACTGTGTCCCTTATCACCAATAAGCCCTTTTGAATCCCTCCCATTCTGAAGAGATACGAACATTACAGCCATATCTGTAACATTGCCTTTCTTCCCTTATCAAGAGCATTGTGCCTAAATAATATCAATGGCCTAAATGGGTTTTCATAAGGGAGGTAGCTACAGTAATACAGAGGACATTGTACTATAGGGGAGAAATTCTGAAAGTGTGTATCTTTTTTTCCGTACTGTGAACCTACATTGTAAAAGACAACACAAAAAAAGACAGATGATGCAGTAGGGACCAAATTAACTATTTGCCAGAATCCAATTATTATTTTTTTATAATGGAAAGTTCCCTATGCTTCAGCCACACATATGCATCCACTACCATACATGCCATTTTAGTGTTGTTGTTTTCTACAAGCTATGTAGTACTCAGCAAAGAGGGCACTAGGAAAATTCCAACCCAGCAACCATAGATGAGAACTACCCACTGGGCACAACTTTGTTTCAACGTAATTTGTCAACATATTGTGACTTGGAATTACTGCGTAAAATACATTGGATTTGAAAAAAGTAATTAACATAAATTGATGTTTTGAGGGTGACATTTCAACAACAGGATTATGTCATCATGGTAACCTATTTTCAACAGGTTCATTCCATTTTCCCAGGAAATGTCCAAAACCTCTTCCATCTGTTGACAGTGAGACACAGTGATAACAGCGATATCACTTTGCATGGGACCCCTAATGAATACTTCAGAAGTCTTCCATCCACAGCACTTTACCTCTGTAGTATACTGTATGTGGTGGTTGGCTTTCACGCCAACACTACACCCCTCATCTCTCTGATGTAACCCACACGGGCTTCCAGATGGTGCTAGCTGGCGAGGCGGGCATACGAACAGCCTAATAGCGGTGAGTGGGCAGCTATCAGCGCACGTTAGCGTCAACAGACCGCAGGCCAATCATCTGTCATCGCCAGTCGCGCTCAGGATTGGCAGAGAGGGATACCACACACAGACAGGAGAATCCTCTGAGTTTGCCACTCCTTCAGAGATATCATAGGATTATGGCGTCCGTTGTTTGGCGTGGACGGAGACGATCAAGGTGAAGTAGGGATGGTTGCAATTGTGGATAGGAGCAATTGTGTTTGAAATGGCAATCTTAAACATAGTGGTCTGGAGGTGTAATTACAGTGCCCAATCCCAAAGAAATGTTCCAATCCTACCCCTATGCACTTTAAAACAGATCTGTAAAGATTGGATCGGTATAAGGAATACGGTAAAAGCTCCAGTGTACCGTGTAGGACATTGGTATTCAGAGTCGGGGGGACTCCAGTTTGGTAGGCAACTAAAAAACATTGAGTACATATTATTGTATGGGGAAAATATACAAAAGCTTGAGAAAGATCATTTGAAAAACACAACTTTACAGAATAAATGTATTTATTGGTTTCTTTTCATTTTGATAAGGTTATTTGTTTATGTAAAAATGTTACATTTACGTATTTTAAGTTGTGCCATAAGATTTGGGGTGGGGTGCGGTCACGGGAAAATTTTGGGGTAAAAATGATGTCCACAGAAATTCTGCTGGAAATGGGGTCCCCGCAGAAAAAGTTTAAAAACCACTGGTTTAGGATAGTACGATGGGACTTCCACCAGATGGCTTTTACTTCTGGAATCCTCTCAGATCTACACAAGTGCCATGCGGTAGAGGGATGAGTCCTCTTATTTTCAAGTGGGCAGGGTGGTGGAGTTGACCCGGAAGTGGCTCCGACGTTACAGACTTCACCTAATGTGAACTGCTAGATACTGCTGCTGCTCCTTCATCACACAAGACACTCCTGCAAAGTTATGGGCTCGAGCACCTGTTCGGTTAAACACACGCCAAGCCTTTCAAAAGGAGGCAGCGGTGCTCCATGTAAAACGCATGGGGCTGGGTATAGTGGTAATGTGTTTGGGGGGGGGGGTTATGCAGAGTAGCCATTAAAGCTGTTCGGAAGGCATGGAAGAGGGTTGTGAATAGCTAATCTCCGCCTCTCAGAAGGGTCCAGGTGTTCATTCTTGCTGGTGCACTCATCAGGAGCACCGGCGTTAGATGGGAGGGCGAGGTGCAGCTACACTGATTAATATTAAAGGGAATTTATAATACAGTAGCATGGAAGGATTGGGCCATAAATACTCAGCTCCTCTTGGTTTGGTCTTCATGCATATGGATAAAAGGCGTGAAGTAAGAACAAACATTGAATGCTATACGCTGGGAAAGTGAGGGATGAGAAAGGGCAACGAATGGTTTAAGGGAAACTCATTTGTGTTGACTAAACACAACAAACCTCAGCCGTGTAACACAGTAGTAAAGACTGAAAACATCGAGGGTCAGCATGTGTCGAAGAGACAACTGAGCAACATAAAGCATAGCAACAGGTTGAGCTAATCACATTGGCCTTCCAGAAAAATGGATGTTGATAACGTGACCTCCTAGTCTGTGGTTTAATGGCAGGAAGAAAAAGGGCTTAACAAAGGTGTGCTCTGTGCTGTAACAGAGGCCTAAAAATACCCTCTATGGAATAATAACCAGCATGCAACTTCCACTCACAGCTCAACCCGGCAGGTCAGCACCTTGCTAACTTAACATTAGAATGTGTGAGCGTACAGGTTTCTCCCGAACGCTATGTGTGAAGGCTGTATCAGCGGCTAGGCAACAGCCACCTACTGAGCGTCGTTGAGTCCAGAGCCAGGGGAGAGTGAGTGCCACCGAGCACGGAAGGTGATCAAGCGGCAGAGCACCCCAGAGACATCAGACGTTTTTCCTAGCCATTTTAGAGAAAGTCTTGTACAGCATGGCTGTCAGAAAGAGAGGGAGAGCACGGCAGGGCTGACTGCCATCAGTAACAAACATACTGATAGTCATCTGAGAGCACGTCAAAATGTCTGCCACAGCTCTCTGCACGGGCAACACCAGTCCGAGGAACTGATTTGAAAGAAGACAAAAAGATTAGTGTTACCCAGTTTAGCCGCAGAAAAATATTTCCCTAAACCGTCTGAATAGGTTCAACGCCTGGTTAATCAAAACATCCTCCTGAAGGGGAATAGCGTGAGCGTAAGCCACTTGACTGGTTTAACAGTTGAATGTATATATTTCAACAGGTAAATTACTCCTGGCCCCAGCTTTCCTCAGTGAAATAAGACCCAGTGGCAGCAAGGCAATAATGAAGGTGCTGCCAAATAACGAGCGCCTCTGGGCACTAGTGACACAGTGGACATTATCTACAATGTCAGGAAAGGGCAAAGTACCTGCATAGCCTCAGTCTGCAATGTCCATTAGAAAGGTACATTAATGGTCAACCCCCTAAGGGTACAGTAGCATATACAGGTGTACACATGGTACACTCCGCTTAACCTCTGCATGCATGATGACAAAAGAATCCCAAAAGTAAAGAGCTTCAAATGAAGCTTCATTATCATGACTTTCACACAACGCAACTAAACTTTCCTTTAACTATCAAAGGCGGAGAGAACATTTTAACTTTGATATGTGGTTGTCTCGCCTATCTACCTTAAATTGGACTGCACTGACTAAGTCTCTCTGCATAAGTGCACCCACTAAATAAGTTGCATGTAAACATAACAACAAGTGGTGGTTGTTCAGTCTATTCATGATCTCCCGAAGACCAAAGACCTCTGTGACCAGACAAACATTTGACTTGAAGGGAAAAAGGTCACATTATGTTTCCTCTATCTGCGCATAACTTACTTCCCTTCAGAGGCTGCAGGCAGAGTAACCTTTGGAAATCCAGCCACAGACAGAGTGCATGCCTTGCTGTGTGTGTTGTGTAGTGCAGTAAAATGCAGGCTAATCCTCGGTTTAGTGATGAACTCTGTTCACCTTGGATTTGAATAGCTACAAACAACCCTACAGACAGACAGACAGACAGACAGACAGACACACACATATATAGAGCATTAGCATACTAAATGTCAGTTTACTGTCAGTTAATTTCACTTAAAAGTTACATACCTTATGTATATAATCCTAGAAACTAACCAAGTGAATCACCCTTTCAAATCATTGCCTGCTTTTTAATAATTTTCTTAAGTACAGTACAAATCAGCACCAGTAAAATGCTAGAGACATGAACAACTCAAGGCAGTGTTCAAAGGCAACATTACTAGATTTTTATTTTTCATCAGTTTTATTGGATTGGCAACAACAGCAAAACCATAGCCTTTGACAAAATCTCAGAAATAAAAAAATAGATGGTGTGTAATTTCTTGATTTGCCGTCTAATCCAAAACATGTGGTCATATAAAGCAGCCTAGTTGGTATGCGTCGTCATTGGGCGAGATTTTGTCATAAGATTGTTTTTGCGTTTTTTGTTGTTGTTGTCTGAACACAAAACAGACACTATACATACTCCTATTAAAACAAGTAGCATATCAATTTTGAATAAAATAAATAAATAAATAAAGACGTTGTACTGTATTAAATCACATCTGTAAGATACAACACCCTAACGAATGCACTTGAAGTCAGTTTTTGAACATTTTTGCATTTTCTTCACTTCAGAAAGAAATTGGAAACTAGTTTGGTCATTATAATAGACATGTGGAAAAGTTAATATTTAGTTACTGAATCAGTACACAGTCCATTCAACTACTGGCAGAGAAATGACCTGTAAAAAAAGGATGGAAACTAAATGAAAGCTAAGCCACAAATGAACTAAGAAGAAACTAAATGAATTGGTAATTACACTACCTCGTAACCACAATGTTTTCTGAAAACAAAAAATGAGTCAAAGTGGTATATTGTCAATAACTACAATAACTTGTTTGTTAGAATGAAACTACATTCCACTAGCGTTACTGTGGAAAGTGTAACCAATTAAAATCTCATGAAACCACCAGTACAACATTTACTGTAAAGCAAAATCGAGAGAGAAAGTAGCTCGTCAACAATATTGATTTACCATTTATAAAAGATGGCACAATGTTTGAGAAGCGAGAAACATTTTTTTCTCCGTGTGTGTAACTTGCTTTAGCGTGAAAACAGAAATAACTATCCGTGTGTAATTCTAGAGAGAATCAGAGTCAACCAAAATACATCATCGGGGTGTTACTGCATTAAATTACATGCTGTGATGGTAGGTTTCTGAAGAGAGAAATGGAAAATAAACATAATAATGAGGCAGTGTGGGTGGGTATGTAGTGTGTGAGATCAGGTGAAAGCTATGATCCCTTATTGATGTCACTTGTTAAATCCACTTCAATCAGGTAGATGAAGCGGAGGAGACGGGTTAAAGAAGGATTTTTAAGCCTTGAGACAACAGCCATGGATTGGGTAGATGTGCCATTGAGGGTGAAAGGTCAAGACAAAAGTTGAAGTGCCTTTGAAAGGTGTATTGTAGTAGGTGCCAGGCGCACCGGTTTGAGGGTGTCAAGTACTGCAACGCTGCTGGGTTTTTCACACCGAACATTTTCCTGTGTGTATCAAGAATTGTCCACCACCCAAAGGACATCCAGCCAACTTCACAACTGTGAGAAGCATTGGAGCCAGCATCCTTGTGGAATGCTTTTGACACCTTGTAGTCCATGCCCCGATGAATTGAGGCTGTTCTTACGGCAAAAGGGGGTGCAACTCAATTGCAACTCAATATTAGTAAGGTGTCCCTTATGTTTTGTACACTCTGTACCAAAAACACACACTTTCACATACACTGCTGCTACTTGGTTTATTATAAATCCTGATTGCCTAGTCACCTTTCACCCTACCGACATGTACATATAACCTCAACTACCTCATTCCCCTGCACAATGACTCGGTTTCAGTACTCCTTGTATATGGCCTCGTTATTGTTATTTTATTGTTACTATTTCCTTTTCACTTCTTAACTCTGCATTGTTAGGAAAAGGCTCGTAAGTATTTCACAGTAAAGCCTATGCATGATGTATTTGGTGCTTGTGACAAATAAAAGTTAATTTGATTTGAAAAGGTGTTGAAACAAGATGGTACCATTGTATGGTACTACTACAAATACAAGCTTGATGGATTTTGGGTCAAGTCAAAAGGAAGGTCACGTTACAAAATGCAGTCACGCAGCCAGTGTAAAAAAATAAATAAGTGCAGTGTATCCTTGTAACCATATAGAAGAAAAGAATGTACATCTGTGATCTATTTTCCAAAAAAAATAAAATATATATCTATATCTATCTATATATCTATCTTTAGGCACATATACAGAACCATCTGTAAAGCAAAAAGAGGAATGAATACACAGGTTAAGCAGCATAATGTTGAACATAAACAGTCACAATATAGAGAGTTTAAGTTGTTAAGTTGGCTGTACTGCTTTTTTCCCCACACAGGTCTACCTACACCATAAGAATCTCATCTCACAATAGTCTTGGGTATTACTGAAAATGTGCCCCTGTATGGATATTTCAACATTATCTGTAAAAAAAAACAAATTGCAGAATTCTGGGAAAGTATGAGAAAAGCTTGGAATGACTATACCTGTGCTGTATCAAACAATAAATTACACAACCAGACCAGTCGTCATGATGCATTTACTGCACCTAAAAAGGAACATTCTCTGCACTTAGCATGGAAAGGTAAGGGGACAGAGTCATACATATGAAGCTGATGCTGAAGTAGAGTGGAGACGATCTCTCTGAACTCTGATGAGCAGCCAAAGATAAAGAGAGTAGTATTCACTAGTGGACATGACCAATCACTCTTTCATCTAAACAGCTACTGGATCTGAGGCATTGACAAAGATTTATTTATTTTTTTACTAAAAAGTTCTACGCCAAAATATATAAATATCTAATAAAACTAAACCAGCTGTGTGTTTTTTTTTGTAGTTTGCTTAACTCGTCAAATTGACTCCGACGTCTCTCTGTTTAGGGCTGACCGAAAGTCTTTTAAACACACGTTGAACAATGTTGTGTTTGCTAACAAACCTTCTGCAAACTCTGCAAAACTTTGTCATAAAAGGTCAAGGCAACTAACTATCTGTTATGTACATCAGTGTGGTGGGTGCCACCATTGCCAAGGAGCATGTATATACAGTAAATGAATAGTCAGCCATTTGCACGCACATGTGAACTCCTAAAGGGAGTGTATGCAAATGAGGATTACGTGTTGATGTCTGTACTAATTCAGCCTTCGTGTGCCTACTAAGAACACAGACCTATAGTAGCAGTCCAATATTGGCATTCAAATTCAATACATTTTAGTCCACAAAACTGTGAAATCAGAGACAGTAAAATCATGAGGTCACCATCAATGTTTGAGGAAAGTGTTTTGTCCTAATTTTGTCCTTTATTTAACCTGACTGACGAGAAACAAAACAAAATAACCGTCAAAGCCTGAGATAACCATGGTAACCATGGTGGAATGATGTTGTACATAAGGCTGTACATACAGTACATGTACAGCATATGGATTACTGATATTGGAGTTAATTTGATTCGTTCTGACATTTCTTGTTTTTTTGGTTTTGTTTGTACTTGTTTGATATTTTACTGCACTGTTAGGAGCACCTGCTATACCACCTGCTAAACTGTGTACGCAACCAATAAACGTTGATTTGATTTACCAGCTATGCCCCACTTCGCAGGTCTAAAGTCAAAATGTAGTGCCAATCTCTCATCCACTTAGTTGTTCAGAAAC
The DNA here is from genome assembly GCF_029448725.1 of Salvelinus fontinalis. Lineage (NCBI taxonomy): Eukaryota > Metazoa > Chordata > Actinopteri > Salmoniformes > Salmonidae > Salvelinus > Salvelinus fontinalis. The sequence goes on from NC_074676.1 coordinate 50,101,077, forward strand.
TAAACCTTTACAAATATCTAGCTTCTCTCAGCAATCACATTTTTGCCCATAAATCATGACTTGGCATGACTTCACAAAGTGATTGGTATTCTTCAAACAAACCGTCAGAGCCTAAATTATTTTTCTTTGGGACAGCTCTGTCAATTGAATGGTCAGCAGCTTTGTAAAGATGTAACCTTTGAAATGTGTGGCTTCTTTAACAATACCCTGCAACTCCTCAGATGGAGCAGGACTTTGGCCTCTTTCTGGGTTTGGGTTCTCCAAAGTCCCTGTCGTCGGCTGCACAGTGGCTGAAGGAGCAGATTGTCTGCGAGAGGCGGCGCATGCCCAGGCGGAATACACTGTTGGACAGGCTATAGATGACGCAGTTGCAGAAGCTGTTGCTGATGGCCAGCCAGGTGGTTACAAAGGACAGGGCGGGGCTGTCCAGCACGTGGGAGCTCTCCAAAAGGAAATAGATGATGTAGGGCAGCCAGAGTATGTAGAAGACGCTGGTGATGCGGAAGAGCACCATGGCGTAGCGCCGGTCAGGCCCGTGACCCGTGTGGTGCCCCCCGCCGCTGACACTGCCACCTCCCTCCCCGGCCTCCATCTCCTGGCTGGGGAAGCGTGCCCGCCTCTCACTGATCTCCCGATTGTGCTGCTGGCAGATGCGGAAGATATGAAAGTAGGTGAAGCAGACCACCAGAGCAGCGGGCGCGTACAGCAGGCACACCACAAAGCCTGTGAAGAGTGCCGAGGTGGGCCAGGAGTGGGCGCACCACTCAAAGATGTCTCCGTGGTAGCCCGGCTTGCCCCAGCCAAAGAAGGAGGGCAAGAACATCAGGCAGGAGTAGACCCATATAAGGGCGATGCAGCCACGGAGCCGGCACGGCGTCACCAGCTGGTTGTAGGACAGGGGTTTGGTGATGGCCAGGTAACGGTCCATGCTGATGCAGGCCAAGCAGGCCATGGAGACACTCTTGAGTACCGAGATGACGTAGCTGAAGACCTGGCAGGTGATGGGCTCCTGGACGCCGGCCGGGTAGTGCAGCAGGGACAGTGTGGGGACCAGGCAGCTGAGGCCTACCAGCAGGTCAGCATAGGCCATGGTCTGGATGAAATAGCTGGTAGTGTAGTGGTGCAGCAGGGGGGCGCAGTGGAACACGAAGATCACCGTCAGGTTTCCAGCGATGATAAGCACTGTCAGTAGCACGATGACGGCAGTCTCCAAGACGCAGGCCTCCAGGCCTTCGTTCTGGCCCCAGCCCAGGGGGCAAGAGTGGTTGGGATCTGGGTCCACAAGGCTGCTGTTGGCAGTGGGTACCAGGTCTGTTGTCAGTGCTGACTGATTCATTGTTGTGGGCGCGGTCCTGGTGGGTCAGGTTTGTGCTGTGCCACCTGCGATGCAGATGGTCTGTAACTGGAGACCGGTCCGCCCCTGCTGTCTGTCTGTAGCCTCCCACAGCAAACAGAGCTTTATCCTCGCTCTCTCTTTCACCTCTGCTCTCACATAGTTGGGTCTCAATCAAATGAACACTGACTGACGAAAATCAATACAGCCCACAGGAAAACAAGAGTACCAGCTTGGCTCTCCTTTTCTGATCAGTCATGCTTAGAGCCAGTGGGATTATTGTTGAAGAAAGAAAAATATATATTGCCTACGCAAACAAAAAAAGGTTGGCCGATGTTACACCAAGCATCTATCCCGGCGGCAGGGATCCCCACTGCGGTCCCTGACAGTCCCTGGCCACATCTCCTGCCTCTGGGCGGCTAGGGGATGAGGGCAGGGGCTGTCCTCACAAGGGCAAAAAGCACAGGAGGTGCAGGGTAGTTGACATGTGGGGAAGAAGCATGCAGGCAGACACGGTGCAGATCCTACTGCTGATTAAATAAGACAAGGAGCATGTGACTCCTATCTTGAGACTATCGATAAGAGAAAATAGTGTTAAAACATTTACTGTTAGCACAAGCATGCCATTTTGGCTTTCAAATAGCTTGTTCAGCGTCAGAAAAAGAGCAGATATGACATCTGGATTTTCCTAGGAGTATTTACATCCACATTAGCCATTGTGTTTGGTTTTTACCTCTAATAAAGTCCCTTCTAAAGTCTGGCGTGCAGCAGTTAGTTTTCAGTCCTGTTGTATACATCCTCTTATTTTGAGTAGCGAGTATTGACCCCATGTATGCTCAGCTATTGTCCGAATCAAAACACAGACACGCTAGAAAAACACTGGGCTCTCGGCGGGTGTTAATGTCACAGCTCTCGTTCCACAGAGCACTGGAGGAATGATGTTTACAATGCTCTCCAGTCAGAGAGGCTAAACGAGGCGCAGCAAAATCCGTATTTTGTTGTGTGTGCGCAAGCTTTGATCTCTGAAATCCCAATCCACACACTTTTCTGAAACTTTCGTCCTCAAGGTTGTGAGAGGCAAATGCTGGTTGTAAAGAAGATTGAGGCAAAGAATTTTGGAGTTGCCAAGAGTCTTCCACACAATACCAATCAATGGGTACTAGAGCCGGTAGAGGCCATCTGAGTGTCTCAGCTCCTCTGACTGTGTCGCCTTAGAAATCCTTTTCAGGACGCACTCTGCGATGGGTGTGGGATCTACATTCCACTTCTTTATCCCTTCAAATTGTTTTTGGTTCTTTTTTGCCAGTGACATTCCCCAAATAGCTACGGGTGAAAACGCTTTACATCAGCCTCCCCTCGTTTCCACTATTGATAATATTACGTATACATGTCCATTCAAATGAGCTTTTTGTTTAGGGGAGGCATGGCTTTCTGGCCTTTCTACTCTTTCTTCCACCCAATACGTCTGCACCTCGTAGCAAAAACCCAGGCACAAAATAAAGAGAAACCACCCCACCAGTACAGAGACAGTCCCAGTTTCAGTGCTGTCCTCTGTCTCTCATTTCCCCAATCGAACTGAGCTTACGACAAATAAATAACTGAACAGATAAAAAATAAAATTTCCTGGAGTGAAGTACAGAAGACAAAGCTAAAGCTACTGAAAATAAATAGGAACCTTTTGATGAGCGGCGAGGAGAGGAGAGGAGCTGTCCATCACCGCTGGTGCAGTGGGAAGGAGATACTGTGACTGGCTTACAGTTCCCGTTCCCTTCGCTCGCGCTCTCCCTCTCCCTGTCTTCCGCACACTCCCTCTACCCTGCACACACACACACTCTCTCTGGCACTCACTCCCTCCCTCCCTGGCTTTCTCGTTCTCTCTGAACCATGCTCTGCCCCTCCCTCTCATACACCCGCTCACTCTCTACCCCCTCCTTCTCATACAGTGTCTCTCTCTCTACCCACTCCCATTTAGGCTCCACCTGAGGTCCTCTCTCAACCCAGCCACAATACTCAGTCTCTCTCTCACAATCTCTTTTTTCAGAGAGCTAAATTTGGACATGTTCCCTATTACGAAATGACTAAGCTAATCTCTGTCCATTTTCTATTAACTAGCCCCCTCCTCCCCATTTTGCTTCCCCTCTCCCCTTCTCTAGCCCCCTGTCCATTGCTCCGACCAATGACCATGCCCAGCCATGCCTGCCCCTTAGTTACAGTTGCCAGGCATTTCAGTTAGTTGGGATCATCCTTCACCGGCAGACAACAAAGTGTAACAAGCTGCGGCAAATTGGGGAGGCAGGAGGGCGGTTTCAGAGGTAAACTGTCTGTATACCATTACCGAGTTCAGGCTCAACTAACCTCTACAATACTAAAACACTAGGACAAACAACAAAGCTATGCTGTTTAAGCAACTTCCACAAGCTCTAGATCTAGACTCTTAAGTTCAACTAGTTTAACTAGAGAAGGGGCTGTAAAAACAATGGTAGTGACCTCCTCTTCCCCCTTTTGATCCCAGCCACTATGGCTCTGAGTTGGGACAAGCAGACAGCCTCTGTCCGGGCTCTTTGTCACTGCTGGCGTACAGTAGCTCACACTAACACTGGTTAACACTCAAGAGAGAGACGGAGGTACTAGGGCCTCAGAGTGGGGAGATCAGTGTCGAGCTGCTCAATAAGAGCACAATAATCGAAGCATAACGAAAAAAACAAACCTGCTACGGCACACGAGAGAAAAAGCCAAGGTCCACCTAGTGCTGACGAGTCACAACATGCGTTATGAGAAAAGGAGATTTGAATGATTAATTACCATACACTAGAGCCAGAGAACAAAATCAGGTTGCATAGAATTTAAGGTTAAAAAGTCAAGACTTAAACCCAGGGTTTAAACCCAGGGTACTAAGGGTACTAAGGTCATTCAACAAATAAATAGTGTTGTGAAAATATACAAAAGGAAGTACAATAACTTAGGTAACTGAAATAAATGACACTATCCACTACAAAAAAAGAAATACTGTAAGCATTGAAGCTATATAGATTCATCATCATCATCTCCTAGGGAGAAGTGTGGTATACAACCTATTTCTCCATCAAGCTCCTAGCCTATATTATGTGAGGGAAAGCTCACTGGATTCCCAGTATAGCCCTTAGCTCTTGGTTGGGCCTCAGCCTGTCCTGAAGACGGGCAGACCTTTTGTGACGAGGCCTTGACACATCCCAGTTGAACAACATTTCTCAGACGAGAAACAACATCTGTTTTTCAGGTTAGTGATTCTTCATGAGGTGAAGACAAAGCATGCGTGCACTGTTAACGGAGGCGACTGGGCGGGGCTGCGCGAACGGAGGCGACTGGGCGGGGCTGCGCGAACGGAGGCGACTGGGCGGGGCTGCGCGAACGGAGGCGACTGGGCGGGGCTGCGCGAACGGAGGCGACTGGGCGGGGCTGCGCGAACGGAGGCGACTGGGCGGGGCTGCGCGAACGGAGGCGACTGGGCGGGGCTGCGCGAACGGAGGCGACTGGGCGGGGCTGCGCGAACGGAGGCGACTGGGCGGGGCTGCGCGAACGGAGGCGACTGGGCGGGGCTGCGCGAACGGAGGCGACTGGGCGGGGCTGCGCGAACGGAGGCGACTGGGCGGGGCTGCGCGAACGGAGGCGACTGGGCGGGGCTGCGCGAACGGAGGCGACTGGGCGGGGCTGCGCGAACGGAGGCGACTGGACGGGGCTGCGCGAACGGCGGCGACTGGACGGGGCTGCGCGAACGGAGGCGACTGGACGGGGCTGCGTGAACGGAGGCGACTGGACGGGGCTGCGTGAACGGAGGCGACTGGGCGGGGCTGCGCGAACGGAGGCGACTGGACGGGGCTGCGTGAACGGAGGCGACTGGACGGGGCTGCGTGAACGGAGGCGACTGGACGGGGCTGCGTGAACGGAGGCGACTGGACGGGGCTGCGCGAACGGAGGCGACTGGACGGGGCTGCGCGAACGGAGGCGACTGGACGGGGCTGCGTGAACGGAGGCGACTGGACATGCAGCAATTCAGGATTGCCTCTAAATGGATAGCACCAAAATTCCATCTTAATGAAATTATCACTAATCTAGCAAGTAGTCTACTGACCAGGAAAGTAGCTAACTCAAGACCTGATTGTTTACATAACCTTTAAGGAGGAGCATTTTTCAGGACAACCAATGGGAGTTTCTCTGTTTGCCACAACTTGGTTTGGAAGCTATGTCCATCAAAGCCAAGCCGGGAATCCAGGAGCATCACATTAGAAGGGTTTAAATCAGACATATAGACTACAGAATATGGGCACGGGAGAGCATCACAAGTAGAACGAACTCAATAAATCCAAGCATGTTTCCATGGCAGCTCATCCCAGTGTACAGCATTGTCTGTGGGTTAGAACGCGTGGGTGTCTGATTACTTCTAGCCCCACTCTCCACACTCCTGGTGCTACCTTTGATTGCAGACTCTGACTAAATGCCACTGCAAAGCTAGCTGGAGTGTGGGCCAAATATGACGGTACATAAAAATGAGCTGAAGCACCTTGAGAAAAAGCAAAAAGATCCGTCAAAGATTTAATGGCATGCTTCATAAAGACCGAAATTGATTTCATTGCGGGCCTGAGTGGAAGAGACTGCATTAGCGGAATTCAAGTGAGAATTGAATGTAGCACAGCCTCTGAAGAGAACAATTTTACCCGTCTGTCTGGGCCAATGCCGGCTTGAGACGTTTTTCATGTTTCATCCATGAATATAGGCTCTTAAATAAATAACACAGTTTAGTGCATCACTGCAACTATGAAAATACTAAATTGTTTCATTTCTCTCATAGTATATTTGAGATATAAATTAGGCCTAGTAATCAAATGATTTAAAATATTGATGATGTCAATTGAAGTTGACAAGGGCAAGGGCAAGGGCACTGCGTTCATCCACCTCTGGCCTGCTCGCCTCCCTACCTCTGAGGAAGTACAGTTCCCACTCAGCCCAGTCAAAACTGTTCGCTGCTCTGGCACCCCAATGGTGGAACAAACTCCCTCACGACGCCAGGTCAGCGGAGTCAATCACCACCTTCCGGAGACACCTGAAACCCCACCTCTTTAAGGAATACCTAGGATAGGATAAAGTAATCCTTCTAACCCCCCCCCCTTAAAAGAGTTAGATGCACTATTGTAAAGTGGTTGTTCCACTGGATATCATAAGGTGAATGCACCAATTTGTAAGTCGCTCTGGATAAGAGCGTCTGCTAAATGACTTAAATGTAAATGTAAAAGTTGTCAATTGTGAAATCGCTGAAAATCACAGAAAGGAAAAAAAATCCCTCTTCATTCAGGGAAAACAATATATATTTCCACAGACAGTGACTTCCAATCTCAGAGACAGACCAACACCACAGCGTTTGAGACCTCCAATCTGAACCACCATCCAACTTTTCTCATTGGTTTTGATTGATCCGGACAGAGGAATTAACGTGAAATGGCTCTGAGGAGTAAACTCCAAATAGCTTTCAATCAGTTTTAAGCCATGGTTCAACAGCAGCACACCTTTGGCAGATCACACAGGGAGAGTAAAAGGTTGTGAAAATGTTAGTTTCACACTTACTCTCAGCAAAGCGCTACACAGACTCTGTGTGTGTGTGTGTGTGTGTGTGTGTGTGTGTGTGTGTGTGTGTGTGTGTGTGTGTGTGTGTGTGTGTGTGTGTGTGTGTGTGTGTGTGTGTGTAGTTAAATCCAGGAGTTACCAAGGAAACAAACAAAAACATATTCCTGTGCTGAGAAAACACTTGTTTGAAATTACATTTATCCAAGGTCGGAATACTTCAATCAAAAAGTTTATTTTTGCTACGCAAAAGACATGATTTGTTTGTCTCTGTACCCAAGACATCTGAGTACCAGTTTCAATTAAGTCTCAATGGTAACTTGGCCCGATAACATGCCTTAAACTGTTATACTGTCCTACCAGAAACATTCACTGAGAGCCCCCCTATAAAAATACTCCACGTATCACATACACAAAACGAGAGAACAGCCCTCTTCTCCTCTCTGCATTACTACCCAGCCTTCTGTCCAAGTGCCACGTGCAATTATTCAAATACGTGTCACCGTCAGAAAGTCGAGTGAAATGTGCCCTGGTTTAGGACATCAATACCCCCATAACCAGCCACAACTCACTCACTTAGGCTTCAATCTGCATTATAATCATCAGCCTCGAGTGGAGACAGGCCAATTCATAATGTGGGTATCATCGAGCCCTCGGCACCACGTCCCCCTTCCCTCCCCCCAATACCACCCCCTGGGCTTTTATCTGGCTATTAATAGCACCGGCCAACCCCTCTATCAACATCATTACATCCAATAAGGAAGGGAACCTACTCAAAGAATTACAATGAACAAGTGAGCGCTCACCAGGCGATTCTCTGTGTCACATAACCTGCCTTACGTAAACTAGTGTAATAGTATATTTAGCAGCTCATATTTTCATCCTCTGTGGGAGGCAAGGCGGCTGGGGCAGATGGAGAGACAGCGAGAGACAGAGAGAGAACTGTGGCTCTGGGTTAAAGGCGTGTTGCAAGGGTAAATTTACACCCCCAGGCGAAAGACAACAGCCCAGTATAAATACAGTAGATGTGAAAAGAGGAGCCTGTTCTCTTTCATTCAGTCATTTCTTCTGAATCGCCTCCTTGGCTTTTATATTTTATCTATTTTCTGTGCCACATGCGCAAGCAGTAACCTTTTGTTTATGGCTCCATTTTATCTCCCTCCCGCTCTCTCTCTCCCAATCCCTCCATTTCAGGCAATTGATTACTGCGTTGTATTTCAAGCACTTTCTCCTCCTGGGGGGAATGAGTATTGTATTACACATAAAAGTGATGACCTGTCGCCTAGTCAACCTCTTCACATGTCCTCATGAAAAAAACATCAATACATTAGTCACTTGGAATTAGCTAGGAGGTATTACATTCATGGCTGCTCCACCAAAATTGATTTTTCGCCATGATCTACCAGCGAGACCAGTCGAGATGGAATTCGTTTGGACTGTGGGTGAGCCTAGGTCGGGGGCCAGCTATGGGCTGCCGGGGGCAGGCTATGGGCTGTCGGCCAGACTACAGAGGATGCTACACATTAGCTGTGGGTTTTAGTGCCAGGGGACATGGGTCTGATAGGACTAGCCTCTGTCTGACACATGGTCTCCACAAGAGTGATGGACCAGTGACCTGTGTAGTAAAAAAACGTCACACTGAATGGGCTACTGCCTAGTGCAACACCTACTGCACACCGAGGTCAGGATGCCAGAAATACACTTGTTGCAGAAATATACTTAACTCTAGTTAAATGACTTCTGTTCTATTATATACAGTCGTATGAAAAAGTTTGGGCACCCCTCTGAGGCTGCATAATCATTTACTCTGTCGTCACAGAAAATGATCACAGTGGCATGCCATTCATTTTCTAATAAAAGCTGAGTACTGGGGTATTGTCCAGACAAAGATTTTTAGTGTAGCAATATTAAGTTGTAAGAAATTCAATCAGATGTGAAAAATAGGCTATGCAAAAATGTGGGCACCCTTGTCATTCTGTTGATTTGAATACCTGTAACTACTTAGCACTGATTAATTGGAACACACAATTGGTTTGGTGAGCTCATTAAGCCTTGAACTTCATAGACAAGTGCATCCAATCATGAGAAAAGGTATTTAAGGTGGCCAATTGCAAGTTGTTGTTCTCTTTGACTCTCCTCTGAAGAGTGGCAACATGTGGGCCTCAAAACAACTCTCAAATGACCTGAAAACAAAGATTGTTCAACATTATGGTTTAGAGGAAGGCTACAAAAAGCTATCGCAGAGATTTAAGCTGTCAGTGTCCACTGTGAGGAACATAGTGAGGAAATGGAAGATCACAGGCACAGTTCTTGTTAAGGCCAGAAGTGGCAGGCCAAGTAAAATATCGGAGAGGCAAAGGGGAAGGATGGTGAGAACGGTCAAAAACAGCCCACAGACCACCTCCAAAGACCTACAACGTTATCTTGCTGCAGATGGTGTCACTGTGCATCGTTCAACAATTCAGCGCACAAGGAGAAGCTGTATGGGAGAGTGATGCGGAAGAAGCCTTTTCTGCACACACGCCACAAACAGTCGCTTGAGGTATGCAAACGCACATTTGGACAAGCCAGCTTCATTTTGGAATTAAGGTGCTGTGGACTGATGAAACAAAGATTGAGTTATTTGCTCATAACAAGGGACGTTATGCATGGCGGCAAAAGAACACAGCGTTCCAAGAAAAACACTTGCTACCCACAGTAAAATTTGGTTGTGGTTCCATCATGGTGTGGGGCTGTATGGCCAGTGTCGGTACTGGGAATCTTGTTAAAGTTAAGGGTCGCATGGATTCCACTCGATATCAGCAGATTCTTGGGAATAATGTTGAAGAATCAGTCACAAAGTTGAAGTTACGCCGGCGCTGGACATTTCAACAAGACAACGACCCAAAACACTGCTGAAAATCTACCCGGGCATTTATGCAGAGGAACAAGTACAATGTTCTGGAATCCCAGTCCCCAGACGTGAATATCATTGAGAATCTGTGGGATGATTTGAAGCGGGCTGTCCATGCTCGGCAAGCATCAAACCTAACTGGATATGTTTTGTAAGGAGGAAAGGTCCAAAATACCTACCTTTTTCTATTGGGGTGCCCAAATTTATGCACCGGTCAAATTTTGTTTTGATGCATATTGCACATTTTCTGTTAATCCAATAAACCTAATTTCACTACTGAAATATTACTGTGTCCATCAGTTATTTGATAGATCAAAATGAAATTGCTTATCCAAACAAACAATTATTTATAAATGGAAATCGTGGAAATTGTCAGGGGTGCCCAAACTTTTGCATACGACTGTAGCTACATTTTCTGCTTGTGCACAGAGAGAATGAAATATTAAGCTACAGTTAAAAATCAAGAAATTCTAGTGTGGAGTTCTTTATTTGATTTGGACCATTTTCTTAAGTGTAGATGTGATGCTCTATATGGTGTTGTCAGACACCCATCCCCATCCCATTGTCACAAAATCTAAAACATATTTTTGGAGAGCTTTCACCACAAGGACTGTGTTAAATTGTGACAAAGTTTACAATAGTGCTTTTTACTGTGGAAAAATTCCTACAATCACCCATTGCTGTTCTTAACCGACTTAAATTTGTTCGTAACTGACTTGCCTAGTTAAAATTGTAGGCATGAGAACCAACATATCTCCAAGAGAAACATAAGGCTTCATCACCAACCTTGTTCTCTGTGGGATCAGACTGCACACTGTCAAGTTCAACTGAAATGATTGTGATGAAGAGATGCTGCTGCTGTTTTGTATTGCTGTTTCTATGTCAATCATGTTATTGTAAAGCCAATGACATTTCCAAATTGTGTGGACAATTAAGTTTTCCAATTCTAAAACAGCAGGCTCTTTATGGAGCTAATGTAATGGCCAGTTGTGACAGTCATTGAGTCTCTCCAGAGGAACAACTGCAAGGTGACAACTACTGGGTACGTGCATTTAGACACTGTCACATGACACCAAGTTGATGAGTGTGACATTTTTTTACACCAAAGTCTTCAGGGATCGTTGCAATCTCTGCACTCAAAATTACAATTTGCATGATGGTTATACAGCACACATATTTGACTGGCTCTCATTCAGAAAAGGTACATTTCTGCAAAACTTAAATTTTATCACCCACACAACATGCAGCCATTTTGGGGATATTTCAGAAACTCTACACTTAAGACAACAGAGCTTGAGTGAGTGGAGTTGAAATGTGAAACTTGTACATACAAGAGCAGGTGGGAATCAATGATTGTGTGCGACTGAGGTGCGTGCGACTGAGGTGCGAGTGTGTGTGCGCGGTGTGCCCTCTTTACCTTGGTCTGTGTGTGTGTGTGTGTATTTCCCTCCTCCTTACCTTGGTGATGAGGATGCGGTATTTTTCCAGCAGGGCCTGGTCACTCTGGCAGCCTGAGAGGAGCTGCCAGACCTCAGCTCTGAGGGCCTCGGGGACCCCAGGCTTCACCAGCGCAGTCAGGCCCTTAGGCCGCACAGACAAGTTCCCATGCCTGACACACAGGAGAGAGATAAGAAACTACACTACATACAACAGCCAAACTCATCAGGCTAAGGCCATTTACAGTACAGGCATGGGCAGGGATATTCATTATTAATGTTACTCTCCTGGAGCTGATGTTTATTAGGGTTAGAATGGAGGATGTTTATAACATCATTTTTGTGACCATATGAAAGTAATGCTAACAATTTCATTATTCTCCTCGTGTAATGGAGGAACAATGGGGTACTTCAGACGAATACATTGAATCTGTTTCCTTATTCAATGAATTAATCTGTTATTTACTGAACAGTGGTTATCATGACCGCCACACTTACCATATGTTAAGGATTGCACCCCAGGACTCTAAGATCTTCTCAGGGCAGTCCTTGGACACATCACCGGTCCCACTGGAGATCTCACTGTCGCTATCTGCAGGAGACAAGACAAGGCCCAGTGGGAGGAGGTGAGATAAGACTAAGATTTTAGCCTTCTATGGGATCCCAGTGTGAATTGCATATGGATCACTGGGAACAAACATGTATTGCATTATGAGCAGCAAGACCATTTTTTAAAATATATATTCTTAGGAGTTTTCACACTTTCTTCAGACATTAAGGGAAACAGAATAGGAGACAAGGCAAGTTGTGATTCCCACGTACAGCTGAGAGAAGTACACCTGTTCCCATTTTAAAACCCCCACACACACACGAGAGCTTCAAGTACCTCGGTGACCAAATCAATAAGGACTTCAAATTGGTCCACTCACACATGCAGCATCTCTTCTCATTGTTTGGCATGGGCCCTCAAATCCTCAAAAAAAGTTATACAGTTGCACCACTGAGAGCATCTTGACTGGCTGCATCACTGCTTGGTATGACAACAGCACAGCCCTCAATTGCATGGCGCTACAGAGGGTGGTGCGGACAGCCCAGTAGAACACCAGAGGCGAGCTCCCTCCAAACCAGGACCTCTACAGTGCATTCGTAAAGCATTCAGACCCCTTTACTTTTCCACATTTTGTTAGGTTACAGCCTTATTACAAAATGTATTAAAATAGTCCCCCCACCATCAATCTACACACAATACCCAATAATGACAAAGCAAAAACAGGTTAAGAAATTGCTGCTAATAAAAAAATGAAATAATCACATTTCCATAAGTATTCAGACCCTTTACTAAGTACTTTGTTGAAGCACCTTTGGCAGTGATTACAGCCTCCAGTCTTCTTGGGTGACGCTACAAGCTTGGCACAACTGTATTTGGGGAGTTTCTCCCATTCTTCTCTGCAGATCCTCTCAAGCTCTGTCAGGTTGGATGTGGAGCGTCACTGCACAGCTATTTTCAGATCTCTTCAGAGATGTTTGATCGGTCCCTGCCACTGAAAAACAATGCTGCCACCACCACCACCACCACCATGCTTCATCGTAGGGATGGTGCCGGGTTTCCTCCAGACGTGACGCTTGGCATTCAGGCCAAAGAGTTCCATCTTGGTTTCATCAGACCAGAAAATCTTGTTTCTTATGGTCTGAGAGTCTTTAGGTGCCTTTTGGGAAAATCCAAGTGGGCTGTCATGTGCCTTTTACTGAGGAATGGCTTCCGTCTGACCACGCTACCATAAAGGTCTGATTGGTAATGCGCTGCAGAGATGGTTGTCTTTCTGGAAGGTTCTCCAATCTCCAGAGGAACTCCGGAGCTCTGTCCGAGTGACCATCAGGTTCTTGGTCACCTCCCTGACCATGGCCCTTCTCCCCCGATTGCTCAGTTTACCCAGGCGGCCAGCTCTAGGAAGAGTCTTGGTGGTTCCAAATATCTTCCATTTAAGAATGATGGAAGCCTTTGTGTTCTTGGGGACCTTCAATGCCGCAGAAATGTTTTGGTACCCTTCCCCAGATCGGTGCCTCAACACAATCCTGTCTCGGAGCAATTCCTTCGACCTCAAGGCTTGATTTTTGCTCTGACATGCACGGTCAACTGTGGGACCTTATATAGACAGGTGTGCCTTTCCAAATCCTGTCCAATCAATTGAATTTACCATAGCTGGATTCCAATTAAGTTGTAGAAACATCAAAGATGATCAATAGAAACAGGATGCACCTGAGCTCAATTTCAAGTCACATAGCAAAGGGTCTGAACATCTGTAAATAAGGTATGTTTTTTTATTTGTAATACCGTTGGGGGGGAAAAAACCTCTAAAAACCTGTTTTCGCTTTGTCATTATGGGGTATTGTGTGTAGAATGCTGAGGATTTTTTATAAGCAGAGAGTTTGAGCTGTGGTACCACCCATTCAATAGGGTAATGAGTGTGCATGCACTTGAATGTTCAAGTTCATAAGTTCACACACATACATAACATATTTTTCATTTTATACACCAAAAATATGAATTACAGTGGGCTGACAACACAAGTGAAAACGTTGACATTCCGGGTCACATTGCTGAGCACTAGAATTTACCAAAACAAGAAAAGGCATGTGCACTTGCGACTTGGGAGAAAAGTGCAGGCAGGCAGCAGCATCCTCACACAGTGGTAAAGCATTCAGTCCCATCTACAATGGCAGCTGACCTCCAGCTAGAAAGCACTGAATGGCTTTCTTTTCACGCCTCCTCCACTGACAGCTGGAATGCAGTGGAGCCTTTAGAAATGCCTGTGAATGTACTGTGAATGGCTTCTCCTCCCTGGCAAGGCTTTTTGAAAACAGTGCCGGCCTTGGAGACTGCCTCTCTACCTCCAAGGAGGTGACAAAACACAGGTATGGGTGGACTTTTCCCTCCGAAAGGACTACTATTATTTGTACAGTTCGAATGGTAGTACTCGGTACAGCAGAATTTTTACATTTAGTAATTTAGCAGACGCCCTTCTCCAGAGTGACTTACGGGAGCACAGAGAGATTTTTCCCCTAGTCGGCGTGGGGCTTCGAACCAGTGATCCTTCAGTTACTGACCCAAAGCTCTTAACTGCTAGGCTGCCTACACCAGAACCAGTCGGATTCAGTTTAGATACGCAAGCTGTAATCGACTAACGATACACTGTTAATGTACTTACTGTACTTAAGTCGCCCTGGTCAACAAGGCTTGCTAACAAAAAAAAGTTGTTCAAAGAGCATTCCACCCTCTTGCTATCAAGAACCCATCGAGTAAGAATCAGCATGTGTGGTCACGGAAAAGTGCCGTGTCAGAAGAGCTGTGCTTGTGGGAATCCAGAAAAGCCACCGCTGTTTACAGTGTTGGATCATTGCAATGCGCGTTTGGGACACCTTTTGAGTCCAAATGGTGATGTTTTTCCATTGTTTTGCCCTCATTCCAAAAAGGCCCAGTCACCCATATTTATTAGATAAAAAAAGATATACAGTGGGGAGAACAAGTATTTGATAACCTGCAAAATCGGCAGTGTTTCCTACTTACAAAGCATGTAGAGATCTGTAATTTTGTATCATAGGTATACTTCAACTGTGAGAGACGGAATCTAAAAAAAATCCAGAAAATTACATTGTATGATATTTTAAGTAATTAATTTGCATTTTATTGCATGACATAAGTATTTGATACATCAGAAAAGCAGAACTTAATATTTGGTACAGAAACCTTTGTTTGCAATTACAGAGATCATACGTTTCCTGTAGTTCTTGACCAGGTTTGCACACACTGCAGCAGGGTCCTCCATACAGACCTTCTCCAGATCCTTCAGGTTTCGGGGCTGTCGCTGGGCAATACGGACTTTCAGCTCCCTCCAAAGATTTTCTATTGGGTTCAAGTCTGGAGACTGGCTAGGCCACTCCAGGACCTTGAGATGCTTCTTACGGAGCCACTCCTTAGTTGCCCTGGCTGTGTGTTTCGGGTCGTTGTCATTCTGGAAGACCCAGCCACGACCCATCTTCAATGCTCTTACTGAGGGAAGGAGGTTGTTGGCCACGATCTTGCGATACATGGCCCCATCCATCCTCAATACGGTGCAGTCGTCCTGTCCCCTTTGCAGAAAATGATGTTTCCACATCCATGTTTCACAGTTGGGATGGTGTTCTTGGGGTTGTACTCATCCTTCTTCTTCCTCCAAACACGGCGAGTGGAGTTTAGACCAAAAAGCTCTATTTTTGTCTCATCAGACCACACACCACATACAATGTGATTTTCTGGATTTTTGTTTTAGATTCCGTCTCTCACAGTTGAAGTGTACCTATGATAAAAATTACAGACCTCTACATGCTTTGTAAGTAGGAAAACCTGCAAAATCGGCAGTGTATCAAATACTTGTTCTCCCCACTGTACGTGTTCTGCCCCCCCCCCCCCCCCTTAAAAGATCTAGATGCACTATTGTAAAGTGGCTGTTCCACTGGATGTCATAAGGTGAATGCACCAATTTGTAAGTCGCTCTGGATAAGAGCGTCTGCTAAATGACTTAAATGTAAATGTAAATGTGTATTTCCCACAAGAGGAAGCCTTCTTGGGGTAAAAGGTGTTTGATGTGTACATAGTGTTCTTACAGCACAATTTGTCAAAGTACTGACAGGGCAAGAAAAATATTTTTTTAACCGGTAGTTACGTCAAATCAGGATATTATCTTAGAAAATATGGTCATATCGCTTTGACAATATCGCAAAACTATTTTTGCAGTAGATGACTGTACCTGTACCAAAACTCCAGTATTTCTCCTTCAAAGCTTGTTCTCCAGCTTTTTAAATAAGCAAATTTCTTCAGCACTGATTTCCATGACTGATCTAAATTAGTTCTCATAGATCTCTCTTATCCCTCTGCAGAAGACATACAGTGCATTCGGGAAGTATTCAAACTACTTGACTTTTTCCACATTGTGTTACGTTACAGCCTTATTCTAAAATTGATTAAATCGTTCTTTTCCCCCCCTCAATCCACCCCCCCATAATAACAAAGCCAAAACAGATTTTAAATGTTTGCATATTTATTACAAATAAAAAAACTGAAAAACGTATTTACATAAGCATTCAGACCCTTTGCTATGAAACTCGAAATTGAGCTCAGGTGCATCCTGTTTCCATTGATCATCCTTGAGATGTTTCTACAACTTGGAGTCCACCTGTGGTAAACTCAATTGGACATGATTTGGAAAGGCACACAACTTCCTATATAAGGTCCCATCGTTAACAGTGCATGTCAGAGCAAAAACCAAGTCATGAGGTCGAAGGAATTGTCTATAGAGCTCCATGACAGGACTGTGTCGAGGAACCGATCTGGGGAAGGGTAACCAAAACATTTCTGCAGCATTGAAGGTCCCCAAGAACACAGTGGACTCCAATGATCTTAAAAATGGAAGATATTTGGAACCACCAAGACTCTTCCTAGAGCTGGCCACCTGGGTAAACTGCGCAATCGGGGGAGAAAAGCCTTGGTCAGGGAGGTGACCAAGAACCCGAAGGGAGGTGACCAAGATCCTGATGGTCACTGACAGAGCTCCAGAGTTCCTCTGTGGAGATGGTTGTATTTCTGGAAGGTTCTCCCTTCTCTGCAGCACTCCAAATCAGGCCTTTATGGTAGTGGCCAGACGGAAGCCACTCCCCAGTAAAATGCACATGACAGCCCACTTGGAGTTTGCCAAAAGGCACCTTAAGGACTCCATTAGAAACAAGATGATCTGGTCTGATGAAACCAAGATGGAACATTACGGGCAATTGTGTGTAGATGGATGAGGATTTTTAAAATAAGGCTGTAACATAACAATGTGAAAAATACAAGGGGTCTGAAAACTTTCCCTAACCACTCGGCCACCACCCAGACGGCCACCACCCAGACGGCCACCACCCAGACGGCCACCACCCAGACGGCCACCACCCAGACGGTCATGCGCCTTCATCTTCACTCTCCCACTACTCTCTCCCCTTCTATCCTATCATCTCTTCCTCCTGCTAAATCCTTCTCCCTCCTGCTAAATCCTTCTACTTCTGGTCTCCTGATTAGACTACTACAATGCTCTACTTTCCAGATACCTGGATAAAGCACTAAATAAACTTCAGTTAGTGCTAAACACGGCTGCTAGAATCCCGACTATAACCCAAAAATGTGATCATATTACTCCAGTGCTAGCTTCCCTACACTGGCTTCCTGTTAAGGCAAGGGCTGATTTCAAGGTTTTACTGCTAACATACAAAGCATCACATGGGCTTTCTCCTACCCATCTCTCCAATTTGGTCTTGCCGTACATACCTACACGTACGATACGGTCACAAGACGCAGGCCTCCTTACTGTTCCGAGAACTTCTAAGCAAACAGCTGGAGGCAGGGCTTTTTCCTATAGAGCTCAATTCTTATGGAATGGCCTGCCTATCCATGTGAGAGACAGACTCAGTCTCGACCTTTAAGTCTTTATTGAAGACTCATCTCTTCAGTAGGTCTTATGATTGAGTGTAGTCTGGCCCAGGGGTGCGAAGGTGAATGGCAAGGCACTGGAGCAACGAACCATCTAACATGTTGATAATGTTCAATTATCTGGACAGATCTCATCTGGATGAGCTGTTCCCGCCAGCGAGGAGAAACGATTGCCCGAAATATATCAACAAAACAAATGCTCTCCTCCAACAAGCGGTTTGTGTAAAAGCAATCTGTTTTCTTTTCCTCTCTCGCCTTGTACATCTAAGTAAGCTCCAAGACGCAGGTCGTTTTTCTTGTAAATTATGGGAGGACGGAGTGCATTTTTCAACCAAGAAATATTTGGTCATTAAATGTTGTCTGTCAATGAGGAGGATGGAATTCAATGTGCCATGTCGTTTTGCCTGGAGAGGTGTGTAAGTTCTCATGGTGACCTTGGACAGGTTGGCTGGCCTTTCCCCAACATGTCAACACTAGCACCAACACAACAACACACTCTTACTAAGTCTTCAGGGGGAACAGAGACTTATATGGAGACCGAAAGAGGTGGGAGAGAGATGGACAGAAATAGAAAGAGGAGTGAGAGAAAGGGGGCTGGATAGAGGGAGAGAGGGAAAGAGACACGGGGAGGGAAAGACAGGAAGAGAGAGGGAAAGACAGAAAGAGCTCCATACCTTCCTCAGGCTCCTCTTCCTCAACATGGCCCCAGTTGTTCCTCTCAGTCTCCCTCTGCAGGCTCACTACCTCCAACATGGAATCAGCCTGGCCATCCTTCTCACCACCCTACACACACAGTGTGGGATTAATCTGTTAACACATTAATATAATATTTTACCAAGCGACTGCAAGTGGAGTCAACGATAACTGCAACAGCACTGACAAGTCAATTCTACATGCAAAAAAAATATGATTTTGTAACAGAGCTGTTGGAAAGTCTCTTTAGACATCCTCAATATGTTTCAGAGTGCCTCAGTCTGAAAAAACATATTCTAAAGTTAGCATCACCTTTGCCACTGCCCGAGGGGAGTGCGCTGGAAATATAATTACACGTAGAGGAGGAAATTAAATAGAGCAGCAGCGGAGAGTGCCAAGGATCCCACCAGCGGCCTTTTGACCAGACTGTCTGGCAATTGGGTTCACAGGGAGCCTGTGCAATCAGAGCACAGAGACTGTGCTCACTCACCTACGCAGGTCACTTCTTAAATTGGGCTTTGTCACATTGCACACATTGATGGTTTTGTATCACTGTTGTTAATACTGGGGTCATGTGGGCTCAGCACTCATGGTGAGAAGTGGATTTAATAAACTAACACTAAGTGAAAGGGCCCAAATTAAAGACTATACTGTATATCCAAGACATTTATAGGCAATGCATTACCATAGTTTTCTAATCACTATCGACAGTCATACGTGACATGACATATTACGGGAATATTATAATTTACTAAGGTTTAGAGAGTATAGATAAGGATGTCACAATAAGCAATGTTTGCAATAACACCCTAGTGAAGGACCCTCCACCAACACCTCAAACCCTTTTTATTTCCTTGTGAACCATGCGTGAAATATGTAGTGTCACAACAGTGACTGTTATTCCGCCGTTAATGAGAGGTCCGCGGAACAAATGAAATCATATACGTGGCTAGGATTAGAATCTTGTGCACACTCTACAATGGCTCTCTTTTAATTAGCTTCTAACTACAGCAGCCGGCATTCTTTCCTGCCTGCTGATTAGATAACTAGAGAGAGAGGCAATCAGCCAGGGTCCTAATTACTACAGCCAGATAATGACAGGCTTCCTCGTATTAGGGCTCCCAATGATACACAGGCTACGACCCAAACGCATCCTAAGCAGTGCACTACATAGGGAATAGGTTGCCATTTGGGACGGACCCAAAGCCTCCGATTGCTGCCTCACCTGCTCCCCGGAAGCAGAGTGGAGAGGATATCTGCCTTTCAAACAAACAGGCAAAGGGTTTGTGTTTCCAACTCTGGCTTGGATGGGGATGCACTCGTCTGCTTGGCCGACAATTGAATGAGTTGTCGCTCTCATGCATTTTTCCATTTAGAGGAGTTCAGAGGGGCATGGGTCAAGTAGATTGGGTGTGGTTGTACGCGAGTACCCAACAGGCTCGGTTGCATCTGATTAGATAATAGAGGGATATCTTGATAGTTCTAAGTGGCTTTGTTTCCTGAGTCTGTGCAGGGTCATCTAATTCTCACTTAACATGGAGGACTACCATAAGAAAACAATACGACCGATACCTCCACCTTCGTGCAAGTCATGGTATTGCTTTTCGTCTTTTAGAGTCGAAATTCATAGGACCAGTAAGCAGAACACACAACAGCCCTCTTGTATTGTCCCTTGTCGTATACACAATAAACAAAATGGAAGCCAGCGGGGAAAAACAGGGAGGACTACTAGAACAATAAGAGAAGGTTGGTTAAAACATTAGGTGTGCTCTTTCAAAACAGAACAATTGTTTCATCTTCTTGTAGGCATTTGCCTTTTATTATAGCCATTACGTTGGCCGGGAAGGAGCTAAAGACATTCAAATTTGACCCTGTTGTTACATCCGTTGTCATGGTGACCTGACAGCTGCATGTTCTAAATTCCTCCTTTTAAATTCAGACTTTCCACTGCTTTAATTTCTTCACATTCCCAACAGTAAGTTAACTGCTTGCCGTAGCCTACTTGTAAATCATTTGTAAATAATGACCTTGTATTTTCCTGTTATGGTGAATAAAAAGTTGTCTCCTTAAAGTGTTGTCAGATATGTTCTGGTAATTATATGAGTTGGCTAGAATTAGGGATGTGCATCACTCCTTCCAAGCATGATTCGATGCGCATCTCCTGTAGATACAATACAGGAACAATATTTTTAATTTGAAACGATTTGGTTTGATGCACTGACATTTTTTGCATGAACACATTAATTTCCCATTCTAAATTACAATCTGACACCAGTGGAACTCAGGAACGGTGCCTCTGTGCTGGATCTGTCTGAACTGACTTTTCCGAGTGACTCTGTGAGTGATATGGTTTCTCTCCCCTTGTGGGGACCAGAAGTCCTCACAAGGAGAGTAAAGCAAGTTAAATTCCAACATGTCGCTGGGCCCCACAAGGAAAAAGGCTTTTTTAGACTTGGCTCCGTAAGAAACATCTCAAAGTCCTGGAGTGACCTAGCCAGTCTCCAGACCTGAACCCAATAGAAAATCTTTGGAGGGAGCTGAAAGTCCGTATTGCCCAGCGACAGCCCCGAAACCTGAAGGATCTGGAGAAGGTCTGTATGGAGGAGTGGGCCAAAATCCCTGCAGCAGTGTGTGCAAACCTGGTCAAGAACTACAGGAAACGTATGATCTCTGTAATTGCAAACAAAGGTTTCTGTACCAAATATTAAGTTCTGCTTTTCTGATGTATCAAATACTTATGTGATGCAATAAAAGGCTAATTAATTACTTAAAAATCATACAATATGATTTTCTGGATTTTTGCTTTAGATTCAGTCTCTCACAGTTGAAGTGTACCTATGATACAAATTACAGACCTCTACATGCTTTGTAGGTAGGAAAACCTGCAAAATCAGCAGGGTATCAAATACTTGTTCTCCCCACTGTATATGTGTGTGTGTGTTTGTGTGTATAAAAATAAATATATATAAAAAGCATTTTTTTGAAGATTTGTGAATGAAAAGAAAAGTGTGATCTTGGACAACAGTATGTTGATGATTTAATGCGTGCCTAAGACTGCAAAATGAAAGGCAACGTTTATACTGAGGGGTAGGTGGGACTTTTAAATACATTACCGCAAATCATGACTACGTCGGCTGGCGGAAATAAAAGCACAGGCTTTGTTACCGGCAATACCTTTCAGATATAAAGAATAAGCGACAAAAAGTTGGCAGCATGGTAAAGTTGGTGGAAAAACATCCTGATGAGAAAGATATCTAATGAATACGACTCTGATGAGGTTGTGCTATCTAGGCCTACTAAGTGCCCAGGTACCTGTTTGAGTTTGAGGTAGAAGGTCTCGCTGAAGGCCTTGCGGCTGAAGTACCAGAAGCGCTCGTTGGCCGGGTAGACGCGCACCAGGGTCTCTAGCAGGAAGCGCACTGGCTCCAACACCTCAGTCACCACCAGGTCCACGGCCACAGTCATGTACACCTGCTTGTCTGGAGAGAGATCGCCAAAGGTCAAGGTCACACACTGGAGGGCTAGCGGTGGTGGGGGGGTTAAAACAGAGCTCTGTTTGTAGTGCCAACAGTGGTTCTTGAATTTAAACAAGTACCATGTATGCTACCTGCACTAGTCAAAGTGGGCATTGCAGGTTGACAAAAGTGGATAAAGTCTAAAAGGTATTAACTTGTTTTAATTGTGTGTTTAGAGGGATGAAAACATTTAGCACCTGCTGTTTTAAATTAGGTACACCACCATGATTTACTAAGAAAAATATTGGATCCCACAGCAGCCACTAACTATCATACTACGGACAGCACCTCACCTACCACGCTCACCTACCTCGCTCACCATTCGCAGAGGAAGATATATGATTTCAATTCTGCATTTATCAATAGCCTTACTACAACCAAGAACAACTAACTCTTTGAATATCTATTAATTATTTAGAAGCTAAGGAAACTGCATTCCAAATGATATATTGTGATGAAGAACTGCGTTAATCTAATCTGTCCTATCGCAAAAAGTGACATCTGGGGTAACTGATTTTCCAACATATTTTTGGGGTGGGAAAAACAATTGCAAGAAATGTAAAAAAGAACAGATCGCAATCGCTGAGGTGTAAAACAGAGGGGGAAAAACCTCACAGTGAGAAGGTTTTATTATTGTAATGAACCAAAAGAAACATCCACAACACTGCCTTGTAAAGAATGGCCTACAAATGTATTCCAATTAGGATAAAGTCAAGGATAAAATGTTGGTTTAGAAAGATGTTTTCAGAAACGGCATCCCTTCAAGCTTCAGATACCATAGGACTACTTTCCCCATGGGCCGAATCGAAGACAAAGAAGGATTTGTTTAGCTAAGATCGCTAAGGCTGTTGTTTAGTCTCTCCCAGTTTTGACATGAAGTAAGCTGCATGGTTTAAAGGGATGGTTCGTCACTAGATAGTGTAGAGTCAAAGCCTTGTGTCTACAGGCTATTTTGTACAAAAAAAAGTATGTTCATGTTTTGTGGGCAGTGTGCCTGTGCCTACAGCTTCATATAAAAATATTTTTTTTAACTATTAGCTACAATAAAAAATATATATTATTTATAGCAGGGCTGCTCATCTCCAGCGCCGACCAATGCTGATGTAACACATTAATATCTAAAGTTTACATGCATGTTCTGCCAGTTTCATCAGCAGCTTCTCCCTGGGTGGAAACATCATTTTAAATGGTCTGTTGTCTTTGAGGAAGAAGTGTGGCTTTGTAGTTTAGAATACCTAACTCCCCTGAGAAGGGTTGCTTGGACAAGCTGCCATTTAGGTTCAAGTCACTCTCCTGACTTCTGAGTAAGCAACTCGTTTGCGCTGCTAATTTGTTTGATATACAGTCAGAAACTATTCATACCCCTTGACTTATTTCACATTGTTGTGTTACAGCCTGAATTCAAAACGGATTAAATAGATTTTCTCACACACACAAATACTATGACACTCCAAATTGATCTCAGGCTCATCCAATTTCCTCTGATCATCCTTGAGCTGTCACTAAAACTTGATTGGAGTCAATCAATTGTTTGGACATAATTTAGAAAGAAAAACTCCTGTCTATATAAGGTCCCACAGTTGACAGTGCATGTCAGAGCAGAAACTATGCCATGAAGTCCAAGGAACTGTCTGTAGATCTCCGAGATAGAATTGTGATGAGGTTTATCTGGGGAAGGGTAGAAAACAATTCCTAGAGTGTTTGTATTTATTATGGATCCCCATGCCTAGGCAGCAGCTACTATTCCTGGGATCTGAAAGTTTAAGAGCACAGTGGTCTCCATCATTGGGAAATGGAAAACATACGGAACTACCCGGACTCTGCCTAGAGTTGGCAGTCAGACCAAACTGAGCAACCGGTTTGGTCAACTGAGAACCTGCTCCAGAGTGCAAAAAACCCTAGACTGGGGCGAAGATTTACTTTCCAACAAGACAATGATCTGAAGCATACAGCCAAAACAACACTGGAATAGCTTGAGAACAAGAATGTGAAGGTCCTTGACTGGCCCAACCAAAGCCCAGACTTCAGTCCCATTGAAAATGTGTGGAAAGACTTCAAGATTGTGGTTCACCGCCGCTCACAATCTAACTTAACAGAGCTTTAGAAAATCTGCAAGGAAGAACGGGAGAAAATCCCCAAATCCAGATGTACAAAGCTGATAGACATACCCAAGACCACTCAAAGCTGTAATGACCGCCAAAGGTGCTTCTACAAAGTATTGACTGGGCGGTGTGAATGCTTATGTAAATTAGATATTTATGTATTTACAATAAATTAGCACAAATGTTTCACTTTATCATTATGGGGTATTGTGTGCAGACCATATTTTAACAATAACATTTTTGAACAAGGGGTATGAATTAGAGGTCGACCGACTAATCGGAATGGCCTATTTCAAGTTCATAACAATCGGTATTTTTGGACACCCCCCCCCCCCCCCGAAAAAAGCACTGTTGTTGCACCAATGTACCTAACCATAAACATCAATGCCTTTCTTTAAAATCAGTACACAAGTATATATTTTTAAACCTGCCTATTTAGTTAATATTGCCTGCTAACATGAATTTCTTATAATTAGGGAAATTGTGTCATTTCTCTTGCGTTCCGTACAAGCAGTCAGGGTATATGCAGCAGTTTGGGCCGCCTGGCTCATTGCGAACTGTGTGAAGTCCATTTATTCCTAACAAAGGCCGTAATTAATTTGCCAGAATTGTACATAATTATGACATAACATTGAAGGTTGTACAATGTAACAGGAATATTTAGACTTAGGGATGCCATCCATTAGATAAAATACGTAATGGTTCCGTATTTCACTGAAAGAATAAACGTTTTGTTTTCGAAATTATAGTTTCCGGGTTCGACCATTTCAATAACCAAAGGCTCGTATTTGTGTGTGTTATGTTATAATTAAGTCTATGATTTGATAAAGCAGTCTGACTGAGCGATGGTAGGCAGCAGCAGGCTCGTAAGCATTCATTCAAACAGCACTTTTGTGCATTTGCCAGCAGCCATTGTGCTGTTTATGACTTCAAGCCTATCAACTCCCGAGATTAGGCTAGTGTAACCTATGTGAAATGGCTAGTTAGTTAGCGGGGTGTGCGCTAATAGCGTTTCAAACGTCACTCGCTCTGAGACTTGTAGTAGTTGTTCCCCTTGTTCATTCAGTATTGTTGTAATTGTCATTATTACAAATAAAAAAAATTGTCAAATTAAATTAAATAAATTTGGCCGATTAATCGGTATCGGATTTTTTTGGTCTTCCAATAATCGTATCGGTGTTGAAAAATCATAATCGGTCGACCTCTAGTATGAATACTTTCTGAAGGCACTGTGATGAGTTCAGTCAGGTGATGTCTTGCCCTTGCACTGCTCGGTAGAGTCTTACTGTGCATTACACACTGGGCCCCGATATAAAGGTGGTGTCAAAATCAACAACGTCTATTTGGCTGCCTGTGTCAAAAAGGAGAAATATGACATTTTGCAAGCCATCTAAAGGAAAAAGTGGTATCAAATGTTAGAGGCATTGACTATTTTGTGACTGTTCAAACTACGAAAAAGTTACCACAATTTTAGCCAACTACATCATTTTACTTGATAATGACCAAAAAAAAAAATTTGAACATTTAATTTCATAGATTTTTGTTATAATATGACCTGTTGGTTGGATGCTAGCTATATAGGTTGAGTCTGGAACAACCTGGACAGGACCATTAGCTATGATTAGGCAGAAATGAAAAGCTCAAAACCATTAAAGTCTACCACATCCCCTTTCTTCTGTCTCTGACCCTGATAACCACTGAGGCTGAACGCTGCTAGCGCTCTAAACACATCCCAGAACAACAACAACAATATTGCTATTCAAATAAGCTTTGTACTGCAGAGAAAGAATCTTCTGGTCTAAAAAAGCAAATAAGTACCTTCCCCTTGTCATTATCATAACTTAAGCTTTTTCCATCCATCCTCACATGAAAAAGGTAAGATGGACACTATAATAAAAAATGTATCTTTCATTTTTGTTGTATTATTCTGCCTACGTATTCTGGGCAAAGACATCCATTGGAATTCATGAAAGAGAGACAAATCGAAGGATCTGCCTGGCCAGCTATGAATGTGACGGCAGTATTCTGTATGACAAGCTATGCTTTGACAATTACATGCTAGGCTGGTTAACAGTGACATGCTGCAGTATGCTAGGCTGGTGATTGGGGGTTTGGCCTCACCTTTAGGTGTGTCTTCATTCAGCACCTGGAAGGCAGCCACGTTGGGGTTCCAGGTTCCCGTGATCACATAGGACTTTCCATCCGAGCTCTTCCCCATGGACTCCTTCACAAGGGCACATACACACAGAGAATAGTGAGAAACGATATACAAGAGCTAAGCCATTCCAATCAAACCCCAAAGAACTTCAATTCAACTCTGTTTAGCCTGTCCAACACTCAGGTCAACTAATGACAAAATAATGACACGTCTCAGTGATAGTTTAGTTCAGTAGACGGCGTGCAGTTTGTAACGTGGTCATCATGTGACTGAATGAAAGCCCCCTGAGAGCTGCTCAGTCTTCTGCTCACCATGTCTAGAAGGTGCATGTCACTGTTCCGAACCTTCAGGCCTGGGCTCAGCAACATACCAAAACACCTGAGGGAAAAGAAAACAGGTTGTGAGCAATAAAACAAGAGGGAATTGCAACGTTTCATAATTTCATATAACCAAAGGTTTGGGTAGCATTTGGTTTCATTATATGATGATCTTTGTTGAGAATCCCTAGCTGTAGAATTTAATAAAATAAATCTACTTGAAGAAATATAACCTTTCTCCAACAGGTACTATGGCATTAGCAAAGCTACAGGTATATTTGGTTGCACTGTGATCCAGTTCTGAATCCTGTAGACTCCCGTCAAAGGCTGCTATGTTTGGGTGAATTTGCATGGGTCTATTATATTTAGTAATTCAAGGAATCCAAATTTAACCACAGCAAAGCAGTGGCAATATCACGTTCAAACAGAGGCCGCTATTTACCTGTTTTTTATGATAGATGCGACATCAAGTGGTTGCTGTGAGAATTACAACTTCATAAGATATAAAGCATCTACTATGCCGCCATAGAATAAAGATACTCATCTGAAGAGCCTCGACTTCACCCTTCCTTCGTAAGGTCGATATATTTTTTTTTCCAACTGTCATGAACATAACATATGCTTACTGTTGTAATAAGCAGGCATGACTCCTTTAAGCTGGTTAACAATTACAATCAGCTTGAAACAACTGCTATTCCATCATTGTGACACATAAAAATAAAACAATTGTTTAGGTAAACTACATGGCCATAAGAGGTAGGCAGCATGATACACATTCACAGCTAAAAGAAGATTAACATTATTAAAAAAGTAAGAAAAAAAAGGACTAAAAATAGGATGCAAGGTGTCTGCATTTCACAGAACACAATAAAATACAGACAGGAAGGCTACGTGAGAAACCTAATTCTAATAGTTAAACTGCTGAAGTGTTTTCTGTAAGCGCCGGTCACCAGCCAGTAACAGACTTCAGCACGAAACGTCTTCCAAAGTTTTATATAGTGCCTTTGGAAAGTATTCACACCCCTTCACTTTTTCCACATTTTGTTGTGTTACAGCCTGAATGTAAAATGGATTACATTTAGATGTTTTTGTCACTGGCCTACACACAATAACCCATAATGTCAAAGTAAAATTATGTTTTTCTAAACATTTGCTAATTAATAGAAAATGAAAAGCTGAAATGTCTTGAGTCATTAAGTCGTCAACCTCTTATGGAAAGTAAAAATAAGTTAAGGAGTAAAAATTTGCTTAACAAGTCACATAATATGCTCGCTTTGAGGCAAGCAACACTGAAGCATGCACGAGAGCACCAGCTGTTCTGGGTGACAGCGTGATAACGCTCTCGGTAGCCGAAGCAAACAAAACCATTAAACAGGTCAACATTCACAAAGCCGCTGGGCCAGACGGATTACGAGGACAGGTACTCAAAGCATGCACTCATAACTGTCAAGTGCCTTCACTGACATTCTCAACCTCTCCCTGACCGAGTCTGTAATACCTACATGTTTCAAGCAGACCACCATAGTCCCTGTGCCCAAGGAGGCGATGGTAACCTGCCCAAATGATTACCGCCCCGTGGCTCTCAGGTCGGTAGGCATGGAGCGCTTTGAAAGGCTGATCATGGTTCACATCAACAGCTTCCTCCCAGACACCCTAGACCCACTCCAATTTGCATATCGCCCAAACAGATCCACAGATGACGCAATCTCAATTGCACTCCAAACTACCCTTCCTCACCTGGACAAAAGGAACACCTATGTGAGAATGCTATTCATTGACTACAGCTCAGTGTTTAACACCATAGTGCCCTTAAAGCTCATCACTAAGCTAAGGACCCTGGGGCTAAACACCGCCCTCTGCAACTGGATCCTGGACTTCCTGCGGACCACCACCAGGTGGTAAGAGTAGGCAACAACACATCTGCCACGCTGATCCTTAACACTGGGGCCCCTCAGGGGTGTGTACTTAATCCCCTCCTGTATTCCCTGTTCACCCACGACTGCATGTACAAACACAACGCCAACACCATCATTAAGTTTGCTGACGACACAACAGTGGTAGGCCTGATCACCGACAACGATGAGACGGCCTATAGGAAGGAGGTCAGAGAACTAGCAGTGTGGTGCCAGGACAACAACCTCTCCCTCAATGTGAGCAAGACAAAAGGAGCTGATCGTGGACTACAGGAAAAGGCGGGCCAAACAGGCTCCCATTAACACCGACGGGGCTGCAGTGGAGCGGGTCGAGAGTTAAGTTCCTTGGTGTCCACATCACCAACAAACTCAAAAAAAGACATTGAATATCCCTTTGAGCATGGTGAAGCCATTAGTAACATGTTGGATGGTGTATCAAAACACCCAGTCACTACAAAGATACAGGCGTCCTTCCTAACTGGAAAGGAAGGAAAGCGCTCAGGGATTTCACCATGTGGGCAATGGTCATTTTAAAACAGTTAGAGTATAATGACTGTGATAGGAGAAAAGTGAGAATGGATCAACAACATTGCAGTTACTCCACAATACTAACCTAATTGACAGAGTGAAAAGGAAGCCTGTACAGAATAAAAAATATTCCAAAACATGCATCCTGTTTGCAACAAGAGACTAATACTGCAAACATGTGGCAAAGCAATTAGCTTTATGTCCTGAATACAAAGTGTTGTGTTTGGGGCAAATCCAATGCAACACATTACGGAGTACCGCTCTCCATATTTTTAAGCATGAGTGGCTGAGTTAAAGTTGACTGAAATCTACTGAAAATCTATGGCAAGACCTGAAAACAGTTGTCTAGCAATGATCAACAACCAATTTGACAGGGCTTGAAGAATTTTGTAAAGAATAATGGGCAAATGTTGCACAATCCAGGTGTGGAAAGCTCTTCCGAGATTTACCCAGAAAGACTCACAGCTGTAATCACTGCCAATTGTGCTTCTACAAGTATTGACTTATGTAAATTAGATATTTCTGTATTTCATTTTCAATAAATGTGCAAAAAACATGTTTTTACTTTGTCATTATGGGTTATTGTGTGTAGATGGGTGAGAAAAATATATTTTATCCATTTTAGAATAAAGCTGTAACTTAACAAAATGTGGAAAAGGTCAAGGGATCTGAATACTTTCCAAAGGCACTGTATATAATAGATTTTTTTTTAAACATGGATTCCCGAAGCTGTTCCTTCGTTAAGTGGATTATTTATCACACGCAGGCTGCACACATATAGCCGACACATAATCTGTCAGGTAGACAGATTGCATGGAGTGGCCCAGGACAGAGTTTGGTTCTTGAAGTTATGGTAGCCGATTTAGAATTTCTACTGCTCCAATATAATTATTCCATGATCTCATTCCTGATACGTTTTTAATGAGAGATGTAGGCGTTTGGTTTCCCACCGTTTCAATTGAAGGGTGTTGTGCTAATCTGTTGTGATTGTTGCAGTAAAACCATGTGTGGTTAATTATGAGCAAGACAACATGAAGGCTTCAACTTGGTATTCCATACAAAGCGTTCCATTACAAAGGGAAAACGTTTTAAAACATGATACAGTAAGCCCTCAATAACTGTTTAACATCAAATGGCCAGACTGACTAGCTCCCACATGGCCAGACATCAATAGTGTGTTTGTGTCGGGAGCATGCTGTCTATTTAGTCAGGCAATTCCCACATTATTCGGGCATATTT
The DNA here is from genome assembly GCF_029448725.1 of Salvelinus fontinalis. NCBI lineage: Eukaryota > Metazoa > Chordata > Actinopteri > Salmoniformes > Salmonidae > Salvelinus > Salvelinus fontinalis. Next base: position 50,131,292 of record NC_074676.1, read on the forward strand.
TAGAAAGTAAAATAACTTGAATCTCAATGCATAATGACACTGGGTGGCCTATAAACACATGTATTATTCTTAAAGTTGTAATGCATACTTTTTTGCATACATTTTGGGGGAGTTATTTTTTCCTATAGGCCATTACAACAATGAAATGTAAAATATAGGTCCTTGATAATCACAATTAAGTGTTTGAAAAAGTCCTTGCCAATGTCTGTATGAACCCTGTACAAGCTAATTGCTCAGCCAACAAATAAAATATAAAATCACCTGCTATTGAAATTACGCAGGCATCAATCAATGTCCGGGCACCCTGACAAAACTACGTCAGAAAATAAATAATCCGCCTCCACCCTCCATTCTATTGGTAAACGTACAATCACTGGAGAACAAACTGGACAAGTTCCGTTCGAGACTATCCTATCAGCGGGACATCATATTTATTTGAGTCATGGCTGTACAAGGACATGTACAATATACATATAGCTGGTTTTCCTATGCATTGGCAGGACAGAACGGTAAACTCAAGGGGGGAGGTGTGTGTGTCTTAACAGCTGGTCCACAATCTAATATTAAGTAAATCTCCAGGTTCTGCTCGCCTGAGTTAGAATTCCTCATGATAAGCTGTCGGCCATACTATTTACCAAGAGAGTTGTCATCTATATATTTTGTATCTATCGATATTCCACCTCAAACCGATCCTGGAACTAAGACTCAAAAAGCTGTATAGGGCCATAAGCAAACAAGAAAATGCTCATCCAGAGGCAGCGCTCCTAGTGGCCAGGGACTTTAATGCAGGGAAACTGTACTCCATCTTACCTCATTTCTACCAGCATGTCACCTGCGCAACTAGAGGAAACAAAACTCTAAATCACCTTGACTCCACACACAGAAAAGCTTACAAAGTTCTCCCTCCATTTGGCAAATCTGACCATAACTTGATCCTCCGGATTCCTGTTTTACAAACAAAAACTCAGTACCAGTGACGCGCTCAATACTGAAGTGGTCCGATGAAGCGAATGCTAAACTACAGGACTGTTGTTTCGCTAGCACAGACTGGAATATGTTCCAGGATTCAAACTTTGCTGTGTCCGGGGTCGTGGAAACGCTGTAGGCACAGTGATTTGAGCTAGCCAATTGGCCAGTGAAAAAGTTAAAAAATGGGAACATTTTGCTTAGCCGGTGCGTGAGGCTCCTGGATCAAATGCACCTACTGCCAACAGCGAGCGTAAGCCTTTAAATCGACTAGGAATGCCTTGAATATTGACCAGTCGATCGCGATAGACATGCGGGCGACCACTGCACGAGAAGTACTCTGGATGCAAAAAATATTTAGAGTCTACTGTATTTTGTTATGTCAAGCTATCCCTCTCGTATTTACCTAAATGACCCAGATGGGTTGCTCGTCTATTCTTGTGCCTTTAACAACACCATCCTACAGTATAAACCGTATTGGACAATGGTTCTGACCAGTGTATGCAGCTCACAAGGCCTTACAGAAGAATAAAGTATGCAGCAGACCCTCACCTCTCAATGCCCAGCTCTTTGTTGCTCATCTGCTGGACCATAACCACCACCTTCTTCTGAAAGCCCTGCCGCAGCTTGAAGAAGAACTTCTCTCGGTCCTTGGGAACTGGGCTGATGAGAGGCAGATGGGAAAGAGGAAGACAGACAGATGGATAGGCAGTTGTTGGCCTAAAGATCTGTTAAACTGTGTGTGTAGGTATGGGACTGACTTAACCCATAGCATGCATTTGTGTGTGTGCGCTCGCAGTGGCTACATGCTGACCTGTAATTGCCCTTGCTGTCATCCTCTTTGACCTCCAGTGAGACGGTGAAAGTGAAGAGGTCACTGTCCGGGGAGAGGGGCAGGGCCGAGTCCCTCTCGTCAGGGTTTGGCTTGGAGGAGCGCCGGAACGCTGTGGAAAAACTGTACAGGATCCGACTCACCTGGAGTGGAATGCGGAAGAAGGAAAAGGGAAAATATAAAATTATGATGAATGGATTTTGCTGTGGGGACAAAGTATGAATTTAATTAAATGTAAAACTATTTTAATAGGGTGGCAGATAGCGTTGGGCCACTAACCCGAAAGGTTGATGGATCGAATCCCCGAACTGACAAGGTAAAAAAAAAAATCTGTCATTCTGCCCCTGAGCAAGGCAGTCAACCCCCTGTTACCCCGAAGACGTGGATGTCGATTAAGGCAGCCCCCCACACCTCTCTGATTCAGAGGGGTTGGGTTAAATGCGGAAGTTAGAATGGTAATGTGTATTTTAGCGTGTTAGGGCGCCCTCTCCTGGTTTCTTCCAGTATAGTGAAGGCAAGTGCACATGGAGTCTATATACACTTACTCTTCATTGCACACAGGTACCAATAACAGTAAAATTGAAAATATTTTTAAAAAAAAAATCGGTTAAACACCAAAAATACATTTGACCAAACAAGCTTATGGGTCTGTAGGTTAATTTCCATAATAAAGTCAAACTAAATTGTCAAGTGTGTATTTTCACCAGTTGTCCTGCATCTTATTTATCACATGCAGACCGCATACATAGCCTAGTTTGAGGAGTGGAAAAGCCTAGCACCTGTCAGTGTGAGAGCAGCTCCTCAAAAAGCTGGTACTGGAGTGAAATACGTGCTTTTATAAGCCCAGTCATTGTGCAACATTATTAGGTGTGCTGTTTAGAACAATGTTTTCCCACCAATTACATTTTGACAAATGTTTGAAAATGATGTTTAATTAGCTGCTTTATTACAGCAGTTGCATGTTCATTAATAGGCTATAGCCTTTTGACTAAGACGATAGGCTTGCCATTGCTGCATGTTTCAGTCAGCTCTTAATGAAAAATGTCCGTTCCTTGTATGCATGCATAGTATTTTCATTTGGTCACAACATTTTACTGTTTGGAAAAAAACAGTTAATGGTTGGATAGTCTGCAGCAAATTGGACCAAAATATGCATTCCCTAAAAATAATAGAAGCCAGTACAATAGAACAGTGACTCACAGCTTCCTTGATATGGCAAGAGAAGACGTGGACCTGGAAGTCCTCTGAGCTGCGGTAGCTCTCAGTGAAGGAGAAGCAGTCACTCTCGATGGAGCCCTCCCGACCCCGGGCGCAGAACAGCACCTTGTAAATGGGGAAGGAGGCGATCTCCGTGCCTGACGCCTGGTCCACAATCCTGAGGAAGGAGAGGAAAGGGGAGATCAGGAGATAAGCAATTGCAACTATTATTGAAGGGGATAGGGGTTCCTTAAGTAGGCCCAGTCACCTTACAAACTTATGTTAATTGTTTTATTGTCATATTTTTCCATTGAGTCCAACGACATGCTCCGTTAATTTCCTCTGTTGTAATGTGTCATTATTTCAATGACAAAGGTATTTCAAGACACCTTGGTTCTTTATATAATTTCCTTTTTTCTGGTTAGGTGCAGAGAAATATCTATGATTTTATACATTAAAGTTTATTTTCTTATTTCGTGCGGTTATCTTTCTCATTCCCTAATTCCCACGGTTGGCTAGAGGATTGTTATCAATCAATTTTAATCAATTTTATTTTATATAGCCCTTCGTACATCAGCTAATATCTCGAAGTGCTGTACAGAAACCCACAGTGGCTAGGAAAAACTCCCTAGAAAGGCCAAAACCTAGGAAGAAACCTAGAGAGGAACCAGGTTATGGCTTTGTTTCTATACATTTGTCAAACCAGAGTGTAGGTGCTTACAAATGACACTGCCAATAAAGTGTGTATTCAATCGTTCAACCTTTGTTTCGATGCAATATAAATGACGCCCATTTCAGATGTGTAAGAGTTTAGCCTACTTGTTGCATAGTCATTCACACAGAATCAAGTACATGTAGCAATTATATTGAAGGCTTTAGTTTAGGTCTATGTAAATACAGGAGAAATTCCCCAGACATGAAATGCACACATAGATAACACACAGCTGTGCATTGGTGCAGTAAAGTGGTGTGGATGACTGACATGACACACGTGGGGCACAGACAGAGATGCCACTCTACTTATAGTGACCACACATGTCTCTACATGAATGACCTGACGCAGCCCCCGGGTACATTAGGCACATGAGGGTGACAGTATGGGGACTGACCTGACGCAGCCCCCGGGTACATTGGGTACATGGAGCGTGACGGGGATGGGGATGGCACTCTCTGCCCGCAGTGTGGTCATGGCTCTCTGGGCCTCGGGCTCACTGCGTGGGGCCTTCACCCATGTACAGCCCAGGTAGGACAGCTTACTGAACTGAACACTGTCCTCCTCCTGGACCAGTGGGCTGCCTGTTGCAGGACACACTGACACCTCTGAGGGGGACACAGACAGACAATAGGTCAAAGGTCACTTATTATTCAGAATGTTAGGGCAGCTCTGTGGAATAAATGGGTTGTCTGAACATCGGTAATCCTCAGTAAAATGGTACCTGAACTGAAAATGGGATAATATTTACAAAACCACAAACAGTTATTAGAAGCTAATATGATTTAGCCTTTGACGATTATAACAGTAATTTGAGGCAAAGTTTGATGCTAATGTAGAAAAGACAACCCACAATGCTAGTTTTAACATGTACTAGCCTGCCTAAATTAGTCCCCAGCAACTTGTGGAGAGAGGAAGCCAGGGTCATGTCAAACCTGTACTTGCACAGTCAGCAACAGGAAGTGAAACTAAGGACAGCACAGTCATGGCCAAAACTGTTTGTGTCACACATACACACTACTTAGAACCAGGTTGGACTGAAAATCATTTGTTGTCAAATTGATCAATGAAGTCAGGGTAACTGTATGGATCATTACAAAGCATGCTCACCCCTTCTTTTGTGTTTCCTTGGTTTAATTTTAGAGGCATTTTTTTTTTTTGACTTGGTAAAACATCTGAGTGGCTGGTAGATTTTTTAATCTACCTGCCACAGCAGCTGGTGGTCCAAAAATGTAACCTTATGCCCTGTTTGGGTCAGACAGCCATGTACAATACAGTACCAGTCAGCATACGTTGACCGTTCCTTGTCTACATGATCAATACAGTACACTCTAATACAACTACTTAGTAACAATGATATGTTTACATTATTTTTCTACTGATTTAATCTACTGCACATAAAGCATGTGAAACTATTCTTCAATCGTGTAGTGGGGCAAAAAAGTATTTAGTCATCCACCAATTGTGCAAGTTTTATGGTGGAAAATAAGTATTTGGTCAATAACAAAAGTTTCTCAATACTTTGTTATATACCCTTTGTTGGCAATGACAGAGGTCAAACGTTTTCTGTAAGTCTTCACAAGGTTCACACACTGTTGCTGGTATTTTAGCCCATTCCTCCATGCAGATCTCCTCTAGAGCAGTGATGTTTTGGGGCTGTTGCTGGGCAACACGGACCTTCAACTCCCTCCAAAGATTTTCTATGGGGTTGAGATCTGGAGACTGCCTAGGCCACTCCAGGGCCTTGAAATGCTTCTTACGAAGCCACTCCGTTGCCCGGGCGGTGTGTTTGGGATCATTGTCATGCTGAAAGACCCAGCCACGTTTCATCTTCAATGCCCTTGCTGATGGAAGGAGGTTTTCACTCAAAATCTCACGATACATGGCCCCATTCATTCTTTCCTTTACACGGATCAGTCGTCCTGGTCCCTTTGCAGAAAAACATCCCCAAAATATGATGTTTCCACCCCCATGCTTCACAGTAGGTATGGTGTTCTTTGGATGCAACTCAGCATTCTTTGTCCTCCAAACACGACGAGTTGAGTTTTTACCAAAAATGTATATTTTGGTTTCATCTGACATTCTCCCAATCTTCTTCTGGATTATCCAAATGATCTCTAGCAAACTTCAGACGGGCCTGGACATGTACTGGCTTAAGCAGGGGGACACGTCTGGCACTGCAGGATTTGAGTCCCTGGCGGCGTAGTGTGTTACTGATGGTAGGCTCTCTGCAGGTCATTCACTAGGTCCCCCCGTGTGGTTCTGGGATTTTTGCTCACCGTTCTTGTGATCATTTTGACCCCACAGGTGAGATCTTGCGAAGAGCCCCAGATCGAGGGAGATTATCAGTGGTCTTGTATGTCTTCCATTTCCTAATAATTGCTCCCACAGTTGATTTCTTCAAACCAAGCTGCTTACCTATTGCAGATTCAGTCTTCCCAGCCTGGTGCAGGTCTACAATTTTGTTTCTGGTGTCCTTTGACAGCTCTTTGGTCTTGGCCATAGTGGAGTTTGGAGTGTGACTGTTTGAGGTTGTGGACAGGTGTCTTTTATACTGATAACAAGTTCAAACAGGTGCCATTAATACAGGTAACGAGTAGAGGACAGAGGAGCCTCTTAAAGAAGAAGTTACAGGTCTGAGAGCCAGAAATCTTGCTTATTTGTAGGTGACCAAATACTTATTTTCCACCATAAATTTGCAAATAAATTCATTAAAAATCCTACAATGTGATTTTCTGGATTTTTTTTTCTCATTTTGTCTGTCATAGTTGAAGTGTACCTATGATGAAAATTACAGGCCTCTCTCATCTTTAAGTGGGAGAACTTGCACAATTGGTGGCTGACAAAATACTTTTTTGCCCCACTGTATATATGCTATAATGTACTTCTACATTGAGGTCACTGGAACAGCCAGCAAAAGCCTTGCATTTTCAGAGAGAACAAAATAGAAATGAAAATGTATGGGATTCTGTACAATGACATTTTCATGAGTTAACCATCCAATAGGCACATCCTGAACTGATTCATTGCCCTAAGGGATTGTACAGATGAGGTGTAGAGTAGTACCGGCAGGTGTGGAGTACAGCGCCAGGCCTTGGGGTTGTGTCTGTGAGCCGGGGGCTGTGGAGTTCAATGTGTCGCAAAATGTCTCGGTTCCCTCCTCTCCTGCTCCTCCACTCCGGTCCTCCATCACTACGTGGTCATCCAACAGCTCCTCCATGGCCCTCTCCAACTGTTCCTTCCCATTGCAGGACATCTGAGGAAAGGAAGGGATTGAGAGGTGAAACCCTGTGTGTTGGACTGGCTTTCAGAAGAGGCTCAAACTGTGGCTTTATACTAGAGTAATTGTATAGGAATAACCAATAGAGAAGTGTGTGTGTGTGTATTTAACAGTTGACATATGACAAATCGACCGCTAGCTGCTACATGCCCCCTAGGCACTAGACAGGAGGAGTGGTGTGGATAGGTATTAGCAACATGGTAAAAGCTCATCATAGCCCTCTGATAGGCTAGTGGAATCTCCATCATATTGCTATCCAATCCTTTTTGATCTACAGGAGAGCCAAGGGGTTAGGGGTCAATATTGGCATAGTTGTTCAGCATTGTTAGCATCTACCTTGAGTCTGGGCTTGCCCTCTGAGCCCGAGGGGGATCCTCCGGTAGACGGCTGCACCAGCACAAACTCCTCACTGGTGACAGTGGCCACTGATTCGGTGGAGCCGCTCACTTTGCCAAGCGAGGTGTTGTCCATCGTTAGCCAGGAGCCCCAGGGGCCAGCGCTCTCTGCCCCCGTCCTCTGCCACACAGCACAGCCTTCTGCTCAGCCCCCTGCTGCTGGAATCCTGGATTGGACAACACATTTCACTACATTTGGGATTGTCATGATAATATAGAAGCATAGGCTTAGCTTACATCCTCTACAGTGGGATATGGAGTAGGTAGGGACTGTCCATTTGTAATGTGTTTTTTCTATTTGCAAAGTCATCTCATGTCTGTGGCTACATTTGCCAGTTTCCTGAACAGAAAGGCCTTATTTGAAACTGGAGTGGAGAGCATAAGCTGACAGCATAGCCAAGCCTGATATTACACTGAGCCTCAAAGCCCTATGTCATCTGAAATGGAGATCATCGATTCAAAGTCAAATTACGCTTAGGCCCTGCGTTTGCTGAACAGCTCATTAACTCATTGAAGTAAACCAATCAGTTGAACAAAACAGGCATCTGCTCTTCATTGTATTTGGAAGATTTAGAGGATCATATGCTAATTTCAGACCCTTTCGTATGATTCCCGTTTGAAAAGTGCATTATTTTCTGCTATTGCGAAAGATGTCATCTAAAAATAGCCTGCGAGTTGTTTTTCCCTTAGTCTCACATCTTGACAAGATCAAATCAAACGTGTCTTGGGTGTCCGAGGTTTCGGCTGAGTGTCAGTAGTGACGGCACAAGTGTCATTGCTTTGATCCGAATAAGACACCGAGTGCACTCACTGATTTGAGTAAAAAGCCATTTCAAGTCTGTAATAACTTGCTTTAAAGTCATTCCAAAAACCAGGCAGGGGAAAGACCTATGTAGGGAAATGTTGAACAAAATGTAAAATTCAAATTTAGCCTAAAGCTTATCAAGACTACAAGCCTTGGTCTCACGCTGTAGTAATGACCTTAAGATGGTTAGAATGAATAGCAGAGCTGTTCTCATAACTGGGCAAACACAAAACCCTTCTTCCGAAGATAAACGTACCTTGAATTTCAGCAGACACAGCGACCGTCAGGAGTTGCTAGTAGCCTGGTAGAGGCGCTACTTGGTTACTTTAGTGCTAACACAAGTTTGCTAGCCAGTATCCACCTACGCTAACACTGACTAACATGTGGAGTAGGTGAACCTACATGTAGTGAGAGTCACTGACTCCTATTGGTGAAAAACCACAGCACACAGCCAGTTTCCCACTGAGGCAACAGACAGTCATGTGCTCCCATCACACTCATTCAATTATGTACATTACAATCTGCAGAGGAGGACAATTATGTATGTTCCCAGCAAAGGTGTAAAAGTACCAAATTGTCATGCTTGAGTAAAGACACATTAATAGAAAATGGTAAGTAAAAGTCACCCAGTAAAATACTACTAGAGTAAGTCAAAGTATTTGGTTTTAAATATACTTAAAACCTGTTTGGGATAGGGGGCAGCATTTTCACGTTTGGATGAAAAGCATGCCCAGAGTAAACTGCCTGCTACTCAGTCCCAATTGCTAATATATGCATAATATTAGTAGATTTGGATAGAAAACACTCTGAAGTTTCTAAAACTGTTTGAATGATGTCTGTGAGTATAACAGAACTCATATGGCAGGCGAAAACCTGAGAAAAATCCAAACAGGAAGTGGGAAATCTGAGGTTTGTTGTTTTTCAACTCTTTGCCTATCGAATATACAGTGTCTATGGGGTCAAATTGCACTTCCTAATGCTTCCCCTAGATGTCAACAGTTTTTAAAACCTTGTTTGAGGCTTCTACTGTAAAGGAGGGGATTGAGTGGGGATGGTCTGGCAGAGTGCCATGAGCTGACCACGCGCGTTCACGTGAGAGTTAGCTTGAGTTCCATTGCATTTCTGAAGACAAAGGAATTCTCCGGCTGGAACATTATTGAAGATTTGATAAAAACATCCTAAAGATTGATTCTATAATTCATTTGACATGTTTCTACGAACTGTAATATGACTTTTGTTTTTACTTTGTCTTAACTAAGCGATCGCGCATTGAGCATTTGAATTACTGGGCTAAACGTGCGAACAAAAACGAGGTATTTGGACATAGATTATGGATGTTATTGAACAAATCATTTATTGTGGAACTGGGATTCCTGGGAGTGATGAGGACCAAAGGTAAGTGAATATTTATAATGCTATTTCTGACTTGTGTTGACTCCGCAACATGGCGGGTATATGTTTGGCTTGTTTTGGTCTCGGAGCGCCGTACTCAGATTATTGCATGGTTTGCTTTCTCCGTAAAGCTTTTTTGAAATCTGACAAAGCGGTTGCATTAAGGAGAAGTATATCTATAATTCTCTGGTTAATACTTGTATCAAAGTTTATTATGAGTATTTCTGTAAATTGATGTGGCTCTCTGCAAAAATCACCGGATGTTTTGGAATTACTGAACATAACGCACCAATGTAAACAGATTTTTCGATATAAATATGAACTTGATCGAAAACATACATGTTTTCCCGGGAGTGTCATCTGAAGAATATCAAAGGTTAGTGATTAATTTTCTCTCTATTTCTGCTTTTTGTGACTCCTCTCTTTGGTTGGAAAATGGCTGTATGCTTTGTGACTAGTTGATATGTTGTGCTTTCGCCAAAAAGCCTTTTTGAAAATCGGACACTGTGGTTGGATTAATGAGAAGTTTCTTTAAAATGGTGTCTAATACTTGTATGTTTGAGAAATTTTGAATTATGAGATTTCTGTTGATTGAATTTGGCGCCGTGCAATTTCATTGGCTGTTGGCGCTAGCGGAACCACGTTGTTACGCACGCCTCTGAGAAGAGGGAACGCAACACCCTGCTACAACTCAACTCCCCGTGAAGTGAAAAGAGGTATGAACTGCAGGTGCGAGAAAGGACGACAAAGGCAGAATTTACCGTTACTAGGATTTATTTCCTACACGGTAATATGGGGAAAAGGGGCTTGACGGAACCAAAGGAAAGAAAGTAAATATCAAAGGGGTCAGCGCTCCAATCATCAATTAGCCATTGAGTCGACCAATCAGCTGGTTGGGGAGAACTCAGGAAGCTATCTCCTGAAAACACACACACACTCTAATAAAAAAGCTACAACACAGAAACTGGGGAACGTAACACACGTTCCCAGACAAGTTAAGTTTCAAAATAAAATGGCATTGCTAACACAAACTTAAGTAAAAATCATTCCTCATCTGTTACAATCCCTTAGGGCAATGAATCAGTACAGGATGTGCCTATTGGATGGTTTAAGTTAACTCGTGAAAATGTAATTGTACAGAATCACATATATTAAACAAGATAGGAAAATGTGAGGAATTTGAAATTATTTATACTTAAGTATATTTTAAACCAAATACATTTAGACTTTTACTCAAGTAGTATTTTACTGGGTGACTTACTTTAGTCATTTTCTATTAAGGTATCTTTACATTTACTCAAGTATGACAATTTTCCACCACTGCATGTGGCTGGTGGTTATAGCATTTCTTTCACATGACCCATCAATTTAGACTAGCGTGTCTGGGTAAGTGTGATCTAATACTTATAGAATATTTTTATCTGGACACTTTGTTTACCTGGAATGTTTCCTTATTGTATGCTACTACCACTTCTAGTCTTAATCTTTACTACACTACTCACTGTTTAGCACATGAACTCACATGTGAAACCATAAAGAGATGGGTGGGGCTGGCTTAAGAGTGTGAACAATGCTGAATGGGTGTAGATAAAGGAGAGCTCTTCAGTAGGTACCAAAACATTCAAAAGGCCTTTTTCTCAAAAGTGAGTTTACAAGTTTATCAACTTGCAAAGCAGAATTACTTTCCCATTGTTCCTCAAATGCAGTGAATGATATACCATTTTGTAGCTCTGAGTCTCTACTTGTATCCAATGTAAAAAACACAATTTCAAATGTTGCTACATAAGACTGAATGCAGGTGGTGAGTCACATTTTAGAACTCATTCTCAATAGAAAAATGATTAAAATTCACATTATTCAAATACATTGATGAAGTTCAGTATTCCAATGCACTTGGAATACTACCTATATCAGATATCTAGAAACTTAATAAAATAAACTCAAACAAACACAGTGATGTGTGTGGTGGTGTGAAAGCCCTGTGAGAGCCATGTACAGTGATTTCATTAATTATTCAGACAGCTTGACTTTTTCTGCATTTTGTTAGGTTATAGCCTTATTCTAAAATGTATGAATTTATTTTTTGCCTCAATCTATTTTAACACATTTTTTAAAAGTTAAACGTCTCATTTACAAGTATTCGGACCCTTTACTCAGTACTTTGTTGAAGCACCTAGAGTCTTCCTGGGTATGACGCTACCAGATGTATGATCAAATTCAAATCATGATTCTCCTTACAAAAAACAAAAGAAATTATAAACTACAAAAATGTCCATAAATTATAATTCACATTTCATGTTGCGGCAGGATTATTTTCCTGCTGTAGCAAACTGTCTGGTAGTCTGAGGACAATTCATTATTTTCTCCCACAGTTGGACAAAACTCAAAGACAAGATATGCACCACTGATGACCCAGAAAGCCTCAAGATTTGTGCGTCTCAAAACAAAAAAATACAGTTTCTCCATCCTCCATTGAATGACAGTTTCAACTCCATCATTATACCCCATGTAAAATGTAAGACTCATGTTAAGGGGTTGTGTTAAGTTCAAGGAGGTGGTGAGGTTGGCTTGAATGGAGGTTTGGAAGTGTCATCTTCCTGGGGTTTGGGGGGGGTCTGGGTGGAGCGTGGAGACGCTCCCAGCTGGAATTCTGTGGTCTGGTGCTTTAGGGTCCGGGATGATTAAAAATAGGGTCTCCCCTCCTCACAGGAAAAAAAGATGGAAAACCACTGTGGAAAACAGTGGCCATCTTTAATTAAGGCCATGTCAGTGGGACTGTGGTCAGAGAAGGGGGCTCATCACCATTAGGGTTAGCAGAAGAGAATTGTGAAATCATTCAGGGAGATCATTACAGAGGGTTGCTGGGTACCCATGTGGTAAGGAAAATGGGGACATTGTGGCGGAAGTTGGCTACCGCAAGCTTCTCCATAAATCTCTTTGACCAACATCACGCAGTCTTTATTGTGATTTGTTTCAACGTGTTCTTTAAAACATCCGACTGTCAGCCATACGAGTGAGTGATCTTCGGGCTGGGGCTCTTTGTTACATCATCCTAATCACAGCTCTGACCTAGCTTTGATTCTAAGCTCTTTGAGCAAATTAAGTCTTCATCATCTCTCCAGTTACAGATCATACATCATCAAATCATTGTTTTGGTCACGTACAAATACTTTGCAGATGTTATCGCAGGTACAGCAACATGCTTGTGTTTCTAGCACCAAAAGTGCAGTAATACCTAACAATACAAAATTAATACAACAATAAAAAAAGATTATATGATGGGTGTATAGACATGGACAGTATATGAATAGAAAATGTGTCTTCAGAAAGTGCACTCCCAGATAGGCCTAGTTAAACATTTCCTGTTCTTCCTCTTGTTCGTCCGTGTGCGGTTATCTGAACTCAACTTTTTCACACATATTTACCAACACAATCATCACTGCACAGTAGTGATAAGCTATCTATAGGGTAAAATGTAGCCTACTGGTATGCTACAGGTCTAGGCCAGGTTTCCCAAATAGGCAGACCGAGGGCCAAATTCATCTCAGGGTTGATTGTATTTGGCCCACCAAGTTTTTTTTTTTTAACTTTATTTTTTTTTAATTTAACGACTTAAGACATAAATCTTCAGGAAATCAGCTCAAGTGATTTAAACTTAGGAAATCTGTTTCCGGGTATTGCCACGCATAAATGGAGAGGCATACGTGATCGTATCCCAAAGTAATCAAGGATTTTTTTTATTTATCAGTTTGCAAGAATTCCAAACGGATAGTATTTGACAATCAATTTGCAGTGTACAAATTATTTATAACTACGTCCCCTCTCATTTTTGGTGCACTGAGCAAAATTTGAGCCTTTGGTGCGGAAACTTTAACATTGTGAACATTTTGAGCAACTTCAGGCGCAACTTACAGTGAAGACTGAGGCTGTAACCTTACAGTTTGACAGTAGCCAGCAGGCTATTGTAGCTATTTGAGCATAATGTAGGCCTACCAACAAAACCAATGGAGCAAATCCCATAACATTTTCATGTGGAAATAGAAATCAAAAGCTATGATATAGTCTACAATAGCCGATACGTGACACGTTTAAGGAAACTAGGCGTATGTCGCGGGTCACTACTTCACATGAGCTATTTGATAGTATTCTGTGTTTTATATCAAAATGCATTTTTTCGCAGAAATTCCTTCTGGAACATGTGAACTTTCATGTGCCTTAAACTTGTCTGCCATCTGTAAATACGAATAAAATTGTTAAATTACAAGGTTTAGCCACAGAAAAAAAACAGCAACCTTCCCACTAGCCATGATTGGCTGAGATAATGAGTGGACTGGACATGCCGAGAAATGAGTTTGGATTGGTCTGCCATATAGCACCATTTGTTTACTTGAGCTAGTCAGTATGTAATACTGTATATTGCTGCTTTAAAAAATATATATATTGCGTAGTAGAACTGCATAAGTGTTGCTCTCCACTTTCTGGAGGACTGAGTTTTGAAATCAGTGGAATTAGAGTATGATAGCGAAGGAGAAAATAACTCTCCGGATTACATCTTCAAACTAAGGGCAACCATGGCATCCGTGACAGGGAGAAGTATCCAACCATGATGTATACAGGTAAAATAGTCTAGCTAGCTACATGTTCAGATTACACATTTCTAATTTTGACAAAGTCATTTTCATTTCAAGTTAAAGTGTACTGTTAGCTAACGTTAGCTGGCTGGCTCGCTAGCTAATGTTACGTGTATGATCTTAGTATTCGTATCTCAGATCCATTTGCTTGGCTAGTTATACCCTAATGTTAGCTAGCTAACATTGAACCTGGTTGGTTAACTACCTGCAGATTCGTGCAGGGTAGTAACATCATGAGTTGGGATTATGGTTCATTGTTTACCTAGCTAGCTAGAAGTCTTAGCAAAAGACTGCACTATGCAAGTGTCCATTTTAATAGAATTTCACTGCGACGACTATTGGCTTGGGTGCTTGACTGCTGTTAGGACAGAACGCTCGGATCAACCCTTAAAGATGGGTGGAGCTAAAGCTCGAGGGTGTGAACGATTCTGAATGGGTGTAGACAGAAGAGCTCTCCAGTAGGTACAAAAACATTCATAGTCTATTTTCTCAAAAGTGAGGTTACAAGTTTATCAACTTTCCCCACTGTTCCTCAAATGCAGTATATAATATACCAATTAGTAGCTCTGTGTATCTGCTTTTATTCGATGTAAAAAAAAAAAAAACTAAAATTTTGCTACATAAGAACGAATCAAGGAGGTCAGTCACATGTGGTGTGTTCAATGCAGATCTACATTGCATGAGACTTAACATTTTTACATTATGAAGGGCTTGACATTAATTTTTTTTAATTGGTTGTTAAATTACAAGGTTTAGCCACAGAAAAAAACAGCAACCTTCCCACTAGCCATGATTGGCTGAGATAATGAGTGGACTGGACATGCAGGGTAGTAACATGCAGGGCAGTAACAACATGCAGGGTAGTCAGACAAATAGGTGACTGTAAATTGCAAGAAACCACTTTACTAAATAAAATGTATTATTACCATACAAACTCAGCAAAAAAAGAAACGTCCTCACTCAACTGCGTATATTTTCAGCAAACTTAACATGTGTAAATATTTGTATGAACATAAGATTCAACAACTGAGCCAAACTGAACAAGTTCCACAGACATGTGACTAACAGAAATGGAATAATGTGTCTCTGAACAAAGGGGGGGGTCAAATTCAAAAGTTACAGTCAGTATCTGGTGTGGCAACCAGCTGCATTAAGTACTGCAGTGCATCTCCTCCTCGTGGACTGCACCAGATTTGCCAGTTCTTGCTGTGAGATGTTACCCCACTCTTCTACCAAGGCACCTGCAAGTTCCCGGACATTTCTGGGGGGGAAAAGGCCCTAGCCCTCATCCTCCGATCCAACAGGTCCCAGATGTGCTCAATGGGATTGAGATCCAGGCTCTTCACTGGTCATGGCAGAACACTGACATTCCTGTCTTGCAGGAAGTCACGCACAGAACGAGCAGTATGGCTGCTGGCATTGTCATGCTGGAGGGTCATCTCAGGATGAGCCTGCAGGAAGGGTACCACATGAGGGAGGAGGATGTCTTTCCTGTAACGCACAGCGTTGAGGTTGCCTGCAATGACAACAAGCTCAGTCCGATGATGCTGTGACACACCGCCCCAGACCATGACGGACCCACCACCTCCAAATTGATCCCGCTCCAGAGTGGTGAGGACCTGCCGTACAATAGACCTACAAGCCCTCAGTCCAGCCTCTCTCAGCCTATTGCGGACAGTCTGATCACTGATGGAGGGATTGTGCGTTCCTGGTGTAACTCGGGCAGTTGTTGCCATCCTGTACCTGTCCCGCAGGTGTGATGTTCGGATGTAACAATCCTGTTTAAGTGTTGTTACACGTGGTCTGCCACTGCGAGGACGATCAGCTGTCCATCCTGTCTCCCTGTAGAGCCGTCTTTGGTGTCTCACAGTACGAACATTGCAATTTATTGGCCACATCCGCAGTCCTCATGTTCCTTGCAGCATTCCCAAGGCACGTTCACGCAGATGAGCAGGGACCCTGGGCATCTTTCTTTTGGTGTTTTTCAGTATAAAGGCCTCTTTAGTGTCCTAAGTTTTCATAACTGTGACCTTAATTGCCTACCGTCTGTAAGTTGTTAGTGTCTTAACGACCGTTCCACAGGTGCATGTTCATTAATTGTTTATGGTTCATTGAACAAGAATGGAAAGCAGTGTTTAAACCCTTTACAATGAAGATCTGTGAAGTTTTGGATTTTTTTACAAATTATCTTTGAAAGACAAGGTCCTAAAAAAGGGGCGTTTCTTTTTTTGCTGAGTTTAGTAGGCTACCCCTCTGCCTATTGACCTATTTACATATTCAAGCCTGTCTCAAAATACAACTTTGTCCCTTTAATTAAGACAGACTTTTTACCTGACTGGTTTTTCAAAGACAATTTGAAAATATTGCTTACACGTTTTGTGCTCTTGTAGGAAGCAGTAAATCCCCATTGCTGCCCTATGCTTATCTATAACTGGACTTATAACTAGCAAAGAATATCAACAAATTCACACATGCGCAGCTCTGAACTGATCTGAAACGCGCATTCACAGTTTGTTGCATTGAAAAGAAGCTGATATGTTGATTCGATCACAGAAGAAACATTGATCAATATATTTCAGCCCACAGCTGAATGTAATTTGGGATCCCTGCCATGGGCTAAATATTGCACAACAAATCTAGAATTTCTCACTACAGCGTGGGCTATATTTAAGCTAGGGTGTGGTGACGGCAATGAGCACGTCAACAGACCTTACAACATACAACAATACTGATGCAATTTAACTGACCTAACTGGGCGTGTGCATAAGCTACCTTACAGGAGAAACTGGCAACTTGTACTGCCCAAATAAGACAAACGCTCTGCACCCGACCCTTTAAAACCAGTTAGCACACCCTAGGCCACTTACACGCACAACAAACTAGGCTATTCGTCAGGGAAAAATTAAAGTCCACCCTGTACTTAATACTACAATAAACTATAGTCTAGCCAAACACAATAGTAAAACCTGCACACATTGAAGCGTCCATCGAAAACGACTGAGCTGACCCGTTGAGGTCAAGTCTGAATCATATTAGGTGGGGTAACAACTTCACATTTCCTTGCCTTGCATCTCCTTCCAGTTGATGGGCGAACGGCTGTCTACAGCCAGGGGCTATGACATCATAGGCTAGCTGATAGGTTACAGCAAATTTCCTGCCTCTGGGAAATAAGTCTCAGTGTGGTAGGGTACACACAGGCCCGTCACCGATGCTTGGCTTGACACAGGATTTGACTAAGTGTGCATCCTCTAGTCCAGTGTTTCCAACTCCAGGTCCTCCAGTACATGTTGGGGTCGGACAAACTCACCTGAGTCAACTCAATGATCAGGTGTGCTTGTCCGAGGCTTCAACATGTACCTTTGGGGGTTCTGGAGGACTTGAGTTGGGAAACACCGCTCTAATCTAGCACACTTTGGTGAGAAACCACAGAATGAAAGACAAAGGGTAAAAAAAAACATGTTCCCTGCATGTAGCTTACTTCTCTAAGCAATTCTGAAAATATTGTTCTTCCAATGAATACCGAACACTACTTCTACTAGGCTAGAAGCCCGTGTACTCATTTGTAAATGTAACTAGGCAAGTCAGTTAAGAACAAATTATTATTTAACAATAAATGACGGCCTACCCTAACCTGGATGACACTGGGCCATTTGTGCACCGCCAGATAATGGCCAATTGTGATACAGCCTGGGATCAAACCAGGGTCTGTAGTGACACCTCTAGCACTGAGATGCAGTGCCTTAGACCATTGCGCCGCTCATAAACAGCATAATACTAGGGTGCCATATTTTTCTTAAGTTGTAGGCGAGGTTACATCATGTTGAGACGCCCCAACTAACTAGTCTGTTCAGCTGGTTTGCACAACAATGTTCAGTCTGCTATTGACTCCATACAGTATTCCTTTACCCAAGTTAGGTTATTCAAGACAAAACCTTGAGTTGTATGTCTGTATGTCTCTCTCAATGTGTATGTGTGTGTCTCACACACAGACACTGCAAATGTGGACTTAAAATGCAAATAGGGGTGGGCAATATATATCACAACATTTTTCACAGTATTTGATGTTTTTGAATAAACCCGTTCTAAATTTGCTTTATAAGTAGTGCATGACCTCAGGGTGGCAACATACATTCTAAGTGATTTCAATGAGTCTTTCTCCATTCTGATTGTTTTATACTGTTCAATCCAATTTCCACTAAAATGTATTCAGCATTTCATCCATTTCCTGCACTCATCGCAACAAGGTTGTCAAACATATTTGCATCTGACCATGTAAACAGAGTGAACGGCAAATGCTTGTGACTGATCAATCAACAACTGCTCTCCTTGAGTGACAGCGGGTGAGGGAAGCGGAACGCAAGAGGAAGGGGAGAGAGACGACTCAAATAGCAAAACAGAGTAAACATATGTATTTTTTCACGGACGTTACATGCAGAGGAGTGGCGTATCACATTTAACAAATATTGAAATACTGGTGTAGAAACCTAGCAGGTAATGTAAAACCCAAACCAGACTGTGCATTAATACTAGTAAAAAGTCAAATATGCCACCCAGTCCCAAATGCAAACATCAGGTGCTTTATTAGGAAAGGGGAGACCGAGTCCATTTCACAACTGAATGCGTTCAACCCGAAACGTGTCTTCCGCATTAAACCCAACCGCTCTGAATCAGTGTGGATCCATTACGCCTTCGATCACACAGACAGTGTCATTGCATTTTGGTACACCAGAAGTACATTCATTTCCAATTGAACGCTGCGTTTGCTTTTCAGCATTGCGTTGCAGAGCGTTGTGTGGTGCATAAGTTGGCTTTATCTAACGTATGCATAAAACTGTATGGGTAGACGTCTTGACAAAAATAGTAGCAGAAAGTGAATCTTATACTTTTGTTACACACATATCCAGATGATGCTGCGTACAATTTTGCGCAATGACTATCGGTGTGATCAAGGTGTTAGTGCGAAGCCACAGTTCAGTAGCTGCGCGTCACTTCACTATAGTAAACAACTCCACTACCGTATCTGTTCTTCTGGTAAGAGGTCATTGTAAAACTAAACCAGCTTGTGAAATAAGGTTGTTTGCACTATCCGAGTCAGGGTGCTGAGGTAAGATGGGTTTCTCAACTCCAGGATCTGTAAATCTCTATGGATTTGGGTTGCTAGTACTGTGGGATGAGCGTACCTCCGACTACATCAAGTCGCTGTCAGTCGATACGAGGAAACAGTCGTTGGTTTTATTTGACTAAAGTTTTATTTAAAAATATGTTTTTCAGCAAACACAAAGACACGCAGCTAGAGGACAAACATAGGTACACCGCCAGGGTTTAAGAACTTACATTTTTACAAGTATCAACTGACAGCGACTCAATATAGTCGGAGGTTCAGTTCAACTCCATTGATGTGATGTACATTGTGTTCTTATAAATGTCAACTTACAATTACATTCCTAAACTACAGACTTTTTTTTTGGAGGTTATAGTGCATTTAGACAATCGAGACAGATACCATCAATGTGTAGAAATGGATCCTGCAAGTGAATTCTATTAAAACTAATTATAGATGGGTGCGGCCACAATCCAAACTTTTTAGCATACAAGCTGTCAACATTCGGTGTCCAGTTTGTTCATTTCACACTATCCCTAATTGTCCAGGATCAATTTCCCACCGACTTATGAGCCGATACTATCAGACCTCGAATCAGTGATATGGTAACTGCAAGCCTCACCAGTGTCACGTGAATGGATAATAAGGTCCAACTGAGGTGAAGTAGTTGAAAAGCAAGTTACTGGTTAGCTAGCTAGTTAAGTTAATCAATCAAATGGTTCTGTGCTAGTCAGGTTCTGCTCTTTCTCCACCTCTACAATCCCCACAAACAGTGTTTACATAAACTATGCAACTAACGTTAGCTGCACAAGCTAACTACTGTTACAACATACGAAATGTATTATTTGTAGTTAGTTAACTAGTTATAGTAGCTGAGTTTACTCAACGGATCTAAAATAGAGCTACCTAGTTAAGGTAACTCGATTACAATGGTAGTAACGAAAAAACGGTAACGTACTCTACCAATTACAAAGGAAGGAAAATAACGTTAATTAGCTAGCGAGCCTCTCAAAGCTGGCAGGTAGTTCATAGTAGAGAAAAATATGACAAAATGGTAAGCTAACGTAGCAAGCTAGCGAGCGAGGTTAACGTCCAAATTATGTATTTGGCCGAAAATTACTATTATTTAACACCGTTAAACTATCATAAACGGGACTGTAAAACCAGAAATGTCACAACATAACTATGTCACAGCACATATACTGGGCAACAGGAAGTGCCTAAAAGGCCATCTGTGCTAGCCATGCTAGTGTGGCTAACACTAGCTAACCTGTTAGCTATGAATCAAAACAGTTCACCCACACCAGATAGAAAGTGGTGCAAGCTCACGCAAGAAATTGTCAGAACAAAGTCGCATAATAACCTAAAAATGTAAGAAATCATATCAAATTGTCCTTTTCGTCACACGCAATTGTCGAAGCTGAATGTCTTCAGAAGGTAAATAGCTAACAACTTACTTGTTTAGAGTAAACACCTCCGGATAAATAGCAAACGTTAACTGCCAAGTTGCAGCAGCACCGCACACTCACCGCTCCTCCGCGAGCCACACTGGTCCGTGCGCGTTCACGGCGCAGTCAACCCTGGTTCTATCAGAGAGGAAGAGGTAAAGAGAGAGGTCCAACTCGACGAAATATGTGTCTCCCTCCAGCAGGTGGCGTTTTATCGCCCACCAAGCAAGTCTATTTTCTATGGAGCTCAATAAGTGTCGAATTTGGTCCCCAAGAAATTGCATAGCTTATTTCCTTACGTGAGGTTTATTTGTTTGAATAGAAGTCCCGTACGCTTAGGTTGTTACGATTCTTTTACATATTTTTTTTTATATATTTTTTTATTATAACATTTCAAATTACAACAACACCTGACATCCCCGTAGAACACGTGACATTCCTTAACTTTGAGGGGAAAAAACTTTATATCGGAGTTGTCATGAGATGGCTATGCATTATAATGTAATGAGGCTATGCATCTATCCATTGAATACAGACGGTTTTGACGTCAACAACCCTCATCGAATATTCAAAAAAGTAAAACAATTATTAGATGAATCCACTAAATAAAAAAATTATTTGACGTTTCCACCAATACAAAGAAATGATTGGCGGGAGCTAGACAGCCAGCTGTGCCGCTTTGTGGACAATTACAAGGGTGGAGAGACAAGTATCTTGTCAGTATATCCATAATCTTTGACTTAATTCAATGTTGTAAACCCTGGCTTGATGATGCTATGTATTGGCCATTGAAAGGTTTGGTAGCCACCGGTCGGCCAATTCTACAGTATTTCAAATAAATATTTAAAGGACAAAATTGCATGCATGTATTTAAGTATTGTGTTGCTGTAGTGGGGACAGTAACATTAGTAATCTAAATTTTTTCTTGTTTTATTTGAATATTTAGCTCACATAATATAATTGAAAAGTATGCATTAAGGTGTCTGTAATAGAATAAACGTGGCAATATCAAATGTAGACATTCATAAATGCATTTCTCTAGCTTCCAAAATATGTTTTATAACGGTGGGGGAGTGCCAACATGGAGGCACGGTGACTTCGAAACAACGCCCCCTATCAGTCATCTCTAGTGTATATTTAAATCAATGCTTTTATTACTCTCATTTGATTCGATTCTGGGAGAGAAATGGTGGTAGTGTGATATAATTTATTCATTGCAACATTTTTGGTAGGCTAAATATGAAAACAGAAAGTTGGGAAATGCTGCAGACCACTGCAATACATTGTTGTTACATCCACTAAATTGGAAGTTGCCTATGGGCTTGTTTTTAGATACCTTGAGCAGGCTGTGTGTGTGTGTGTGTGTGTGTGTGTGTGTGTGTGTGTGTGTGTGTGTGTGTGTGTGTGTGTGTGTGTGTGTGTGTGTGTGTGTGTGTGTGTGTGTGTGTGTGTGTGTGTGTGTGTGTGTGTGTGTGTGTGTGTGTGTGTGTGTACACAATATGGACAACAAATATACTTCAAGCAGTTATAAATCTTTAATTGTCAAAAGGTAACAATGTGAAATAATTTTTTTGTTTGTTTCTCTTTTAATATTTCACCCTTTTGTTTTAGCATAGTATATATTTTTTTATCTGTTAGGTATTTTATGAATAACCTAAACCAACAGGAATTAAATATGAAAATGTATCCTTATGGGGCATGTAATAGATATTCTCAATTGAAATGTTTTGTCTTTGTTTGGATTTAAATTGACAGATTTATAGAAGCTTTTGAACAGACACACACTTTTCACCCCTTTTTAAAGAGCAAATAAACACTAGAAACAACGTTCTAACACACAACTGCTTTTTCATGGACAATCATTTTTAGAACAGCTTCCTGCTTCAATCTACATCTTACAGCATTTTTTCCAATATATGCATTCCTTTAGTTAATGTTGGACAAAAATACAAGTACAAGCCTTGCACTGGTGCAAAAAACGTATAACATCTAATCAAAAGTGTAAGGACTTAATTGACAAATGTATGTTTATGTTGGTATCGTTGTATCCATATGAGCATTGCTGTTGTCACAGGTATGATAGGGTATAGGACTTCTCAGCTCTATACAGAAGTAGCTGATCAGGGTGCTTTTAGAAACCTATAGTAAAATTAGTATCACCCTATCATACATGTCTGTCATTTTTTGCTGTTTCACACTAAAACATAAAA
The DNA here is from genome assembly GCF_029448725.1 of Salvelinus fontinalis. Lineage (NCBI taxonomy): Eukaryota > Metazoa > Chordata > Actinopteri > Salmoniformes > Salmonidae > Salvelinus > Salvelinus fontinalis. Next base: position 50,154,261 of record NC_074676.1, read on the forward strand.
AGACACCAGGGCAAAAATAATATCATACATGGCAAGCAATGTTGTCTAATAATTGGTTAAAAAATGAGTGCCATATAACAAGGTTAATAATTATGTATTTTGTTACCAATTACATAAATATTGTATTTCAAGTTTTTCATAAGTTGAAATAAACACTCAAGTGTGTAAATACATGGATGTGTACAGTTCATAGAATCAACAATTAGATGATCAGAAGAGTGCGGACACCAAATGGCACAAACTACATCTAAATCATACCAGACTTACACGTCCCAATTCAAAATGCATCATGACCGAATCCAAAAAGTCATCAGCCAGTTAATCAAAGAGACAAACAAATAAAAATGCTTTCAATGCATTTGGTAATATATAAATTTACAACTTTTTACATCATTGTCAATAAAGAGAAATACAATTTGAACTGTACTGTAGCTTCAGTGTTCTGCACAAAGAATGGTAGTCCACTCAATGACACAGGTGCAGAGACAGACAAATCATCACTAACTGCAATACTGCATCACCCACTTACAAAATGCCCCTGTCCTGACTTGAAAACTATCTTTAAACTGTAATATTCTAGTTATTATATTATGTGATCAAATTCCATTGTCTCAAAAGTAGCCAGTAGGCTACATACCTCTTTCAATAACATAAAACAATAGTCTTTCAATAGTTCCAGTTACATATGACAAACATTTGGAGGGAAAAAAACATACAAGCTGGATAGCTGCATTGTTTAACTTTTCTCTCCAACCAATTCGGGTTTTGCGTGCATAGAACTTGCATAGAGAAAGCTCTGAAGGAGTTAGGGTCTCTTCACTATTTTTGCTATGTTCATTTTCTTCTGATTACCTTCACTTGAAAATGTAATTTGCTTTTTTTTGTAGTTCAGAATCAAAGAGAATCTCTTTTGGCAGATACAGGGAAATGACAAGAGTAGGTCCAGGTAAAACCACGATATAGATAGCCCTCGAACAGTGAAGATTAGAATCCCACACACTACCTCGCCAGACAGCGTATTGTTCTTGGTCTATTGAACACTAAGGGATGCTCCCTGCCTCTGTATTACAGGAGTCTAGTTTTTAATTCAACAGCAACAAACATGATAGCTACCTCTGTTTAAAAAACAATACTGTTTGAGTGTACTCAAATCCAGCTGGAAGCTAGCTGACACAGTGTAGGGAGAAAGAACAAGGAAGTGCATGACCAGGTCAAAGGGTCAACGCTCTGTGTTGTCTCTCAATGCTCCTTTTTCATCCTCTTCTCTTTAGTTGTCAGCAGAGAGACACAGTGGCTACCAGAGACTACCCTCATAAAAACATAGTCATTTACCAGTCTCTTTTATCCAAAGCAATAATGAACAAATATTCTGTGTACAGTGCATGGCCTATACAGGGATTGAGCTCACAACCCTGCAGTAGAAAACACGACGCTCCAACCAAATGAGCCAACAGGACATCGGAAGTGGGTCACACGTCTGTACTTATAGCGCGAGTGTTGGTGTAGAAGTCCGGTGCTGGGTTGCTGCGATGCTGGCTGGTGCTCAGCAGGGAGCCATGCAGGGAGGGCAGGGCGAGAGCCAGCGCTGGGTTCTCATAGTGCGTGGGCATGTAGGTGATGCGCTCGCCGCCGTTGTGCATCTCGTCGGTGGTTCTGATATAGAAGGGTGATTCGTAGGGCGAACAGGTGGGGCAGTAGTTACGAGGGGGGCCCGTGGCGTGGGAGGCAGGGAGTTCCGGGGAGAGGGAGAGGGGAGTGACGGCTGTCCTGTCCACCCTGGGAGCACTGCATGCGTTGCAGGCAAAGTGGGGCTGCGTGGCGGAGCTGGTGTCCCCTTCTGACCCATTCTTCTTACAGCAGTAATACTGAAAGGCAGAGGGGGAGAGGGAGGGAGACGGAGAGAGGGATGTTGTGACAGTAAATAAGTGAACAGAGACTGTAGTGATTCTGAGGCTTAATATCTCTCTCTCACACACCTACCTGGAGTCTACAGTAACAGAGCACTGCTATGATACACAAGAGTATCACCGTGGCGAGAATTCCTCCGGTTATGACAACAGTTCCAGCTGTCATCCGACCAGCTCTCCATCAAACTCTGAAGGCACAGGAAGTGGCATAATCATCACAGATGGCCACTGGACCAACGTTCAGTAGGACACAATGTAGCAAAATGTTTTGTAACGAAAACGAGAATGTGTGTTCTAACGATACATGTTCAGGTAGTACCTTCCCATTTCATTCAGAACATGACCCAGATGAACTGAATACTATAAAACATTAATATATTGTTCAATGGCAGTGTTTCCCTATCCTGGTCCTGGGGTGCGCATTTTTGTTTTTGCCCTAGTACACTTCATTCAACTAATCATCTCCTCATCAAGCCTTTCATTTGAATCAGGTGTGTGAGTGCTAGGACCAGGATTGAAAACCCCTGTTCTAGGGAAGAAATTGGAACTCTCATTCAGCAAAGTGTGCAATAAAACCTGTAAGAGAGAAGATCATGGGCAGTACAATGATCTCAGACAATGTCAATGATTAGTATACGGCAACATGCCTGCTTGTAATGTACAGTAGCCTTCTGTAACAGTGGAGCTGTTCTCCTCTCTTACTACTATTTCATTTCATTACTTGTTTGTTTTTTATTGGGCCAGAACATTTGTATTCTCAATAGCATCTCATTTGATAAGAGAATGGGGGGGAGGGGCTAAGACTCGATGACAGCTCAGCCCCTGTGTACTGTACTCACATCAGAAGATTGTTCTGGGGGTAGGAGAGGAAACCCCGGGGCAGGAGAGGAAACCCCAGGGCGGAAGAGGAAACCCTAGGGCGGGAGAAGAAACCCCAGGGCGGGAGAGGAAACCCTAGGGCAGGAGAGGAAACCCCAGGGCAGAAGAGGAAACCCTAGGGCGGGAGAAGAAACCCCAGGGCGGGAGAGGAAACCCCAGGGCGGAAGAGGAAACCCTAGGGCGGGAGAAGAAACCCCAGGGCAGGAGAGGAAACCCTAGGGCGGGAGAGGAAACCCCAGGGCGGAAGAGGAAACCCTAGGGCGGGAAAGGAAACCCTAGGGCGGGAGAGGAAACCCCAGGGCAGGAGAGGAAACCCCAGGGCAGGAGAGGAAACCCCAGGCCGAAGAGGAAACCCCAAGGCGGGAGAGGAAACTCCAGGGCGGGAGAGGAAACCCCAGGGCGGAAGAGGAAACCCTAAGGCGGGAGAAGAAACCCCAGGGCGGAAGAGGAAACCCTAGGGCGGGAGAAGAAACCCCAGGGCGGGAGAGGAAACCCCAGGGCGGAAGAGGAAACCCTAGGGCGGGAGAGGAAACCCCAGGGCGGGAGAGGAAACCCTAGGGCGGGAGAGGAAACCCCAGGCCAAAGAGGAAACCCCAAGGCGGGAGAGGAAACCCCAGGGCGGGAGAGGAAACCCCAGGGTGGGAGGAGATGATGGACAGATGGACAGATACACAGCGTCGTCGTCTCGAGACCCAACCAAACTAAGCCCTGTTTAACACAACAAGAAATAAAGAATCCAATATCACTTCATATCATCAATCAATCAATCAAATGTATTTATAAAGCCCTTATTACATCAGCAGATGTCACAAAGTGCTATACAGAAACCCACCCTAAAACCCCAAACAGCAAGCAATGTAGATGTAGCAGTACTAAGGCTAGGAAAATATGTAGAAGTACTATGGCTACGAAAAGATGTAGAAGTACTATGGCTAGGAAAAGATGTAGAAGTACTATGGCTAGGAAAATATGTAGAAGTACTATGGCTAGGAAAAGATGTAGAAGTACTATGGCTAGGAAAAACTATCTGTCATATATCATTTAATAAGCTATATTTAAACTATCTTTTTTATTTAAATATCCATGTTACTGTTTCCTGGCTACACTTCCTTATAAGTTATCTTGAAGAAAAAGAAAAAAAATCTATATATAAAACAATATATATATATAATAAAAATAAGTTATCTTGAAGAAAAGAAAAAAAAAATATATATATATATACATAATAAAAATAAGTTATCTTGAAGTACAAATCCTTGCCACAAGATGGGGCTGCAAATTTACAAACTGGTCAGAGAGGAGAAAAGACGTCAGTGTGCTGGTCATGTCCGAAAAACAAAAACAATAGTTCACATCCAGGATGACGTTATACAGACGTCACTACACTCTTTGAAAGTGCAAGTGCATGCACACGTACCCCGAAGAGCATTGTTCTACTGTAGGTTCCTTAGATGTATCCAGACAGGAATTATCTGGACAAATTCAGCCAATTACCATTCAAATGATGAGCTCTCACTGTAGCTGTGCCATATACTGTCATTATTTATCCACCACTATACTGTAACCTGGGCTACACCAAGTCCAAACAATACATTCTATTTCTATCACAATATACTGGTGAACAAGAACCTCTTCATCAAATAGTTATTAAGGGATTTATTAAGGGAGTTATTAATATATTTTACTGCAGTGGGCTAAATCAGGGTCAAACAGAGTGTTTCTTGGTAGTCAAACAAATCTACAAATCTACACTCACTCTTACACACACACACACACACACACACACACACACACACACACACACACACACACACACACACACACACACACACACACACACACACACACACACACACACACACACACACAGAGAGAGAGAGAAACACACACTTTTCTCTCTCTCTCTCTCTCTCTCTCTCTCACACACACACACGCACACTCACACACACACACACACACACACACACACACACACACACACACACACACACACACACACACACACACACAGAGAGAGAGAGAGAGAGAAACACACACTTTTCTCTCTCTCTCTCTCTCTCTCTCTCACACACACACACGCACACACACACACACACACACACACACACACACACACACACACACACACACACACACACACACACACACACACACACACACACACACACACACACACACACACACACACACACAGAGAGAGAGAGAGAGAGAGAGAAACACACCAAGGTAGAATTGCAGACATCAGGTCAACGTCTCAGAAGCCATGCTTTATAGCAGTGTTTACAGCGTGGGACCTTCCTTGATTAGATTTTATTAATTTTATTTGCAATTGTTTATACTGATCTAAAACAACGCGTAGGCTAGAAACAAGCTGTAAAATGCCAGAATATCTTTGGTTTGTCTCTACGACATTCAGAAGCTGTCACGACTTCCGTCAAAATTGGTGCCTCTCCTTGTTCGGGCGGCGTTAGGCAGTCGACATCACCGGCTTTCTAGCCGCAACCGATCTACGTTTCTTTTTCCATTTGTTTTGTCTTGATTGTACACACCTGGTTTCCATCACGTTATAATTTATTCCCTATTTAACCCTCTGGTTCCCACATGGTTTTGTGCGTGTTTGTTTTTTGTTAAGTAGTCGCTCTTTTGTGTCAAGCTATTTTTCCCTGTATGGAATTTGTTTGTGATTTTCCGAGTAAAGTACGTTTTTACTCAGTTCTGTGTTCTGCGCCTGACTCCGTCCTACCTGCTGCACACTGACTCTTGACAGAATCTAAAGCAGAGGAAGCAAATAAATTGTATAAGTAATATAATGTGTGACCCTGTCGCTATCAACTGATCTAATCACTTTCTGTAAAATAGAAAATGTATAAATAAATTGAGGTTTCATATCAGTGGCGACCCGTCATTGAGCCCCAACTGTTTAGCTAACATGCCTGTTTTGAATGTTACTTTGGCATTAATACATGTCACATATCAGTTTGCAAACAATGTAAAAGAAGAACTAAAAAGAAAAAGAATAAAGCCGCATACAAACATACAAACATGGTCTCTTTTTGGCTTTCTTGAGTAAGGCAGCTCCAAAATGCAGGTCATTCAGCCTATCTCAGTGCTTTCTGTTTTGGTGGGGCAGCCTGCAGAAAATACAGAGCGTTGGGGTTGGTAATGTTCTCTAGTTGAGCCGTGATTGGCTCAGTGTTCTGTCAGTCATGGGGACACTACGTCACTGCAAAATCTACAGAGAGAGCTCGAAAATTCAAGCCCCTTGGGTGCTGCCATAGAATTACAAGAAGGCTCAAAGTCATTGGCCACAGATAAAATTTTGTCAAATCACGTTATATCTACAGTATCTTAGATTGGACTGATCACGTCAACATCCTACTTTCAAAATCTTAGCTAGCAGTCATCATCATGAATCAAGTTGACAATCTACTGGCAAATCCTTTTCAATCCTTGTCCTATGAAGAGAAATTAGATGTAGATGTAGATGTGTGGTCCAAATGTGGGTTTAAGGGTCTCTTTTCCAAGCTTAAAAGATAAATATTCAACATTGGCCATCTGTCAATCAATCCACCATGACTTCTGCCGCTTTCAAAACAACTGGAAACTGGAAACTGGGAAATCTCAGACTTCAGTGAGTTCAAAACAACTGGGAACTCTGAAAAAAACTCAGACTGGGAAAATACGTTTTGAACGGTCATCCAACTCGGAATTCCAAGTCGGGAACTCGGGCCTCTTTCTAGAGCTCCAACCGTGAAGATCACCAACGTCATGATTTGACCTTGTTTTTTTTCCAAGTTCCCAGTTGTCTGGAAAGCATCATAAATCCAGAGAATGCCAGACTTTGATGACAAAATGTGCCCATGAAGGACCGCCGCGCCACCTTCCTGTTCAAGAGAGCACAGCACAACAACGTGAGTCCAAAAATGTATTGTATGCAGCTGCATGAATTATGTAATATGACAGGGAGATATGTATACTGTAGCTAAGAAAGTAATACTAAGTGTATGTTGTGTAGTAAGCTGTTAGTAGCCCATGTGCCTCACCCTAGTAATTTGGTCCCTTTTCCCCTCATAACTTAAACTATTGTTCTGACTTAGTGGTGCACATGTACCCTATAGCCTGTTTTAGAGAAATGTCATCATCGAATATTGTAAGAGCTTTCCATGTCCGCATATATGAACCCTTTATTTATCCTACGGTTCTGACTTGGTGTACAGGGAGAATACTGTAAGAACTGCCCATGTTCTGTCGCTGTACATTTCAAAAGTACTGAACATATAGTTATATTGATTACGTCCGTCCTAGCTCGCTCATTGTCTTAACCTAAATTACGGATTGCCTCTTATCCGCTCGTGGTCCCCTAATGCCATAGTTTGAACATCTCAATTATCAGTAGAAACCACATTTGTTTAAGCAAGTCATCCATATCAGCTGTGTTTTTTTTAAAGACAGTAAATGAGCCTGAGTGAACTGTTTCGCTGCCAGATAAGGCTATGCTGGTAGCCAGCTGTAACAGTGGTAAGGTGTTGGGACTCTGCTGTGTAGGCTCTAACAGTTTGTGGGCACCGTTTGTCACTGTTATAGTCCAATGAATGTATTGTTTAGTGTTGTGTTGTGTAGTGGCTTTGCTGGCATGCATCAACATTTTTTGTTGTTGAGTTTGCCCCACCAAGATTTACATTGCCACTGGTTAATATACATTATCATAGTAAAACATATTTGGTAGTGGAATAACACTACATAGAACTGCAGAAAATTAGCTTCAAAACAACAAACATTTGTAGGTCCCTCAAATGAAACAAAATCAAGCTGGTGTTGTATTTAATAATCTCAATAAGCAAAAATAATTTTTAAATAAATCTAATGTGAAAGAAAGGGGATTTGGGGATAAAATGTTGTACTACAGATTCATGGACTGTCTTAGAATGCTATAACAAATAGTTGGCCTTTAAAAGTGATTTAGTCGTCAGTCTCTCTGCTATCAGTGGTGTGTTTCAGGGATCAACCTATCCAGGTGATGTCAGATTAAACGCTTCGGTCATACTGACAGACAGACAGGCAGATGCCAACTCTAGTGTATAGTTAGGTATAGGCTTAAATACTGTGCATAGAAACATGGGTACACACCATCTTGGCTGTCCATTGTTGACACACACACACACATTCACACACAGACACACACACCATAGCCGTATATAGACTGTCTGCCACAGGGGCTAACATAGATCACACGGCAAACTGGCACACACTCTGACTGACAAACTGCAAGTTGACACACACTCAAAACCAAGTGCTCAGCCAGGCATGCAGACACATAGTCAGTCAAAGACCAAGACACACAGACACACGACACACACAAAAACAATTTAACTAAACCAAATCAAATCAAATTTTATTCGTCACATGCTTTGTAGACAACAGGTGTAGTAGACTAACAGTGAAATGCTTATTTACGGGTCCTTTTCCAACAAATAGAAATAGTGACATGAGGAGTAAATACACAGTGGAATAAATTCACAATGGAATAAATACACGGTGGAGTAAATACACGGTGGAGTAAATACACGGTGGAGTAAATACACAGTGGAGTAAATACACGGTGGAGTAAATACATGGTGGAGTAACTACATGGTGGAGTAAATACACAGTGGAGTAAATACACGGTGGAGTAAATACACGGTGGAGTAAATACACAGTGGAGTAAATACACGGTGGAGTAAATACATGGTGGAGTAAATACACAGTGGAGTAAATACACAGTGGAATAAATACACAATGGAATAAATGCACAATGGAATAAATGCACAGTAGAGTAAATACACGGTGGAGTAAATACATGGTGGAGTAAATACATGGTGGAGTAAATACACGGTGGAGTAACTACATGGTGGAGTAAATACACAGTGGAGTAAATACACAGTGGAATAAATACACAATGGAATAAATGCACAATGGAATAAATGCACAGTAGAGTAAATACACGGTGGAGTAAATACATGGTGGAGTAAATACATGGTGGAGTAAATACACGGTGGAGTAAATACATGGTTGAGTAAATACACGGTGGAGTAAGTACACAGTGGAATAAATACACAGTTTAATAAATACACAGTGGAGTAAATACACAGTGGAATAAATACACAGTGGAGTAAATACACAGTGAAATAAATACACAGTGGAGTAAATACACAGTGGAATAAATACACAGTAACTAACGAATAACAATAACAAGAAAAATATAACATGGCGATACAGTGTTCAGACTCTTTACTCAGTACTTTGTTGAAGCACCTTTGCCAGCGATGACAGCATTGAGTCTTCTGATGGTATGACACTACAAGCTTGGCACACCTGTATTTGGGGAGTTTCTCCCATTCTTCTTTGCAGATCCTCTCAAGCTCTGTCAGGTTGGATGGGGAGCGTTGCTGCACAGCAATTTTTAGGTCTCTCCAGAGATGTTCGATCGGGTGGAAGTCCGGGCTCTGGCTGGGCCACTTAAGGACATTCAGAGACTTGTCACAAAGAAGCCACTCCTGTGTTGTCTTGGCTGTGTACTTAGGGTTGTTGTCCTGTTGGAAGGTGAACCATCGCCCCAGTCTGAGGTCCTGAGCAGATTTTCACCAAAGATCTCTCTGTACTTTGCTCCGTTCATCTTTGCCTCGATCCTGAATAGTCTCCCAGTCCCTTGCAGCTGAAAAACATCCCCACAGCATGATGCTGCCACCACCATGCTTAAACGTAGGCATGGTGTTAGGTTTCCTCCAGACGTGACGGTTGGCATTCAGGCCAAAGAGTTATATCTTGGATTGATCAGACCAGAGATTCTTGTTTCTCATGGTCTAAGAGTCTTTAGTTTCCTTTTGGCAAAATCCAAGCGGGCTCTCATGTGCCTTTTACTGAGGAGTGGCTTCCAACCATAAAGGCCTGATTGGCGGAGTGCTGCAGAGGCTGTTGTCTTTCTGGAAGGTTCTCCCATCTCCACAGAGGAACTCTGGAGCTCTGTCAGAGTGACCATCGGGTTCTTGGTCACCTCCCTGACCAAAACCCTTCTCCTATGATTGCTCAGCTCTAGGAAAAGTCTTGGTGGTTCCAAACTTCTTCCATTTAAGAATGATGGAGGCCACTGTGTTCTTGGGGACCTTCAATGCAGCAGACATTTTTTGGTACCCTTCCACAGATCTGTGCCTCGACACAATCCTATCTCGGAGCTCTACTGATAATTCCTTTGAGCTCATGGCTTGTTTTTAGCTCAGGTGTGTGCCTTTCCAAATCATGTCAAATCATTTGAATTTACCACAGGTGGACTCCAATTGTCACGTTCCTGACCTGTTGTCTGTTATTTTTGTATGTGTTTAGTTGGTCAGGGCGTGAGTTGGGGTGGGCATTCTATGTTTTGTGTTTCTATGTTTAGGTCATTGGTAATTAGCCTTATATGGTTCTCAATCAGAGACAGGTGTTTGACGTTTCCTCTGATTGGGAACCATATAAAGGTAGGGTGTTCACACTGTTTGTTTGTGGGTGGTTGTCTTCCGTGTCTGTATGTATGTTCGTACCACACGGGACTGTAGCGTTTGTTTGTAGTCTATACCTGTTCGTGCGTTCTTCGTGTTATATGTAAGTTCTCTATTTCAGGTCTGTCTTCGTTCGTTTTGTTATTTTGTATTTATTCCAAGTGTTGTTTCGTGTTCGTCTTCGTGGTTTAAGAAATTCATTATGTTTTCAAAACCCGCTGCATTTTGGTCTGATCCCTACTCCTCCTCTTCGGACGAAGAGAAGGAGAACAAGCGTTACACCAATCAAGTTGATGAAACATGTCAAGGATGATCAATGAAAACAGGATGCACCTGACCTCAATTTTGAGTCTCATAGCAAAGGGTCTTAATACTTATGTAAATAATTGCTTTGTCATTATGGGGTATTGTGTGTAGATTGTCGAAAAAAAACAATTTAATCAATATTAGAATAAGGCTGTAACGTAACAAAATGTGGGAAAAAAATCAAGGGGTCTGAATACTTTCCGAAGGCACTGTACACAGGGAGTCAGTACCGAGTCAATGTGCGAGGTAATTTAGGTAGCTATGTACATATAGGTAGTGGTAAGGTGACCAGACAACAGGACAGTAGACAGTAGTAGTGTGTGTGTGTGTGTGTGTGTGTGTGTGTGTGTGTGTGTGTGTGTGTGTGCGTGTGCGTGTGCGTGTGCGTGTGCGTGTGCGTGTGCGTGTGCGAGAGAGAGAGAGAGAGAGAGAGAGAGAGAGAGAGAGAGAGAGAGAGAGAGAGAGAGAGAGAGAGAGAGAGAGAGAGAGAGAGAGAGAAAAGTGCGCTGATAGAGGAAGTGTGGGCCCCCAGTCAGCCAGACAGAATTTAGTTTGAGCAGCAGGGCAGATTGGATTAGTGGAGTCAGTCTAATGAGATAGAATCAGACGGCAGCAGGTGGACGCTGCGCCGCCACAGCAGGGGTCCTAGGCTCCACGGGGCACCACCACTTCCTGTCAGAAGCACGAACAGGAAGTGACCAGTCATGTCTGTTTTTGTCCACCTGCATCTTTCCAGCTGTGGGCAATGACTTGCTCAGACGGTGATGTAACATCTTTTATTGGCGCACAACTATGCCTGTCTAATAGTTGGTCAATTGAAGTAAAAACTTATGTTGGCAATCTTTTCAAAAGGCCTCCACACAATAACTTGATTAAATCAAAATATTCACTCTGCTTTTAGTTAGCTTTCATGCATGCTGTCATATTACTTTGTAAGTTCCTTTGAAATCAGTGAAATCACTTAGAAAAAAAAGTGCTGGTTCTGTGGCTGTCCCCATACAAAAGAACGTTTGGTTTCCAGGTAGAACCCTTTTTGGTTCTATGTAGAACCCTTTCCACAGAGAGCTCTACATAGAACCCAAAGAAGTTCTACCTGGAACTACAAAGGGTTCTACATGAAACCAAAAAGGGTTCTCCTAAGGGGACAGCTGCAGAAACGTTCTTTCTAAGAGTGTAGTGATATACTAATTTCCTTGTCTAAGTACTATTGAAACATAGTTTTTTGACTGTAACACCAGATCCTGTACTCAGAAAGCGTCACAGAGTAGTAGTGCTTATCTAGAATCAGTTTTGCGTTTTAGATTATAATGGATCGACCTGTTCCTAGATCAGCACTTCGACTCTCTCTACTCTGAGACTCTTTATGAATACGGGCCAAGGTTATTGCTACACAACCGCAATATATGTGGATGAAGGAGACAGGTATGGGGACACACACAGAACACACCAGACCATCTCCCAGCACTAAGTAATTTACCATCCCATCAGTATGGAACCATTCATTCAGTATGGAACTATCCCATCAGTATGGAACCATCCCATCAGTATGAAACCATTCCATCAGTATGGAACCATCCCATCAGTATGAAACCATTCCATCAGTATGGAACCATCCCATCAGTACGAAACCATTCCATCAGTATGGAACCATCCCATCAGTATGAAACCATTCCATCAGTATGGAACCATCCCATCAGTATGGAACCATCCCATCAGTATGAAACCATTCCATCAGTATGGAACCATCCCATCAGTATGGAACAATCCCTTCCATTTGTTATGTCATTTCAATATTTGCAGAGAGCTAATCCTGGCTATTTCACCATGTATTTCATGGGACATGGGCTCCTGTTAGAGATTCTACACATGTGAATGCGCGCGCACACACACACACACACACACACACACACACACACACACACACACACACACACACACACACACACACACACACACACACACACACACACACACACACACACACATAAACATTGTCTCAATTTCTCTCTCTCGCGCGCTCTCACAAACACACACATAATACAGAAAGAGGGAGGGAGAGAGAGAGAGCTGGATGAGCCACTCACACACACCACCACTGGGCCCAGATTAGAGAAACAAAACCATGGCCCGTTGCAGCCTTCAATCCCCTTACACAGCCTGAAGAGCCCAAACACTGATAAGACTGCAATACACGAACAGGCTGTCGCACCAAGTCGCACTGTCTCTGTCAATGGACCAAGTACATTTAGGGACACTTTTCTGGAAGGGCCCATTGTAAGGATTTTACGTAAGCAGTTCCAAATGTCCTCAGATTTGCAGGATTACGTAAAATCGAAGAATCCTCATGCCATTTTATGCCAACAATCTAAGATGAAAAGGGCTCCGAAATGCGGTCCTGGAGAGATGTAGTGTGTGGGGAGCAGAAGTAAAGAAACAAAACTTGACCAACTGGGGACATTTGATTGGTCTCCACAAGGTCAAATGCTATTTCTAGGGGGTTTAGGGTTAAGGTTAGAATTAGTGTGAGGGTTAGAATTAGGTTTAGGGTTAGGATTAGGACCTAGTGTTAGGTTAAGGTTAGGGTTAGGGTTAAGGTTAGGGTTAGGGTAAGAATACCGGTTAGGGTTAGGTTTAGGGGCTAGGGTTAGGGAAAATAGGATTTTGAATGGGACTGAATTGTGTGTCCCCATAAGGTTAGATGTACAAGACAGTGTGTGTGTGTGTGTGTGTGTGTGTGTGTGTGTGTGTGTGCGTGCGTGCGTGCGTGCGTGTGCGTGTGTGTGTATGGGTGAGTATGGGTGTGTATATGTGTGTGTGACTGTAGGTTGGTCCCTGTCAACACAGCCCTTCATCATTCTCCCTCTATCACCATTATGAGTGTGCCGATCGATGAGCTGACGCGCATACATTTCGGTTGCCATGACACCGGGGAGATGTTTCCTCGACCCTGACCAAGCCCAGCTTCCAAAAACAGCCTTTCATACACACACACACACACACACTAACACACATTATTGACACACACACTCCTCTAATCTAGCGTCTCATCAACCTCTTCACCTCCATCTCCATCCTCCCGCCCATCTCACTCCCTCTCTCATCCTATTAACCTGTTTTATTCATCCAGCCCATCTCACTCCCTCTCTCATCTCTCATCCTATTAACCTGTTGTTTCTTCATCCAGCCCATCTCACTCCATCTCTCATCTCTCATCCTATTAACCTGTTGTTTCTTCATCCAGCCCATCTCACTCCCTCTCTCATCTCTCATCCTATTAACCTGTTATTTCTTCATCCAGCCCATCTCACTCCATCTCTCATCTCTCATCCTATTAACCTGTTGTTTCTTCATCCAGCCCATCTCACTCCATCTCTCATCTCTCATCCTATTAACCTGTTGTTTCTTCATCCAGCCCATCTCACTCCATCTCTCATCCTATTAACCTGTTGTTTCTTCATCCAGCCCATCTCACTCCCTCTCTCATCCTATTAACCTGTTGTTTCTTCATCCAGCCCATCTCACTCCCTCTCAGATCCTATTAACCTGTTGTTTCTTCATCCAGCCCATCTCACTCCCTCTCTCATCCTATTAACCTGTTATTTCTTCATCCAGCCCATCTCACTCCCTCTCTCATCTCTCATCATATTAACCTGTTGTTTCTTCATCCAGCCCATCTCACTCCCTCTCTCATCTCTCATCCTATTAACCTGTTGTTTCTTCATCCAGCCCATCTCACTCCCTCTCTCATCCTATTAACCTGTTGTTTCTTCATCCAGCCCATCTCACTCCATCTCTCATCCTATTAACCTGTTGTTTCTTCATCCAGCCCATCTCACTCCCTCTCTCATCCTATTAACCTGTTATTTCTTCATCCAGCCCATCTCACTCCATCTCTCATCCTATTAACCTGTTGTTTCTTCATCCAGCCCATCTCACTCCATTTCTCATCCTATTAACCTGTTGTTTCTTCATCCAGCCCATCTCACTCCATTTCTCATCCTATTAACCTGTTATTTCTTCATCCAGCCCATCTCACTCCATCTCTCATCTCTCATCCTATTAACCTGTTGTTTCTTCATCCAGCCCATCTCACTCCCTCTCTCATCCTATTAACCTGTTGTTTCTTCATCCAGCCCATCTCACTCCCTCTCTCATCCTATTAACCTGTTGTTTCTTCATCCAGCCCATCTCACTCCATCTCTCATCCTATTAACCTGTTGTTTCTTCATCCAGCCCATCTCACTCCATCTCTCATCTCTCATCCTATTAACCTGTTGTTTCTTCATCCAGCCCATCTCACTCCATCTCTCATCCTATTAACCTGTTGTTTCTTCATCCAGCCCATCTCACTCCCTCTCTCATCTCTCATCATATTAACCTGTTATTTCTTCATCCAGCCCATCTCACTCCCTCTCTCATCTCTCATCCTATTAACCTGTTGTTTCTTCATCCAGCCCATCTCACTCCCTCTCTCATCCTATTAACCTGTTGTTTCTTCATCCAGCCCATCTCACTCCATCTCTCATCCTATTAACCTGTTGTTTCTTCATCCAGCCCATCTCACTCCCTCTCTCATCTCTCATCCTATTAACCTGTTATTTCTTCATCCAGCCCATCTCACTCCATCTCTCATCCTATTAACCTGTTGTTTCTTCATCCAGCCCATCTCACTCCATTTCTCATCCTATTAACCTGTTGTTTCTTCATCCAGCCCATCTCACTCCCTCTCTCATCTCTCATCCTATTAACCTGTTATTTCTTCATCCAGCCCATCTCACTCCATCTCTCATCCTATTAACCTGTTGTTTCTTCATCCAGGCCATCTCACTCCATTTCTCATCCTATTAACCTGTTGTTTCTTCATCCAGCCCATCTCACTCCCTCTCTCATCCTATTAACCTGTTGTTTCTTCATCCAGCCCATCTCACTCCATTTCTCATCCTATTAACCTGTTATTTCTTCATCCAGCCCATCTCACTCCATCTCTCATCTCTCATCCTATTAACCTGTTGTTTCTTCATCCAGCCCATCTCACTCCCTCTCTCATCCTATTAACCTGTTGTTTCTTCATCCAGCCCATCTCACTCCCTCTCTCATCCTATTAACCTGTTGTTTCTTCATCCAGCCCATCTCACTCCATCTCTCATCCTATTAACCTGTTGTTTCTTCATCCAGCCCATCTCACTCCATCTCTCATCCTATTAACCTGTTGTTTCTTCATCCAGCCCATCTCACTCCCTCTCTCATCCTATGAACCTGTTGTTTCTTCATCCAGCCCATCTCACTCCCTCTCTCATCCTATTAACCTGTTGTTTCTTCATCCAGCCCATCTCACTCCCTCTCTCATCTCTCATCCTATTAACCTGTTGTTTCTTCATCCAGCCCATCTCACTCCCTCTCTCAGCTCTCATCCTATTAACCTGTTGTTTCTTCATCCAGCCCATCTCACTCCATCTCTCATCCTATTAACCTGTTATTTCTTCATCCAGCCCATCTCACTCCCTCTCTCATCCTATTAACCTGTTATTTCTTCATCCAGCCCATCTCACTCCCTCTCTCATCTCTCATCCTATTAACCTGTTGTTTCTTCATCCAGCCCATCTTACTCCATCTCTCATCCTATTAACCTGTTGTTTCTTCATCCAGCCCATCTCACTCCCTCTCTCATCTCTCATCCTATTAACCTGTTGTTTCTTCATCCAGCCCATCTCACTCCCTCTCTCATCTCTCATCCTATTAACCTGTTGTTTCTTCATCCAGCCCATCTCACTCCCTCTCTCATCCTATTAACCTGTTATTTCTTCATCCAGCCCATCTCACTCCCTCTCTCATCTCTCATCCTATTAACCTGTTATTTCTTCATCCAGCCCATCTCACTCCATCTCTCATCTCTCATCCTATTAACCTGTTGTTTTTTCATCCAGCCCATCTCACTCCCTCTCTCATCTCTCATCCTATTAACCTGTTATTTCTTCATCCAGCCCATCTCACTCCCTCTCTCATCTCTCATCCTATTAACCTGTTGTTTCTTCATCCAGCCCATCTCACTCCCTCTCTCATCTCTCATCCTGTTAACCTGTTGTTTCTTCATCCAGCCCATCTCACTCCATCTCTCATCCTATTAACCTGTTGTTTCTTCATCCAGCCCATCTCACTCCCTCTCTCATCTCTCATCCTATTAACCTGTTATTTCTTCATCCAGCCCATCTCACTCCCTCTCTCATCCTATTAACCTGTTATTTCTTCATCCAGCCCATCTCACTCCCTCTCTCATCCTATTAACCTGTTGTTTCTTCATCCAGCCCATCTCACTCCCTTGCTGTCTCCTTTTTCCTCCAGTACTTCACTGTCTTTCACATGACATCCAGTGCTTTAGACTGTTGACACCACAAATATCCTATAAATAAGGTATATTTGTAATTCTATGATTAACGCTAACAGCAATAGATCTGCAGTAGAGACTAATAGAGACCATCTGCAGTAGACTAATAGAGACCATCTGCAGTAGATTAATAGAGTGTAAAGGCAGTCATTGTTGTTCTCCTCCTCAAACGAGGAGGAGCATGGATAGGACCAAGATGCGGATTGAGGGAAATAAGCCATCTTTTAATGAACACAGCAAAACAAGACACTACAAAAACTACAAAACAACAAACGTGACTAACCTTCAACTGTCCTGTGTGGACACAGGAACAAACACCCACAAAAGCCTACTGCCTATGGCTACCTTAAATCTGGCTCCCAATCAGAGACAAATGAATGACAGCTGTCTCTGATTGAGACCCAATCCAGGCAGCCATAGACATAACTAGACAACCTAACAAACACTATCCCATACACATACAACACCCATAGACTAACCAAACACACACAACATACAATGCCCACCCCAACTCACGCCCTAACCAACTAAACATAATCAAAATAACATAAAAATAGGTCAGGAACGTGACATAGAGACCATCTGCAGTACAGACTAATAGAGAACATCTGCAGTAGACTAATAGAGGCCATCTGCAGTAAAGACTAATAGAGGCCATCTGCAGTACAGACTAATAGAGACCATCTGCAGTAGACTAATAGAGACCATCTGCAGTACAGACTAATAGAGAACATCTGCAGTAGACTAATAGAGACCATCTGCAGTACAGACTAATAGAGAACATCTGCAGTACACTAATAGAGACCATCTGCAGTACAGACTAATAGAGAACATCTGCAGTACACTAATAGAGACCATCTGCAGTACAGACTAATAGAGACCATCTGCAGTACAGACTAATAGAGACCATCTGCAGTAGACTAATAGAGACCATCTGCAGTACAGACTAATAGAGAACATCTGCAGTACACTAATAGAGACCATCTGCAGTAAAGACTAATAGAGACCATCTGCAGTACAGACTAATAGAGACCATCTGCAGTAGACTAATAGAGACCATCTGCAGTACAGACTAATAGAGAACATCTGCAGTACACTAATAGAGACCATCTGCAGTACAGACTAATAGAGACATCTGCAATTTAGTAGAGACTAACTGTCCTCTCCCAAGCCAACTATCCACTTCAGTTGATCCAGTTTATTTTATGCCATTGTTAATTAATTAAAGGATTAGAGAGAGAGAAGAGAGTGAGGAGAGAAAGGGAATAATTTAATTGGATAAGACACTGACGGTTACCCAAATTGTACCCTATTTCCTATATAGTGCATTATGTAGGGAATAGGGTGCCATTTTGGATGCACAGTAAGCCATCTTTTTACATTCAGCAATTCATGCCAAAGTATTAGGCCTACACATTGATGGTGGATGGAGTGAGTTTCCCCTATAAACTGATAAGAGCTCTTGAAGACCTAGTGAAAGGCGCTATATTTTATAAATGCAAATCACATTCATAACACACAAACCTGCCACAAGACAGGGGTATGTATTCCAAGCACCACTTCCAGATCACATTCACACATGACATCACATCCACATAGGCTTAGCGATGTTACACTGTCACTGAACATTATCCCCAAACAGTGCCGTGGTCATGGACATCAACACATTACACATGCAATCACATTACCATATGCAGAGCCCATGTGTCGGATACACTGGGTACCGGCACAGACTAAATCCTTTTTCACTAGGATGTCATCAGCAGCCCCTCACACAGCGTCACGTCTTCTGAAGGTGGAATTCAACGTGGCCGTCTTGGCATACATTATCACATATTAAGAGTGTCCAAAGCCAACAGCTTGCAATAGGAGAGTATTTTCAACCATTGCGAGCTGGAGGTGTATCACTTCACCAAGCAGGCTCCTACCAATGGTTTAGTTAGTGACACTGGCCTAGAAGTAGAGGTAGGATGTTTTCAGAAAGGTTTGATGAGTAGGGGTCAAAGTTCTAACTTTATCCTGCGGATAACCTTTCAGCTCAGTGGGCTACATCAGGGTCACACAGAGTTGTTCTTGGTAGTCTTAAACTACTTTGAAACAACAGTATGCCCCTCACACACATGGTACCATGTCAGATATAGAGTTGAAATGTATTCCATTTTGAGTCTGCATCCCAATATTACACTTTATATACACTGAAAGAAAAATAGAAACACAACATGCAACCATTTCTAACATTTTACTGAGTTACAGGTCATGTGAGGAAATCAGTCCATTTAAATACATTCATTAGGTCCTAATCTATGGATTTAACATGACTGGGAATACAGATATGCAAATGTTGGTCACAAATTTTAAAAAGGAAGGAGCATGTATCTGGTGTGACCAACATTTGCATCATGCAGTGTGACAGACCTCCTTCGCATAGAGTTGATCAGGCTGTTGATTGTGGTCTGTGGAATGTTGTCCCACTCCTCTTCAATGACTGTGCAAAGTTGTTGGATATTGTCGGGGAACTGGAACACGCTGTCGTACACTTCAATCCAGAGCATCCCAAACATGCTCAATGGGTGACATGTATGGTGAGTATGCAGGCCATGGAAGAACTGGGACATTTTCAGCTTACAGGAATTGTGTACAGATCCTTGCGACATGGAGGTGATGGAGGTGAATGAATGGCACGACAATGGGCCTCAGGATCTTGTCACGGTATCTCTGTGCATTCAAATTGCCATCGATAAAATGAAATTGTGTTTGTTGTCCGTAGCTTATGCCTGCCCATACCATAGCCCCACCGCCACCACGAGGCACTCTGTTCACAACGTTCACATCAGCAAACCACTTGCCCACACAATGCCATACACGTGGTCTGTGGTTGTGAGGCCCAGTTGGACATACTGCCAAATTCTCTAAAACCACGTTGAAGGCGGCTTATGGTAAAGAAATTAACATTCAATTCTCTGGCAACAGCTCTGGTGGACATTCCTGCAGTCAGCATGCCAATTGCATGCTCCCTCAAAACTTGAGACATCTGTGGCATTGTATTTTGTAACAAAACTTCACATTTTAGAGTGGCCTTTTACTGTCCCCAGCACAAGGTCCACATGTGTAATGATCATGCTGTTTAATCACGTTCTTGATATGCCACACCCGTCAGGTGAATGGATTATTTTGGTCAAGGAGAAATGCTCACTAACAGGGATGTAAACAAATATGTGCACAACATTTGAGAGAAATATGTATTTTGTGCGCATGGAACATTTCTGGGATCTTTTATTTCAGCTCATGAAACATGTGACCAACACTTCACATGTTGTGTTTATATTTTTGTTTAGTGTACATCACTGAAATATAACAAAACTGTTTGACATAGAAACACCAGATTTTCTGAAGGTTTTTTGAAATAATGTTTATTAATTATACAACCATGAAGAATGTTAATAACATTCCACCCCTGAGGCCACTAGAGGGCGATTTGGTCATTCTGCGGCAGGAACTACCCCTCTCTGCCTCTGCTGCTTGAGCACATATCCATATATCCATAAGGCATGGCAATCATTCTCTACATGAGAGTATGAGAAGAAGAGAACCTTGGGCATTTTTACCAATGATTGATTGAGACAGTCCTAAACTAAACTGCCCAGCCAACCAGTGTTTTCTCTAGCCATCTATGCGATACGTACAATACTTTATTGTCCAAATGCATGGAAATTCAAATGATACCCCCGGTAAGAACAGTGTAGCTAAACCACAACCACTGAGCACATCTGTGCTGTAATCTGGCTGCCACTATGTCATCAGTATGGTGTGTGGTGACAGAGTGACGATGAGGGTACAGCATTCATCTCCTAGGAATTACATGTACCTGACTGCCACACCAGTGATTGGAGCCCTACCTTCCTTCAGGCCTCTAGGGAGAAGGGCATCTGTGAGCTGATACTCAATTATGCTGTAGTGCTTTTTCTCTCTCTCTCTCTCACACACACACACACACACACACACACACACACACACACACACACACACACACACACACACACACACACACACACACACACACACACACACACACACACACACACACACACACACACACACACACACACACACACACACACACACACACACACCCACACACTGCCCCTCTCTCTCTCACACACACACAGACTCACAACAGCCCTGTGTCCGTCTGTCTGTCTCTCTCGCTCTCTCTAGAACCCACATGGAACCAAAAAGAGTTCTACCTGGAATCAAAAAGGGTTCTCCAATGGGGACAGCCACAGAACCCTTTTGGAATACTTTTTCTAAGAATGTACCAGTCATCCAATCCAAAGCAGCTGACGCTACTAAAACGTAGAGCCTCAAGAAATAATGTAATACCTTTAGAACTGTAATAACCATGGACCTACTTAATTCTCTGCATACTATTCTTCAATCGATGTTCAACCATTAGTGGGATGACACAATCAAAGAAACCTTGGCCTCCATCTCTGGGTTATAATGTCTTAATTACAAATCCATTCTAATCAACAGAGATCACATCTTCCTATAGACCTTGGGTGTTCCAACTTGACTTCAAACAGCTGACTGGAGCATGTTACGAACAGCTTCATTTTTCAGAGCCAAACTAAAATCCGCTTACCCATGTGGCATCCCCCTAAATCTCAAAGTGGGCACAGGGAGCACATTATATGTGGAAGCCTTAAAGCCTTGCTGCTGTATGGGATGCCTGGGCTTGCTATCAGGGAGCACATTATATTGTGGAAGCCTCCAAGCCTTGCCGCTGTATGGGGTGCCTGGGCTTGCTATCAGGGAACACATTATATTGTGGAAGCCTTGCCACTGTATGGGATGCCTGGGCTTGCTATCTTGCTCAAAAAGCACAACCCAAATGGGATTCATGGTCACAGAGTTAATGTAATTTGTGTCATTCTGTTATCCAGAGCTACAGTAGGCTCTAACGTCTTTGTGTTACAGTATGTTTGGCTGGATAGAGAACAGAGAGGGAGAGAGCCTCAGACTAAATTAAGAAGGGTTGATTCTATTGCATGTGGTAGAGCAGACTCATATTTTATGTTGTCTTATAATGGGCCTACCTTGCAGAAGAACATTGTTTCCTTGTTATTACAACTTACTTTTTGAACAAAATCGTCATCTTTCTCATTTTAACCCAGATAAGGTTTGGTTTAATGTTTGTTGACAACTCAATCAAATATGTATTTGCCTGAAGGGAAGCCATCTACAGTAAACCAGGGATTCAATTTTACCACCAGTACACAGGCAGCAAACCCTGGAAGCTGAATAGGTTGTTTCTGGTTATTTCTGTTTAAAGACAGGACTTGCAAAACCCCATCTGATACATTAACAGAGCCAAGCAGCATTTGGTTATGGACAGCTATCCACAAAGAAAGGTAGAGGGGAAAAGGACAGACAGTTATGGACAGCTATCTGCAAAGAAAGGTAGAGGGGCAAAGGACAGACAGTTATGGACAGCTATCCGCAAAGAAAGGTAGAGGGGCAAAGGACAGACAGTTATGGACAGCTATCCACAAAGAAAGGTAGAGGGGCAAAGGACAGACAGTTATGGACAACTATCCACAAAGAAAGGTAGAGGGGCAAAGGACAGACAGTTATCCACAAAGAAAGGTAGAGGGGCAAATGACAGACTGTTATCCACAAAGAAAGGTAGAGGGGATAAGGACAGACAGTTATCCACAAAGAAAGGTAGAGGGGATAAGGACAGACAGTTATCCACAAAGAAAGGTAGAGGGGATAAGGACAGACAGTTATCCACAAAGAAAGGTAGAGGGGATAAGGACAGACAGTTGTGGATAGCCATTGGCCAAAATGTAACATTTTGGTTCAATTACTTGATTTTCTCCTGGTCATTTAGGTGCAGCGTGAAATTCACTATTTTCCCTCAACCCTTGATAAAAGCAATGGATCAATGATGACCTTCCTTCATAGATTACTGAGATGTATTATAGATGGTCCTCTACCATCCCAGGATTCCTCAGTGTATGTGGAGAAAGAGAGAGCGTCCGTCTCCATCTCCATCCCACTCCCCGACCATTTCCATCTCCAGCTGAGGCTGTATGTGCCGACAGGGCACTCCGGAGAGATGAATGAACGCTCTACACCTCGCTGTAAAGCTACTCTCTACTCTACTACACTCCATTCAGTTTAGTTGGGCTCTAATCTCGACCCCTGCCTGCTGTATGCTAGCCTGCTCCTCCTGAGTTTTACTCTACTACACTCCATTCAGTTTAGTTGGGCTCTAATCTCGACCCCTGCCTGCTGTATGCTAGCCTGCTCCTCCTGAGTTCTACTCTACTACACTCCATTCAGTTTAGTTGGGCTCTAATCTCGACCCCTGCCTGCTGTATGCTAGCCTGCTCCTCCTGAGTTCTACTCTACTACACTCCATTCAGTTTAGTTGGGCTCTAATCTCGACCCCTGCCTGCTGTATGCTAGCCTGCTCCTCCTGAGTTCTACTCTTTGCTCCCCCATAATCTGTATAGATTTCTGGTTATATCTGTTCCAGCTCTGTTCACTCCTGCTCTGCTCAGCTCTCCACTGTTCAGCTCTTCACAGATTCTTGTCTCAAGAGGACCACAACGGAAATAAGTCCCAGACTTTATTGTGTGTTATCCTTGATGATTTTATTCATGTGCATGTATGACTTTTAAGTTTTATGTGTGCTTGTTTTTTTAAATGGTTGAATTAATAAACTAAACTAAAACTAAAACTCTTCAAGACTCTACCTCTTCAACACTCTCTTCAAGACTCTACCTTTTCAAGACTCTACCTCTTCAACACTCTCTTCAAGACTCTACCTCTTCAAGACTCTACCTCTTCAAGACTCTACCTCTTCAACACTCTCTTCGAGACTCTACCTCTTCAACACTCTCTTCGAGACTCTACCTCTTCAACACTCTCTTCAAGACTCTACCTCTTCAACACTCTATTCGAGACTCTACCTCTTCAACATTCTCTTCAAGACTACCTCTTCAACACTCTATTCAAGACTCTACCTCTTCAACACTCTCTTCAAGACTCTACCTCTTCAACACTCTCTTCAAGACTCTACCTCTTCAACACTCTTTTCGAGACTCTACCTCTTCAACACTCTCTTCGAGACTCTACCTCTTCAACCCTCTCTTCAAGACTCTACCTCTTCTCTTAACATTCTTCAAAACTCTTAAATCAATGTCAATGTAGAGACCATTAGATATTCAGGTCATACAAGGCCTTACATGTTTTCTGGGGGTCTACTGGTATTCAAATGAATTCTATTGTCACTGTAATAGTCATTGGAAATATTCTGTTGGTATTCTCAGACCATGTTATGGTAATGATGACAACCATAATATAACGGTTTCAACTGTTTTCCTAGTAGCGCTCCTCTGTAGTTCTCTGGCCTGCAGGCTTTGACATTTTTTTGCTCAGCTCACATGTCTGGTCTGGTCTGGTCTGGTCTGGTCTGGTCTGGTCTGTCTGTCTGTCTGTCTGTCTGTCTGTCTGTCTCACCCCAATCTGTCTGTCTGTCTGTCTGTCTGTCTGTCTGTCTGTCTCACCCCAAGGACAGCCGACTGGCCGGGCAGACAACTTCAGGTGTTAGGCCCAGCCTAGGCAGTACAGCAGCGAAGCAGTGCTCAGCCCTTATTCAGCACACGCCTTAGAGCATCCTAATTCACATTTGGTTACTCAAAGAGCCCCCAGAGGAGAACTGGTCTGCGGGTTTAACTCAAAGAGCCCCCAGAGGAGAACTGGTCTGTAGGTTTAACTCAAAGAGCCCCCAGAGGAGAACTGGTCTGCAGGTTTAACTCAAAGAGCCCCCAGAGGAGAACTGGTCTGCAGGTTTAACTCAAAGAGCCCCCAGAGGAGAACTGATCTGCAGGTTTAACTCAAAGAACCCCCAGAGGAGAACTGGTCTGCGGGTTTAACTCAAAGAGCCCCCAGAGGAGAACTGGTCTGCAGGTTTAACTCAATGAGCCCCCAGACGAGAACTCGGTCGAGGTTTTAACTTAAAGAGCCCCCAGAGTAGAACTGGTTCAAGGTTTTAACTCAAAGAGCCCCCAGAGGAAAACTGGTTTGAGGTTTTAACTCAAAGAGCCCCCAGAGGAAAACTGGTTTGAGGGTTTAACTCAAAGAGCCTCCATGAGATGGGAATGCTTATAGGGCACACCCTGGCTGGCAGAAATGTTCCCCACACAAAGTACTTTAGTTAGCTAAATCAGCGCCTAGCTAAATCGGCATGCACTTGAAGCTTGACTGTGTAAATGGCAGTACGAGTGAACTACGACTTAGCTATAATGTTGCAGGTTTTGCTAAAATGAACAGATATTATTAATTGTGAATTTGGGGCCAGGACCGAGTTTGGGAAGCCCTGTTGTAGGGCAATTCAACAGGCTGGTTTAGTACCTTCTTACTGAAGAATGTGTTTGATTTCTATGACTGTTATTCTCTCGTGTATTGACGTGTATAATGATGTGTATAGTGTATATTGATGTGTATACTGATGTGTATAGTGTATACTGATGTGTATAGTGTATATTGATGTGTATACTGATGTGTATATTGTATATTGATGTATATAGTGTATACTGATGTGTATAGTGTATATTGATGTGTATAGTGTATACTGATGTGTATAGTGTATATTGATGTGCATAGTGTATACTGATGTGTATAGTGTATACTGATGTGTATAGTGTATAGTGTATACTGATGTATATAGTGTATACTGATGTGTATAGTGTATATTGATATTTATAGTGTATATTGATGTATATGCAGCTGTGCATCTGTGAAAGAGACCTTGGTCCCTGTTAAAATAAAGGCTAAATAAAAGTTAATACATTACTACCATACAAAATGCCTGGACAGTTGGTACAGATGGATCATTCGGGGGATTGCATTGACACAGCTCTTTACGAGGCTTTCTCAAATCACTTTTAACAACACTGGGGTAACTCACCCCTACTTTTCTCTACCAATGTACAGCCAAGCACCTACCTGGGTGAACACATGGCAGCTATTCTGCAGTCAAATTCTCACAACACACCGGCTATGAGGAAAGCAGAGGGTTGCACGTTTGACATCAGCGAAAGACAACTGAACTGTGTTTCTGAGAAGGTTTCCTTGTTCTGGAGTAAAAACAGCAACACCAGAGAGTGTAGCTGATGAGTCACCCTAGATAAACCCCCTGCAAGAGGGATTTTAGCAGAAAAGAACAATTCCCAAGTACAGTAGTAGAGTTCCAAGAGCGAGGCAGGTCCTGGTGAGGTGCTGTGCCAGGGATCTGCCCCCAGCTCTGCCTCCAACTCTGGCCTGACAGTCTTCATTCACCTTGGCAGTGTTTCAATGCTCTGCTGCTCTACTCATACTGCAGATCGCCCTGAGCACTCGGCAGAGCAGCATGGTGCTTTCACCAACCCCAAACGCTGCTGTGCAAACATAAAAAGAAAAACCCACAAAGTCGTTTCACACGGATAAAATCTACATTCTTACCCCGAATGCGGAAGAACTACAACATCCATGTTTGATTGATCGTTTAATATTCAAAATGTTTTAAATCTTATAGAGACGGGTGCAAATCTTAAGCGCGCTTTGCATGTCGTGTCAATGTTTGAATGTTTGGATAGACAGAGCAGAACTGATCTCCAATAATACTCTATTTTCGTTCGCCTCTGGCCTTCAAGCAGCCGTCCAGCTAACACAGTGGATTGTTACTCTTTGTCCAATTACATTAAAACTGATGAAGAAACCCTGTAGTTTCATCATGGTCTTTGGGTTTTGAATGCTCCTACTCAGCCCACAAGGTCTCTCACTCATTGTTAGATAATGACATTCATCTTTTGATAGATCCATCTCTAACTTTGCACTTGGAAACACCAGGATCCTGCAACTATAAAAACGTGGCTTTTCAATATTTAAAATAGCAATCCAGCAATGCTATTTTTTTTATCACAGAGTAGTTTTGGCAAAGTATTCAATCTCCCTTGAAAAGCATTCATCTCCGCCTGTTCTCCAAGGGAATACATATATGGCAACGTCAGGAGGTGGTTCGAAAACTTGACCAAAAGGAAAGGCGAGAGAGTGCTTCCTTCTCTAGGGCGAGTTATGGGATATACCAGATACCAATCCAGAAGGGGATATCATCAAGTATATATTCTGTAACTTTTCTTGGGGAAAATATAGCTTAAAATAGTTCATTACATTTACAAACCAGAGGAGCAACTAATAGAGTATATTTCTACCGTTTGGTGTCATGTATGAAGGGGATGCATATCAGTGCTATTAGTTCAGCTAGCTACAGTAGCTGCTTTAGTGGTCAGTGAAGTCTTCTCCTGAGATCCTTGACTATCCTCCTCTGGTAAATGAGACGTTTTAACCCGACTGCACTCTCACCTCACTTAAAGTGCTGTATGTAATCAACAAGGCACAAGAGGAAGTGCTGTATCGTGAATATAGTCACAGTGTTGTACGGTCCGACACGATAGCGGACGTTTCTCCTGTGTGTGCTAAAGAGCTGTCTGCTCCAAGGTCGGACAGGCAGACAGCGAGGCTTACATTAACCCCTGCTGTACCAAACTAAATACTAGACTGGAAGCAAGGGGAAATAATGGGCAAGCTGAGATAAATGCAGGAGATGATTCGGACAGCAACATGAACAGGATATTCTTATGGAGGCGCAGTAATCATTTTCAGATGTAACTGTTAGCAGGCATAGGTGTGCCTTTGACCGCCAATACAGCACGGCTTGGAAACGCTGCTCATCCAATCAGCATCCAGGATCCAAACAACCAGTTGTATACGTATTTTAAATCATCACTTAGATCTCAGAAGTTAAAATGCCAGAGAGAGAGACTTCGACATGAGAGATACGGAACTTTTAGAACAAGGAATGCTTATGTAATGAAGGTGGAGAGGGGAGTAGTGCAGTGATTTATTTTAGTACAATAACCTTATTGTCAATTTCAAAACATGATCGTAATTAAGATCGAATTACTCACTGCCTCACTACCTTTCTAATTTCAGAGTTTCTACATGGATAAATACCGCAGCATCAAGCTCTTGCTTGAACTTTAAACACTGATTGGTACATAGAGGAAAAAGCTCAGCGATGCAGTGTGCCGTATAAGACGGGTAAAATGGAAATAAACCCTCACTCAAGACATGGCCTCTCAGCTCCATCAACAGAAGCCTCTGGGCTTGCACTGTAAGTACAGCATCACATGGCATATCCTCTCTCTGTTGTGGATATGGTCTTTTGATCTCATATCCTGTCAGCCAAGTATGGACAACAATGCAGAGCCCCATGGGAAATCAGTCTATTGCAGCATTGCCTCTGCTGGAGGTGAAAGAATTAGGGAGAGATGGCGTGATAGAGTCAGAGAGAGGACAGGCGACCTTATCAATCCATTCTTATTGAGTAGTCTTTCCCCTCTCTGTGTGCATGGGTCAGTGAGTGGGCTCAACATCCAGACCTGCAGCATAACCACTTCATTTTGACTCTGTGTGTGTGTGTGTGTGTGTGTGTGTGTGTGTGTGTGTGTGTGTGTGTGTGTGTGTGTGTGTGTGTGTGTGTGTGTGTGTGTGTGTGTGTGTGTGTGTGTGTGTGTGTGTGTGTGTGTGTGTGTGTGTGTGTGTGTGTGTGTGTGTAACTGATATCCTCTTCAATATGACAGTCATGCAAGCAGCACTGTGTCCACAAAGTACAAAACAATGTTTTGGATTTTTTTTGGGGGGGGGAGAATACATGTCAGAGCTGTTATTTAAGCATAATATAGTTCACAATAATACTTAAGTCGAATGTGAGGTATAGGTTGAAATGGTGGCCTACACCTTGAGTTTCATATTGTTCTCAGCTACATTCTACAATTAGTGGGTTTTAATCGCCTTGGGTCTATCGACCACTACTGATACCCATGACAGGCACATTTCACGTTCAAATAACTGCAGGAATAGACTCAAGAGAGCCACATTATAACCTACTGTTTGATCCAGCCCTGTGGCACACATTGAAGTGAAATTTTCTCCCCATCGCCGCATGAATCATTTTATTATATTCTAGAGACAATAAACAAACGCTACCACAGATCTGTCCATAAACAAAACGCTCATACCTAAATGGAACGTCTGGATTTATTTGACCAAGTATGTGAATGTTTAAGGTTTTCCAGAACGAATAGAATATCTCAAAATGTTGTAGGCTATTTCGCGTCGTCCGATAATTGAGCCCACATCACAAAACAAAGGTTATACTTACCTGTCGGGCACTGTGGGTGTTACATTGTTCGTTTCCTCAACTTGCGTTTATTGCTCTTGAGTTTTACCACGGTTAAAGGCACCCCAAAACGTTATTGCATTGCCGAAAATAAAAGAGGGCACTTTATAGGCTACGGATTGCGGCGGACTGTCATTAGATGAGTAGCCTGCACCGTGTCGTGTCTCTGGAAGAACGCAACAGTCTTGGTGATGTATAGTAGGCTAT
Source organism: Salvelinus fontinalis (assembly GCF_029448725.1). Taxonomy (NCBI): domain Eukaryota; kingdom Metazoa; phylum Chordata; class Actinopteri; order Salmoniformes; family Salmonidae; genus Salvelinus; species Salvelinus fontinalis. The sequence goes on from NC_074676.1 coordinate 50,183,745, forward strand.
GTTCAATAGAGGTCAGAGTATAGGAATAACCATTATCATCCGGTGAAAAATAGGTATCGTCGCGATAATTTAGTTTACTCACGAAAAATATATGGAAGAAATACCCACACGCGAACTAGTGAAAAGCAAATAATCGATACGCATCAAATTATTGTTTGGAAAGAATGATGGAACTAACAATGTTACGCCCTTAAAGCTAATTTAATTAATGGAAACCTCTAATATTATCTGCGCAAAGAAACTCAGTAATCCAGAAGGTGGAAATGCAGATATCCAATCCAACAAGTTAAGAGTGGATGAGTGAATGGCTAGGTTGGTGAGAGAGATTGCATGCGCAAGGCCACTTCAACGACCCTAGCTAGAGGTGTAAATAACAGAGGACTCGTAAAAAATTGCACGGGGCAAATGTGAGGCGCCACCCTAGCGGCCACGAGGTTCTGCTGAAATGATGTCCCTAGGAATAGTACCACATCTGCTAGTATTGGTGCCATTGGAGACTAAATGCAGTTACGCATTGAAAGATAATTGCACTTTAACGTATAAATGCAGTTATTTTCAGCAATGTATTTGAGAAATTCCGGTAATGTTAATTACAGTCAAAATAAAGCCACCGCAAACATTGACAGAGCTATCAGCCCTAAGCACATAGGCCTCGATACAGTGCCATCGGAAAGTATTCAGACCCCTTGACTTTTTCCAAACTTTGTTACGTTTCAGCCTTATTCTAAAATGTATTACATAATTTCCCCCCCTCTACACACAATACCCCATCATGACAAAGCGAAAACAGGTTTTTGGACATTTTTGGACATTTATTAAACATAAAAACATAAATAACTTATTTACATAAGCATTCAGACCCTTTGCTATGAAACTGGAAATTGAGCTCAGGTGCATCCTGTTTCCATTGATCATCCTTGAGATGTTTGTACAACTTGATTGGAGTCCACCTGTGGTAAATTCAATTGATTTGGAAAGGCACACACCTTTCTATAGGTCCCACAGTTGACAGTGCATGCCAGAGCAAAAACCAAGCCATGAGGTCAAAGGAATTGTCCATAGAGCTCCGAGACAGGATTGGGTCGAGGCACAGATCTGGGGAAGGGTACCAAAACATTTCTGCAGCATTGAAGGTCCCCAAGAACACCGTGGCCTCCATCTTTCTTAAATGGAAGACGTTTGGAACCACCAAGACTCTTCCTAGAGCTGGCTGCCCGGCCAAACTGAGCAATCGGGGAGAAGGGCCTTGGTCAGGGAGGTGACCAAGAACCCGATGGTCACTCTGACAGAGCTCTAGATTTCCTCTGTGGAGATGGGAGAACCTTCCAGAAAGACAACCATCTCTGTAGCACTACACCAATCAGGCCTTTATGCTAGAGTGGCCAGATGGTAGCCACTGGTACCTAAAGTTTGCCTAAAGGTACCTTAAAAAAGGTACCGATTGGGACTTAAACCCAATCGAACATCTCTGGAAAGATCTGAAAAAGCTGTGCAGCAACGCTCCCCATCCAACCTGACAGCGCTTGAGAGGATCTGCAGAGAAGAATGGGAGAAACTCCCCAAATACAGGTGTGCAAAGCTTGTAGAGTCATACCCAATAAGACTTGAGGCTGTAATCACTGCCAAAGGTGCTTCAACAAAGTACTGAGTAAAGAGTCTGAATACTGAAGTAAATGTGATAGTATTTTTTTTATATACACTACCATTCAAAGGTTTGGAGTCACTTAGAAATGTCCTTGTTTTTGAAAGAAAATAAACAATTTTGTCCATGAAAATAACATAAAATTGATCAGAAACACAATGTAGACTTTGTTAATGTTGTAAATGATGTTGGCGTTGAGACTGGTGTTTTGTGGGTACTATTTAATGAAGCTGCCAGTTGAGGACTTGTGAGGCGTCTGTTTCTCAAACTAGACACTCTAATGTAATTGTCCTCTTGCTCAGTTGTGCACCGGGGCCTCCCACTCCTCTTTCTATTCTGTTTAGAGCCAGTTTGCGCTGTTCTGTGAAGGGATCTTCAGTTTCTTGGCAATTTCTCACATGGAATAGCCTTCATTTCTCAGAACAAGAATATACTGATGAGTTTCAGAAGAAAGTATTTTGTTTCTGGACATTATTAGCCTGTAATAGAACCAACAAATGCTGATGCTCCAGATACTCAACTAGTCTAAAGGCCAGTTTTATTGCTTCTTTAATCAGAACAACAGTTTTCAGCTGTGCTAACATAATTGCAAAAGGGTTTTCTAATGATCAATTAGACTTTTAAAGTGATCAACTTGGATTAGCTAACACAATGTGCCATTGGAACACAGGAGTGATGGTTGCTGATAATGGGCCTCTGTACACCTATATAGATATTCCATTAAAAATCAGCCGCTTCCAGCTACAATAGTCATTTACAACATTAACAGTTTCTACACTATATTTCTGATCAAATTGATGTTATTTTAAAGGACAAAAAATGTGCTTTTCTTTCAAAAACAAGGACATTTCTAAAAGACCACAAACTTTTGAACGGTAATATTTGCAAAATCTAAAAACCTATTTTTGCTTTGTCATTATGGAGTTGTAATATAACAAAATGTGGAAAAAGTCAAAGGGTCTGAATACTTTCCGAATGCACTGTACATACTGTTTTTACTTGCACATGACTACTGCATGATACATAAGTATAATAGGCATATGATAGCCACAACTATCTTTACATTGAGTTGATGGGAAACCTAATGGCCAAACATGTCAAATCAAGAGTCAAACTCCCCCTCTCTCTGATGAAGAACACTATTTCCAGTTCAATGTATTTTCATTCCCATTATAATAACAACATCTTACAGATAGCTGAACACGGCCCTAGAGATGGGATAAGGTCCTGAGTAGGTTGGGAACGGATCCATCCAGGAGTTTACCACTTAGGCTTACAGGCTACATTCCCCTAAGCTAAACCATAATAGGCCACAAAATGTGCAGTGTAATGCCCATATTGAAAGAGGTCGGTATACATAAAACACTTTATTTGGAGAGTCCCCTTACGAAGGGTTTATAGACGTTCAACAGAGTTGCAGTTAATAGTTTGATAACATCTATAGAGCCTCTCCAAATAGTGTGATCAGATATAATATCCGATTACTCAAAAATAATGTATCATTTTTTTATTTTTTTTATCACACGTGCCGCCTTTTTGGAGGTGAGGGAAGAAAAAGTGACACATGAGAAGAGAGGAGAATGAAAGATTAGACCATTTTGACAGAAATACCGTGGGAAGGAAGGGACGTCATGGGGAGGGTATTCTGTTGAAGCATTGTGACAGAGTGTTTTGATCAGTGGAGATTCTAGAACCAAGTGTGAAACAAGATCTGTGTTGAAAATGCTGGGTCAGTCCGTCCCACCCAGACATTCTGAGAGGAGTGACCTTTCAGGAACACAGAGGCTGCATCCCAAATGGCACCCTATTCCCTACATAGTACACTACTTTCCCCCTATCAGCACTGGTCGAAAGTAGTGCATCTGTCTAATGGTTATTAATAGTGGTGATTTTGCCCATTGACAACAATAAGGCCCAACCAACTGTAAAGGCTAATCATTTGTTTCAATCAACCTTCCATAATGACAACTCATTACACTAATAATTACACACTAGTAGGCAGTTAGTGTAAGTTCTATCCAGACTCTCCAGCAGTTAGTGATTCAATGAAATGGAGGGGTAAAAATTGAGGAGGGTAAAATTGTCATTCACTATAGGACAACTCTTGTAACATTGATCTCCACCTAACACCTAACACAATTGCTTGTTGGATATTTGAGGAACCAGTTTAACCTTGTGTTCCTAACCCTGTAATAAACAAACTTAGATCTACTACTAACAACTAACAGAATACAGCATCTCCCTTTGCTTTTGGCCTTTTAGTGGGGGACAATTATTGCAAACGTCAACAGGCTACAGTAGTTGCTTGTTCCTCATTAATATCCAATAAGCAAGTCCACCTCGAAGAAACCAATGACAACATGGGCCGGGGGAGCCATCCCGTATCCATGGCGACCAGCGGCTTCCTGGTGAGCATGAGGTCTGTGGCTGTCTGATCAGAGCTAATATCATTTCCCGGGCTGCAGGGTGCTCTTATGTTTATCTGGCCTGCCTGCCCCTCCTGCCACTGTGCTGGGCTGAGCTCTCTCTGTCAAAGGGAGGGGCATAATGCTCCCCTCAGTTTAACAGCATCAATTACTGTGTCATACAGCTCATACAGTAGACCACTGGACAGCTGCTTTTCACTAGGTGAAAGGGTGTCACTTTGTCATGCCTGGCTGGCTGACAAATATCTATCTTTTTGGTGTTTGAAAGAGGGAGAGTAAAAGAGTAAGCTGGAGAGGGAGAGTGAGTGAGTGAGTTCATCTTTGCAAAAAATTGGCACAAAATCTCCAATACAAATTACAGACCTATCCTGACTGAGGGATATTTAATGAGGGATTGTTGGGGTGTAACTGACAATATGAATAATGCATCATCCATTATTATTCCTCAGTCACTGACTGTACGGAGAGGAAAGGTGGTGCATATTTAACATGCAGACAGTGTTAGAGGACCAAATGACCTCTGGGACAGCGGAGGAGTGCGGGAGATGATTGATCATGACTAAGCATTGTGCCGGCTCTCTCTGTAAGTGTATCCATCCATCATGTGACCCACTAGCTGTGTCCCAAACAGCCCCTTATTTCCCGATGGGCTCTGGTCAAAAGTAGGTGTACTTGTCTCCACTATGCTAGTCCTCAGTCACCGGCACTGCAGCTCCACTATATCAGGCTTTTTTATGGATAAAAAAGAGGCTTAGGTGGTGGGCGTTTCAGGAAGTGTGGCAATGGGCGCTGTCTGCCTGTCGGTGACGCTGAATTTTAGAGAAAAGAAGCCCCCATCTTGGTGGTATAAAGAGATCTTTGAATGCCTATTTCCTCCAATCTCAAAATGTCTCTATGGAGCTGAAAGAAATTGTTTCAGTTTTAAAGCTAATTTCCTGCAATTCTGTGCATGTTGCCATGGCTAATGCTGTGTTATTTTGCTCAAACATAATAACAAAATCAATACTGGTTAAAAAAAATACTGCTTATACTATGTTTTTGGAATTTTCTATTTTCCCTGACTGTCCAGCTTTTATTTTGGTAATTGTCAGTTCTCAAATATTATATAATTTAAGAATATATAGGTCCATTATCTTTTCTACATGCACTACATGACTAAAAGTATGTGGACACCTGCTCGTCGTTCATCTCATTCCAAAATCATGGGCATTAATACGGCGTTGGTCCCCTCTTTGCAGCTATAACAGCCTCCACTCTTACATTTACATTACATTTAAGTCATTTAGCAGATGCTCTTATCCAGAGCGACTGAATGGCTTTCCACTAGATGTTGGAACATTGCTGCGGGGACTTGCTTCCACTCAGCCACAAGAGCATTAGTGACGTCGGGCACTGATTTTGAAGGATTAGGCCTGGCTTGCAGTCGGCATTCCAATTCATCCCAAAGGTGTTCGATGGGGTTGAGGTAAGGGCTCTGCACAGGCCAGTCAAGTTCTTCCACACCGATCTCAACAAACCATTTCTGTATGGACCTTGGATTGTGCACAAGGGCATTGTCATGCTAAAACAGGAAAGGGTCTTCCCCAAACTGTTGCCACAAAGTTGGAAGCACAGAATTGTCTAGAATGTCATTGTACGCTGTAGCGTTAAGATTTCCCTTCACTGGAACTAAGGGGTCTAGCCCAAACCATGAAAAACAGCCCCAGACCATTATTCCTCCTCCACCAAACTTTACAGTTGGCACTATGCATTGGGGCAGGTAGCGTTCTTCTGGTATCCACCAAACCCAGATTTGTCCTTCGGACTGCAAGACGGTGAAGCATGATTCATCACTCCAGAGAACGTGTTTCCACTGCTCCATAGTCCAATGGCGGTGAGCTTCACACCACTCCTGCCAACGCTTGGCATTGCGCATGGTGATCTTAGGCTTGTGTGCGGCTGCTCGGCCATGCGCTACGCGCTTCAGCACTCTGTGGTTCCGTTCTGTGACTGAGCAGTTGTTGCTCCTAAACGTTTCCACTTCACAAAAACAGCACTTACAGTTGACCGTGGCAGCTCTAAACTGACTTTTTGAAAAGGTGCCATCCTATGACGATGCAGCATTGTAAGTCACAGAGCTCTTCAGTAAGGCCATTCTATTACCAATGTTTGTCTATGGAGATTGCATGACTGTGTGCTCTATTTATACACCTGTCAGCAATGGGTGTGGCTGAAATAGCCAAATCCACTAATTTAAAGGGGTGTCCACATACCTTTGTATATATAGTGTACTTTATGTCTGGTTTTAAGTCGCTTAAGTTTACACTGAAAGCATTTGTACACTGTTTGGACCCAAGCATTTCAATGGCATAAAAATCCCTGTACACATACAACAGACAGCTCATGATAAGACAAGCAGTAAGGCATACTGCAGCTGATAGACTTCATGGATAGTCAATGAAGTGGAAATGATCTCTTCTAGATCACAAACCTTTTGTGTGATGCTGACTACCGGAAGAAACAAATGAGAGCACACTTCTCTCGTTGCAATTAACGTTAGTTTCCACTGCTATTAACAATTCAGCTAAAAGGCCTTCTTTCTATGGAATGACTAGAGTAGGTTAACAAGAATCTGTACACAAGTGTAAAACATAATTACTTAAATTCACCCGCCAGTGCGGCACATTTCCTCTCAAGTCCCTGCTTGCTATTACATTCAGTGTGGCAGCTTTGAAGCCCCACACCCCTCACACACTCCCAGTCAAGACGATGCTTCTGCAACTGCTGACAGCGCTATGCTGTGGTATCTGCATATCTATTATACTTGGCACTCATAAATAACCTGTAATGGAACTGTCATCTCACTAGTGCCATCACATATTAACTCTGCCTCAACGCCGACAGACTAGAACAGCACACAGGAGCTGCATTTGAATACAGTAAACTGTTTGACTACTGCAGATTGCGGCTGTCTTATCAAATGAACAGTGGATGCCATCAGTAACCGTGTGGTTAGGAGCCATTGTTGAGAATGTTTTTGGGTACTTACTGACTGACTTATTGACAGCAGTACACATTTTTGGAAGAAAGTGGATTGGAATTAAACACACACACACACTGAATCTAACATCCCCTCAGGGGTTAGCCCATAGGGTTGTAACTGATCTCCACCACATTGTTTTCAACAGGTAGCCAGCCTACTGCGTGTAGGGAGGCAGGTAGTTGCTAATTCAAATCCCAGAGCCAACAAAGTGTAAAAAAAAAATCAGTCGATCTGCCCTTGAGCGAGGCACTTAACCCTAAATGCTTCAGGGTCGCCGTCACTAATGGCTGATCCCTGGCCGTGACCCCGCTCACCGACGGTGTCTCAGGGGGAGTTGGGATAAGCAAAAAACACCTTTCTATTTCACACCTCACACTCGTACATGCCGTGAAACATGACAAATATAATCACCCCCTATTTGACCTTTGATCAGTGCCCTGACCAAAACATTCCCAGCAGCCAATATTACCCAGACAGCCAACTACACTCCATCCCTGTGGTCACACTGCTCCATTGAGCCGAGCTGAAGTACTCTGCCCCCAGGGAACCTTCAAGGCCTGCATTCATTCACACAGCCATAAATTCTCCCAGAGAGAGCACTGGACGTGCCTGCCTCACTCGCCGGCCAGCCCCATTCCCATCCTCTGGCCAACCAGCCTGCTTCCCATCCTCTGGCCAACCAGCCTCCTTCCCATCCTCTGACCAACCAGCCTCCTTCCCATCCTCTGACCAACCAGCCTCCTTCCCATCCTCTGACCAACCAGCCTCCTTCCCATCCTCTGGCCAACCAGCCTCCTTCCCATCCTCTGGCCAACCAGCCTCCTTCCCATCCTCTGGCCAACCAGCCTCCTTCCCATCCTCTGGCCAACCAGCCTCCTTCCCATCCTCTGGCCAACCAGCCTCCTTCCCATCCTCTGACCAACCAGCCTCCTTCACATCCTCTGGCCAACCAGCCTCCTTCCCATCCTCTGGCCAACCAGCCTCCTTCCCATCCTCTGACCAACCAGCCTCATTCCCATCCTCTGGCCAACCAGCCTCCTTCCCATCCTCTGGCCAACCAGCCTCCTTCCCATCCTCTGGCCAACCAGCCTCCTTCCCATCCTCTGACCAACCAGCCTCCTTCCCATCCTCTGACCAACCAGCCTCCTTCCCATCCTCTGGCCAACCAGCCTCCTTCCCATCCTCTGGCCAACCAGCCTCCTTCCCATCCTCTGGCCAACCAGCCTCCTTCCCATCCTCTGGCCAACCAGCCTCCTTCCCATCCTCTGGCCAACCAGCCTCCTTCCCATCCTCTGGCCAACCAGCCTCCTTCCCATCCTCTGACCAACCAGCCTCCTTCCCATCCTCTGACCAACCAGCCTCCTTCCCATCCTCTGGCCAACCAGCCTCCTTCCCATCCTCTGACCAACCAGCCTCCTTCCCATCCTCTGGCCAACCAGCCTCCTTCCCATCCTCTGGCCAACCAGCCTCCTTCCCATCCTCTGACCAACCAGCCTCCTTCCCATCCTCTGACCAACCAGCCTCCTTCCCATCCTCTGACCAACCAGCCTCCTTCCCATCCTCTGGCCAACCAGCCTCCTTCCCATCCTCTGGCCAACCAGCCTCCTTCCCATCCTCTGGCCAACCAGCCTCCTTCCCATCCTCTGGCCAACCAGCCTCCTTCCCATCCTCTGGCCAACCAGCCTCCTTCCCATCCTCTGACCAACCAGCCTCCTTCCCATCCTCTGGCTAACCAGCCTCCTTCCCATCCTCTGACCAACCAGCCTCCTTCCCATCCTCTGGCCAACCAGCCTGCTTCCCATCCTCTGGCCAACCAGCCTCCTTCCCATCCTCTGACCAACCAGCCTCCTTCCCATCCTCTGACCAACCAGCCTCCTTCCCATCCTCTGGCCAACCAGCCTCCTTCCCATCCTCTGGCCAACCAGCCTCCTTCCCATCCTCTGGCCAACCAGCCTCCTTCCCATCCTCTGGCCAACCAGCCTCCTTCCCATCCTCTGACCAACCAGCCTCCTTCCCATCCTCTGGCCAACCAGCCTGCTTCCAATCCTCTGACCAACCAGCCTCCTTCCCATCCTCTGACCAACCAGCCTCCTTCCCATCCTCTGGCCAACCAGCCTGCTTCCAATCCTCTGACCAACCAGCCTCCTTCCCATCCTCTGACCAACCAGCCTCCTTCCCATCCTCTGACCAACCAGCCTCCTTCCCATCCTCTGACCAACCAGCCTCCTTCCCATCCTCTGACCAACCAGCCTCCTTCCCATCCTCTGACCAACCAGCCTCCTTCCCATCCTCTGACCAACCAGCCTCCTTCCCATCCTCTGACCAACCAGCTTCCTTCCCATCCTCTGGCCAACCAGCCTCCTTCCCATCCTCTGGCCAACCAGCCTACATGAATGATCCTCATTAACCACCAAGCCTCCATTGGTCAGATATTGAGTGATGGCTATATAGGTGGAGTTGCCTGTTCCAGCACTTGTATACAATGGTGTCCCCCTTCGACATAGTTGTTACCAGCTTGAAAAAGTGTGTGTGAAAGACCTAGCTATCACTGTAATGTCTATGGAACTTGGATTATCAACCAAACAGTTAACCAGTGTTAGTTGGTCTGCGCACCCAAAGATGCCTGGGGGGGGGGCGGGGGGGGGGCATTATGGAAATGATAAGCTTCTCAATTTGCTTCCACTTAATTTGTTCCTAAAATGTAATATATATTGGATAAGACTTTCAAAGGAGGATAAAAATAAGAATGCGCCTCATTTTACACACACACACACACACACACACACACACACACACACACACACACACACACACACACACACACACACACACACACACACACACACACACACACTCTGCTCAGAGGCTCCTCTTGAATATGGAGTTTATTATTGGTACTGGCATTGTTGGATTGAAGCCATCAGAATTCAGCAGTAGAGAGAGAAGCAGTGCATAGGAGAAGAGGGGGGAGGGGAGCACAAACACAGCTAATGACTCACTATGGGTGTGTGTGGGTGTGCAATTGCGTAGCGTATGTTTGCCTATCGGTCTATATTGCCAAGCTAGGTTTCTTGGAGTAACATTGTGAACAGGGGGGGGGGGGGGGGCACTGGCGACTAGATCATAGTACAAAGGTTTGGACTTGGTAACACATACTCTAGATCAGAGACCTCTAACCCTGTTCCTGAAGAACTACCCCCCTGTAGGTTTATACCAGAGCCCTCCAAACCTGTTCCTGGACAGCAACCCTCCTGTAGGTTTTCATTTCAACAGGGTTGGAGGCCCTGGTGTAAACCTTTAGGAGGGTAGCTTTCCAGGAACAGAGTTGGAGAGCCCTGCTTTAGATGGTCTATCCTAAGGTTTCCCAAACCCAGTTCAAATCTACACAGGAGTTGCTTACCAAGAACACCGGGAATGTTTTTGTGGCCAAGTTAAAGTTGACTTAAAATCTATGGCGAGACTTGAAAATCGTTCTCTACCAATGAACAGCAACCGATTTGACAGAGCTTGAACCATTTTGAAAAGAATAATGGGAAAATGTTGCACAATCCAGGTGTGCAAAGCTCTTAGAGACTTACCCAGAAAGACTAGCAGCTGTAAGTCAGGGGTGTGAACACATAGAGTACCAGTCAAAAGTTTGGACACGCCTACTCATTTCAAAGGTTTTTATTTATTTTCACTATTTTCTACATGGTAGAATAATAGTGAAGACATCAAAACTATGAAATTACACATATGGAATCATGTGGTAACCAAAAAAGTGTTAAACAAATCAAAATATATTTTATATTTGAGATTCTTCAAAGTAGCCACCCTTTGCCTTGATGACAGCTTTGCACACTCTTGGCATTCTCTCAACCAGCTTCATGAGGTAGTCACCTGGACTGCATTTCAATTAACAGGTGTGCCTTGTTAATTTGTGGAATTTCTTTCCTTCTTAATGCGTTTGAGACATTCAGTTGTGTTGTGACAAAGTAGGGGTGGTATACAGAGCATAGCCCTACATTGTAAAAGACCAAGTCCATGTTATGGCAAGAACAGCTCAAATAAGCAGAGAGAACCGACAGTTCATCATTACTTTAAGACATGAAGGTCAGTCAATGCGGAAAATTCAATAACTTTGAAAGTTTCTTCAAGTGCAGTTGCAAAAACCATCAAGCGCTATGATGATACTGGCTCTGAGGACCGCCACAGGAAAGGAAGACCCTGAGTTACCTCCCATGTGAGTTAACAGGCCTCAGAAATTGCAGCCCGAGTTCAAGTAACAGACACATCTCAACATCAACTGTTCAGAAGAGATTGCGTGAATGAGACTTTCATAGTCGAATTGCTGCAAAGAAACCACTACTAAAGGACACCAATAAGGAGACTTGCTTGGGCCAAGAAACATGAGCAATGGAAATTTGACAGGTGGAAATTTGTCCTTTGGTCTGACGAGTCCAAATTTGAGATTTTTTATCCAACCGCCGTGTCTTTGTGAGACGCAGTGTAGGTGAACGGATGATCTCCGCATGTGTGGTTCCCACCGTGAAGCATGGAGGAGGTGGTGTGATGGTGCTTTGCTGGTGACACAGTCAGTGATTTATTTACAATTCAAGACACACTTAACCAGCATGGCTACCACAGCATTCTGCAGCGATACGCCATACCATCTGGTTTGCGCTTAGTGGGAGTATCATTTGTTTTTCAACAGGACAATGACCCAACACACCTCCAGGCTGTGTAAGGGCTATTTGACCAAGAAGGAGAGTGATGGTGCTGCATCAGATGACCTGGCCTCCACAATCACCTGACCTCAACCCAATTGAGATGGTTTGGGATGAGTTGGACCGCAGAGTGAAGGAAAAGCAGCCATTATCTAAAATATATTTTGATTTGTTTAACACTTTTTTTGGTCACTACATAATTCCATATGTGTTATTTCATAGTTTTGATGTCTTTACTATTATTCTACAAATGTAGAAAATATTCAAAAATAAAATATTCAAGAGTTTTACTTTATGAATAAGTAGGTGTCCAAACTTTTGACTGGTACTGTTTGTAAATTAGATATTTCTGTATATCATTTTCAATAAATTTGCAAAAATGTAAAGATATTTTTTCACTTTGTCATAATGGGGCATTGTGTATATTATGGATCCCCATTAGCCTCTTCCTGGGGTAAAGCAAAATTAAGGCAGTTGTACAATTTTAAAAACATTACAATACATTCATAACAGATTTCACAACACAGTAACTGTGTGCCCTCAGGCCCCTAATCCACTACCACATATCTACAACACAAAATCCATGTGTACGTGTGTATGTTATCGTGTGTGTTTATGCATGTGTCTATGTTTGTGTTGCTTCACAGTCCCTGCTTTCCATAAGGTGTATTTTTATATTTTAATTATTTAAAAAAAAAAGTTTACTGCTTGCATCAGTTACTTGATGTGGAATATAGTTCCATGTAGTCATGGGTGAGAAAAAATTATACATTTAATCAATTTTGAATTCAGGCTGTAACAACAAAATGTGGAGTAAGTTAAGGGGTGTGTATACTTCCTGAAAGTACTGTATACTCCAGGTTATTTTTAATCAACCTGTGAACAGTCAGATCGAGAAGCAGAGGATAAAGCAGATATTAATTGGTTTCTTAACCAGCAAGATATGACCCTCCCTCCTTGGAGGAAGACTTGCATTCTAGTTAACACTTAAGAACTGACTAAATTGGTGTCAGCTCACCATCTCAGGCCAGGGACCTAGAGGTTTAAGCCACTGCTATACAGTACTATAACTTAGCAACGGAAAGCATAATTCTAGTTTCTGTGCTGCCCGCCCCCCTTTGAGCTGTAATGAGGCATTACCCTGAAGGTAGCATACGTTCTCCCTGCTATGGCCTTCTAAATGTCCAGGCCTCCTCCAATGCTGCTGGGGCAGGGCTCATTAAGGAACCATTTAATAGACTAATTGGCAGAGTTCAGTGCACAGGGGCCAGTGAGGATCCAAGGAGACAACACAGGCACATTCGGACCCCTGGCTCGCCATGTCACCTGGATTCAAAATGAAGGACGATATAGTCTTGTCGTGTCACAGACAGCACCGCAATAGAAAACAACGTCCTGTGTCCTCTGACATTGATCGTTTTGACAGGGGGAACATTTTTAGATACAGCTGTACACAGGGGCGAGTGGGTGGTGTTTCCTGATGAGGCAGAGAGTAGTTTAGTCATAGGGAAACAAGTCGTCAACTCAGATCACTCATGGTCTGATGCAGACGAGTTATTTTATTTATTGTTTTTCCATCATCATGTCCCAGGATTATTCGTCCTCTCTCCGAGTACACCTCAACACGCTGTAGGCCTGATGTAACGTCTTATTTGAAGTGACGTGCTGCAGAAAAAGCAGAGCATGAATAAAATGAGGAGCGAATGAGTAAAAGGATGAATCAGTGGATTGGTGGTTGGGGTGGGAGGGTTAGGTTCTGTCACATGTGATGGATGCACAGGGAGGTGATGGGTGGGGGCAGCCTTGGCCGGCCGGAGGGCAGGAGAGCGAGGGGTGCGGGGCGATGGAGGATGACAGGCTGCTTTCTCCTCTCTTTTCTTAGATGCTGACCACCTCTTCACACTCATAACTACCTGGGGTCACCGTTCATTTGGCACAAACAGATGAACAAGTTTTGAAATGGTAAACAAAAAAGACCGATCTTTTGCGACAGATTTGGGTAGTGCTGTCCACAGTACTTCCTACGTTTCAAAAGCTTTTCTATCATTTGTGTGCCACTTGACCCCGATGTGTGGGCGTATCTGATGGGACAAGATTTTAAGCATTTGCATTATAATTCTTACCTTTATTTGACCTTCTTGTTCTACTTTGGACATTGTCACTGTACTGCTCCTACTTTGTGTGAATGTGAAATCAAATTCAACATCTCCACAAGTTTTCAATTTTGGTTTATTTTCAAAAAAATAAAATGACATTGTTTCTTTCTGTTTCATAACAGTGTCATTTGAAAAGTCCCTCGTCCTCTAAGGAAACTAACCTGCTGAGCAGTTAAACAGGCAACAGGTAGAAAAGGAGGAAACTAACCTGGTCATTACAATATGAAACACATAAAACGTATCAAAGCGTACCTAAAGGCAGAAAATAAAACTTAACTGGTAAAAACCCAACTCAAAGTTCTACAAAACAAGCTTTAGGATTATTTTCTATTTCGAAGGAGCGATCGACTCTGCACACATTCCTTGTAGTGTTAGAGAAAACATGACATCAATATCAAACAAAAAAAGAGGACGGACTGTAGGTAGCTAACATTCTAACAGGTAAGGATCATGGACTGACTGTAGGTAGCTAACATTACCAGGATCATGTCTGCACATAGTAGGATGCTGGTTTGACCAGCTGTGCATTGAGGAAGTGTGTGTGTTCAGGCCATTTTGTGAGGGTACCAGTTGAGGAGGTGGGAACCAGTGCCGGTAGCCAGACGGGCAGCCGGGCCCAGGGCAAAGGGCGAGGTGACATGCAGCATGTCCCCCGTCCCAAACAGAGGGAACACGGATGTACCTAGACAACACAGGAAACACCTCATTAATGTAGACATCTTCCATGGCAGCAGAGTCAGAATCCTAACTTAAGATAAAAACAGCATCTTTGCATTAGTCGCCAACAGACATCAATGCACAATTTTTGTATGCACGACTTTTCCGGTGCCCCCGCACATTGACTCTGTACCGGTACCCCCTGTATATAGCCTCGCTATTGTTATTTTACTGCTGCTCTTTAATTATTTGTTACTCTTATCTTTTTTTTGTTGTTGGTATTTTTATTAAAACTGTATTGTTGGTTAAGGGCTTGTTAGTAAGCATTTCACTGTAAGGTTGCTGTTGTATTTGGTGCATGTGACAAATACAATTTGATTCATATAGCTGCAACACTGCTGCTGAACAACATTAGATGCTGGGTAAAGCTCAGCCTGCATGTTGTATTTCCATGGCCTGTGCGGGTCTTTTGTTCACAGCTTAACCAAAACCACTGCAACACTGTATCAATATCAAGGCTTATGCAATTAGGTAACACAATTTGGTCAAATAGCTATGGTAACAGGTCTAATAGGATCAGTGTCAGTTTCTCTGTGCAGGGCCATTCACTAGTAGGGAATTTCATTGTGTTTCTCTAGCATAATTAGTGCTCAGGCTAACCCATGTGTGTGTACGTAAAATGTTTTCTGCATCGTGTGTGTGTGTGTGTGTAATGGTTTGTTTACCGTGTGTGTGTGTGTAATGGTCTGTTTACACAGACACACACACACACACGGTAAACAGACCATTACACACACGGTAAACAAACCATTACACACACACACACACAAAATGGTAAACAAACCATTACACACACACAAAGTTAAACAAACCATTACACACACACAAAGTTAAACAAACCATTACACACACACACAAACGGTAAACAAACCATTACACACACACACACACACACACGGTAAACAAACCATTACACACACAAAATGGTAAACAAACCATTACACATTAATGGTCTGTTTACCGTGTGTGTGTGTGTAATGGTTTGTTTACCGTGTGTGTGTGTGTAATGGTTTGTTTACCGTGTGTGTGTGTGTGTGTAATGGTTTGTTTACCGTGTGTGTATTTGTTAACCGTACCGTATGGGGCACTCTGGGTCTGCGTCAATCCGGAGGTATGGAGGCTCAGGGTTTTCAGAGTGGAGGGCTGGGGGGGCACAGCAGGTATGAGGGACACCACCCCTCCATTTACATAGCATGGCTGCTTCAGCTCACCGGCACTAGGTGAAGGAGGAGGGGGCTGAAACACCTGGGGGACAGAGTGGGTAGTAAGGAAGATTATGCATCGACTGGGACTTCGGGAAAGCACCAAATCATAGAAACACAACCGGATAAAGAGAGCTGGGGGGGATACAGGCTAGAGCTGGGGTGGGGGGGGGTACAGGCTAGAGCTGGGAGGGGATACAGGCTAGAGCTGGGGGGATACAGGCTAGAGCTGGGGTGGGGGGGGGTACAGGCTAGAGCTGGGAGGGGATACAGGCTAGAGCTGGGGGGATACAGGCTAGAGCTGGGGGGGGGGGGGGATACAGGCTAGAGCTGGGGGGGGGTACAGGTTAGAGCTGGGGGGGGATACAGGCTAGAGCTGGGAGGGGATACAGGCTAGAGCTGGGAGGGGATACAGGCTAGAGCTGGGAGGGGATACAGGCTAGAGCTGGGAGGGGATACAGGCTAGAGCTGGGGGGGATACAGGCTAGAGCTGGGGGGATACAGGCTAGAGCTGGGGGGGATACAGGCTAGAGCTGGGGGGGATACAGGCTAGAGCTGGGGGGGATACAGGCTAGAGCTGGGGGGGATACAGGCTAGAGCTGGGGGGGGGATACAGGCTAGAGCTGGGGGGGGGATACAGGCTAGAGCTGGGGGGGGGATACAGGCTAGAGCTGGGGGGGGGATACAGGCTAGAGCTGGGGGGGGGATACAGGCTAGAGCTGGGGGGGGATACAGGCTAGAGCTGGGGGGGGGATACAGGCTAGAGCTGGGGGGGGGGGATACAGGCTAGAGCTGGGGGGGGGGGATACAGGCTAGAGCTGGGGGGGGGATACAGGCTAGAGCTGGGGGGGGGGAATACAGGCTAGAGCTGGGGGGGGGGGAATACAGGCTAGAGCTGGGGGGGGGAATACAGGCTAGAGCTGGGGTGATACAGGCTAGAGCTGGGAGGGGATACAGGCTAGAGCTGGGGGGGGGAAACAGGCTAGAGCTGGGGGGGGAGGATACAGGCTAGAGCTGGGGGGGGAGGATACAGGCTAGAGCTGGGGGGGGGGGGATACAGGCTAGAGCTGGGGGGGGGGATACAGGCTAGAGCTGGGGGGGGGGATACAGGCTAGAGCTGGGGGGGGGGGGATACAGGCTAGAGCTGGGGGGGGGGGATACAGGCTAGAGCTGGGGGGGGGGATACAGGCTAGAGCTGGGGGGGGGGGATACAGGCTAGAGCTGGGGGGGGGATACAGGCTAGAGCTGGGGGGGGGATACAGGCTAGAGCTGGGGGGGGGATACAGGCTAGAGCTGGGGGGGGGGTACAGGCTAGAGCTGGGGGGGGGGTACAGGCTAGAGCTGGGGGGGGGTACAGGCTAGAGCTGGGGGGGGGGGTACAGGCTAGAGCTGGGGGGGGGTACAGGCTAGAGCTGGGGTGATACAGGCTAGAGCTGGGGTGATACAGGCTAGAGCTGGGGTGATACAGGCTAGAGCTGGGGTGATACAGGCTAGAGCTGGGGTGATACAGGCTAGAGCTGGGGTGATACAGGCTAGAGCTGGGGTGATACAGGCTAGAGCTGGGGGGGATACAGGCTAGAGCTGGGGGGGATACAGGCTAGAGCTGGGGGGGATACAGGCTAGAGCTGGGGGGGATACAGGCTAGAGCTGGGGGGGGATACAGGCTAGAGCTGGGGGGGATACAGGCTAGAGCTGGGGGGGATACAGGCTAGAGCTGGGGGGGATACAGGCTAGAGCTGGGGGGGTATACAGGCTAGAGCTGGGGGGGGATACAGGCTAGAGTTGGGGGATACAGGCTAGAGCTGGGGGATACAGGCTAGAGCTGGGGGGATACAGGCTAGAGCTGGGGGGATACAGGCTAGAGCTGGGGTGATACAGGCTAGAGCTGGGGGGGGATACAGTCTCGAGTTGGGGGATACAGGAAGGAGCTGGGGGATACAGGCTAGAGCTGGGGGATACAGGCTAGAGCTGGGGGGATACAGTCTCGAGTTGGGGGATACAGGAAGGAGCTGGGGGGGATACAGGCTGGCGCTGGGGGGGATACAGGCTGGCGCTGGGGGGGATACAGGCTAGAGCTGGGGGGGATACAGGCCAGAGCTGGGGTGAATACAGGCTAGAGCTGGGGTGAATACAGGCTAGAGCTGGGGGGATACAGGCTAGAGCTGGGGGAGATATAGGCTAGAGCTGGGGGGGGATATAGGCTAGAGCTGGGGGGGATACAGGCTAGAGCTGGGGGGGATACAGGCTAGAGCTGGGGGGGGATACAGGCTAGAGCTGGGGGGGGGGATACAGGCTAGAGCTGGGGGGGGATACAGGCTAGAGCTGGGGGGGGGATACAGGCTAGAGCTGGGGGGGGGATACAGGCTAGAGCTGGGGGGGGGGGTACAGGCTAGAGCTGGGGGGGATACAGGCTAGAGCTGGGGGGGATACAGGAAGGAGCTGGGGGGGATACAGGAAGGAGCTGTGGGGATACAGGAAGGAGCTGTGGGGATACAGGAAGGAGCTGTGGGGATACAGGAAGGAGCTGGGGGGATACAGGAAGGAGCTGGGGGGATACAGGAAGGAGCTGGGGGGATACAGGAAGGAGCTGGGGGGATACAGGCTAATAGTAACATCACTTTTTTCCCAGAGGTTTGGATGATATATCTCTCCATTTTCTGTTTTTCTCTAAACAAATGTAAAAAAGGCCAAGACATAATTCTTAACTTCTTTATAAAAAAAATACGAGGCCTCAAGGCCTATTTGTGCAAAACAAATGACCACCACAAATAAACACCCCCCCCACACGTCTATTCTATTGTTTACGAATGTTTGACCACTAGCTATTTCAATATCTCATTTATATAATCATTTTGATTTAAAATGTATGAATTTAGTTCATTTGTTGATATATTTAAAACAGCCTGTGGTTATTTGCTATTGGATTGGCAGAATGACACAACTACTAACATATTAGCCTACAGCTGGCCTGAACATCACTGTTTTGAATGCACTTTAATTATCCAACGTCACACTTACCGATGGCGAGGTGAAGCCTGTTCCCAAAGCACTGCAGGTCCAGTTGTTCAAGCGCAATGCTTTTATCATGTTGCTCCTGCTGTCAGTTGTCGTGCACACCTGTCGGTCTTCGCTCATCTTCCACGATGCCAGAGAGTCATTGAAACCCTGGGATATTACTTCACCCGTATGATCATCAGGGAAGTAAGACGTCTGGGGGCAGACATTTTGCAATTTCCAGTCCTGTTTTATGTAGTGGACTGTCAAACTTAGGTATGGCTCTGACGTTCTGCTCGACCACAGATCAGCTGTGGTGGAAAAATGACAAACACTAGCCAGCTTCTCTGCCATTCTTTTGCGGGTAGCAGTGTATAATCACGGCAGGGCCTCTTCCGTGAAATACTTGGCAGCTGATATTTGTGGTCAACTGTACCTAGCAGCTTTTTAAAGCCTGGCTTTTCTACTGTAAAGACTGGAACCATATCCTTCACTATGTAATAGGTCACTGCATCCGTTACCTCCTTCCATCTCAAACTTCTCGTCATAAGGTATAACGTTTGTAAAGGATGCGGGTATGGTCGTTTGTCTTTCAGCAGACGTTTTGGGAATGGGGCGACTGGAATCGGCGTTGCGTAGTCTCACGCGTTCCTCCCATTCCAGCGCGTGTTGCAGGTGATGGAAGAGGTCGGTTGTGCTGCTGCTTTTCGTTGCAATTGTCTTTGACACATTTTGCACAGGACATTCTTTTGCTGAACATCAGACCTCTTCAACCCGAACCACTTCCATATTACTGAAAAAACATTGCAGCCCTTTTTGGGGATGATTTCATCCTCACGAGAGGCTGAGCTGGCTTCCTCACGTTCCATGTTGGTGGAACTCTTACCGCCGCTACACTTCTCCGACGGGGTTACAATTCGTGAAAGGCTGTCTAGGGTTGTGATTGGTGGATAACCTCTGTGCACGTGTTGGGCTGACAGAAGAGACCGTGAGATGCTGCGTTTGTAAAAAGTTACAACATTATAACAGAACCTCCATTCTTGCCATACAGGCATTTTCCACATCGCACTAAAACAAACTTGAATATATCGAAAAAAACTCGATATCGCCCGGCCCTCTCTCAAAGTTCTTCATTTGTGTTTTATTTTGTTCCTCATGCAGGAATTTGGCACAAACAGGCTTTTTATTTTGGTTAATGAATTCAGAAATGAGAATATCGGGGGAGAGGAATTGTTCTCATTTTCTTCCAATTAACAAACAATTAAATATGCATTGCAGTGCGTCCGGTGAGGATGTGCAGGGGCAGAGGTCTACTGCCTAACAAACACGACAACTGGAGGTCAGACTGCAGACTGCAATTGCTTTCCAATGAAATGAGTTCTTACCAGCTGCTTAGTGGCGTTAGGCAGGTTGCCGTGTTAACGACGCAAACAACTGGACCTCAGGTAGAATATAATACAGTCTAGTTGGGACTGTTCTTTCAGGCTGACAACCTAAAACAAAGTATGCAGTATTTTCTGAGGCCAAAAGTCTGACCTCTGTCCTTACCTTAGCTGTGTCTCCATGGTTACCCAGGTCTGCCTTGGACTGTACCACCTCTAGGGCAGGGGTAGGGGCAGGGTCGTTGGGTGTCCAGCCCTGGTCCCAGTCACTACAGCACAGCAGCAGCGGGTCCTTACTCTGCAGAGCTGCAAACGGGTTCAGGCCCCCCTGGAGAAACACCAACACACAACCTTAGATCATTCCTTTTGTAATCCCAGTTCCATTCTACATTAGCCTCGTTCCAGGTCTGTTTGAGCAGTCTCATCACCATAGGAGTTGGAGAGACAGCACACATATATAGGACCAGTCTAATTGCAAACATTATAACGTCACCATGTTCTAGAACCAAAGATAGCGGATAAATGAAGATAGTTCACTCAGGCCATTTACATTGAGAAAACAATGGTCAGTTCCGGTCTACTTAACTGGGTGGGTCTCCAATAGTTATCACTGAGATAGCAGCTGGGTCTGGTTTACTTAGTTCATTGAACCAGGAAGAAAACAGAAGGAAAAAAACAGCGAGTAGGGTGTCTCGCTTTCTCTTTCGGCTATGCTAAAATTATGTTCTGATAATTGTGGGGTCAAAGGTCATACCTGGGCTGTGGAGTTGACTTCTGTGACCTCGATGAACTCCAGTGCCGGGAGGTCAGGCAGAACTTCCTCTGCGTTGGTTTTGTTCCCACCCACGAGGTTAGGGGTCTAAAACACACATCCATTACTTAACTACTGCACTTTACAATGCATCCTTCTTCCCTCCTATCCTTGAAGAAGTCACGACAACACGATGGGATATAGAGAAATATATATATACACATACACAGAGAGATATAACACGATGGGATATAGAGAAATATATATATACACATACACAGAGAGATATAACACGATGGGATATAGAGAAATATATATATACACATACACACACACAGAGAGATATAACACAATGGGATATATACAGGGAGAGAGAGATAACACGATGGGATATAGAGACATATATACACTGCTCAAAAAAATAAAGGGAACACTTAAACAACACAATGTAACTCCAAGTCAATCACACTTCTGTGAAATCAAACTGTCCACTTAGGAAGCAACACTGATTGACAATACATTTCACATGCTGTTGTGCAAATGGAATAGACAAAAGGTGGAAATTATAGGCAATTAGCAAGACACCCCCCAAAACATGAGTGATTCTGCAGGTGGTGACCACAGACCACTTCTCAGTTCCTATGCTTCCTGGATGATGTTTTGGTCACTTTTGAATGCTAGCGGTGCTCTCACTCTAGTGGTAGCATGAGACGGAGTCTACAACCCACACAAGTGGCTCAGGTAGTGCAGTTCATCCAGGATGGCACATCAATGCGAACTGTGGCAAAAAGGTTTGCTGTGTCTGTCAGCGTAGTGTCCAGAGCATGCAGGCGCTACCAGGAGACAGGCCAGTACATCAGGAGACGTGGAGGAGGCCGTACGAGGGCAACAACCCAGCAGCAGGACCGCTACCTCCGCCTTTGTGCAAGGAGGTGCACTGCCAGAGCCCTGCAAAATGACCTCCAGCAGGCCACAAATGTGCATGTGTCAGCATATGGTCTCACAAGGGGTCTGAGGATCTCATCTCGGTACCTAATGGCAGTCAGGCTACCTCTGGCGAGCCCATGGAGGGCTGTGCGGCCCCACAAAGAAATGCCACCCCACACCATGACTGACCCATCGCCAAACCGGTCATGCTGGAGGATGTTGCAGGCAGCAGAACGTTCTCCACGGCGTCTCCAGACTCTTTCACGTCTGTCACATGTGCTCATGTGCTCAGTGTGAACCTGCTTTCATCTGTGAAGAGCACAGGGCGCCAGTGGCGAATTTGCCAATCTTGGTGTACTCTGGCAAATGCCAAACGTCCTGCACGGTGTTGGGCTGTAAGCACAACCCCCACCTGTGGACGTCGGGCCCTCATACCACCCTCATGGAGTCTGTTTATGACCGTTTGAGCAGACACTTGCACATTTGTGGCCTGCTGGAGGTCATTTTGCAGGGCGCTGGCAGTGCACCTCCTTGCACAAAGGCGGAGGTAGCGGTCCTGCTGCTGGGTTGTTGCCCTCCTACGGCCTCCTCCATGTCTCCTGATGTACTGGCCTGTCTCCTGGTAGCGTCTGCATGCTCTGGACACTACGCTGACAGACACAGCAAACCTTTTTGCCACAGTTCCCATTGATGTGCCATCCTGGATGAACTGCACTACCTGAGCCACTTGTGTGGGTTGTAGACTCCGTCTCATGCTACCACTAGAGTGAGAGCACCGCCAGCATTCAAAAGTGACCAAAACATCAGCCAGGAAGCATAGGAACTGAGAAGTGGTCTGTGGTCACCACCTGCAGAATCACTCCTGTTTTGGGGGGTGTCTTGCTAATTGCCTATAATTTCCACCTTTTGTCGATTCCATTTGCACAACAGCATGTGAAATGTATTGTCAATCAGTGTTGCTTCCTAAGTGGACAGTTTGATTTCACAGAAGTGTGATTGACTTGGAGTTACATTGTGTTGTTTAAGTGTTCCCTTTATTTTTTTGAGCAGTGTATATACATACACACACACACAGAGAGAGATATATACATACACACACACACACACACACAGAGAGATATATACACTCTTATTCAAGGTTTCAAAGACCTCTCTGATGAGGATAGGCTACCCATCCTGTTGGGGGAGGACGCAGAGAGCTGTGGGTTGGCAGCGCACTACATTGCTGCCTGCCATAAGTTGAGGGACAGTGTCTGACAGACCAATCAACCTGCACATGTACTCTACTGTATGTTTATTGTTATTGTTGAATGTAAGGTTATTTTGACACTTAGTTATTGTTGTTACTGTTGTCCCGTTGACCTTTTTGATTCTCATTTTTTATATTGTAAATAAGCTTTGGCAATATGTACATTGTTACGTCATGCCAATAAAGCAAATTGAATTGAATTGAGATATAACACAATGGGATATATACAGGGAGAGAGAGATAACACGATGGGATATAGAGAAATATATATATACATACACACAGAGAGAGATATAACACAATGGGATATATACAGGGAGAGAGAGATAACACGATGGGATATAGAGAAATATATATATACATACACACAGAGAGAGATATAACACAATGGGATATATACAGGGAGAGAGAGATAACACGATGGGATATAGAGAAATATATATATACACATACACACAGAGAGATATAACACAATATACAGGGAGAGAGAGATAACACGATGGGATATAGAGAAATATATATATACATACACATACACACAGAGAGAGATATAACACAATGGGATATATACAGGGAGAGAGAGATAACACGATGGGATATAGAAAAATATATATATACATACACACACACACACACACACACACACACACACACAGAGAGAGATATAACACAATGGGATATATACAGGGAGAGAGAGATAACACGTTGGGATATAGAGAGACACAGTGCACAAAACATTAAGAAGGTGAATCGAGGTGAAAGCTATGATCCCTTATTGATGTCACTTGTTAAATCCACTTCAATCAGTGTAGATGGAGGGGAGGAGACGGGTTAAAGAAGGATTTCTAAGCCTTGAGACAATTGAGACATGGATTGTGTATGTGTGCCATAAAGCTGGTGTGCAAGACAAAATATTTAAGTGCCTTTGAACGGGTTATGGTAGTAGGTGCCAGGCGCACCGGTTTGTGTCAAGAACTGCAACGCTGCTGGGTTTTTCACATTCAACAGTTTCCCGTCTGTATTAAAAATGGTCCACCACCCAAAGGACATCACTCAAAGCCAACTTGACACAACTGTGGGAAGCATTGTAGTCCACAAGGAACAGCATCCCTGTGGAACGCTTTTGACACCTTGTAGAGTCCATGCTCTGATACATTGAGGCTGTTCTGAGTGCAAAAATGAAGGGAGGGGGTGTAACTGAATATTAGGAAGGTATTCTTAATGTTTGGTATACTCAGTATAAACAAGGATTCTATTAAAAGGCTTTTGCTGAACCCTGTTGTGTCAGATCAGTGATCTGTTCAAGGAAAAGAGGAAGGATGCATTATATAGTATTTAAAAATGGTTGCTTACTTCTACCACATCAGTGTTGAATCATTCTCTCCCTGCATGGCGTGAGGCTGTGGACTCAACACTATTCATTCTTCTAAATGCACCAGGACAAGACCATCTCCATCAATGAGAAAAATCTAACAGGTCTGAAGCTGAAAACACCTCCCTATGACTTGAATGGGTCATAGGGAGACCTCCAGCCAGACCTCCACACAGCACAAGGCTGTTAAGAAGCCTCCAGCCAGACCTCCACACAGCGCATGGGTGTTAAGAAGCCTCCAGCCAGGCCTCAGACCGCCACACAGCACAAGGCTGTTAAGAAGCCTCCAGCCAGGCCTCAGACCTCCACACAGCACAAGGCTGTTAAGAAGCCTCCAGCCAGGCCTCAGACCGCCACACAGCACAAGGCTGTTAAGAAGCCTCCAGCCAGGCCTCAGACCTCCACACAGCACAAGGCTGTTAAGAAGCCTCCAGCCAGGCCTCAGACCTCCACAAAGCACAAGGCTGTTAAGAAGCCTCCAGCCAGGCCTCAGACCGCCACACAGCACAAGGCTGTTAAGAAGCCTCCAGCCAGGCCTCAGACCTCCACAGTAGTTTCCATAACGGGTGGATGATGCTCTTGCATCCCCACATAACACAGTCCTGACGGAACACTGCAATTCATCTCTTTCCCGTTTCAGCAGAACTACTTTAACTGCACCCCGCCCCCTCTCTCGCTCTCTCTGCCTCCCCCTCTCAATTCAAGGGGCTTTATTGGCATGGGAAACATATGTTAACATTGCCAAAGCAAGTGAAGTAGATAAACAAAAATAAACATTACACTCACAGAAGTTCCAAAAGAAGAAAGACATTTGAAATGTCATATATGTATATATACAGTGTTGTAACGATGTGCAAATGGTTAAAGTACAAACCGGAAAATAAATAAACAAATATGGGTTGTATTTACAATGTTGTTTGTTCTTCACTGGTTGACCTTTTCTTGTGGCAACAGGTCACAAATCTTGCTGCTGTGATGTCACACTGGAATTTCACCCAGTAGATATTACTCATATCTGCTGTCCTGCGCCTGACTCATCTCACCAGCTACACACAGACGCATTACAGAATTATTCACCACCGAATGGAGTCAGCAGGACCAGTGGTGGTAGAGGAGCGCATCCAGCAGCACGCGATCATGTTGCAACGTCTGGGCACCGCCATGGATCGTGTGCTGCAGACGATGGATCGTTGGGAGAGAGGAGGTCGTCCAGCGCCTCCACCAGCCCAACTACAGCAGGCCCCACTGTCCACCCCTCTTTCACCCGGTCCCAGCGGGACTCGGCTTGCTCTCCCGAGGGAGTATGATGGGACGGCTGCCGGATGCCAGGGGTTTCTACTCCAGCTGGAGCTCTACCTGGCGACCGTCCACCCGGCTCCTTTGGGACGTGAGAAAGTGTCCGCCCTCGTCTCCTGCCTCTCAGGCAAAGCCCTGGAGTGGGCCAACGCCGTATGGAGTGAAGTAGACGCAGCGTTGGACAATTACGCTGAGTTCACCCGCCGCTTTCGGGCAGTTTTCGACCACCCGCCTGAGGGTAGAGCGGCGGATGAATGTCTGTTCCACCTGAGGCAGGGGGCGAGGAGCGCGCAGGATTTCGCTTTGGACTTCCGGACCCTGGCCGCCAGCGCGGGATGGAACGACAGGGCCCTGATCGATCACTACAGGTGCAGTTTGCGCGAGGACGTTCGTAGGGAGGTGTCCTGCCGAGACACCACCCTCACGTTGGACCAGCTGTTGGATCTGTCTATCCGGCTGGACAACCTGCTGGCTGCCTGAGGATGTCCGAATCGAGGCCTGTCAGTTCCATCCCCCAGCACCTACGCTCCGACGCCCATGAAGCTGGGACGTGCTGCGCTTAGGTCGACCGGAGTAGGGGCCATTCCCTGCACCATCTGTGGCCGCAGAGTGCACACTCCTGGTCAGTGCTGGGGAGGTTCCTCAGGGAGTCGAGGCAGCAGGCAGGGCACTATCGTGTCACCCCAGGTGAGTCGGGACCAGGCTCACCCAGAGCCCCCTGTTGTTCACATATATGTGTTTATTAAATATCCTGAGTTTTCCCCGCATTCCCAGCATAAGACGCTTGAAAATTCAGGCGCAGCTGGGAATTTTTTTGACCGTTCATTTGCTCATAGTTTAGAGATCCCCCTTGTTCCTGTGGATATGCCCTTCCCTGTGCACGCCCTAGATAGTCGAACATTAGGGTCAGGGCTGATTAGGGAGGCAACCGCTCCACTAAGCATGGTTACGCAGGAGGGTCACAAGGAGAGAATCAGACTCTTCCTTATTGATTCTCCTGCGTTTCCCGTGGTGCTGGGCCTACCTTGGTTGGCCTGTCATGACCCCACTATTTCGTGACAACAGAGGGCTCTCAAGGGGTGGTCACGAGAGTGCTCAGGGAGTGCAGGAGTTTCCATCGGTGCGACTACAGTGGAAAGTCCAGACCAGGTCTCCACCGTGCGCATCCCCTCAGAATATGCCGATTTGGCTCTCGCCTTCTGTAAGAAGAAGGCGACTCAATTACCACGCCATCGACGGGGGGAATGTACGATAAATCTCATGGTAGATGCAGCACTTCCAAGGAGTCACGTGTATCCTCTGTCACAGGAGGAGATGGCGGATATGGAAACTTATGTCTCTGAATCCCTGGGGCAGGGATACATTCGGCCCTCCACTTCACCTGCCTCTTCGAGTTTCTTTTTTGTGAAGAAGAAGGATGGAGGTCTGCGCCCGTGTATTGACTATCGGGGTATCAGTCAGATCACAGTGAGGTACAGCTACCTGCTGCCTCTCATCGCCAGTGTGATCGAGTCAATGCACGGGGTGCGCTTCTTCACAAAATTGGATCTCAGGAGCGCTTACAACCTGGTGCGTATCCGGGAGGGGGACGAGTGGAAGACGGCATTTAGTACCACCTCAGGGCACTATGAGTACCTCGTCATGCCGTACGGGTTGATGAATGCTCCATCAGTCTTCCAAGCCTTTGTTGACGAGATTTTCCGGGTCCTGCGGGCAGGGTGTAGTGGTATATATCGACAACATTCTGATATACTCCGCTACACACGCCGAGCATGTGTCCCTGGTGCGCAGGGTGCTTGGTCGACTGTTAGAGCATGACCTGTACGTCAAGGCTGAGAAATGTCTGTTCTTCCAACAGTCCGTCTCCTTCCTAGGGTACCGCATTTCCACTTCAGGGGTGGAGATGGAGAGTGACCGCATTTCAGCCGTGCGTAATTGGCCGACCCCCACCACGGTAAAGGAAGTGCAGCGGTTTCTAGGGTTTGCCAATTACTACCGGAGGTTTAGGTCAGGTAGCGGCTCCCATTACCTCACTGCTGAAGTGGTCGGCTGAGGCGGACAGGGCTTTGGGTCATCTGAAGGCTCTGTTTACCTCGGCTCCCGTGCTGGCTCATCCGGATCCCTCTTTGGCATTTATAGTGGAGGTGGACGCGTCCGAGGCTGGGATAGGAGCCGTGCTCTCTCAGCGCTCGGGCACGCCACCAAAGCTCCGCACCTGTGCTTTCTTTTCAAAGAAGCTCAACCCAGCAGAGCGAAACTATGATGTGGGGCACCGGGAGCTGTTGGCTGTTGTCAAGGCTCTGAAGGCGTGGAGACATTGGCATGAGGGGGCTAAACACCCTTTCCTCATCTGGACTGACCACCGCAATCTAGAGTACATCCGGGCGGCGAGGAGACTGAACCCTCGCCAGGCAAGGTGGGCCATGTTCTTTACCCATTTTCTTTTCACTCTGTCCTGTCCTATAGACCAGGATCCCAGAACGCTAAGGCAGACGCACTGTCCCGGATGTATGACACAGAGGAACGGTCCATGGATCACACTCCCATACTTCCGGCCTCTTGCCTGGTGGCATCGGTGGTGTGGGAGCTGGACGCGGAAATCGAGCGGGCGTTACGCACTGAGCACACTCCCCCCCAGTGTCCAGCAGGGCGCCTGTACGTTCCGTCTGCTGTCCGCAACCGTTTGATCTATTGGGCCCACATGTCACCCTCCTCTGGTCATCCTGGCATCAGTCGGACGGTGTGTTGCCTTAGTGGGAAGTACTGGTGGTCCACCTTGGCCAAGGACGTGAGGGTTTAAGCTTCCTCCTGCTCGGTGTGCTCCCAGTGCAAGGCTCCCAGGCACCTGCCCAGAGGGAAGTTACAACCCCTACCCGTTCCACAACGGCCATGGTCGCACCTGTTGGTGGACTTCTTTTATTATTATTTTTTTTTTAAATTTGACTCCCTTTTCCCCCCAATTTTTCGTGGTATCTAATCGCTAGTAATTACTATCTTGTATCATCGCTACAACTCCCGTACGGGCTGGACGAAGGTCGAAAGCCATGCGATCTCCGAAGCACAACCCAACCAAGCCGCACTGCTTCTTAACACAGCGCGCCTCCAACCCGGAAGCCAGCCGCACCAATGTGTCGGAGGAAACACCGTGCGCCTGGCCCCCTTGGTTAGCGCGCACTGCACCCGGCCCGCCACGGGAGTCGCTGGAGCGCGATGAGACAAGGATATCCCTACCGGCCAAACCCTCCCTAACCCGGACACTAGGCCAATTGTGCGTCGCCCCACGGACCTCCCGGTCGCGGCCGGCTGCGACAGAGCCTGGGCACGAACCCAGAGACTCTGGTGGCGCAGCTAGCGCTGCGATGCAGTGCCTTAGACCACTGCGCCACCCGGGAGGCCGTTGGTGGACTTCTTGATGGATCTTCCTCCCTCACAGAGCAACACCACGATCCTGGTCGTTGTGGATCGGTTTTCTAAGTCCTGCCGTCTCCTCCCTTTGCCTGATCTCCCTACGGCCCTACAGACTGCGGAGGCCCTGTTCACTCACGTCTTCCGGCACTACGGGGTGCCTGAGGACAGTCTCTGATCGGGGTCCCCAGTTCACGTCCAGGGTCTGGAGAGCGTTCATGGAACGTCTGGGGGTCTCGGTCAGCCGCACCTCAGGTTTTCACCCCGAGAGTAACGGGCAGGTGGAGAGAGTAAACCAGGATGTGGGTAGGTTTCTGCGGTCATATTGCCAGGACCAGCCAGGGGAGTGGGCGGCGTTCATCCCCTGGGCAGAGATGGCCCAAAACTCACTCCGCCACTCCTCCACTAACCTCTCTCCCTTCCAGTGCGTACTGGGGTATCAGTCAGTTCTGGCACCTTGGCATCAGAGCTAGATCGAAGCTCCAGTGGTGGACGAATGGTTTAAGCGCTCGGAGGAGACCTGGTACGCCGCCCATGTGCACCTGCAACGGGCCGTGAGGCGGCAGAAGGCGAGCGCCAACCACAGTGAGGCCCCGGTGTTCGCACCGGGGGACCTGGTCTGGCTCTCGACCCGAAACCTGCCCCTCCGCCTGCCCTGCAGGAAGCTGGGTCCGCGGTTTGTGGGGCCATTCAAAGTCCTGAGGAGACTGAATGAGGTATGCTACATGTTACAGCTTCCCCCAGATTACCGCATTAATCCCTTGCTCCATGTGTCTCTCCTCAGGCCGGTGGTGGCTGGTTAACTCCAGGAGTCTGAGGTGTGGGAGGTTTTGAGGAGGCCCCGGCGTATGCTCTTCGAGCCATTCTGGACTCGAGGCGTCGGGCAAGGGACCTTCAGCAACTCGTGAATGGGTACGGTCCAGAGGAGAGATGCTGGGTGCCCGTGGAGGACGTCTTGAACCCTTCGTTGCTGCGGGAGTTCAACCTTCTTCATCCGGATCGCCCTGCGCCTCGTCCTTCGGGTCGTCCCCGAGGTCTGTGTCGGCGCGCTGCTGAAGCCGCGCGTCAAGGGGGGATACTGTCACGACTTCCGCCCGAAGTCGGTCCCTCTCCTTGTTCGGGCGGCGTTCGGCGGTCGACGTCACCGACCTTCTAGCCATCGCCGATCCACTTTTCATTTTCCATTTGTTTTGTCTTACACACCTGGTTTCAATCCCCCAATTACTTGTTCATTATTTAACCCTCTGTTCCCCCATGTTTATTTGTGAGTAATTGTTTATTGTATTACGGTCCGTATTTGTGGCCTTGTATTTATACGATGTGTATTGTGATATATTTGAGTAAAATTGTTTTCATTACTCATATCTGCTGTCCTGCGCCTGACTCATCTCACCAGCTACACACAGACGCATTACAGTCTGTGTAATATGAGGGAAATGTGTGTCTCCAATATGGTCATTCTTTTGGCAGGAGGTTAGGAAGTGCAGCTCAGTTTCCACCTCATTTTGTGGGCAATGTGCACACAGCCTGTGTTCTCTTCAGAGCCAGGTCTGCCTACGGCGGCCTTTCTCAATAGCAAGGCTATGCTCACTGAGTCTGTACATAGTAAAAGCATTCTTTAAGTTTGGCTCAGTCAGTGGTCAGGTATTCTGCCACTGTGTACTCTGTTTAGGGCCAAATAGCATTCTAGTTTGCTCTGTTGTTTTTGTTAATTACTTGACACTTGGAAATAATTATCTTTTTGTTTTCTCATGATTTGGTTGGGTCTAATTGTGTTGGTGTCCTGGTCTCTGTGGGGTCTGTTTGCGTTTGTGAAAAGAGCCCCAGGACCAGCTTGCTTAGGGGACTCTTCTCCAGGTTCATTTCTCTGTAGGTGATGGCTTTGTTATGGAAGGTTTGGGAATCGCTTCCTTTTAGGTGGTTGTAGAATTTAACGTCTCTTTTGTGGATTTTGATAATTAGCGGGTATCGGCCTAATTCTGCTCTGCATGCATTATTTGGTGTTTTACGTTGTACACAGAGGATAT
Organism: Salvelinus fontinalis; assembly: GCF_029448725.1. Taxonomy (NCBI): domain Eukaryota; kingdom Metazoa; phylum Chordata; class Actinopteri; order Salmoniformes; family Salmonidae; genus Salvelinus; species Salvelinus fontinalis. The sequence goes on from NC_074676.1 coordinate 50,215,019, forward strand.
TTTTGCAGAATCTCAATTTGGTGTTTGTCCCATTTTGTGTATTCTTGGTTGGTGACAACCATAAAGGGCAATGGGTTCTATAACTGATTCAAGGGCCTGCTTGGTTCTCTCTCTCTCCCCCTCTCCCTCCCTCTCCTAAAGCTGGGGCCGCCGCTAATGACTACTAACGCTGGGGCCGCCGCTACCGACGACTAACGCTGGGGCCGCCGCTACCGACGACTAACGCTGGGGCCGCCGCTACCGACTACTAACGCTGGGGCCGCCGCTACTAACGCTGGGGCCGCCGCTACTAACGCTGGGGCCGCCGCTACTAACGCTGGGGCCGCCGCTACTAACGCTGGGGCCGCCGCTACTAACGCTGGGGCCGCCGCTACTAACGCTGGGGCCGCCGCTACTAACGCTAGGGCCGCCGCTACTAACGCTGGGGCCGCCGCTACTAACGCTGGGGCCGCCGCTACTAACGCTGGGGCCGCCGCTACTAAAGTGGGGGCCGCCGCTACTAACGCTGGGGCCGCCGCTACTAACGCTGGGGCCGCCGCTACTAACGCTGGGGCTGCTTCTACTGCTACTACTAACTACTAACGCTGGGGCTGCTACTACTACTGCGACTGCTACTGCTACTAACTACTAACGCTGGGACTGCTACTACTAACGCTGGGACTGCTACTACTAACGCTGGGACTGCTACTACTAACGCTGGGACTGCTACTACTAACGCTGGGACTGCTACTACTAACGCTGGGACTGCTACTACTAACGCTGGGACTGCTACTACTAACGCTGGGACTGCTACTACTAACGCTGGGACTGCTCTGCCAGTTCTTCTGTAGTCTGATAAGGGCTGTTATGTGGACAGTGTTAGTGGAGGAGAGAATGCTATAGTAAGAGAGACAGGGTGTCGTCTCTGTGTGTGTGTGTGAAATATGCGTGCATGTGAGAGGGTATTCTGTACCGTGTGAGTGGGGCAAGGGGAGCTCTTGGGCAGGGGTTGGGTGGTGTGCTGGGAAGTGATGGTGGTGGCTTCGTGGCAAGGCTCCGGGGTGGGGTCCTCGTCCTCTATTTCCATTCCCTCACCGAACACGCCTTCGCCCAGATAGAGGCTCACTGGGTTGAACTGGTTACACAACTGAGAGGACAGATGGGATGAAGAGAAGGTTATGGGAGATTGCATTGGATCATTGAATAACTAAGTGGGAAATGCCTTGACATTTGATAGGTTTGTATGTTCAGCACGTGACTGACCGCTGCGCTGACGGCGGGGGCGCAGCAGAGCCCATGGCCCTGGGCCTGCAGGGCGCGGTGGATGTACACGTCCTCCTCGGTGTGCGTGTCGCACAGAAAGAGCTGCAGGAAGTCGGCGTGGTAGCCATGCAGGGCTGCCACCAGAGTACGGTCACAACATAGCTTCTGAAAGGAGGTCTTGGCGTTGGCACTCCAGCTGCCCTGGGAGGAGAGAAACACGGTGGGTTTCAGTTCTTCTCAGACCAGAGACTATGTATTAAGAGGGTGGGTTTCAGTTCTTCTCAGACCAGAGACTATGTATTAAGAGGGTGGGTTTCAGTTCTTCTCAGAACAGAGACTATGTATTAAGAGGGTGGGTTTCAGTTCTTCTCAGATCAGAGACTGTATGTATTAAGAGGGTGGGTTTCAGTTCTTCTCAGATCAGAGACTGTATGTATTAAGAGGGTGGGTTTCAGTTCTTCTCAGATCAGAGACTGTATGTATTAAGAGGGTGGGTTTCAGTTCTTCTCAGATCAGAGACTGTATGTATTAAGAGGGTGGGTTTCAGTTCTTCTCAGATCAGAGACTGTATGTATTAAGAGGGTGGGTTTCAGTTCTTCTCAGATCAGAGACTGTATGTATTAAGAGGGTGGGTTTCAGTTCTTCTCAGATCAGAGACTGTATGTATTAAGAGGGTGGGTTTCAGTTCTTCTCAGATCAGAGACTGTATGTATTAAGAGGGTGGGTTTCAGTTCTTCTCAGATCAGAGACTGTATGTATTAAGAGGGTGGGTTTCAGTTCTTCTCAGATCAGAGACTGTATGTATTAAGAGGGTGGGTTTCAGTTCTTCTCAGACCAGAGACTATGTATTAAGAGGGTGGGTTTCAGTTCTTCTCAGACCAGAAACTATGTATTAAGAGGGTGGGTTTCAGTTCTTCGCAGAACAGAGACTGTATGTATTAAGAGGGTGGGTTTCAGTTCTTCTCAGACCAGAGACTATGTATTAAGAGGGTGGATTTCAGTTCTTCTCAGACCAGAAACTATGTATTAAGAGGGTGGGTTTCAGTTCTTCTCAGACCAGAGACTATGTATTAAGAGGGTGGATTTCAGTTCTTCTCAGACCAGAGACTGTATGTATTAACAGGGTGGATTTCAGTTCTTCTCAGACCAGAGACTATGTATTAAGAGGGTTGATTTCAGTTCTTCTCAGACCAGAAACTATGTATTAAGAGGGTGGATTTCAGTTCTTCTCAGATCAGAGACTGTATGTATTAAGAGGGTGGGTTTCAGTTCTTCTCAGACCCAGAGACTGTATGTATTAAGCGTCTCAGTAGTAGTACTGATATAGGATTTGTTTGATATATGGACAGCAGGGTGGGGGGATCTGATCCTAAATCCAGCCAGCGATACTAAAGACACTTTATTAATTCATGAATCTGGGTCCACGAAAGGTAGATTGTGTAAACAGTAGCGTAGAAGGTCTTACACCGAAAGGCTTGATTCCAGCCAGCGATGACGGGACTGCTTGTGCTGGGAGCTCTGAGTAACAAGACCTGAGGGGGATAGACAATTCTTTCTGTTACCACCTTGCACAGAGCAACGCATCAATCAACACATGGTGACATCAGATACTAGGGATACAAACAGTCACTTCCAATACCTTTCCTTCTCAATTCTACAGCTGATGATTAGTGGGCAAAAGAAAGGAAAACATTGTCTTCATCCCAAATGACACCCTATTGCCTTTTCAGTGCACTACCTATCCAGTCCCCCATCTAGACAATTGCCTAAGGAGTAGGGGTCTAGGGTTCTGGACATGACCACAGGCTACGTCCCAAATTACACACTATTCCCTTTTAAGTACACTACCTATCCAGTCCTTTCAGATCTATGCCACGGGCAAGGGGAAAAGGGTTGGTTGTGGACAGGGGATTTGTCCCAAATGGCTGGTCAATAGTAGTGTACGATATACAGGGTTCATACACATTGACAGATGGAATTTCATGACTTTTAACCAAATTTCCATGACCAACAATTGGCGCCGCGTCTATGTACACTACCATTCAAAAGTTTGGGGTCACTTAGAAAAGCACATGTTTTGTCCATTAAAATAACATAAAATGTATCAGAAATACAGTGTAGAAATTGTTAATGTTGTTAATGGCTATTGGCTATTGGCTATTGTAGCTGGAAACGGCTAATTTTGTTTATAAATGGAATATCTACAGAGGCGTAGAGACCCATTATCAACAACCATCACTCCAGTGTTCCAATGGCACGTTGTGTTAGCTAATCCAAGTTTATCATTTTAAAAGGCTAATTGATCATTAGAAAACCCTTTTGCAATTATGTTAGAACAGCTGAAAACTGTTGATTAAAGAAGCTTCAGATAAAGGAGCATCAGTATTTGTGGGTTCGATTACAGGCTCAAAATGTCCAGAAACAAAATACTTTCTTCTGAAACTCGTCAGTCTATTCTTGATCAGAGAAATTAAGGCTATTCCATGTGAGAAATTGCCAAGAAACTGAAGATCTCGTACAACGCTGGGTAGCCTCAACTGGCTGCTTCATTAAATAGTACCCGCAAAACACCAGTCTCAACGTCAACAGTGAAGAGGCGACTCCGGGATGCTGGTCTTCTAGGTAGAGTTCCTCTGTCCAGTGTCTGTTCTTTTTCTCATAATATTTTATTTTTATTAGCCAGTCAGAGATGTGGCTTTTTCTTTGCAACTCTGCCTAGAAGGCCAGCATCCCGGAGTCGCCTCTTCACTGTTGACATTGAGACTGGTGTTTTGCAGGTACTATTTAATGAAGCTGCTAGTTGAGGACTTGTGAGGCGTCTGTTTCTCCAACTAGACACTAATGTACTTGTCCTCTTGCTCAGGTTGTGCACCTGGGCCTCCCACTCCCGTGTTGTTCTGTAAAGGGAGTAGTACACAGCGTTGTACGAGATCTTCAGTTTCCTTGCAATTTCTCGCATGGAATAGCCTTCATTTCTCAGAACAAGAATAGACTGACGAGTTTCAGAAGAAAGGTCTTTGTTTCTGACCATTTTGAGCCTGTAACTGAACCCACAAATGCCGATGCTCCAGATACTCAGCAATTGGAACACAGTAGTGACAGTTGCTGATAATGGGCCTCTGTAATTTGATGTTATTTTAATGGACAAAAAAAAGTTACTTTTTTTTGTAATAAAAAAAAAAAGTTGCTTTTCTTTCATAAACAAGTGACCCCAAACTTTTGAACGGTAGTGTATATATAAAAAATGAAGTGTAATGTCGTCGACACTGGGAGGCTGCTCTCTGATCCCATGAACCATCTTCTGTCGTTGTGCAAGGCCCTTAACCCCCCCAAAGTAGAATACCTGTTTGACAACTGTATGAAACATGTGGTCAACCCTCAGTCTGGAGAGCTACTGGGTGTGCAGGCGTTTGATCAAGCCCTGCTCAAACAGTTTATCAAGGTCCAGTTGAGATGCTAATTTTCTAAAAATGAGGTTTGTTAGAGGGGGACTGGAATAAAAGCCTGGACACCATTAGCTCTCCTGGAGGATGGTTGACCACTCTTCATGTATAACATTGCAACCAAATACGTATTTTGCCCTTTGAAATAATTCGCTGATTCAATATATCAAAGATTAAATGGCTATGGTAGGCTACAAATCTTTATATTCAACCAGACCAAAAATGGACTTGAGGAAATGTAACTTCGCTATGCATCTTAGCTACCTTAGAAGTGTTTACTTTGCAGGCTGACAAGCATCTATTGAGTTGCTATGTCCCCTACATTGGATGTCCAAATCAACTGGAAGTATCTACAAAAATAGTTTTGAAGCCACATAATCCAAAAGAAAGCCTAGAAATACTTTTTCCTAAAATGACTGTTTGCGATTCACAAATTATCATTTTGATTCACCGCAATTGAACCGAATCCCAACTAATACAACGGCGTGAATTGTTTGTTTCGTCAAAAATAATCATTTAAATCATTATAAAAAGGTTAACTTTCTATGTCCTTATTCGCAATTGTCATTGAAAGTTTTTTGGGACATGACGAAAAAATGAATACACGCTAAATAATAGGTTAACAGTTACAAGATATGTTTTGAATTGGCTACCTAGTTATTAGTCTGTTCTCCATCATATTCTAAAGGCCTACCTGCTACTGCAATGTCCGTCTGTCCCTCTAACACAGACGCACTAAAGGGGCTCTCTCAGGATGGCTGATATGATAATGTGCCGAAATAAATTACATTAACAGACATTTTGAAATTAATTACCATTACTTTTCCAGGCCTGGAAAACATCATTTTAAAATGGTATGACTTTTCCAGGATTTTCATGACCTTACAAACCCTGTATATAGGAAATATGGTGTTATTTGGTCACAGTCGAGGTCCTACTTGAGGAAGTTGAGGCTGCTCCTCTGGACAGTGGTGAGGTCTCCAAAGTCCACGTAGTAGACCTCTGCATGGGTGTCGTTGAGGACACGGTGAACCACCACGCGGTAGAACCAGATGCCCTGGGGCGCCACGCAGCACACCTGGCCCGTACGCACATAGCGCTCCGGCAGACGGTAACGCTCCGACACCTCGGGACAGGTGTAGCAGCTCCTGGAGGGAGGGAGGGGAAAGAGAGGGAGGACGAGAGAGCCCCAAAACATGGCATTCAGTTTCTTACACCCCTAGTCTCCTCTCCTTCATGTGCATTGACCTAAAAACACACTTGATAGTTGAGGGTAACACAGTGGACAACTACTAGATATGAACAGTTACTGCACATTCATACCAAACAAGCCAATTGGACTACATGTCAAATCCCAGCCACTGAGGCAGGGAAGCCTCTCCTCCCTATCCCTCCAGTCCAGCAGAGGGCTGTTGTTCACCTCATCTCAATCATCATGTTCTCCAGGGCGCGGGCCTCCTGGCTCTCATCAAAGCGGATGTAGAAGTTCGAGGGTGACTCCACGTGCTCCACCAGCACGGCCACCAGCTCCCGAGGACCCCTGCACGTGGGGGCCCTCAGCCTCTGGCCCCGCATGGCGTCCGGGGGAATCACCGCCCCACGCCGGCAACGCACCGGCAACGAGCCGTACATATCCACCATCTGAGGGAAGCAGCCATATATAGAATGTGTGTACACTCTTATGCATGTGAACAAGTATACATAAGCACATTCTACACAGATATGGACCATAGTGACACAGATTTTCCTGTCTGCAAAACTGCAGGCTTTGGGTGCAGGCTTTCATTTGTGCCCAGCACATACACACTTCATGTATTTTATCAGCACTTTGAGCGTTGTGTCCCTCCAGGAGCGGAGCTGGCTGCCCTGTCTCAAGCCAAGGCAGATGCCTTTCCCCAGGCTCCAGCTCACCTGGTAGAAGGTCTTGGTGGTGATGCGGAGCTCCATGTCTTCCTCCAAGTTGGGCTTGGTCTCGCCTCCCTCTCCCTCCCAGGGAGACTCCCCACAGCTGAAGTAGTAGCCCGTACCTGACGGGTTCAGAGCCTTGACACCCTCAACAGGGCCTTCGGGCTCCGCCGTTCCTACCACAACACCACACAAATAATACCAAAGTGACATATTGAATGAGATCAGTCATGACATACTTTAACCCAAAATACCTGTTTTGTTGAATGTTAAATGGGCAACAAAAGTTATACATTTTGGTTATAACAATGAGTTAGTAATCAATCAAAATGTGATTGTCCTGAACTAACATCTGGCTAGGAATAAAGTGGATAGGTGTTGTGTGTGAGCCAGAGATTGCCCCCTAACCACTGATCTAAGGTCAGATATTTGTTTACCCACCTGATGGTTCATTTGAGGATTGGTAGTGGTGTAATCTGATCCTAGGTTAAAGCCAGAGGAGCGTAGCAGACCTGGTTGTTGAGGCGTTGTGTGTCCAGGGGCATTCTGGATGTCCATGACCACCCAGTGGTTGCCATCGTTGCCCGCCATGCGCTGCAGGTAGAGCGTGTCGCTCAGGGCGCCCACCATCTCCGTGGTACTCATGAAGCCACTCTGGACCACCGGCAGCTCCTCCCCAAACACCCTCTGGGGTCAACCGTGGGTCATAAGGGCAACAGAGGTCAGCGCAACATACAAGACACTAACAAGAAGTAATACTTTGTGATTAAAAAACTCAAAATGATTAGGCTTCATTAGACATTGGTTAGTATGTAGGCATTCCAAAGGGAATGCATTTGATTTGTCAGTATAAATTACCTTGAATTCTGCAGGGAGATCGTGGACGGATAGTCCCTCACTGTTTTGGGCTACAACCTATATGGAAGGTTTGTCGTGTTAGAATCTCTACTGTCATTAGATGGATTTGGTATTTGGGTGGAGACAGCATGTGTTCCAAATGGCACCTTAGTCCTTATATAGTGCCCTGGTCAATAGTAGTGTACTATATGAGCCCTGGTAAAATGGGCCCTGGTCAATAGTAGTGTACTATATGAGCCCTGGTAAAATGGGCCCTGGTCAATAGTAGTGTACTATAAAGGGAATAGGGTGCTCATTGGGATGCAAACAGTGGACTGACCTGGCGAAGCTTGGCCTTTAGTTCTGGACTGACAGTGCCCGCTTGCCCGTTCTCCAGAATACGCTGCCTAAGCTCCTCCTCCAGCTGCAGATGCCAATCAACACAAGCAAAACATGACAAGGGGGAGGGGCTACAAGGCATTTGTTCTACTTTTCACTACTGCTATTCAGAAGCACATTCGATTCCCTTCTCTAAAAATCAGGACTTTTGCCCTCTAAAGCTTCACAAGCACAGACCCAAGATACAGCACAGTAACTTGGTTGTAAGCCTGATGTTGGCAGATCTGAATGTTACGTTGGCAGGCTTTGCACCCAATCAAAAACAAGATCACGGGGGAAACTATTTTTACGTGGCTGAACACACACCACAGAGGTAAAGACAGCAGGAACGACAGCAGTATACACACCTTGATGACACACTTCTGAAACAGTTGTCCGTCCTGCGTGGGTTCAGGTTCAGGCTGTGGTGTTGTGTAATCCATTGGCAGTGAGCCCTGGTCCCCCTCTGGGCTGTTAAGGACTGCAGCCTCAGGGAGGGGCGCTGGTACCACAAGATTCTGGGTACTGGACACTGGATTCGGAGCACTGGACTCCGTGGTGTGTCTTTCTACTGGGACTGGATATATAAAACCGATATTCTTTTTTCAATGTTTACTGTACATGAGCAGCAATCAATTAAATTCAACATTATCTGCTTGAAATAGAGTTATAGCTTTCACTGTGGGACCAACCAACCTGAGTTTGTCTGGGTCATCTGCCTTACGATAGGAACAGTATTGAAGGTCTGCTTCAACGGGAATAACGGCTTTATTGGTCCGGTCCTAATCCGTGATGACACCACTGCCCTCCTGAGGGACAGCTGGGAGCCCATCCTGCTTTGTGTGACTGCCACCAGGTCGGCGGCCGCCGCCAGCATCTCGGCAATGGAATAGAAGCCGTAGTTGTTGACACGTAAAGGGAAGCCGAAGCGGCGGGCGAAGGCTGTCTCCAGCTCCGATAGACCCACGGCCCCATGCGAGAGCAGCTGGTGGAGCTGGGCCCGGAGCTGAGCCGGCAGGGCCGGGGGTGCGTGGCCACGCCGCGGCAGGACCATGGGGTTGTGATGGTGGTAGCGTGAGGAGAAGAAGCCCACACCGCCACGCTGAGCAGGGGCCTTCTTGGCACTGCGCTGCTTGGCCACCAACTCCACGATGCCTCTGGTGGCGTCATCAGCCACGGCTGCAGAATGGGGGGAAAAAAAGATGCACTGGTGTACGACACACACCCCCCCCCCCCCCCCCCCCCCCCGCAAGGCAGGAGGGCCCACAGGCTCTGGGGACCCCCCCAAAAAATCTAATAATGTTGGGTTGGGCGCCCCCTGGAGGTCACCCCCCCCCCCCCCCTTCTCAGATAGCATATGAACAGGTCATAAGCCATGGCAAAAATGTTGAGAATTACAGAACATTTGCTGTAAAATATTTTCGCTCAGCCTCATTGCAAAAAGGCCTTGCTCAGACCTTGCGGGGCTCCGTGAAACTGCGGTATGCCACTGGAGAGATGGGTTGATATGCTGGAGTTGAATTGATATCTGTGTTCTGGTATATTCTTCCTCTCCTGTTACTGTGCATACTATACTCAAGCATGAGGCAAAATGCTTGAGGAGACAGCATGTAACTCAAAATGTAACTCTTGTCAACAAATATGAAAACTAGCAAACAAACATAGCATGCTATGTGCCAAAACAATTCTGCCTATAATGTCACGTGTTAAAGACAAAACAAACTTGCTTTGACACAACAGTCAGCAAATCAACAGTGGGACTAGTACTCAGTACTTACCCTTCAACACTATGCTGCCATCTCCCAGATAGAGGACATACACCACGTCGGGCATCTCGCGGATCATGTCCAGCACGTTGCGGAAGCCAAGGATCCTCAGGGGCATGGGGTGGCCCAGCATGTTGATGTAGTCTCTCTTCAGCTGATCTGGGGTCAGGCCCTGCTTGGCTGAGATGAGCAGGGAGCGCACATCCTTCTTCAGGCTCGAGAGCAACTGCTCCTGGGTCATTCTGCGAGACTTGACAGAGGCTACAGTTTAGCTAACTAATGCATTTTCTTTAGAATAAACACTGAAATGTGCAAAGAATCCACCCCCCATTGGACCAACTAGCTAATTAAGCTAACGACTGGTCACAATGTGAAACATATTTCATCAAAGTACTAACGTTAACTACTGTAGGTCGCTCACAAAAAAAAGATAGACTGGCTAGCCTATTTCAACAAGCATTCAGTTTCCATATTTTAGCTAACTTACACTAGCAACTCGTGAAGACCAACTTTTCCTGCAGGAGGTCAATCAGTCTGTCAATTTATTCCACGGTACTCGTCTGCAGGTGCAGATAAATGAATGGATTCAATTCGTTAACAGCATGTAGCCAACACTGTCCACATAGCATCAATTAGCACAGCTGAAACAGGTGGTTAGCGGTGTTCCATTCCACTTAGCTCTGGTGCAGGGCGTTAGTAACGTGCTGGACCAGCGATACATTCCACTTAGCTCTGGTGCAGGGCGTTAGTAACGTGCTGGACCAGCGATACATTCCACTTAGCTCTGGTGCAAGGCGTTAGTAACGTGCTGGACCAGAGATACATTCCACCACACTAGCGAGACAAAATCAGTGCACGTCACGAGCCATACAATTAGAAGATAACTACTTAAAGATTTATTTAGATTTTAAAAAATGCATTTGGCTAATTCACATCTAGTAGTCTCAGAACACATGTTTTCTTCCAAAGCTGTGCAATATATAGGAAAATTGAATGGTTACTCACTGAAGAACATTTTCTGGAATCAGGCAACGAGTGAGTGTGTACGTGCAAGTATGGCGAGCAAATACAGACAAAATCACTTCCAAAATCATGATTAACCTTGTTATTGCCATGGCAAGTTGCTTAACGTTATCAAAAAGTATTACATACATCTACAAAAGTTACTACAACTATGAATACAATACAATTATTATATTAAAACACTTAATTATTTCAAAAGCTGAAACAACGGAGCCATAATTATTAGCCTAATATTAATGAACAATAATAAGACATATGAATGACAGACTATTCAATAACTTGTTCATCAAATCTAATAATTTCTAATAAACTAAAATACATTGTTTCTTGGCCTAGGTGAGGGCCTTGATGAGAATTCATTACAGCAGGGGAAATGTAGGTCAAATACTTAATTTACAGTTTAATTAAATTGTGTCTGGGAGGATGTGTGTCTTTCCTGTACTAAAAACCAACACCTTTTTGGAAAAGACAAACATCTGAGTCTGCACATTACCAACAGTGACTCTCCGACCCAAGCACAAAGATCTGCAAAGTAACCCTTTTTCCAATGATAATCCTCACATGACTAGGTATGATCATGTAAACAAAACAAAAATGACAACTTATATTTCAAACTAGCAGCCCTTGACAAAGGCCTCCTCCCTGTCCTATAGGTGATCGCAACTGAGGAAGGGAGGGCCGTTGAAACCAAGACAGCCACTCAAACAGCAAACCAACTAGCAACAAGCTTTGGGTTGCACACTTCTCACCAGCCACAGACATGCCAAGAGGGATGGAGAAACACCTGGAGTCAGCTTCCCCTTGCCGCGGGCATGGAAGATGGCGAAGAGAGAACATTCTGGGTCCCCGACTTTCAGGGGCCGCCGTCACAGGGGCACCAAGACAGTGAGGCTCCCTGAGGAACATGAGGAAAGTAGTGCCAAAGAGGGATTACCCAGGAGACCAAGGGAGAGGAAGAGATAGAAGACAGGCCAGTCAAGTCCACCTCAACTGTTGTGGACGTGAGAGGCGTTAGAGAGAACGTGAGCGGAGAGGAGAACAAAGAGTTTATGGCCTTAATAGAGAGTGAATGGCAGGAGGAGGAAGGTGAGACATGTTATCAATATCTTAAATGTCATTATAAACTGGTTGGTTCGAGTGCTGAATGACAAAATATGTATTTATACTGCTCTAATTATGTTGGTAACCAGTTTATAATAACAATTAGGCACCTCGGGGGTTTGTGGTGTATCCAGGCACATAGGAACAGCCCTTAGCCGTGGTATATTGGCCATACACCACACCCCCTTAGGCCTTATTGCTTAAATATACTGGGCCCTTATTCACAAAGTGTGCCAGAGTGAGAGTGCTGACTAGGATCAGTTTAGAAATCATAATGAATAAGAGGGAGGAGCTGATCCTAAATGAGCACTCCTACTCTGAGACACTTTGTGAATAAGGGCCCTATTTTTTTATTTTAAATTATAATTTATTTGAAAGGACCTTAGTTTACTGTTACTGTACAGTACGTCTGAATGCAGTGTACTGTAAGTCAATGTACTGTGAAGTAAATCTGAATGTACTGTGCAGTAAGTCTGAATGTACTGTGCAGTAGGTCTGAATGTACTGTGCAGTAGGTCTGAATGTACTGTGCAGTAGGTCTGAATGTACTATGCAGTAGGTCTGAATGTACTGTGCAGTAGGTCTGAATGTACTGTGCAGTAAGTCTGAATGTACTGTGCAGTAGGTCTGAATGTTCTGTGCAGTAAGTCTGAATGTACTGTGCAGTAGGTCTGAATGTACTGTGCAGTAGGTCTGAATGTTCTGTGCAGTAAGTCTGAATGTACTGTGCAGTAGGTCTGAATGTACTGTGAGTCTCAAGGTTATTTGTCGACACCAGGCTTGAAGTCGTGGAGTCTTGGAGTGTGTGAGTCGCTATTTCATGATGTCATCTCCAACTGGTTCTGTGTGAAGGTAAGCATTTTCCACCTTCCCTTACTGTAGACAAACGACACGTATTACACACAGGATGTACAGTACAGTACAAACCTTGACGTTGACTGTGTAAAAAATGATTCAGGCAATAGTTCAGCTTAAAATATTTCTGGGTTTGACTATTTTCCACATTGTGTTGAACAGCACTCATCAATTGGTAGATTTCCTTATTGTACTTTGTAAGTATATAATTGTATTGTATCATTGAAATGTAATATTTCGTGAATGACTACATTTACAAGGATTCAGAACCCCATGTATTTTTTAAGAATAATATAAACTTTGGAGTAAGAAGGTGTTTGGTTCTTTGTATATTACATTGACAAACACAGTGGGCTGTCTTTCTCTGTGTGTCATTCCGATACGGCAAGTATTGATTGACAGCTAGCCACTGTGTTGATTGACAGGTTGTGAGGGAGCATGAGAGAGCTGTGATCTTCAGATAGGGTCACTTACTGCAAGGGAGACCCAGGGGACTTGTTATTATAATATTATTTAATGACTCATTGAACGAGTCATTCATAGTTTCTACGAATAATTGGATTGTCTTAGGGACACACCTTGCGGGCAACTCGTAAAATGGTGACACAGGAAAACGCAATGACACATTTTTTTTCAAACATGGAAGAATTGTCTTAGGCTAGATGAGACATGCATCAAACAAATCTCTCTGAATTTCTCAAATGAGTTTAAAATGGATTTGAAAAGGCAACTGGTAAGATTTACCACAGCACAAGTCTTGTGAACAACCTCCATTGTCCATATGTTCATTATACTGTACACTACACAGTATGTCAGTACCTGTACAATCTCTATCTACTGTTTCCGGGACCAAGGCCTACTTTTCTACCTCCCACTCCTCTATGTTTTTTAGAAACTGGACATCCGCCCAAAAATGCTCAATTGTTATCCAATTGGTCACAGTACGGTAACTCCTCTGACAGCTCTACAGAGAAACACAAACTACATCAAATATTCAAATATAATTTTCTCTGAGCATGAATCTTTTCCAGGTGGTAACCAAGGATCTGGTGAGCACGGAATGTTATAATTACTGAATAGAGAAAGAACATGGTTCTATGCTGTACTGCCCTGTCAAGTGTGAGTGCTGTGCTGCAGGTGACAGACAGAGATGTTTACATTTAAGTGCCTTGCTCAAAGGCACCATCACCTAGTCGGCTCGGGGATTTAAACCAGCGACCTATCGGTTAATGGCCTAACACTCTTAACCGCTAGGCTACCTGCTGCCCCATTCTAGCCCACCACAACTTCACCCACATCCTTCTGGGCAGGATGAGGCTCGCCCAGGAGATCCAGGTACCTAACCTACAGTTCACTCTTTGATACGGGTCTGTATATTTTCCAGACCTGGGATCAGATACTATTTAAAATTGTTCAAATACTGTTTGCTCAGTCTAACCTAACTAGAGTGCCAGATAGGTGGGGTTTACAGTTTGAACTATTCAATTGGTCCATTAAGCCAGGCAAGCTAAATCATGCACAGATAATGTATTTTAAATGATTTCAAATAGTATTTAAACCTATGTGTGATATTGACATTTGATATTGACCTTGGTGGTTCATGGAATTTGGTAGTGAGCAGGCTCACTGATGTGTGAATCACATGGAGTGTCCAAGAACTTGAGTGAATGGGTGGTGGTATATATTCTCAACACTAGAGTGAATCATGCTGCCTTTTATATCTACATGTGGCTTTTGATTCTGTAGCTTGCCAATGTGGGATCAAGATGGACAGAGCAGAAATGTAAGACTATCATCAATGACAGATTACAAACGGGCATTTGTAACATTTCCTGAACAAAACAACGCAACAACTCATTTCATTTTCAAAGGCTGGTGTCGTAAAACATTCTGTGAATGGAGCAGGTACATGTTGGAATTTCCAAAAACGTCTGTGTCCACTGTGTGCGCATTTCACCATTGTGATGGACTGAAAGGGTGGGTGTGTGAAGACCGTTCTATTCCTGCTCGTTGGCGACATCTGCTGGCCAGAAGAGAGGTAGGCCCGGAAGGGTAAGAGCCTAGTTACACACACCTGAAAATAATTAGCTTGGAAGTTGGGTGGTGTTTTTTTTTTCTACCTGGCTTTAGCCGGATCTGTTTTTGGTCTGGAGCAGCAAGAGCTGACATACAAAGCCCTTCAACGCTGGGAGGGATCTCGAACCCAACTGTACAGGAACCAACCAGATGTTATTTGGCCCTAGACCTGACCCCAGTAAGGTTTAAGCCTGTTGAATTTCTGTTTTCTTTTGTTGGATACGCCAGTAAACAGCTTAGCTGTCTGGTAGCAGAGAAGGACCGGAAGACCCGTGTAGAAAGGCTCAAGGAAGAGCTAGGTTTTGGTTTTATTGTTATCCGGCACTGTGGCTTTTTCCAGGAGAAAGGTCAATTTTGGTCCACGCTTGTGTTACTTCACACTCTAGTCACTTGCTGGCCAGCCCCCCACCGCTACACCGTGTTCATTTCAGAGAGGACCTTTGTCTCCCCATTGAGCTGCAGCATAGTCTAGCTGTAGAGGCTGAGACCAGCCCAAATAAAAGAACGTAATAAAAGAGGTGTGTGTCCAGACATCAACGTATGTCAGAATGATAAACATAAAAAGCCAAACAGCAAGCATTGCCAACTTGCAGGCCTCCCCTCCTCCCTGTCCTGTAGGTGATGGTTGCAGCGGGAGAGAAGGCAGCCTGTGAGACTCTGAAGTCTTCCCTGGACTCCCTCTCTGGTTCCCCCCACCACCGCCACCATCCACCTCCTGCTACACACCCTCACCATCCCCTCTGACCTGCCCCCTGACGCTTAACCACCTCACCTCCAGCCAATCCCATTCTGACAGGAGATACCAAAGAGAAAGACAGATGGCCCATGATGTAGTAAGTAGATAGACAAAGGGAAGCGTCTTAATTCAGATGCAAGAGCTGCGTGGTTGGTCCTAGGGAACCTGATTTTGCCACTCGTTGTTTCATATCAGTGCTGATGAAGGGAAGGAAGCAAGGAGAGGACACCATTTAAGATTGAGATACACCCTTCATATCAGTTTGAAGAAGTGTGAAAATATAACTGTTTGGGGGGGGGTTCTCTGTAAATAAATATAAATCAGTAGAAATATGTTTTTATTGTATGATTCATTCAACATACTGATGACACACTGCAAACCAGCTAAGTCAGACAGGGTAATATGAGGGTAAATAGGGTCCATAATAAATAAATGATAATATTATTATTAAAAAGGAACCATATAGTGTAAACATGACTATAGAGGGAACCATATAGTATGAACATGACTATAGAGGGAACCATATGTCACATGACCTTGTTGTAAGGACATGATTGCTTAACAAATAGCATGTAAATTACAGAACATTCTAAAAGAAATGCAACTGATTAAACACTGTTGAACGCCAAGTCATACAATACATCACGTTGCGTTTATTCGTTTGTCAAATACAAAGTCGTTGGATCTTCAGAGGAGCAGAGTTTCACATTACATCTGAAGCTACAGTACTGTTTTCAGGGTTCAGCGTTTCTTGGGCTTGGTTTGTCTGGGGCTAGGCTCAGGCTTCTGACTCACTGGTTTGGGTTCAGGGCTGGACACCTTTGACTTGGGAGACG
The DNA here is from genome assembly GCF_029448725.1 of Salvelinus fontinalis. NCBI lineage: Eukaryota > Metazoa > Chordata > Actinopteri > Salmoniformes > Salmonidae > Salvelinus > Salvelinus fontinalis. The sequence continues at coordinate 50,231,217 of NC_074676.1, forward strand.
CTGCCACAGACTGCTTGCTCACTGTAATGCAAATTGTATGGATGAGTGTCCAAAACCCAAATCCAACAGTTTTGACCTATCACTGAAGGGGTGTTATGGTGATGACCTATCACAGCGGTGTTACGTTGTTGTCCTATCACAGCACTGTGTTGACCTATCACAGCGGTGTGTTACGGTGTTGACCTATCACAGAGGTGTGTTACGGTGTTGACCAATCACAGAGGTGTGTTACGGTGTTGACCTATCACAGAGGTGTGTTACGGTGTTGACCTATCACAGAGGTGTGTTACGGTGTTGACCTATCACAGAGGTGCGTTACGGTGTTGACCAACCTTTGGCCTCCAGACTGGGCCTGCCCTGTAGCTGTCTCTCCAGATCTTGGATCTTCTCCAGCGCAGCCTGGAGGGCCTCCTCTGCCTTTAGGGCCCGCTCCTCTGCTCGCTGGACACGAGCCTCAACCCCACTGACAGACAGGCACAGACAGACACAGACAGACAGGCAGGTACAGACAGAGACAAACAGGCACACAAAATCAAAAAAGCACACAGGCAAGATGGCCCTTGTAGGACAGAAAAATAAAGTGAAGCACTTTAGATAGTGTGAATGACAAATAACTTACAGTAACTCGTGCTGCAGAACCCCTACTGTGGCCAGGGCATCAAAGGCTCTCTGACCGTTAGGTGTGTGTGGACGGGCAACCATGTCTTCAGTCTGCCGAGGGCCAAACAAAGAAGATTTGGGCATTGGATCTGAATGTCTGTCTTTCTACAACAATGTTTTCATAATGAAATTATATACTGGTAAAACACACAGCACCATGTACTGACCCCATCCAGCTGAATAGTATCCTCCCCCAGGGTTCGCTCAATGATGTTACCATCATGGCCTATCAGCTTCATAATAGAGCCGGCCAGTGAGCACTCCATGGCCTCTTCTGGGTACTCTGCCTCCACCTGCAGGTCAAAAATAGGTATTGCAGAACAATTCCAAAACTGCAGTCGATGAGACATCTAACCTCTGGATCTCTGGACAATATTAAATCGTGAGTGAAAATATGTGAAGGGTGAAGTTGCTAATAGAACTAGGGTCCGTTTAGCATTTCCCCATTAATGGTAAAGATTAGGATTGGGGGATGGGGAGCTCATTCTAGATCTCACCCCGGAGCTGTATAAAAACAAGACTTGCAAATCAAATCAAATGTTATTTGTCACATAGCCAAATATAACAGGTGTAGACCTTACCGTGAAATGCTTACTTATAAGCCCTTAACCAACAATGCAGTTCAAGAAATAAAGTTAAGAAAATATTTACTAAATAAACTAAAGTAAAAAAATAAAAAGTAACACAATAAAATAACAATAACGAGGCTTATACAGGGGGTACTGGTACCGAGTCAGGTAATTTCAATGATTTGGATTAGGATTACTTGTTGAACACTTCTCAGGTACTGGAATAGGACATGGCCAGTTTTGTTTCAAAATGTGTTTTAGTAGTATTTTTTGGTGTAGCTACTGCAGGTGTTAGCTCATCATGTGTACGACCTCAATGAATTCCATTGGACTCTTCTTGTTCGGCTCCTCTTCTTCATCCAAAGCTTCTAGTGGAACAACTGCCGGCAGGTTCATCTAAGGAAAGTAGGTGATGTAATTATAAACGCAGCAATAAAATAAACTCCCTTTTTCAGGACCCTGTCTTTCAAAGATAATACGTAAAAATCCAAATAACTTCACAGATCTTCATTGTAAAGGGTTGAAACACTGTTTATGGTTCATTGAACAAGCATGAGAAACAATGTATGAACACGCACCTGTGGAATGGTCGTTAAAACCCTAACAGCTTACAGACGGTAGGCAATTAAGGTCACCGTTATGAAAACTTAGGACACTAAAGAGGCCTTTCTACTGACTCTGACAAACACCAAAAGAAAGATGCCCAGGGTCCTTGCTCATCTGCGTGAAAGTGCCTTACAGGCTGACTACACCGCCGTGTTGCGTGCACGAGCGTTGCAAAATAAATTTGAAATCTATATTATTCAATTATTGCACCCACACTGCTCACACGCCCCAACGAGCGTCTGCGTTGCCAAGGGCTAAAATAGAAGTCAGTTCTAATTCTGACGCAGATCACGCTGCAAGTCCTGCCTCTCCCATCTCCTCATTGGTTTATAGAAGCAGGTACCCATGTGCCATCTCCTCATTGGCTATACCCACGTGAGTGACTGAAGACGAACAAGGTCAGTGGCGGTAATGCACTTAATTTATGAAAGTTGCCAATCGCAATATAAAGTCAAGAGAAGAAAAAGCCTGGAAGGATGAGAGATGACTAGAAATGATTCGGTTGACCGTTTTATGTGTGCATTAATTGATGGAGTAGAGGACCTTGTGCATTTCAGGTAAAATAACAACTCAATGTTTATATCCCAGGACAAATTAGCTAGCAATTGCAAGCTACCTAGCTAAATTTCCATAAATGTTTAATGCTTTTCGACCTGTACTCAAATTAAAATAATTGGTTTGTTTTGATATTTTAACCTGCGTGTCGTGATCGCGTTTGGTGTGGGGGGACAAAATACATTTATGCACGATGGCGCACGCACACAGCCAGTTTGAGTTCCGTCTTAGGCATGCTGCAAGGAGGCATGAGGACTGCAAATGTGGCCAGGGCAATAAATTGCAATGTCCGTACTGTAAAACGCCTAAGACAGCGCTACAGAGAGACTGGACGGACAGCTGATCGTCCTCGCAGTTGCAGACCACGTGTAACAACACCTGCACAGGATCGGTACATCCGAACATCACACCTGCGGGACAGGTACAGGATGGCAACAACAACTGCCCGAGTTACACCAGGAACGTACAATTCCTCCATCAGTGCTCAGACTGTGCGCAATAGGCTGAGCGAGGCTGGACTGAGGGCTTGTAAGCCTGTTGTAAGGCAGGTCCTCACCAGACATCACCGGCAACAACGTCGCCTATGGGTACAAACCCACCATCACTGGACCAGACAGGACTGGCAAAAAGTGCTCTTTACTGACAAGTCGCGGTTTTCTCTCACCAGGGGTGATGGTCAGATTCACGTTTATCGTCGAAGGACTGAGCGTTACACCGAGGCCTGTACTCGGGAGCAGGATCGATTTGGAGGTGGAGGGTCCATCATGGTCTGGGACGGTGTGTCACAGCATCATCGGACTGAGCTTGTTGTCATTGCAGGCAATCTCAACGCTGTGTGTTACAGGGAAGACATCCTCCTCACTCATGTGGTACCCTTCCTGCAGGCTCATCCTGACATAACTCTCCAGCATGACAATGCCACCAGCCATACTGCTCGTTCTGTGCATGATTTCCTGCAAGACAGGAATGTCAGTGTTCTGCCATGGCCAGCGAAGAGCCCGGATCTCAATCCCATTAAGCACGTCTGGGACCTGTTGGATCAGAGGGTGAGGGCTAGGGCCATTCCCCCAAAAAATGTCAGGGAACTTGCAGGTGACTTGGTAGAAGAGTGGGGTAACATCTCACAGCAAGAACTGGCAAATCTGGTGCAGTCCATGAGGAGGAGATGCACTGCAGTACTTTTTGCAGCTGGTGGCCACACCAGATATGATTGTTACTTTTGATTTTGACCACCCCTTTGTTCAGGGACACATTATTCCATTTCTGTTAGTCACATGTCTGTGGAACTTGTTCAATTTATGTCTCAGTTGTTGAATCTTGTTATGTTCAGACATATTTTTACACATGTTAAGTTTGTTGAAAATAAACGCAGTTGACAGTAAGAGGACGTTTCTTTTTTTGCTGAGTTTATATCGCATAAACAAAGCACTTGACTTTTTTTTACATTTTTTTTAATGACATCCCACCAGCCATCAAGCTAGTTGAATCAACGTTGTTTCCACGTCATTTCAACAACAACAATTTAGGCTATATTTTTTCCTACTGATGGTTTCAAAGAAGTCATCAACGTGAAGGAATTTGTCATTATTATTTTTTATTATCTTTTTACCTACATCTATATATTTAACCTACAATGATATGGCTAAAAAAAATTCATTCACTTTGAATTTACGTTAGTTGACATTTCAATCAAATGTAAATAAAAACTAGACATTAAACTGACATCAGTGCCCAGTGGGATGGTATTCACACATCAGGTGGCTGACTGCAAGGTAGGGAGGGATCACAGTAAAGGATTATGACAGGCTCACCAGAGATTCCATGCTGGGCATCGCAGAGGGAAGGAGTTCCGTAAAAGAACGGTGGACCAAATTCAGTGTGACGCGCAGCTCCACGGGACTGCCCTTCTTGTCGGACAGCAGGATCCGACAGGACTCCATCCACTCTCCACATTCCCTCTGAGCAGCGTGAACGCGCACACATACACACACACACATACACGCATGCACACACGCGCACATCCTTGATTCCAAAACATTGAGAATGTTAGCAGGCTCTACACAGCAAGCCTTTGTGTGGGTCAGTGAGTACCTGCAGTTTGTTGAGCTCAGAAAGCTCATTCTCTGAGTCCTCCCGAGCCATGCTCCTCTGAATCTCCTCCTCCACAATGGCCCGGCAAGAGCTGCACAAAGAGAGAGAGAAAAAAAGCTCTGAGTTAGTGTGAACCATCTTCTTATACCAGAAATCCCCATGATCCACTCATCGCTAGGTTTTCAGACTTTACGATCCAGTGTGGCTCAGTTGGTAGAGCATGGCGCTTGCAATGTCAGGATTGTGAGTTCGATTCCCTCTGGGGCCACCCACACGAAAATGTATGCACGCACTGTAAGTCAGTCTACTGTAAGTCAGATAAAAGCTTCTGCTAAATGGCATTGAGGAGTATACCACCTCAGTCATCAGCTTCATCAATAAGTGCATCGACGACGTCGTCCCCACAGTGACCGTATGTACATATCCCAACCAAAAGCCATGGATTACAGGCAACATCCACATCGAGTTAAAGAGCGGCCGCTTTCAAGGAGCCGGACACTAATCCGAACGCTTATAATAAATCCCGATATGCACTCAGACGAACCATCAAACAAGAAAAGCGTCAATACAGGATTAAGATTGAATCCTACTACACCGGCTCTGATGCTCTTTGGATGTGGCAGGGCTTGAAAACTATTACGGACTACAAAGGAAAACCCAGGCAAGAGCCTACCAGATGAGCTAAATGCCTTTTATGCTCGCTTCGAGGCAAGCAACACTAAAGCATGCATGAGAGCACCAGCTGTTCTGGATGACTATGTGATAACGCTCTCGGTAGCCGATGTGAGCAAGACCTTTAAACAGGTCAACATTCACAAAGCCGCGGGCCAGATGGATTACCCGGACGTGTCCTCAAAGCATGTCTGGACCAACTGGCAAGTGTCTTCACTGACATTTTCAACCTCTCCCTGACAGAGTCTGTAATACCTACATGTTTCAAGCAGATCACCATAGTCCCTGCGCCCAAGGGAGCGAAGGTAACCTGCCTAAATGATTACCGCCCCATAGCACTCACATCGGTAGCCATAAAGTACTTTGAAAGGCTGGTCATGGCTCACCTCAACAGCATCCTCCCGGATACCCTAGACCCATTCCAATTCGCATACCGCCCCAACAGATCCACATATATCGCACTCAATCGCACGCAACACTGCCCTTTCCCACCTGGACAAAAGGAACACATGTGAAAGGAAAAAAAAGCGTTCAACACCATAGTGCCCACAAAGCTCATCACTAAGGTAAGGACCATGAGACTAAACACCTCCCTCTGCAACTGGATCCTGGAATTCCTGACGGGCCGCCCCCAGTTGGTAAGGGTAGGCAACAACACGTCTGCCACGCTGATCTTCAACACTGGGGCCCCTCAGGGGTGTGTACTTAGTCCCCTCCTGTACTCCCTGTTCACCCACGACTGTGTGGCCAAACACGACACCAACACCATCATTAAGTTTGCTGACGACACAACAGTGGTAGGCCTGATCACCAACAATGATGAGACGCCTATAGGGAGGAGGTCAGAGAACTGGCAGTGTGGTGCCAGGACAACAACCTCTCCCTCAATGTGAGCTAGACAAAGGAGCTGATCGTGGACTACAGGAAAAGGCAGGCCGAACAGGCCCCCATTAATAACATCAACGGGGCTGTTGTGGAGCGGGTGGAGATTTTCAAGTTCCTTGGTGTCCAAATCACCAACGAACTATCATGGTCCAAACACACCAAGACAGTCGTGAAGAGGGCACAACAAAACCTTTTCCCCTTCAGGAGACTGAAAAGACTTGGCATGGGTCCTCAGATACTCAAAATGTTCTACAGCTGCACCATCGAGAGCATCCTGATCGGTTGCATCACCGCCTGGTATGGCAACTGCTCGGCATCTGACGGTAAGGTGCTACAGATGGTAGTGCATACGGCCCAGTACATCACTGGGGCCAAGCTTCTTACCACCCAGGACATATATAACAGGCGGTGTCAGAGGAAAGCCCATAAAATTGTCAGCAACTCCAGTCATCCAAGTTAGACTGTTTTCTCTGCTACCGCACGGTAAACGGTAACAGAGCGCGAAGTCTAGGACCAAAAGGCACCTTAACAGCTTCTACCCCCAAGCCATTAGACTGCTGAACAATTAAACAAATGGCCACCGGTACCCCCTCCATTTGTTTGTACACTGCTACGACTTGCTGTTTATTATCTATGCATAGTCACTTCACCCCTACCTACATGTACATATTACCTCAACTAAACTGTACCCCTGCACACTGACTCAGTACCAGTACCCCCTGTATATAGTTTCGTTATTGTTATGTTATTGTGTTACGTTTTGTTATTATTATTATTATTTTTTTATTTATTATTATTACATTTTTTTACTTTAGTTTATTTGGTAAATATTTTCTTAACTCTTCTTGAACTCCGCTGTTGGTTAAGGGATGGTAAGTAAGCATTTCACGGTAAGGTCTACACTTTTTCGGAGCATGTGACAAATAAAGTTTGATTTGATATTTACCTGGTGATATATTTGGAGAAGTAGTCCAGTTTCTCTGAGAGGTTCTTGGCGTCTTCCTCTAGTTGCTCCAGGGAGACCTCCATGATGGCGGTGGTGTTGAGCCCCGGCAGGGCGTCACAGTGGTCTGGGACCATCTGGAGGAGCATGTCCACCATCCAGCGAGTCAGAGCCGTGTGGATGGAGTTCACCTGGAAACACAGGCCAGAGACAATACGTAGGGGCTGGAGGGGTACTCTATTCCTTTTATATTGACCCTATTCCCTTGATAGTGCACTAACAGTAGTGCACTATATAGGGAATAGGGTGTCATTTGGGACGCATCCAATATCTTCCCAGAAGGTCTCTGGTCAAAACCAGTGCACTATAAAGGGAATAGAGTGCAATTTGGAATGCATCCATAAAATCAAACGTACACACATTCCAATAGCAGGTAAAGGAATTGCTATCCAGGGACAGCTATGCCCGTCTCCAGTACCTCCTCACATAGCCTTCGGTTCTCACAGTCAAAGAAGTTGGCTTGGGTCAAGATGAACTCCCGGAGAGTGTTGAAGACATCATTGATCTCGATCCTGGAATAGACACAAATTGTTTGACAAAAAAAAAAAGAAGCTTCGCAACAAACGGGCTCTGGTCAAAAGTAGTGTACTATACAGGGAATATTGTGCCATTTGGGACAAACATATAGCGTACAAAGAGGGGCCAGGAGAACTCACTGGACGTGTGGTTTGTGCTTGACCCTCTCATTCTCAGGCTGGGTGCTGTGGACGTGCTTCAAGGACTCCTCCGCCAGCAACATCCAGCTACCCAGGGCCTTCTCCAGCTTCAGCCAATCACAGTGGGGCAGCTTCTCGGGGCGGCCAACAAGGCCCTTCAGTCGGGTGGCCCAGAATTCCATCACCCTAACCAGACACATCAGTTGCTTGTGGATTCCTGAAAGGGCCACACAGACCAGTTGGTAAGGGATACATTCAGGTATGTATGGGATTATCAGGGTTCTTCAGTATGGACCAACATTTGTTGAATCCGGGGGGGTTCATGATGGGATGAAGAAAACCCTGCACACCCAGTACGGAGCTCTCCAGAATTCTACCCTCGTGCTCCGGTTTCCGGTTCTGCTGTATATTCCCTCTGCGTCCGTCTCTCACACTCTCTCACCGCCATAGAAATACAATCTATAGAACATGCATCCCAATTCTAATCAACTTTTCTGTGACGATGGGTCATTCCATTTCTAAGCTCACCACTCTCGCCGTTGATGCGTGTGCCCAGCTGCTTGTGAAGCTCCGACACGGCCAGGCCCAGCTCCCTCATGGCCTCCTGGCCCCTGGGGGGCTCGCCGTCTGGGGCCGGGTGTCTCCTGAAGAGCCGGAGGCCCACCTCCTCCCAGGCCTCCTGCAGCTGGCCCAGCATGTTGAGGGTCTCCTGGCAGGAGAGGAGGTCTTCACCCCCGTAGCGCTCACACTGAATGGTCAACGCCTGGAGGATGGGGGAGAGGATGGAGATGTCAGTGGGACTGTCCGTTATACCTGACTCACAGCAGCAGCTCCCGAGTGGCACAGCGGCTAAGGGACTGCATCTCGGTGCTAGAGGCGTCACTACAGACCCTGGTTCGATTCCAGGCTGTATCACAACCGGCCGTGATTGGGAGTCCCATAGGGCAACACACAATTGGCCTAGCATGGTCCGTGTTTGGGTTTGGCCTGGGTAGGCCGTCATTGTAAATATCTGTTCTTAACTGACTTGCCTAGTTAAATAAAGGTTCAATAAAATAAACAGGCCAGCTCAGTACAGCTAAGCTTGGCTCAGCACGGTTTGACTCAGTAGTGTGAAAAGGGTATTATAGTGGTGCTACACTAGTGACATACAGTGCTGAGGACTCACAGAGTGTGCAGGGTTTTGTTCCAGTCTAGTACTAAAATATATCCGGTGATACACATATGAAAGCGTTAAAAACCTCAACATTAAAACAGGAACAGAAAAAAAATCTTACATTGGACCACTGTTTCAAATCTGAATAAAGCTGTTCTTCTGAAACTTTCTCAAATTTCGGATCCGGGCTCCTACAAAACAAACAAACATCGCAATGATATGAAGACAAAACAATGACAACTGCTCCCGTGACAGGCTGACAGTCATCTCTATGAGTAGGTGCCAGTGGGCATGTCTACGCTACCTGATGTTGGCGCCAACGGACGTGTGCCATTTGACGATGTCAGCCTGTATGCTACTTATCCCCTCACAGTGGACATGCTCAGCCTCTCTCAGACTCTGCACGAAGGACGTCAGCTGCTCCTTCCACTGCTCTGTCAGCTGCATGATATGGTTCAGGTCTTCTGTGTCCTACGAGATACAAGGTTTGTTTATGTATCATTATTATTTTCATCAGTATGAAGTTGTTTTATTCCAATTCAGTCAATTTGGCAGTATATGAGGGACAAGACCAGAACAACATAGAAAAATAGGATACTGTATCAATAATAGAGGATTTCAGAAAAGCAGGAATTCCCATCCCGGTGAATGGCCTATGACAGTGTGGAGTTTACCTTGGAGGTCAGGAAGAGTGTAAAGTGCTCAGCAGTCTTGGTCCAAGTCTGCTCACTGACGTGAAGCCTGCTGGCCAGCTGGAGGTTGTTCAACTTGATCACCTGGGAGGAAACAAATCAATATCAACAACTCTGATACATATGCAAATAGGGTTGTATTCATAACGGTACTTCGTAGCAAAACATTTTGCAACGGAAAACTAAAATGTCCTGGTAGCTCCTCCCTGTTTCTTCCGTTTGGTGCCAAAAGAATAAACCCCAGTTAACACTAGGATCAGGACGAGAGAAGTCTGCGGTTCTGCTCCCTTCTCTCCTCCCCTTCACTTTGAGATCTACAGTACCAGTCAAAAGATTGGACACACCTACTCATTCAAGGGTTTTTCTTAATTTTTTACTATTTTCTACATTGTAGAATAATAGTGAAGACATCAAAACTATGAAATTACACATTTGGAATCATGTAGTAACCAAAAAAAAGTGTTAAACAAATAAAAAATATATTTTAGATTTTAAATTCTACACAGTAGCCACCCTTTGCCTTGATGACAGCTTTGCACACTCTTGGCATTCTCTCAACCTCTCACCTGGAATGCATTTCAATTAACAGGTGTGCCTTCTTAAAAGTTAATTTGGGGAATTTATTTCCTTCTTAATGCGTTTGAGCCAATCAGTTGTGTTGTGACAAGGTAGGGGTGGTATACAGAAGACAGTCCTATTTGGTAAAATACCAAGTACATATTATGGCAAGAACAGTTCAAATAAGCAAAGAGAAACGACAGTCCATCATTACTTTAAGACACGAAGGTCAGTCAATGCGGAAAATTTCAAGAACTGCTGCAGAGGATAAGTTCATTAAAGAACCTCAGATTGCAACCCAAATAAATGCTTCACATAGTTCAAGTAACAGATACATCTCAACATCAACTGTTCAGAGGAGATTGCGTCAATCAGGTCCTTCATGGTCAAATTGCTGCAAAGAAACCACTACTAAAAGACACCAATAAAAAGAAGACTTGCTTGGGCCAAGAAACACAAGCAATGTACATTAGACCAGTGGAAATCTGTCCTTTGGTCTGATCAGTCCAAATTTGAGATTTTTCGTTCCAACCGCCGTATTTTTGTGAGATGTAGAGTAGGTGAATGGATGAACTCCACAAGTGTGGTTCCCACCGTGAAGCACGGAGGAAGTGTGATGGTGCTTTGCTGGTAACAATGTCAGTGATTTATTTAGAATTCAAGGCACACTTAACCAGCATGGCTACCACAGCATTCTGCAGCGATACGCCATACCATCTGGTTTGCACTTAGTGGGACTATCATTTTTTTTCAACAGGACAATGACTCAAAACACACCTCCAGGCAGTGTAAGGGCTATTTGAACAAGAAGGAGAGTGATGGTGCTGCATCAAATGACCTGGCCTCCACAACCACCCGACCTCAACCCAATTGAGATGGTTTGGGATGAGTTGGACCGCATAGTGAAGGAAAAGCAGCCAACGAGTGCTCAGCATATGTGGGAACTCCTTCAAGACTGTTGGAAAAGTATTCCTCATGAAGCTGGTTGAGAGAATGCCAAGAGTGTGCAAAGCTGTCATCAAGGCAAAGGGTGACTACTTTGAAGAATCTAAAATATATTTTGATTTGTTTAACACTTTTTTGGTTACTACATGATTCCATATGTGTTATTTTATAGTTTTGATGTATTCACTATTATTTGAGTAAAAATAAAAACAAACCCTTGAATGAGTAGGTGTGTCTAAACTTTTGACTCGTACTGTATGTCCTAACCTAGCTATGCATTCTATTGTATTTCAACATGTCCTAATGTTGCTAATGCTACGACAAAATGGCTGACAAGGACTGACGGACGGACAAGATACATGGAAAGACAGACAGACAGAAATACTGACAGAAGGACAGCAGGCCAACAGACAAGACAAGACAGACAGACAGACAGACCTTGAGTGACAGGTTGTAGGTGGTAGGAACGGACGGGCGGACAGACTGACAGAGACAGACAGACAGAGGACCAAAGAGAGAAGGACAGAGGAACGGACAGGCGGACAGACAGACAGAGACTGACCTTGAGGGCCAAGTTGTAAGTGACTCTGCTCCACAGGTCCCTCTCGTTCGTCAGTCTGGCCACCTGTCCCTCCAATCTCCTCCTCTGCATCTCATACAGGCCATGGTACTCTCCCACCACACTGAGGACACAGGTACATAGAGGTCATTTGTCATACATTCAAGTACAGTTTACAGTACAGTAGATAAGAGTTGTTCCAACTTTTTCATATTTAGCCGTTTGTGTACATATTATGTACATATTATCCCAGATTATTTTCAGAGATTTCGTCTTCGCAAAGTTTGCACAATTTAGATAAGGGGTAGAAGGATAGGAGACATAAAACATGTTCAGATAGGGGATAGAAGACAAGAAGCAAAGCTAAAAACATTAAACTTAGTAAACAGCGTCTGTGTACAGTATGCACAGCAGCAGGTATGATGATGGCCAATCAGTCACTTACTCAGAGTTCTTCTGTGATTGTTCCAGAGCCTTGGCCAGCTCCTGCTGTGCTTTCTCAGCCTGCTTGGACACATACTCGTCATGCTCCTTCATCTTACACAGGTCTCTGAAGTGCACACGCACAAGAATACACAGACAAAAATCATATACATAGCTAAGGGGGGAAAAATCGTAAAAATTATGTACTGTATATATCAATATAGATTCTGTAATTGCAGACACACACAACCCCATCCCCCCCCCCCCCCCCCGCCCTCCTCCACCCAACACACACATAGTCCCAGGCTCACGTGTTGAGCTTAGAGATGGAGCTCCTGAAGCAGATGATCTCCTCTGTGAGCCTGCGGTCCAGAGCTCTCTGGGCCAGTGTCTCTGTGTGGAGACCCTTCAGCTGCCTGGGGATACGGTCCAAAAGAGCCACATATCTCTGTCTGGACCACAGGAGCACACAAGGAGAGACACAGTTAGACCTACACTGAGTATATCAAACATTAGGAATACCTTCCTAATATTGAGTTACACCCCCTCCCTTCCTTTTTACACTCATAACAGCCTCAATTTGTCAGGGCATGGACTCTACAAGGTGTTGAAAGTGTTCCACAGGGATGCTGGCCCATGTTGACTCTAATGCTTCCCACAGTTTTGTCAAGTTGGCTTGATGTCCTTTGGGTGGTGGACCATTTTTAATACACACGGGAAACTGTTGAGTGTGAAAAACCCAGCAGTGTTTGTTGCAGTTCTTGACACAAACCGGTGCGCTTGGCACCCACTGCCGTACTCCGTTCAAAGGCACTTAAATATTTTGTCTTGTCCATTCACCCTCTGAATGGCACACATACACAATCCGTGTCTCAATTTTCTCAAGGCTTCAAAATCCTTCTTTAACCCGTCTCCTCCCCTTCATCTACACTGATTGAAGTGGATTTAACAAGTGACATCAATAAGGGATCATAGCGTTCACCTGGATTCACCTGGTCAGTCTATGTCATGGAAAGAGCAGGTGTTCTTAATGTTTTGTACACTCAGTGTATGAACTGGATCCTGGATCGCATTCATAAGGGCACACTGGAGAAAAAGGTTCATGGAGTCCCCTTCCCCCTGTACTTACCTGAGCTTAGCCAGGAGCTGTCCTCTCTCAGCACACTCCACACTGACCTGTCTGATCAGCTCATGGAACACTATGTTGTAGATGTTCTGTTCCACACGCACCAGCTCTAGAAGGCCTTGCATCTGGGTAGGGGGTCACAGAGATGATGTGTGTCTCAAATGGCACACTATTCACTACATAGGGTAATACTTTGACCCGGGACCCATAGGGCTCTGTGTACACTATAGGGAATAGGGTGCCATTTGGAACGCAAACTATATCATCAAACAAGGCACAGAGAACAAAATGAGCTAAAATGGTTGAATTAAGTCAAAGGTAATGTCCTGTCCAATCCAGTTCAATTACCTACATTATGTCACTTCAGGAAACATACATATGTTACCTATGCCAATTCGGTCACACTTGATTTGAACTGTACGTCATTACATGTTGTCATAAACATGACAACAAATGTGATAAAATGTCAGAGACAGAAAGCTATAGAATAAACATGATACTGTTTGCATCCCAAATTACACCCTATTCCCTATATAGTGCATTATTTATAGGCCCTGGTCAAAAGTAGTGCACTACCTAGGGAATAGGGTGCTATTTTGGGATTGACTCTGTGTCCTGGTTTACCTGTGACAGTCCAGTCAGCACTCTGTACTCCTGGTTGACCCCTGCTCTGTCCAACATCTCATCCATCACCTTCATCAGCTGCACTGCCTCCAGCCGCCCGCTGGGCCTCCTGCGGCATACACACACACAGATACACGTATACACACACGTACAAACACACAAACACACGCACAGACACACACACGCACGTACAAACACACAAGCACAAACACACACGCACGCACAAACACACACGTACAAACACACACGCACAGAAACACACACGCACAGAAACACACACGCACAGAAACACATACATAACAGTGGTCACCAACCCTGGTCGTGAGAGCTACAGTGTGTGTACAGATCAAGAACCTGATCAGGCCGGCCACGACCGGGAGGTCCATGGGGCGACGCACAATTGGCCCAGCGTCGTCCGGGTTAGGGAGGGTTTGGCCGGCAGGGATATCCTTGTCTCATTGCGCTCTAGCGACTCCTGTGGCGGGCCAGGTGCAGTGCACGCTGACCAGGTCGCCAGGTGTACAGTGTTTCCTCCGACACATTGGTGCGGCTGGCTTCTGGGTTGGATGTGCGTTGTGTCAAGAAGCAGTGCGGCTTGGTTGGGTTGTGTTTCGGAGGACGCATGGCTCTCGGCCTTCGCCTCCCGAGTCTGTACAGGAGTTGCAGCGATGAGACAAGACTGTAACTAATTGGATACGACGAAATTAGGGAGAAAAAAAGGGGTAAAATTAAAAAATAAAAAATAATTTAAAAATGTAAAAAGAACCTGATCAGCTGAATTAGGTGTTAGTGCTGGGATAGAACAAAAGTCTGCATTCCTGTAACTATGATTACGGCTATAGATATTTGCCATGTTGTTACACCCATCATGATCCATTGTCATTCAGAACACTGGATGTTGACATGATCACTTTTTCACTCACATTGATGGAAAGACTTTGAGCATCCTTTCGTCGTCCTCCAACAGTACTGTGAATTTACTAAAACGGGAGATAGGAATAGAAGTCAGAAGGTGAGGACATTATCATTAAGCAGAGGGGGAAAATACAACACACAGTAGAATCCTCCTCGCTCACTCGTCATAGCACTCCAGTCCTTGAACCCCTTTGTTTTTCACAATGTGATATTCCTCTGGGATGAGGCTCTCCATAAGGCTCATGTCCTGGGGAGAACAACACAAGGGCCTGTTAAACAACACAGAACAGACTGTGTCTGGTAATGACTGTGTCTGGAATCAGATCAATTCATTGACGATGGCCACACATTTAAAGGCAATGGCATTTGGGTGCACTCGTTTGCATCTCCCGGTGCGCAGAGATTTCACTTTAGAACCAATGGAATGGTCTAAAATGTGCAGCCTCCGCCAATCTGGTGCACCGGACTATGCAAAATATAAGCGCCCATTTGTGTTTTTACATGTATGTCCGGGCTCTACTTTCCTTTTGAATGCCCTGTGTGTGGGTGGTGCCCCTGTCAGCCATGGGTGGCAGGGGAATCCTCTCCCTCTGAGAGGCCATGGAATCACACAAAAAGGAGATGTCCCTGAGCCAACACACAGTACACAACACAATCACAGACAGAAAATGAGTAATGTATTTTTCTATAAACATGTAGATACACTGATATGGCAGCTCATGTCCCCCCTCCCCGTCCCCCATGGCTTTTGCATTGCAAATTCCCAACAAGGATTATTTTTGGTCAAACCTGCCCGCTCCTGTCAATGACGTTGGTTGATCGAGAAAATATTTGTATTTCTTGCGTCCGACTGGGTGATGCCAAACCGCGTCCGTGTGTCGTATTCCATAGACCTAAGGGAGGCAGTTAAACCAACAATAAACAACCATAGACAAACAAAAAACGATTTACTTACAAACAATGTAGTAACACTGTAGTGACTTCCTAGGACCACGCACTGAGAATGTGGCAGGAATCTGGTTAGACTTGACTCTGGCATTTGACATCTATGCTGGACCAAACCGCACTAAAGCCCTGGACCAGAGTTGCCATACATAAACCATACCTTGAAGTCTTTGGGGGTCTTGGTTAGCTTTGGGGGTCCCAGCCTATCGTGGGGACAGATGGTTGAGGTGAGGGTGGCCAGGAGCTCATCTGGGATCAAGTCATTCTGCATCGGGACAAGCTGCATCTTTGATCGATCTGTCACTGGCACCTGTTTCTCTTTCAGCTCAGGGAGTTCTGAAAGGGCTGAAGACAGTACACAGACATACAAAATAATGCTCAATTGAGTCAATCAATCAAATGTATGTATAAAGGTGTTCTGCAAAGTATTGTATTGTAAGGGAAAATGTCTGAAAGCTGAAATATTGGAATTCATAGGTACATGATAGAGAGAGAGCACATGTTATGCCACAGCTACTGTTGCAAGCTATGTGTAACTAGGGTCAGTGCTATCTTAACCATTTTAAATGTCACCTTCAGGGACGTCCAAAGGATCCCGCATAGCACACACCGTGTAGCTAGTAGCTAGCTAGCTAGCTTATTAACAAGCAGGATAGAAACACCACGCATACACCTGCCTGTCCATAGTTTACCTCTATCATGATCTTCCACAGGTGATACAAGAGAATGACTTGACTTTATCCTTCGGCCCTCTGGTTTCGGTAAGACAGGAGGTGACGGGCTTGATTTTATGGATGCAGACATCCTCAACTAACGTTAGCTAGCTAGCTAGAAAATGTAAACAATAATACTAATTATAGCGAGCTATCTAACGTTAGCCAAAAATAGCCCAATTAACGTTAGCATGTTCGCATGTAGTCGATAACTCGCCACTTCCAAGCAACTTTGTTCTGCATAGCGTTGTTATAAATATTAGCGTCCATGAGAGAGCAAAGTAGCTAGCTAAACCTTACTGAATAACTTTAGTGTCACTGGAATTATTTCAAAACTCCTGTCAGTCACTTCCCCCCATGGAGTTGTTGCTATGGACGCTCAACTGCAACAGATGGGCGTGTCTGTAGACTAGGAGGGTCGGAGAAAATCACTCGTTCCCATGGAGAGTCCAAATTTCATAAACCCAGTCCCAGGAGGTTGGTGGCACCTTAATTGGGGAAGACGGGCTCGTGGTAATGGCTGGAATGGTATCAAATACATCGAGAGCATCCTGACCGGTTGCATCACAGCCTGGTATGGCAACTGCTCGGCATCTGACCGTAAGAAGCTACAGAGCGTTGTGCGTATGGCCCAGTGGCTTCCAGCCATCCAGGACCTAAATACTAGGAGGTGTCAGATGACAGTCCCAAAAAATGTCACAGACTCCAGTCACCTAAGTCATAGACTGTTCTCTCTGCTACTGCACGGCAAGCGGTACCGGAGCGCCAAGTCAAGAACCAAAAAGCTCCTTAACAGCTTCTACCCCCAAGCCATAATACTGCTGAACAATTAATCAAATGGCCACCCGGACTATTCTTTTTTTAAATGCATTGGTCTCAGAGCATTTCGTGTTATATTATATGTAAATCAGCGACCATGATATGTTACGAACTACAAATCGTAGTAAATGTTACGAATTTGCAAAACGTAAAATATGTTACGAATTTGCAAAACCTACTATATGTAACGATTTTGCAAAACATGATATCTTACGAATTCTAGCTGGTTAACGTTAGCTAAGATAGGGTTTAGGGCTAAGGTTATGGTTACTTTTAGGAGTTAAGTTAAAAGGTTGGGGAAAGGGTTAGCTAAAATAGTTAATGTTAGGGTTAGGCGATGAGAGGGTTAGCTAAAATGATTAGGGGAAGGGTTAGCTAAACAAGTTGTAAGTAGTTGAAAAGTTGCTAATTAGCTAAAATTTGAACTCGCAACCTTTGGGTAGCTAGACATTCACGTTATATTGAAGTGTTTTAAAACAAGTGACATCAATAAGGGATCATAGTTTTCACCTGGATTCACCTAGTCAGTCTATGTCATGGAAAGAGCAGGTGTTCCTAATGTTTTGTACACTCAGTGTATGTACAAATGTGTTGGACGTGCGCTGACAATGAAATTGTTATTGTCTAATGCTGACTATTCTAACTATTTGCTGAATAATCAAATACAAACAATTTATGAATTAAAAAAAACATGCTACTAATCACAATAACAAGTAAATCAATGTTAGTAGACAATAGTTAATCAGGTGGCAAGGCATGGGAATGTTTCCTGGGGAGTGTCAATGCTTGTTATCACTTTAGTGTTCTTTTGCACATTTAGCCACACCGATCTTAGGTTTAAGCAAATTTTGTAACGTTTTGAGCAGTGGTGTAAAGTACCTAAGTAAAAATACTTTTAAGTACTACTTAAATAGTTTTTGGGGGTATCTGTACTTCACTTTACTATTTATATTTTTAACAACTTTTACTCCACTACATTCCTAAAGAAAAGAATGTACTTGTTACTCCTTACATTTTCCCTGACACCCAAACGTACTCGTTACATTTTGAATGCTTAGCAGGACAGGAAAATGGTCTAATTCGCGCACTTATCAAGCGAACATCCCTGGTCATCCCTACTGCCGCTGATCTGGCAGACTCACTAAACACAAATGCTTCGTTTGTAAATGAAGTCTGCGTGCTGAACTGTGACCCTGGCTATCCGTAAATGTAAAAAACAAGAAAATCGTGTTGTCTGGTTTGCATAATATCAAATCAAAATCAAATCAAATCAAATTTTATTAGTCACATACACATGGTTAGCAGATGTTAATGCGAGTGTAGCGAAATGCTTGTGCTTCTAGTTCCGACAATGCAGTAATAACCAACAAGTAATCTAACCTAACAATTCCACAACTAGGAACGCGAAGCGAGGCGGCCATCTCGGTCGGCGCCATCTTAATAAGACATTGTAAATGATTTATACTTTTATTTTTGATGCTTAAGTACATTTAAAACCAAATACTTTTAGATTTTTACTCAAGTAGTATTTTACTGGGTGACTTTTACTTTTGTCATTTTATTTTAAGGTATCTTTACTTTTACTCAAATATGAAAATTTGGTACTTTGGTTTTGAGTTTTAAAACATGTTAAAATGATTCAAAGGCCTATGCTATGTTTATGTGTAGGTCCATCCACATAATTATATATAGAACAGTATTGTAATGTTTCTCTATTGACTTTAAAAAATATACTTTTTTGTAACACAGTGTCGTTTTTTGGGTCCAAGATTTTTTAAATAAATGGCGTTAATTGTCTTCGTATCTGTGTCCTCTATCTATATCTCTATATCTTCTATTCTCACATTTCTAATGACACACAGACATATCCGACAATTGTACGGACTAAATGTACTATATTTTTAATTGGTTTCTAAATGGATTATGTAAAGATTCGAATAACCGCCCTCATCTCTGGTGTATGTCTGTAGTCCATGCTGGACAGGCGCGTGCGCATTGTGTGCAATGATTTCCAACAAGCAACTCCATTGGCTAAGAATTTGGAAACGTGATTGGCGTAGTACTCTCACGCAGTCTTGTAGTGCGGAATGCTTCTTCGTTTACAGTAGGTTGGAGTCTCTGTTACAACTGTAACGTTATAAACCCTCTAACAACATCAACTGACTCATAGACAAATGCCGTGTGTCTGTGTAGATTAGGGTACAAAATAATTTGAGGTACCTTGCTATAACAAGATTGTCAGTCCATTTGTGGGACACAATGTCGTCTTCCGTTCCTTTTCACACACAGCTCACCTCCATAATGGAGGTCTTGATGAACGCGGCCGTGTCAGAAATATGCGAACTTGTGGACGATGGATACGCCGTTTTACACTTGGAAATATCTCGAAGTCAAAAAGAAAATGACGTTTTGAAGGAGAGATTACATATAATGGAGACGCGTAATGCGCATGGACATGGAACGAAGTCAGTAGGCCTAGCTCACGAGCACTCCATCAGAAATCACCTCCCAGTGAAACCAGTCCTCAACTTGGGTAACTTTTGTTTACAATTGTAGGGATTTAACCAATGTTTTTGATATCACCACTATTTTACTAGCCACCGTAGTCAATGATATACTTTTCGTGGGTTTTCTCCTAATTTCTGTTGTGCCATTTTGTGTATTTAGAGACTGGTGAAAATCGATATAACGGGAGTCCCATGGGGAAAGAGTTGAACCACCTTTGCAGCGATGAGGAGCATCCAAGCAAAGAAAATGAAGATTCTGTAAAACAGTCTTGTGCTGTTATGAAGGTAGATGACTAATGTGATAAAATGTTAAATATCTCTTAATAGAAAATGTTAACTACGGTTTCAGGCACCCTAGTTAAAAATGCAGTACTGGTGTGATAGTCTAGGACAGGGTTAGTCAAGTACTATTTGAGGAGGTCCGGTCACACAGATTTCCTAGTTGGTTAAGATCCGATTGGATAATGTAATTTATCGGCGTAGTAACAAACCCACACTTCGCAACCCCAAGCTGTTCACACCCTCTTGTTTGCTGAGAGAAAATGTAGCATTTTTTAAAGCAGATTTAACGCAATTCTACACATTTTGCATGGGGCAGAGATTTTTTTGTTATTGTTTTAAAGCGAATTTCCTGCAATTCTACGCATTCTCCCATGTCTTATGTGTGTTTATATGATACCAGGGGTCGAAGCCCCAACCTTGTATTACATTTTTTCGGGAACCTGCAATCCGAATTGCAGCGTTCTGGGTCCGGATCCGGTCCGCAGTCCGCCAGTTGAGTATGGGGGGTCTAGGAGTTCTTCTCAATGGACTATTATATTATTACTTTCTTTACATAATTGGAGTGACATGCTCTTCTTGATATGTTATTGACATTTTCTTTTACCTGCATTGGTCATAAAAAAGTGCATATTCAATACATACAACAATACAGACCATACTTACATAATGATCTTTGAGATGTCATATTATTGAAAACTTTTAAGAAAGGATGAATCTGGTTCCCTTACAGTCTATGGTGAAGGAGATGCGTAAGCCTGGGTGCATCCAAATCAAAGAGGAAAGACTGGAGGGCACCATAAGCCTACAGAATTACCCAATGATAAAAGGGGAGAGTAAGTGCAATGGAAGCCTATAATAAAATGTAAAATGCCAGTCATATGGAATTATCTATACTAGAAAATACCAACCCCATCTTAGAATGATTTCTCCAAAAGTCAAGGAAAGGCAATTATACACTACGATTCACTGTTCAGTTATATTTAATACATTCTTTCCTCTCTATAGGCAGTGTTGAATCAGGTGCTGATGAAGACAAAAGAGATGTGATTGGGCACACTCAGATCGACAGTCTCTTTGAGGACTATGATTCTCACATCAATGCAGACCAAGAAAGCGAGAGCACGTTCCAGAAGCTTCAGCATACAAATGTTGCACACCACGTACTGAGGCAGGGATACTCAGGCTTGTGGACACCAAGAAGCACTGAAACAGATTCTGAGGATCCAGCTTGCTCTTATGCTGCAGAAATGAGCCCCACTCGTGTCACAGCTCACACAAAGCAACAACGACAGAATTCTGTAGCTGAGGAAACTTTTTTCGCTGTTGAATCTCACAATGTGAAACCAGAGGCTGCAATGCTTGATTCTGGACCCTATGAAGAAAAATATCAATCTAGCAGTAATGATAATTATTATGATAATGATAGCAGTAATGATTTGCATCCACAAAACAGCATCTCTTCCGAGGCTAGTGAAAACTTTGGAAATATTTTCTCTAACAGTCAAGAAAATATGAGAGAGAACGCAGCAAGGTCAAAGGTGGGCATAGTCCAACGCTACATGGCAGGACATACAATTCAGCACAGGGTTGGCAAGCGAGAAAAACGGTTTGTTTGTGGCTTCTGCAGAAAAAGTTTCACTTGTCCAAAGTATCTTCAGTCTCACCAGCGGGTTCACACAGGAGAGAAACCCTTCAGCTGCTCTCAGTGTGGGAAGAGGTTTGGCCAAGCTGGTTATCTGAAGAAACATCAGAACGTCCACACGGGAGAGAAACCATTTGTTTGCCCACTGTGTGGAAAGCGGTTTGCGGACTCTAGTAATCTCATCAGACACAAGAGTGTTCACACAGGAGAAAGACCCTTCATCTGCATACAGTGTGGGGAGAGGTTTGCTGCGAAAGACAACCTTAGAATTCACTTAGAGAGAAACCATTCTGGTTGCTCAAGTGCTGAAGATGTGATGTCACCGAGTATACCATGAACAGGATTAGTCATGAATAATTCAGCATTTT
Source organism: Salvelinus fontinalis (assembly GCF_029448725.1). NCBI lineage: Eukaryota > Metazoa > Chordata > Actinopteri > Salmoniformes > Salmonidae > Salvelinus > Salvelinus fontinalis. The sequence goes on from NC_074676.1 coordinate 50,253,188, forward strand.
AACATTTTTGACTGATACTCGTTTTGTCTGTAGTGGGCTATTTGACATTTACAGTTGAGGACTAGTTTTGTAACAAAATGAATGGAATTATAAAAAAATATATTTTTAATGTGTGCCTCCATTAATATTCATATTTCAAAAGTGCTGCAAGCAATATATGAAAGGTGCAATAAACTTTTTTCAGAATTGCACCTGAAAATGTATGTTTTTGTGAAGTAAACAATTTGAAGAATAAGGCCGTGACTTCTGCGATTTCCCTGCAAATAAAAGTCCTGCAAATGAAGACGGTAATTATAAAAAAAATATGTATTTTTACATTTTTTACAATTGGTCAAAATTTGTAAGACTTATAATTTTGTTTAACAATATAAAAAAATATAAAAAGCAGCCATCAGCAGTAGAAACAATAACAAAGCGGACTTTCCTTTATTCAGTAAAAACCTGAGGGATGATATGTAACCACTCTCAAATTCATAGACAGAACTATGGATGACTGACCATCCATGATATCAAAATTATAGTTTGAACCATGTTTTGAGGCTATATTGGTCACATGTTCTATGTTCACAAACATTGGAGTAAAACAAGCTTATATTTTGGGTTCTGATGGGGTACGACAGTTGAACAAAGTTCATGAGGCATTTATAAGTTAAATTCTTCAAGAATCAATGAATACATATTTTTTATAAGTCCAAAAATAAATGTAACAACTGCTGATTGCCCCTTTAATAGCACAAATCATATAGCATTGACAATATTGTTAACAGGATTAAAAGTAGTGATTACTAGATCGTGATTATGGTAATAACAGTAATACAAATAAAACATAATACTACTCTTAATAGTAATAACAATATTATTAATAATATAATTATAAACTTTAGAAAACCCATTTTAAACACATTGTTATTTAGCCCATTTGTATTGCACGATGTCCACTACATTTTTCATTTTGGAACATGCATTGCACAGTACATAATTGCCTGTACGTTGTGTCGCAGCAAAAGGGAGTCCACTCTACTCAGGAGCAATTCTAGTTTCCAAAATCACAGAGTTTACACCCAGAGGAGTGTCGCTGGTCATTTTGCAGCCCTTAAAGAGTGGCCAATCATCTTAAATGCTGTAATTTTTCCTATTGGACACAAAAGTCAGTTGGACTTCGGAGCTCGTGTCAGCCAGGCTAACTCTGTGATAGAACTATCAATATATCACTTGTAAATACCTCTGAATTTATTGTACTCACATTTACATTTACATTTAAGTCATTTAGCAGACGCTCTTATCCAGAGCGACTTACAAATTGGTGCATTCACCTTATGACATCCAGTGGAACAGCCACTTTACAATAGTGCATCTAGATCTTTTAAGGGGGGGGGGGGGGGGGGGGGGGCAGAAGGATTGCTTTATCCTAGGTATTCCTTGAAGAGGTGGGGTTTCAGGTGTCTCCGGAAGGTGGTGATTGACTCCGCTGTCCTGGCGTCGTGAGGGAGTTTGTTCCACCATTGGGGTGCCAGAGCAGCGAACAGTTTTGACTGGGCTGAGCGGGAACTGTACTTCCTCAGTGGTAGGGAGGCGAGCAGGCCAGAGGTGGATGAACGCAGTGCCCTTGTTTGGGTGTAGGGCCTGATCAGAGCCTGAAGGTACTGAGGTGCCGTTCCCCTCACAGCTCCGTAGGCAAGCACCATGGTCTTGTAGCGGATGCGAGCTTCAACTGGAAGCCAGTGGAGAGAGCGGAGGAGCGGGGTGACGTGAGAGAACTTGGGAAGGTTGAACACCAGCCGGGCTGCGGCGTTCTGGATGAGTTGTAGGGGTTTAATGGCACAGGCAGGGAGCCCAGCCAACAGCGAGTTGCAGTAATCCAGACGGGAGATGACAAGTGCCTGGATTAGGACCTGCGCCGCTTCCTGTGTGAGGCAGGGTCGTACTCTGCGGATGTTGTAGAGCATGAACCTACAGGAACGGGCCACCGCCTTGATGTTGGTGGAGAACGACAGGGTGTTGTCCAGGATCACGCCAAGGTTCTTAGCGCTCTGGGAGGAGGACACAATGGAGTTGTCAACCGTGATGGCGAGATCATGGAACGGACAGTCCTTCCCCGGGAGGAAGAGCAGCTCCGTCTTGCCGAGGTTCAGCTTGAGGTGGTGATCCGTCATCCACACTGATATGTCTGCCAGACATGCAGAGATGCGATTCGCCACCTGGTCATCAGAAGGGGGAAAGGAGAAGATTAATTGTGTGTCGTCTGCATAGCAATGATAGGAGAGACCATGTGAGGTTATGACAGAGCCAAGTGACTTGGTGTATAGCGAGAATAGGAGAGGGCCTAGAACAGAGCCCTGGGGGACACCAGTGGTGAGAGCGCGTGGTGAGGAGACAGATTCTCGCCACGCCACCTGGTAGGAGCGACCTGTCAGGTAGGACGCAATCCAAGCGTGGGCCGCGCCGGAGATGCCCAACTCGGAGAGGGTGGAGAGAATCTGTAATTAAGTAATTATAAATATTATACAGAGCTTGCACAGTTAAAAATAAGCATTGTCAATGGGACAAACATTTGACTTTTATGGGTTTTACTGCATGTGAAATATCAGCAGGCCTATTTCATTAAGTTAGAGAATGTATTGGATAACTTACTGAGATTGAAATTGTTATAATCCATCAAAATAAACAAGTAACTCAACAATATTAAAGAATAACACATACAGTATAATACATTTTTCAGGCCTTCGTATCTGCAGAATATCTATACCTGTACAACTGTACTTGTTGTTCGTATGAGTTTCTCTCATAATACAATATGCTCATTACATAATTGTACAGTTGGTCCTACAGTTATTTACATTGATTACCACAATTTTACAACGTGTACAATATCTGTGAAATTGAGATATTTACAATAGATATGTGTATTCACAGTCCTGCTGCAACATAAAGATAAGTGTCACCTTGATACAAAACATTTCATATTCATTTTTTTGGCTTGATATGCCAAAAATAACAATGCGCACACACACACACAATGCTTCATTATTCTCCATTCTCAAATCTACTTATTAGACGTCACATGCATTTTCCTGCATTTCTGGACATTGCATCCAGGAGCACTTAGATTGTCTTGTCCTGACAGTCTTTCGTCATTCCAGCAGTTACTTCCATGGTTTCTCCCAGGATGGCAGAACGTAAACTTCAGATATTTTACATTCTTGAATATCCAGATTGAAAGGACTATATATATATATATTATTTAATCTCCTCATTGCATCAGCATTTAATCTTCTCATTGCATCAGCATTTCCAATCTCACTGGATGTTTTTCCAAACACTAGAGACTCAAAGTATATACAGTTCTGAGGTCGAACACTGGAGGTAACCTCATTAGTCGTCACTCTCCCCAGTAAGAAAACTTGTTGTTTGGTGCTGGCGCCTATGCACACTGAGTAAAACACATCATTCTCATTCTTGTCTCAATGAGTAAGAGAGAGGTATTGAACAGTATTACTAAATCACAGTGTCTACCAAATATAATCCAGAGGATTGGAAGAGTAAAACATCTGCCTTCATGGTAGTCATGGTAGAAAAGTAGCCTATACTACAAGTGTCCTAATGGAGACCAGGCAGGCAGCAATCCAGTTTAGTTTGTCATATTAGCATACACTGCTAGTTAGTAACACCCAGTTAATGATGCTGTGCCTAACTAATAAATCCCAGATAGATCAGACATCACTACGGTTTCTGAAAGAAATCAAAAGTCAATAACATTCTCCTTTCCTAGTACAAATACTCACAATTGTGGACTGTTTCAGTACAAACAATTAGTATTTCAGAGTAGCAAGTCTTTTTCCCCCCTTGTTTTGTTTTGCTCTTCACATGAACAATTCCCATAACTGTGTCAACTAGGACATTGCGGTAGACAGCCGTTTGTACGCAGCAACATAGGGATTATTCTGCCCTGCAACAGCTGCTGTCTCTTTTTTTCTCCATTTCCCCCCCCCCAGAACGTATTTTCAGAATTTAAAGAGTATTTTGTCTCAATGTTGTTTTCTCAAGTGTCTCTAAACCTCAGGGGTAGTTTTACCTCTCAACCTTTGGAGGTCATTCTCACCGGTTGTGGTGAGGCTGGCTTGTTGGTGGTCTGAGTGAGGGTATAGGAGATGGCTGGCTCACAGGCAGGGCCTGTGTGATGTCCTCACTCGCTGTTCTGGTGCTGTCTGTCCGGAGTAGGTGACTCTGGCACAGCTTGAAGGTGTTTCGATGAGCGACGTTGCCATGTTAAGTTTCAACAACGTAGGATCTCAGCTCTGGAGATTTGCTGATGACCACTGCTGGTGTTTTCCATCCCTTCTCTCCATCCAGCTTGACTCTTATTTTTTGAATTTAACTAGGCAAGTCAGTTAAGAACAAATTCTTATTTACAATGACCTTGTTCAGGGGCAGAACAACAGATTTTTTACCTTGTCAGCTCAGGGATTCGATCTAGCAACCTTTCGGTTACTGGCCCAACGCTCTAACCACTAGGCTACCTGCCGCCCCAAAGATTAGTTCCCTTACCTGAACTATACCCTTGACAGAGTGTAAGGGGCGCACTGAATGCCTCCTGTTGTAGAAGCTTGTTTGACTTTCTGATCCTTATGTTTCACACTATCGTGGCTGATGTGCTTTGGTTGTAGTTTTTCAGCATGGGGACGGTCATCCGGATCTGACGTCCTGTCATGAGTTGCGCTGGTTTGCTCCTGTTGCACTGATAGGCGTGGCTCGGTAGCACATTAAAGCTGGTTGTTTGAGAATTTGTTTAGCTGTTTGACAGCTTTTTCTGCAGCGTCGTTTGCCTGCAGGTAATAGAGGCTGGAGAAGGTATATGGATGAAACCATACTTCTTTCTGAACTCGTCTAACTCAGTACAGACAAACTGGGTAGCGTTGCCGCTAACGAGTTTGCTAGGAATCCCCCATCTCACTTGTGGTAGTTGGTAGATGGTCTATGTCTCTGGAGAAGTAGTCCACCACTTCAAGGTATTTCTTGCCCTCTATTGCTCACACAGGTCAACTGCGATCTGCCACAGACCCTTTAGATAAAGGTGTTGTGACAAGTGGCTCTCTCTTTTTTTAGTTGGTTTATTCTCTGTACAGAACTTGCATGATGTCACTTTTCTTGCTTTGTGGGCGCTGATGCCCGGCAACCACAGACATCTTGGGCCTTTCTCCGGCACTTTGTCAGCCCCATGTGACCTTCGTGTATCTGTTGTAGAACATCTTCTTCCTGTGAAGCTGGGATGACGATCCTGTCTTGATACAACACTAGTCCGTCCAGCTCCAATAGATGTGCTCTCGCTGTGTTGTATCCCTGTAGCGAGTAGGGTAGATGCGCCATTCTCTGAGGCCAGCCTTTCGGATGTGGCTGATAGCCATTTGGAGGTTTCGGTCGCTGCATGTCACCTCTCTGATGTCATCCAGCCTGTGTGTAGACTGTAGACACTGGTCTGCTTTCCACCACATGCTTGGACTTCTTCTTCTGACTCTGATTTGTTTTCTTTCAGTGGGTTTCTTGCATTGATTATCCATGCCTCCATTAAGCAAATGTGTTTTGTAAATGGTTGTCTTGTTTTTTCGATTGTCAGGTTGTGGTTCATCCATACTTCCCCCATTGACCACATTCTTGGACCGTAACAGTTGAATCATTGAGGCCTTTTTAACATGGGCTTCTCATAGCCTATTCATACTTGATATCGTACGCAAGTGGTCCATCTATGGCAAATCCTAAGAAGAAGGACACATTTTCTTTACTGTAACCACTTCTTATTCCACCCAGATAGGCTGGCCGAACTGGAATTTTGAGTTTGCCATAATTGGCATAAAGTTCTGATTGCTCAACGGTTCCATTGACCCTATAGAGACGGTCAATGATTTCCCTCTCCTTAAAAATGCCTTCACTCCACCAAAGTTGGGCCAAATCAGCACGTGGTACGCCTGAAAAACACTCATCAAGTTTGGGTTTAGTTACAAGTCTTTGTAATCCTTTTTTTGGACCCAAGTAGAAGTGAACAATGGTGCTGCACTTTCTGGACAGATAGGGCAGTTCCCTGCGGGATGAGTTCCGAAGTGAGTTTACATATGTCCTTATATCGGTGTTCTCTTCATTTGAACTTGGCCAAAGTAACAACAAAGCCAGATAGTATGGCTCTGGGGATGGATGCTGCACACCTATATCTTGCAATGTTTTCATAAGAATATCACAGAGATCCTTGTGACACTTCTCATTGTTAGATATTGGCTTTAGTGTGTGGAGAATTATATTTGCCAAAATCAAATTTTGGCAAATTTTTGTGTCTTTTCTCTTTTGGACAGAATGAATGTGCAAGAATGTATAGGATTCTGTGATTTTTTTCACTTCCTCTGCAGTCATTATATTTTGTTGTTGATGTAACTTTGCAAGTATCCCTGCAAAGGTGTCTGCATTATTTTCCTCGAGAAACATCCTACGCTCTTCAATATCCACGTTTAATCTGAGTTTAGGTTTGTCCGCTCGTTCTTTAAATATTTCCGCTGGGGAAGAGCAGACCAGTGTTATGTACCTGGTGAAATGATCTGAGATTTTCTTCTGATTCAATGATTCAAGCTCTCCTGTATTGTTTCCTTTAATGTATGTGAAGTAACCATTGAAGAATTCAAAAACTTTCTTGACCTGAGGTTTCAAAGCAAGGAGAAATTGTGTATGTTCTTTGATAATATCAACATATTTACTGTTGATTTCATTATCTTCTTTAGGCACATTTGTGATGGGTAGTGTTCCTTTCAGAAAGCTCTGCATGTACATCCTTTTCACTGGATCAGTACCTTCAAAGAATGGCAGGTTGCTTATCATTTCAAACACTGTCAGTGTAATTTCCATCTCTCCTACATAACCAGAGGTGTTGTAGGGTGTTTTTATGAGATATTCATCAGTTTCCTCTTCTGTTTCATTCTTCATGGCTAGCTTTTGAGCCAATTGAAAAGCCTGTATTGCTTGTTGTGCTATCTTGAGGTTAGTCTCAAAGTCCTCTGGCTTGGATAAAGTCTTTTGTTTTTCGATCTGAATATTATGTTTCAGATTGCTTTTGTAAACCTGTCCAATTGTATCAGCTGTGTATGAGTTTTGTTGGACTATCTTGGCTTTTTCTGCCCAAATGAGTGCCTGGGGATAATCTTGCTCATAGAGGTAGAGATACCTTGCAAAAGCTTGAGGAATAGATAACTTTGTAACAAACCTAGAAGATGCTTTCACAAAGATGTCTTGGATTTTTGAAATTGAATTTTCTCGATCCTCTTGAAGATGAATTTTCTCTATCAAGGGAGAGAACTGAGTATCTCTTTCATCTCCCAATTTCCTGCGCTGCCTTTCAATCAGCATGCGTTGAATTGATAGCATGAGGGCGTCTTTTACTACACCAGTTTTGAAAAACAAATCGCAGTGCAGTATGTCCAAGGTTATTTCACTCAGGTTAATTTTGTAGCTTCTGTCCAACTCTTCCAGACATGCATTTGCCATATCATTATGAAGGATTCGAATTGCTTTGTATTTTCCACGTTTCTCCACAACATTTACTTGTTTAAGCAAATTTGAGTAAGGCTCCATTCTGTCAAATAGACTTTCGTTCCCCCAGAAAACTATTTTCGAACCATCCAACCCCAAATATTCCTCACAGAGAGACGTAGATATGTGTGATTCTGCATCATATGAGTTCAACAGTGCTAAGAAGGCAAGGAGTTTTGCTTGCTTTGTGCTCATGTCCAAGTCCTTCAGAGTGTTGCTCACAACATCAGCTATGTACTTCTTGTCAAAGTTGCTCTTCATGATCATGAAGCTGTAGAAGTTTTCAGGTTTTTCATGACTTTTTTTAAGTTCTACCAGTTTTTCATCAAAATCATCTTGTTCCTTTTTCTTCAGTTTAGCAGTGATGTACAGTCTCTTTGTTGCACAGTTTTTGTACTGGTCCTCAGGGTTAGGGCAACGAACACAACTGATAATGATGACTTTTGAGTTTAATGAATCTTCCACACTTCTGCTTGCGTTTTCCTCCTCAACAGCTTGGCGAATGCAGTTCTGGAGAGTTTGTGTGTTCTCTGCTTCCTTTGAGTCATCTACTAACAGCAGAACTGGTGTAGATTTATCACTCCCAAGCCTCATTAGGTTTTTTACTTGAAAAGCCACTTCAGCTTTTGGTAATGTATAGTCCTTCAACACAGCACATCTGAATTCTCTGCGTAGATTCCACATAACATGCATGGCTAACGTTGTGCCTCCACAACCTGGATGGTGGAACAAATTTACCAAAACACATGTGGTTTTGGGATCTTGAGATTTCACTATTGTTTTTAGATTGTCATATTTGTCTCTTCTAATGAAAGGCTTTGCTTTGGGTTTCTCACAAAAATAGAAGTTCCACCACTTGACTTTACCCCCTCTGTAGAATTCCTCTTCGACTTTGATTTTGAAGTCTTGAAACCCTTTGTCGTTTCCATCATAGGCTTTCTCACATTGATTCTGACACAAAATGTCTAGAGCCGTCATGCGGTCTTCATCCTTTTGTTGGAGAACAACAGTGCTGGAGTCAGAGGATGGAAGAAGTTTTCCTGATGGTTGATTGTGTGGTCCAAGTGCCATTATAGTGCCATTGACTTCACTGAGCGTCAACTCATATATTGATTGCTTGGTGATGTCAAACCCACTTTTGTTCTGTATCAAATCCTTCCATTTCTCAAATGTGCTTTGAGATTCACAAATGGTCATAATGATTTCCCTCCATCCTTCCTTCTTGTAAAATGCCATGAAAATATCATAGACTGGGTCTCTTTCAGTTTTTACAGGGGACAGCAGAAGAAATATAACAAGAGTTCTTCTGTTTGAGAGAACTTCAGGTTTGCACATGAATGAAACTATGTGTTCTACATCTCCGCATGTTTTATTTAACCAGTCTTCATAGTTCAGCTCTTTATCCCATTCACTTTGGATGGCATGCCTCCCATTGCAAAATACCCAGCTCGTCTGCTTATAAAGGTTGAGATTTTTAATCACACCATTTACCTCATCTTGAAATTGGGCTGGGAAATGGAGATTTGCAGCTCTTGATTTTGTGTAGAAACTGCATGCTCCATCAGTTCCAGAGTTTGGATCAAAGTCCAGTACACAGAACAATTTCAACTTGGTCAGAAACTGAAGATATTCTAGTTGCTCGGTGCAGCTCTTGTTCATAACAATGACACATTGATCATAGCGGTCCAGTGTATTATCTCCACAAGTTAACAAGCTCTTCAATTTATCACCCTGATCGGTCTCTCTCCTCAAATATTTTTGGGGATCTTGTTCGGTCATCTTTTGTAGACCTGAAAAAATAATGACAAAAAAAAATCAATTGCTGATGATCCTAACAAATATTACTGGTGGTCTTGTTTGCAAAGTGACAATTATGACTTTTGAACCTATAATCAATGCAGTTATATTGTATTAATACAGGTTCAATGTTATTTGGTTGTAATTGAGATTCAAAGACTCATTTGACTGAATGCAATGTTTCACTTACCCAAATTCCTTCTCAGACCGGCAGCCAGTTCATTGTGTCCGATTCTCTCTAGAATCTGAAGAGTGACATTTAATGCCTCTTCCCCATAGTGCTTTGTCATTGCGTTTGCTACATCTGTGCAGGTCTTGCTGTTCTCCAAGTGACACCGTGCAATTGGTTTACTGTTCAGGTTTACGTCTTTCAGACAAGACTTAAAGCGTTTAAACTCATCCAGGTGTAAGTCGTCGAGGGTATCGTAGAGCAAGGCAAGTGAATTTGACGTTCTTGAGAACTGCGGAAATGAAATAGGGTTCGTTTGAAATGTTTTATTTTTAGGCCTAGAAGACAATCACAATTGAAATTGTGTTTACTGCCACACACATATTGTTGTGTTTAATTGGCAAATATCCCCTGCTTTACTAAGCAAGCACATACAGTATGTTGTGTGTGAAGTACACCTAATTAAATAAGCAAGATGCTACACAACCCCTACCTTGGACGGTAACATTTCTGCACCCATGGCCTGTGGTTTTGGTACTTCTTTTTTTCGTGTAACCGTTTTCCCTGATGGTTCCACTATTTTGAGCTCTTCTGTGTTTGGTTCTGTCTTCATGGGGGATACAGTCTGAACTGGAGGAGCTTGACATAGTTCTACTTGCTTCTCAGGTGTTTTTTGTAGATTTTCTTGGTCAACGTTGATGTGTGTGGGGGGTTGTAATATAGGCTCTGGTCCACTGTTTAACTTTTCTAGCATGCCAATTATTTTAACAGCAGGACCATGTTTTATGCCTAGTTCCACAAGATCATTCTTTTTGAAGCAAAACAGGCAATCGCCTGACACTTCCTCTTCCACAATCCGCTCTACATATTGGTGGTATACCTTCGCCTTTTCCCGTAACCACTGACAAACTTGTTCTTGTGTCCATTTCTTGATGTATGCAGGAAATCTTGATTTATGCTGTAATCCACTCTTCAATTCCTCAAGCATTGACACAATTTTCACAGCCGGACCATGTTTTATGTTCAGATCCAGAAGATCCTTCTTTTGAAAGTATTGTAGGACTTCCCCTGATACCTCCTCTTCTAGCAACTTGTCTGCATATATGTGGTTAATGTTAACCTGCGTCGTCAACCACTGATGAACTTCTTCATTCGTCCACTTTTTGATCTGAGTTGCAGACTCCATTGAATGGCTCATTGTGAATCAAATATTACTGAAATAGAGAAGAGAGACAAACCATATTGTTGAGTTTTAGCTGTAAGCCTCCTTTGGATTTTTTTTGCCTATACTGTAATATATAATCAAATTCATGAAAACCTTGTTATTTAAGGTAGCCTATATTTAAAATATATAGTGCCTTCAGAAAGTATTCATACCCATTGAACATATGCTGTTGTGTTACAGCCTGAATTCAAAATGCATTACATTTATTTTTATTTCTCGCCCATCTACACACAATATCCCAAAATGAAAATTGGGAAAAAAATAAGGGGGAATTTTTGCAAATGTTTTGCCAATAAAATACAGAAATCTAATTTACATAAGTTTTCACACACCTGAATAAATACATGTTAGAATAACCTTTGGCTTTAATTACAGCTGTGAGTCTTTCTGGGTAAGTCTCTCAGTGATGTAAAGTACTTTAGTTTAATTTTTTTTTTTTACTTAAGTCGTTTTTGGGGGAGTATCTGTACTTTAGATATGTTTTACTCTACTACATTAAATTGTCTAATTCACACATCAAGAGAATATCCCTGGTCATCCCTACTGCCTCAGATCTGGCAGACTCACTAAACACAAATGCTTAGTTTGTAAATTATGTCTGAGTGTGCCCCTGGCTATCCATAAATTAAGAAATCAATATACATTTTGTCAATTAAAAAAAAAAGTGAGTTTAGCTGCCAAATAAGTTGTTTTCGGCAATTATCCAAAAACTCCAAAAAGCCAATTCCTTACCCAATAGGCTGAACAGGTGTAATGAACTCATGTAAAAATGACCATAAATGTTTTTGGATAATTGCAGAAAACTTTTGGCAGCTAACGTCACATTGTGATTTTTTTTAAGCATTCATGTATTGAAAAAAAGCACATAAAGGCTTCATAATTCATAAAGGTATTTTCTTATTTTAATTAGCTATCCATATTTTTTTCTTGTCTGAAGTATCAAGCTCTAAGTCCATTTGGAAAAAAAAGAGAAAAAAAAGAAGACTTTCCATCCACCAGATGGGACTGTTAATTAAGAGAAAAGTACCTACTTTTCCAAAACCCCATTTGTTTGATCAATTAAAAGCAATAGTCACTATACTTTCCAAAACACAAAGGCTGAATTAAAATGTTTTCTAAAAAGGAATTTATAAACTGTTGAGGCAGCGGAGGAAGGACCAGGGTGCTGTAGCGTTAACATTCTGTAAATGTAATTGACTAATTGTAACAATTTGATCCACATTTATTAACATCTCCCCCCCTGAGCGATTCATCGCAACAGGCTAGAAGTCAAACTCACGGAAATTGAGGTGGGAGGGGCTACAATGTGGTACTTTCAGACACATGAAATGTACCGGGCGTTCAGAACGTATGCAGTGACACAATTTAACACGGAACCCAAACCAACAGCGCGCGTGCGCTATCGTGCATAAATGTATTTTATCCCCCTACACCAAACACAACAAGCAGGTTAAAATATCAAAACAAACTCTGAACCAATGACATTCATTTGGGGACAGATCGAAAAGCATTACACATGTATGGCAATTTAGCTAGTTACATTGCTAGCTAATTTGTCCTATTTAGCTAGCTTGCTGTTGCTAGCTAATTTGTCCTGGGATATAAACATTGAGTTATTTTACCTGAACTGCACAAGGTCCTCTACTCTGACAAATTAATCCACACATAAAACGGCCAACCGAATCGTTTCTAGTCATCTCTCCTCCTTCCAGTCTTTTTTGTAGTTGAATTTATATGGTGATCGCATCTAAACTTTCATAGTATTACCACGACTACCGGTAAAACAGTTCGTCTTTCAATCACCCACGTGGGATAACCAATGAGGAGATGACACGTGGGTACCTGCTTCTATAAACCAACGAGGTGATGGGAGAGGCAGGACTTTCAGTGCGATCTGCGTCAGAAATAGAAACTTATATTTTATCCCTTGGTAACGCAGACGCTCCTTGGCGCGCACGAGCAGTGTGGGTGCAATAATTGAATAACATGGCTTTCTAAATGTATTTTGCGACGCTCGCGCACGGTCTGGTCAGCATGTTAAAGTACAATATTCAAAACGTTCTAATCGCATGTAAATGCACACTGAACAGGTTGTGTAATAAACGCGTGTAAAAATGCCCATAAAAAGCGTTCAAATCAAGACGACTTTAAACTCTTAGCCTTCCATAGTCTTGAGAGAAGATGTGGTCGAGCCAGCGCTCAAATTAAACTTGAGAGCTTGCTAGTGTGACTTCGAGCGAGCAGAAATGCATTTCCACACGCAGTCAATTAATTCGAGAGCTGCTGAGATTTTGGTTCGCCTGAAGAAATACTTACTATACTGTCACAAGCCGGCTCATAGCCTGTGACAAAAATGAGGGGACACGAACAACAGGTATAGGCCAATTAAGTGTTCTTTATTATAAACAAAACTATTAACTTTAAACTAAGAAAAGGGAATGAGGTGTGGAAGTATCATAATGTAAGGTGTATGTAAAGTGCATGGATGCGTGAATATGTGTGTGTGACCATGACTGAGTGAAACTATGCAAAACTACAAAGGAACAAACAAAACATGATCATACCTGGATGAGCAGAGAGAGAGAGGTGATTAGTGAAACAGTTTATAAATACCCTGAGCCCAGGTGACTCCAATCACCAACGACCCTCCTCTGCCTGCAGGAGGAACCGCCCCCTGCACTGCAGAGGAGCCGTGACATATACGTCAACACTTAGAAATTACTGCACTCTCACAAAAACGCCACGTCCCGACTACCAACAGGGATGTCTTCTCTCCCTCACACCAACTTTCCAGTTTGCTCCCCAATGACCATCTGGCACTCGCAAATGCTTACAATACTTTTATAGGGGGGGAAATTCTAACAAATTAACATAGCCTGTACCAGTCTACTGACGGTTTGTGGACCAATCACGGCTTGACCGCTCTCGAATTGGATTTTTGACCAAAGAGCTGAAAGGGGACGAGAATGAGGGCTGACAATAATAAGAGGTACATTTGATCGTTTTTCAGTACAGAAACTACACTCAATAAAAATATAAAATGCAACAATTTCAACGACTTTACTGAGTTACAGTTTATATAAGGAAATCAGTCAATTGAAATAAATTTATGGATTTCACATGACTGGGAATACAGATATGCATCAGTTGGTCACAGACACCTTTAAAAAAAAGTAGGGGTGTGGATCAAAAATCCAGTCAGCATCTGGTGTGGCCCCCATTTGCCTCATGCATCTCCTTCACATAGAGTTGATCAGGCTGTTGATTGTGGCCTGTAGAATGTTGTTCCACTCCTCTTCAACGGCTGTTTGAAGTTGCTGGATATTATCGGGAACTGGAACACGCTGTCGTACACATCGATCCAGAGCATCCAAAACATGCTCAATGGGTGACATGTCTGGTGAGTATGTCCCAGTTCTTCCATGGCCTGCATTTTCAGCTTCCAGGAATTGTGTACAGATCCTTGCGACATGGGGCTGTCCATTTCAGCATTATGCTGAAACATGAGGGGACGGCGGATAATGAATAGCACGACAATGGGCCTCAGGATCTCATCCCGGTATCTCTGTGCATTCAAATTGCCATCGATAAAATGCAATTGTGTTCGTTGTCCGTCGCTTATGTCTGCCTGTACCATAACCCCACCATCACCATGGAGCACTGCTCAACCACACTCAACCATCAGCAAACTGCTCAACCACACGACCCCATACTGCCATCTGTCCGGTAAAGTTTAAACCCGAGATTCATTGGTGAAGAGCACACTTCTTCAGGATGCCAGTGGCCATTGAAGGTAAGCATTTGCCTACAGTGTCAAGACCCTGGTGAGGACGATGAGCACACAGATGAGCTTTCCTGAGACCGTTTCTGAAATTCTGCGGTTGTGCAAACCTACAGTTTCATCAGTTGTCCAGGTGACTGGTCTCAGACGATCCCACAGGTGAAGAAGCCGGATGTGGAGGACCTGGGCTGGCTTGGCTACATGTGGTCTGCGGTTGTGAGGCCGGTTCGACGTGCTGCCAAATTCTCTAAAAAGATGTTGAAGGCGGCTTGTGGTAGAGATATTTACATTACATTATCTGGCAACAGCTCTGGTGGACATTTCTGCAGTCAGCATGCCAAATGCACGCTCCCTTAAAAAATATGGGGCATTGTGTTTTGAGACAAAACTGCACATTTTAGAGTGGCCTTTTATTGTCCCCAGAACAAGGTGCACCTGTGTAATGATCATACTATTCAATCAGCTTCTTGATATGCCACACCTGTCAGGTGGATGGATTATCTTGGCAAAGGAGAAATGTTCACGAACTGGGGTGGAAACAAATGGGTACATTTTTGGGGTTGAGAAATAAGGTTCCATATGGTGTGTCCATTCAGATCAGAGTGTATGACTCAAAGGGCTCCCTCCAAGGCATCGGGTCAGAGGGTCTGGACTTGCTGACATACCTCAACCCTCTCTATACATCATTTCCAAAACATAGGAAATCGTGGTTGTGGTATATTAACCCTTTACATTCCTGGGAATTGGCCTATATGGATAGGGCTAAATTGAAATGTTTCTTACAGAAGAAATATGAAAAGCATATGCATAACCATGTTTGCAATTGTTTGGAGATGATGGGAAAATTATTAAACTACAAAAGGTGAGAACACAACAGCTGAGGCAGAAATATGAAGGGAATCAGAATATACTCTGGATACAGTCAGTGACATAAGAATATTCCTGGAAAATATGGGGTCGGTGCAACATCAAATTACAAGGGTTTGAGTGAGAGGACTAACTGGTGTCTCCAAGTGGCCACACCTCCCCAAAGTGTGTACAATTTCTAAGTAATTTCAATGCACTTTTATGACTCAAAGAAAAGTCTTCAACTATAAAGGAGCTTTTTTGAGCTCTCCTAGCCTTGCTGTTGAGGAACTAGTGCAAGCACATTTTAGTCATTTAGCAGACGCTCTTATCCAGAGCAATTTACAGTAGTGAGTGCATACATTTTAATACTTCTTTCATA
Source organism: Salvelinus fontinalis (assembly GCF_029448725.1). NCBI lineage: Eukaryota > Metazoa > Chordata > Actinopteri > Salmoniformes > Salmonidae > Salvelinus > Salvelinus fontinalis. The sequence goes on from NC_074676.1 coordinate 50,268,951, forward strand.
CTGGTCCCCTGTGGGAATAGAACCCACAACCCTGGTGCTGAAACTGAGCTACACGGGACTAGGCACACGTATAGTTGTTTTGAAACCCTGCATCCTCGCCATCACACAATTACTGTTTTTACGCATTCCAGAAACTCTATCTGGGTCAGATGGGCATAATTTGAAAGCTTGTTCTATTTTTACCATGACTAGCTAAGTTATAAAATACGATTAGGCTTTCACAATGCAATTCAGGAAAACAGATCATTTTGGTGCGCTTCGAATAGAGTCATTGTGAGTGCATTCAGGCTGAACAGGCTCATTCTGTTCAGAACAACGCAGGGTATGACGACATGTCATCTTGTAACTGTACATCTAACACAGAGATCATAAATGTGGACACTGTATATGACATGAGTTTTATGATATGGAAATGTGATGTGCACATTTGGACTCATGGGTGTTTGGCTTGTTTGTATGACATCAAAGCGGTAACATTAATCCTTAATGTCTCATCTTTCAAAATACAGTCCTCTTAAATTTACAGCATTTCCCTCATTCATACAACAAAACATTTGCTAAAGTTGCCGGGTACGAGTGTAAAGGGCTACACAACAAAATCCTGTATTTTATTGCAACAATTCCCTCAGTTACGTCTGGGATCTGAGTGAATTGACCGTTGTGTGCCCATCACAATGGCGCCAGGCTCAGACGGACTCTGACAATTGGAGTCTTTGTCTGCTCCATAAGCCGTTGCCTTATTTTACGCAAGTCGCAAAGAAAACAGGAGGCCAGGGGCACAATGATCATTGATCGTTGGATCAAAATCGCTGTCATAATCATTGGCCAGTATCGAGAATGAAGTAAAACCACAAGTTCAAATCCCTATCTCCATTAATGGCTAATTTAGGAAAGGGACAATTTTATCTAGCTAGCCACCGGAGGACGACAACAACAACGAGATGCAAAAATTCAAGTAGTTTCTGTCAATGAAGTATTGCTCTCGATGTGATTGGAGTGAAGCCTAATCCAAACGGCCTTCCCTTGACACTTTTTTTTGGCACGCCAGGACCATTCACAGTTGAGTTCACTCAGTTTAGCTCAACAATGATTTGCTATTATTTAATACTTTTTGTTTTTTTATCAAGGGAGGCCAAATGCTCACTGGCTTCCCTTGCATTCAATGCTACAGCGGCAACAATGTCATACTCTTTTTGACCAGACAGCATCAAATAGATGGCCTATACATACAAAGACAGCGGGCGCTGTTTCGCTCTGTCGGATGCTTTCTTATTGTGAGATACTTCAGCCGGAAAATTATGAAACACAAGAGAGAAGAAAGATAAATTCTGTTTTTCTTTTCTTGGTTCTTTTTTTGGGGAAGCCTGGCTTCCCTTGGCATCCATGAATACACGCCACTGCTGAAGTGACTCATTGAAATGATTCAACCAGAATGTATATACAACATGCTTGTCAAAATATGCTGACAGTACTTCAAAAACAGGAAGAGAATGTCCATCCATTTTTGAACATCAGTTGAAATAACGAAAACTGAAATCTGGAAAAAATGGGACAAGCGTTATCTCACGATAGTTGCTCATTGGAAATGCATTCTATACACTACTTTATTTTCAGGACTTACATTTATTTTAAATCACAAAGCTAATTTAATCCATCATAATGTAAAGAGATTATTTTAAGTGTTTTTTTTTTTTTTTTTACTAATCGAAGCCATTTCAGAATGCTATAATTAACTTAATCAGAACTGGCTCAAAATGTAATTTATTTGTTATGTCACCTTATAAATGTGTAGCCTGATCCTTTCTATAGGCCATCTATTTGATTGCTGCCTTAAGTTTCGTTTCACTGAATTCATGTAACGAAACAAAATTTAAGTTTACGAGATCAGGATGGCCGTATGTGTCACGACTCCCACCGAAGGTGGCTCCTCTTCCTGTTTGGGCGGCGCTCGGCGCTCGTCGTCACCGGTCTACTGGCTGCCACCGATCCCGTTTCCCTTGGTTTTGTCTTATTGGTTACACCTGTTTCTTGTTTAGGTTTTAGTTGGGCTATTTAAACCGGTATGCCCGCCTGCTCTTTGTACGGGCTTATTTTTCTCTGTTCATGTTTGTGCGAGTTCCTTTGTTTTCCTCCGGACTGGTTGGGTCCTGGTTTTGGGCCGGTCTTGTTATTTGCGCCTGGTGTTTTGGCGTGACCATTTTCCCTGCGCCGCAATAAAACATTGTTCTTTACCCTCTGCTTCCTACGCCCGACTCCGCACCCACTACGCATAGATTGCGTGACAGTATGATGTTTTAGTCAACTTGAGCATAACTAATTAAAGTAGCTCATCATAGGGTGTAGAATAAATACATGGTTGAATCATTTTATGGTGTTGTTAGAATGTTTATTCCGGTTCTATATCCATGGTTTATTCTAACATAAAATAATGTATAACCTTCATTCTCATTTACGATATCACTATTAATATTATTACATTCATGTGCCCACTCCAAATTGTACAATAAGAAAATATACAATTAAATCAATAGCAGTGCTTATTTGAGCAGGAGCTCAGCGGAGCGGAGTACAGGTGTTGTGCGGAAAATCTACCCGCTGCCCTTCATTAAATCAAATCAAGTTTATTTTATATAGCCCTTCGTACATCAGCTAATATCTCGAAGTGCTGTACAGCAACCCAGCCTAAAACCCCAAACAGCAAGCAATGCAGGTGTAGAAGAACTCTAAATCAAAACAATCATGCTTAGAGAATCTGGCAAATCATGTCTTTCAATCAAAACAATAATGCTGGCAAAGCACACATTTAATTAAGTGTCACGCCCACTTTACTTTGAAATCGAACGTTCTCTGGCGTGCACATAGATCCACGGTATTTGTTGGAATCGGAATGGAATGCTGCAGATAACTTGCTTAAATGTTTAACGTCTTAACAAAACAGATGTGGTGTTTAAACACGCTAATGAACAGTTTTGTACCAGCCTATATGACGTACATTCATATCTGACTCATCTTCAGTCACAGTTCTGGAACACATAAATTGCCTGGCCTGAGGTGCAAGCGTCATGGGCCCATTTGTTGCATCTCACACACTTCACCCAAGTCTCCTTTGGAATGCGGTTTGAAAATGGCTCCACACAGACGAGGCAGAAGCACTTTTCATCTGATGATGACTATTCTACGATTTTTCCTTTTTTAGCTGCCTTGTTCTTTTCAGATCCAGATTTTGACTCCCCATTGCTTCCCTTTCTTCAGAAACAGCCTTTTGCTAGATTGTGTCTTATTCTTTTCCATTTCTAGTGCCCATTTCACTGGTGTGTCAGAATTGCTGTTTTGCACCGTTTTCTTCCTTTGCAAGCTGGTTTTCGGGGGCCAGCTTTTGGATATGGCCGGATGTCCTCTGGAGTTGGTAGTCCGCTGTCAGCAATGGCAAGCTCGTGCTAGCATAAGAACTGGGCAGGTCTGTGTCTGAGCTCGTGCCAAGCAGGGCTGGAATGGTGCTGGGGCCTGGCAGGGCTGAAATGGTGCTGCGGCCTGGCAGGGCTGAAATGGTGCTGGCCGAACCATACTTGTTTGAATCCATGTCTGCCCACCACTTTGTCAGATCAAATTAAATTGTATTTGTCACATACACATGGTTAGCAGATGTTAATGCGAGTGTAGCAAAATGCTTGTCAGGTTTATGAGAATTTCGGGGGCAAGAAAATGGCCCTGCCGAAATCCTCACCTCTTCTAATTTCCTTAATTTTGTCACTAGAGTCAAATACTTTCTATGGAACAAACTTCACGTTTATTTATAGACGAATACACTTGAAACAAATAGCCAAACCGAAAACTGCAGACATTACTAGTGCCTTCCCCACGATCAAACCACCATAAAAAAAAATAAAACACAGCCTAATGTGACCATTGACAGCTGCCTCGAAGGACACAAAGAAATCTTTCTGCTACTAAGATCAGTGAAATGTACGCTAAACTGACAACGGAGGAGTGAAGAGCAGAAATCTCAACTAGCAAGCAAGTCGCAGCAATGAAGAATTGAGTGTGTGCGCGTTCATGCGAAGTGGGAGAGAATTCTGTCAGGGGGAGATTTTCGACACAAGACCGGCACCTCCGATGTTCTACTGTTTGAGCTCCACACTTAAATATAAACAGTACAAGCACCCAAAATGACTAACGGCACCTATTTTAGTCCAAGTCCAGCACTGATCTACAGCAATGAATAGGACTTACCCATTCCAGCTGCATAGAGATTCCATCACATCATTGCCCCTCTACTTTTGATGTCTGTAGGATACTTCCTTTAAAACAAGGTGTTTTCTTGTGTCTAGGTCAGAGTTTGATCACTGAACCAATCAAATGATTGTTTACCATACTTGGGCATACATAATCCTCATAGGAGGCAGACCTTTGAGATGAGTCAGCTCGTAACAACTGCAACATGAAAAGCATGTCACAAACTAGGGTGTGGTACATTGGTATTAATCCTAGTGATTTACAGGTAGGCCTATTTCACGCACAGTACATGGCAAGTATGCCCTAGCATACATTCTTACATTATGTGTTAAGCAATCATTGAAATAGCTGTGATTACTTAAAGCATTCTCCCCAAGGTGCAACGGGCCAAATAAACTGATAATAATAATGCATTACAATTGTAGTTCTTTTCACAAGATCTCAACGCTCTTGACCTGGATAACTAACCTCATCTACCAACAATGTTTTAGCACACGTTTTGTGTGTGCTAAAATTTAAATTTTGTAAATGGGTATTTAAAATAGGTCTTCAAAAAACAATATTGAAGATGTTAATTCAAACTTTAATGCATAAGAAGCCCTACTAGCTTATAGTTAGTTAAGCATGTCAAAAAACCTTATAAAAACCCCACAAAGAGAAGAGAAGACCAAAAACAAACGCAATATTCTACATTCCCTTTTAATAATGACATTTCAAGATGACAACAGGCTAGAGATGGAAACATCCCAGTCGTCCAGTAGTTTTAAAAGGCAGTTATTAAATGTTAAGCCTACAGTATACAGTTTTCCCTTTAGCCTCTCTACAACAGAATCAAAGTTGAAACAATACCTGGGAAACAAATCAGAAACTGTCACAGACTGACCATGTATCAGGCTCCTCATCTTACCATTATGACAACATACTAATCATGTATCAGGCTCCTCCTCTTACCATTATAATAACATACTGACCATGTATCAGGCTCCTCATCTTACCATTATAATAACATACTGACCATGTATCAGGCTCCTCATCTTACCATTATAATAACATACTGATCATGTATCAGGCTCCTCATCTTACCATTATGACAACATACTGACCATACAACATACTGACCACCCTGCATACCACTGCTGGCTTGCTTCTGAAGCTAAGCAGGGTTGGTCCTGGTCAGTCCCTGGATGGGAGACCAGATGCTGCTGGAAGTGGTGTTGGAGGGCCAGTAGGAGGCACTCTTTCCTCTGGTCTAAAAAATATCCCAATGCCCCAGGGCAGTGATTGGGGACACTGCCCTGTGTAGGGTGCCGTCTTTCGGATGGGACGTTAAACGGGTGTCCTGACTCTCTGAGGTCATTAAAGATCCCATGGCACTTATCGTAAGAGTAGGGGTGTTAACCCCGGTGTCCTGGCTAAATTCCCAATCTGGCCCTCAAATCATCATGGTCACCTAATAATCCCCAGTTTACAATTGGCTCATTCATCCCCCTCCTCTCCCCTGTAACTATTCCCCAGGTCGTTGCTGCAAATGAGAACGTGTCTCAAAAACTGCAGGATAACATCAAGTGGGCCCGGATGAAAATCAAGCCAAGCAAATCTCGAAGCATCTCCATAGTCAAGGGACAGCTTAAAGATGTGAGGTTCTGCATTGGAGATGACCCGATACCAACGGTGTCTGAGCAACCCGTCAAGAGCCTGGGTAGATGGTACAACGAAAGCCTCCGAGATAAAGATCAAGTGCAGCAAGTAAGACAGGACATCGCCGACGGACTTGAGAACATCAACAAGACCCTACTGCCTGGGAAGCTCAAGCTTTGGTGCCTACAGTTTGGACTTCTCCCCCGGGTAATGTGGCCACTCACCGTCTATGAGGTCCCAATAACAACAGTGGAGAAGATGGAGCGAACCATTACCTCATACGTGAAGAAATGGCTGGGTGTCCCACGATGCCTAACATCAGCCTCTATGGCAAAGGGGTCCTTGAACTACCTCTTACAAGTCTAACGGAGGAGTACAAGTGCTCTAAAGTAAGACTTCAGATGACATTGAAGGACTCCAAAGACCAGACCATCAGCAAGGCTGCACCTCCCCTACAAACTGGACGGAAATGGACATCATCCAAGGCTGTGCAGCAAGCAATATCAGCCCTGAGACACCAAGACGTTGTGGGGAATATCCAGCATGGAAGAGGAGGCTTTGGCCTGGCAGCAAGCAAACCAACGTTCCATAAGGCAACAACATCTGAACGCAGGAAGCTGGTGATCGAGGAGGTGCGCAGACAGGAGGAGACTGCAAGAAGTGCAAAGGCTGTCTCTCTTGCTAAACAAGGGCAATGGACGCGGTGGGAAGGCCTGGAGAGGAGAAAGATCAACTGGAGTGAGCTTTGGCAAATGGAGGCAAGCAACATCAGCTTCATCATAAGAGCTGTTTATGATGTGCTTCCATCACCAAAAAACCTACATCAATGGTATGGCGAGGACCCGACCTGCCCCCTCTGCCCAGCTCCAGCGACTCTCAGGCATATAATGACAGGTTGCAAGACCAGCCTCTCACAAGGCCGCTACACCTGGAGGCACAATCAGGTCCTCAAGAGCCTGGCTGCAGCACTTGAGACCAAGAGGAGTGCAACCAATTCATTACTTCCAAAAACAAGCAATCCCGTCAAAACAACAACATTCATCCGGGAGGGACAGAAAAGGCCCAAGCATCCTCCTACAAAGCCAGAAACTGGACACCTAGGCATGGCCCGGGACTGGAAGATGCTTGTCGATATTGGCCAGCAACTCATTTTTCCACCTGAGATTGCTTCTACCAACCTTAGGCCAGACATGGTACTCTGGTCCCCTTCACGAAAGGCTGTGTACATCATAGAGCTCACAGTCCCGTGGGAAAACTCTGTTGAAGAGGCCTATGAGCGTAAGAAACTGCGTTACACAGAGTTGGCAGCAGACGCAACTCAGCGTGGCTGGAATGCGAAAGTCTGGCCAGTTGAAGTGGGATGCAGAGGATTCGTGGCTTCTTCCACCATCAGGTTGCTGAAAGAACTTGGAATCCATGGACAGGCTCTGCGGCAGACCGTCAGAGCAGTTTCTCAAGCAGCTGAAAGAGGCAGCCAGTGGATCTGGATCAAATGGAAGGACCCTTGCTGGGCTATAATTTCATGACCCCCCACCCCCACCTGAGAACCCAATTCAGATCCATCCAACTTGAGGAGGGCATATGAGGTATGCGGTCAGCTGTAGGGCTGGCTCAGGGAAGAGGACGCCCCTGCCTTGCATAGTCCCGTGGGAAATCTTAATTGGGCATGGGACACAAGCTAAGGCTTGATCACCCTTTAGCTGGCCACCTTTGATGAGGGTGTTTAGTGATTAAAGGCCGAAACACCCACTGATTCGAAGGCACACTACTGAGGATGTGTCCCAAAAATTGACATCTTAACCCAGTCTAAGAAATAAACCTCCCATGCCACTCTGTCAACATCACGGCAAATCTCATGTGAGTGCATACCATCTATTGGCACAATGGACAGTTTCAACATCTCGTCCCGTGTTTTATGATTATCAACTTACCTGGTAAAATAACGGTAAAATAAATAAAATAAAAATCTTACCATTATAATAACATACTGACCATGTATCAGGCTCCTCATCTTACCATTATAATAACATACTGACCATGTATCAGGCTCCTCATCTTACCATTATAATAACATACTGACCATCTATCAGGCTCCTCATCTTACCATTATGATAACAAACTGACCATGTATCAGGCTCCTCATCTTACCATTATCACAACAAACTGACCATGTATCAGGCTCCTCATCTTACCATTATAATAACATACTGACCATGTATCAGGCTCCTCATCTTACCATTATAATAACATACTGATCATGTATCAGGCTCCTCATCTTACCATTATAATAACATACTGATCATGTATCAGGCTCCTCATCTTACCATTATAATAACATACTGATCATGTATCAGGCTCCTCATCTAACCATTATGACAACATACTGACCATGTATCAGGCTCCTCATCTTACCATTATAATAACATACTGACCATGTATCAGGCTCCTCATCTTACCATTATAATAACATACTGACCATCTATCAGGCTCCTCATCTTACCATTATAATAACATACTGACCATGTATCAGGCTCCTCATCTTACCATTATAATAACATACTGACCATGTATCAGGCTCCTCATCTTACCATTATCACAACAAACTGACCATGTATCAGGCTCCTCATCTTACCATTATAATAACATACTGATCATGTATCAGGCTCCTCATCTTACCATTATAATAACATACTGATCATGTATCAGGCTCCTCATCTAACCATTATGACAACAAACTGACCATGTATCAGGCTCCTCATCTTACCATTATAATAACATACTGACCATGTATCAGGCTCCTCATCTTACCATTATAATAACATACTGACCATGTATCAGGCTCCTCATCTTACAATGATAACATACTGACTGTAACGGTTTTCTTCCTGGGATGAAGGAGAGGACCAAAACGCAGCGCGGCTAGTGTTCAACATAATTTAATAAAGAATATGTGAACACTACAAACAATAAATGTGAAAACCCGAAAACAGTCCTATCTGGTGCAGAACACAAAGACAGAAGACACTATACAAAATAACAAAACGAACTAACCGTCACAGTCCCGTGTGGCACAAACACTGACACAGGAAACAGACAAACTAGACACACAACATAGGATGCCCACCCAGCTCGCGTCCTGACCAACACTAAAACAAGCAACACACATAAGAACTATGGTCAGGACGTGACACTGACCATGTATCAGGCTCCTCATCTTACCATTATGACAAACACTTCATTTTTATAATCAACCAAATCTGACAGTATGAACATGTGAAATGTTAACCCTGATGTCCATTGTTAAAATACACACAATCCTTTTTCCATGTTAGCGATCAGGTGTGTCTGTGATATGAAAAACTCAAAATAAAAATAATGAAGATATGACATGATTGAATCTCTGTCCTCTTTTCCACCCTCTCTGTCCGACCTCCTGCCAGCCAAACCCTGAGTCTTTAATACTACCATTCACAGCAAAGATGGTTCCTAATATTAAATCAATTAGGGATTGGGGAGAACAAAAGGACAAATTGATGAGCTCTCGACCAATTTCGTTTCTTTAACAGTGCTTTGGTGTAGCTGACTAGGGGTGAATGCAATTATTAGTACTAGTGCCTGCTACTGCCATTGATATTTGACACACACACACACACACACACCCAGAGAGGCAGAGCAGGCAGAGAGACACAGGCACAGAGAGAGGGAATTTTATACAGGACCAAATACAAATCTTAGAATAAAGTATTAACTTCTTTGGGACAGGGGGGCAGTATTGAGTAGCTTGGATAAAAAGGTGCCCAGAGTAAACTGCCTGCTACTCTGTCCTAAAAGCTAGAATATGCATATAAGTAGTAGATTTGAATAGAAAACACTGACGTTTCTAAAACTGTTTGAATGATGTCTGTGAGTATAACAGAACTCATATGGCAGGCAAAAACCTGAGAAAAAAATCCAACCAGGAAGTGGGAAATCTGAGGTTTGTAGTGTTTCAACTCTTTGCCTATCCAAGATACAGTAGACATGGGGTCATGTTGCACTTCCTAAGGCTTCCACTAGATGTCAACATAACCTCGTTTGATGCTTCTACTATAAAGGAGGGGGGAATGAGAGGGGGTTGAGTCAGAGGTCTGGCAGAGTGCCACGACCTGGTCATGCGCATTCACATGAGAGGTAGCTTGCGTTCCATCGCATTTCTGAAGACAAAGGAATTCTCCGGTTGGAACATTATTGAAGATTTATGATAAAAACATCCTAAAGATTGATTCTATACTTAGTTTGATATGTTTCTACGGACTGTAATATGACTTTTCGTTTGAACTTTCACCTGGACCTGCCAGCGCGTCGTCAGTTTGGATTGTGTACTAAACACGCAAACAAAAGGAGGTGTTTGGACATAAATGATTAACTTTATCGAACAAATCAAACATTTATTGTGGAACTGGGATTCCTGGAGTGCATTCTGATGAAGATCATCAAAGGTAAGTGAATATTTATAATGCTATTCCTGACTTTGTTGACTCCACAACATGGCGGATATCTCTTTGGCTTGCTGGGCTCTGAGCGCTGTACTACGATTATTGCATGGTGTGCTTTTTCGGTAAAGCTTTTTTTAAATCTGACACAGCGGTTGCATTAAATTAAGGAGAAGTTTATCTAAAGTTCCTTGCATAACACATATTTTCATCAACATTTATAATGAGTATATCTGTAAATTGATGTGGCTCTCTGCAAAATCACTGGATGTTTTGGAAGCAAAACATTACTGAACGTAACGCGCCAATGTAAACTGAGATTTTTGGATATAAATATGAACTTTATCGAACAAAACATACATGTATTGTGTAACATGAAGTCCTATGAGTGTCATCTGATGAAGATCATCAAAGGTTAGTGATTCATTTTATGTCTATTTATGCTTTTTGTGACTCCTCTGGAAAAATGGCCCTGTTTTTCTGTGGCTATGTACCGACCTAACATAATCGTTTGGTGTGCTTTCGTCATAAAGCCTTTTTGAAATCTGACACGTTGGCTGGATTCACAACAAGTGTAGCTTTAATTTGCATGTGTGATTTCATGAAAGTTTAATTTTTATAGTAATTTATTTGAATTTGGCGCTCTGCATTTTCACAGGATGTTGGCCACGCTAGCGTCCCACATATCCCAGAGAGGTTAAAGACTACCAGAACCCACTGGATTCTCCAATTACCTTGAATGAACTACAGGAAAAAATAAAACCCTTCAACCCAAAAAGGCCTTTGGTGTTGATAGTATCCTTAATTTCTTATGGCTGAAGGGGCAGTATTGAGTAGCTTGGATGAAAGGTGCACAGAGGTGCCCATATTAAATGGCCTGCTCCTCATTCCCAGTTGCTAATATATGCATATTATTATTCATATTGGATAGAAAACACTCTGAAGTTTCTAAAACTGTTTGAATTATGTATGTGAGTATAACAGAACTCACATGGTAGGCAAAAACCTGAGAAGTTCCACTTCCTGTTTGTATTTTTTCTGGGGGTGCCAATTTTCAACCAAGCTCTCATTGAAATCACAGAGAGATATGAGTTTTCACTTCCTACGGCTTACACTAGATGTCAACAGTCAATAGAACTTTGTCTGATGAATCTAATGTGAAGGGGGGCCAAAGGAGACAGGAATTAGTGACCACTGCCAGGAGGTAATCACGCATTGAACACGCGCGTTCACGTGAGAGTCAGCTCCGTTCCATCGGTCAACTGAAGTCGATGAAATTCTCCGGTTGGAACGTTATTCAAGATGTATGTTAACAACATTCTAAAGATTGATTCAGTACATCGTTTGACATGTTTCTACTGACTGTAACGGAACTTTTGGACATTTCGTCATGTTATAGTGGACGGTAGTGGACGCGCTTTGGGTTTGGCGTTTGGTAAACATGTCCAAAGTAGCTAATTTGACATAAATAACAGACATTAACGAACAAATCAAGCATTTATTGTGGACCTGGGATTCCTAGGACTGCATTCTGATGAATTCATCAAAGGAAACATTATCATGTATTTTCTGATTTCTGTTGAGTCCAAAATGGCGGCTAATTTGGCTATTGTTCTGAGCTCCGTCTCAGATTATTGCATGGTTTATTTTTCCGTAAAGTTTTTTTTTTATTTAAAAAAAAATAATCTGACACAGCGGTTGCATTAAGGAGAGGTATATCTATAATTTCATGTGTATAACTTGTATTATCATCTATATTTATGATGAGTATTTCTGTTGAAACGATGTGGCCATGCAAAGTCACTTGATGTTTTTGCAACTAGTGAATCTAACGTGTCAATGTAAACTCAGATTTTTAAATATAAATATGAACTTAATCAAACAAAACATGCATGTATTGTGTAACATGAAGTCCTATGAGTGTCATCTGATGAAAATAATCAAAGGTTAGTGATTAATTTTCTCTATTTCTGGTTTTTGTGAAAGCTATATTTCGCTGGGAAAATGGCTGTGCTTATTGTGGTCTTGTGGTGACCTAACATAATCGTTTGTAGTGCTTTCGCTGAAAAACATATTTGAAATTGGACACTTTGGTGGGATTAACAACAAGATTACCTTAAAATGATATAAAACAAATCTATGTTTGAGGAATTTTAATTATGAGTTTTTTTCTTTTTGAATTTGGCGCCCTGCACTTTCAATCGCTGTAGTCATATCATCCCGGTAGTGGGATGGCAACCATAAAAGGTTAATGAAATTATCAAATATACAGACAACAAATTCCAATTGGCTATACTAAAACTCTTTAACATCATCCTTAGCTCTGGCATCTTCCCAATATTTGGAACCAAGGACTGATCCCCCTAATCCACAAAAGTGGAGACAAATTTGACCCCAATAACTACCGTGGGATATGCTTCAACAGCAACCTTGGGAAAATCCTCTGCATTATCATTAACAGCAGACTCGTACATTTCCTCAATGAAAACAATGTACTGAGCAAATGTCAAATTGGCTTTTTACCAAATTACCGTACAACAGACCATGTATTCACCCTGCACACCCTAATTGACAACCAAACAAACCAAAACAAAGGCAAAGTCTTCTCATGCTTTGTTGATTTCAAAAAAGCCTTCGACTCAATTTGGCATGAGGGTCTGCTATACAAATTGATGGAAAGTGGTGTTGGGGGTAAAACATACAACATTATAAAATCCATGTACACAAACAACAAGTGTAAGGTTAAAATAGGCAAAAAAACAAATTTCTTCCCACAGGGCATTGGGGTGAGACAGGGATGCAGCTTAAGCCCCACTCTCTTCAACATATATATCAATGAATTGGCGCGGGCACTAGAGAAATCTGCAGCACCCGGCCTCACCCTACTAGAATCTGAAGTCAAATGTCTTCTGTTTGCTGATGATCTGGTGCTTCTGTCACCAACCATGGAGGACCTACAGCAGCAACTATTCTGCACAGATTCTGCCAGACCTGGGCCCTGACAGTAAATCTCAGTAAGACCAAAATAATAGTGTTCCAAAAAAAGTCCAGTCGCCAGGACCACAAATACAAATTCCATCTAGACACCATTGCCCTAGAGCACACAAGAAACTATACATACCTTGGCCTAAACATCAGCGCCACAGGTAACTTCCACAAAGCTGTGAACGATCTGAGAGACAAGTCAAGAAGGGCATTCTATGCCATCAAAAGGAACATAAAATTCAACATACCAATAAAGATCTGGCTAAAAATACTTGAATCAGTCATCGAACCCATTGCCCTTTATGGTTGTGAGGTCTGGGGTCCGCTCACCAACCAAGATTTCACAAAATGGGACAAACACCAAATTGAGACTGCATGCAGAATTCTGAAAAAATATCCTCTGTGTACAACGTAGAACACCGAATAATGCATGCAGAGCAGAATTAGGCCGATACCCACTAATTATCAAAATCCAGAAAAGAGCCGTTAAAATTCTACAACCACCTAAAAGGAAGCGATTCCCAAACCTTCCATAACAAAGCCATCACCTACAGAGAGATGAACCTGGAGACGAGTCCCCTAAACAAGCTGGTCCTGGGGCTCTGTTCACAAACACACCCCACAAAGCCCCAGGACAGCAGCACAATTAGACCCAAGCAAATCATGAGAAAACAAAAAGATAATTACTTGACACATTGGAAAGAATTAACAAAAAAACTGAGCAAGCTAGAATGCTATTTGCCCCTAAATAGAGAGTACACAGTGGCAGAATACCTGACCACTGTGACTGACCCAAACTTAAGGAAAGCTTTGACTATGTACACTCAGTGAGCATAGCCTTGCTATTGAGAAAGGCCGCCGTAGGCAGACAAGGCTCTCAAAAGAAGACAGGCTATGTGCACACTGCCCACAAAATGAGGTGGAAACTGAGCTGCACTTTCTAACCTCCTGCCCAATGTATGACCATATTAGAGACACATATTTCCCTCAGATTACACAGATCCACAAAGAATTTGAAAACAAACCCAATTTTGATAAACTCCCATATCTACTGGGTGACATTCCACAGTGTGCCATCACAGCAGCAAGATGTGTGACCTGCCACAAGAAAAGGGCAACCAGTGAAGAACAAACACCATTGTAAATACAACCCATATTTATGCTTTATTTTACATTTGTAATGTCTTTATTGTTTTGAAATGTTTACTGTTAATTTTTATTGTTTATTTCACTTTTGTATATTATCTACCTCACTTGCTTTGGCAATGTTAACATGTTTCCCATGTCAATAAAGCCCCTTGAATTGAGATAGAGAGAGACAGCCAGAGAGAGAGAGACAGCCAGACAGAGAAAGAGAGACAGAAAGAGAGAGAGAGACAGAAAGAGAGAGAGTTTGAGTTTTAAATAACCTTTACTGGGTCTGGGAACCCACAACACGATAAACACTCATACAAAACCATGGTTACACATCAATTAAAAAAACAACATCAAATCTACCTCCACAGTAACTAAACACAACAGCCTCTGAATACCCCAAATACTCAAACAGATCAATATTGTTAACCATTTTGTAATAGGCAAACTCAACCCTCAGTCTCGCTGCCAACATCCCTCCAGCATTCCCACCACATCCACAGACCCCTGTCCCCCAATACTGTTCTTTTGTGTCTTCCATATTGCTAATGTAGCTGCCCCCTGACACAAAGTTAAGCAAGATAACTACACCCCTTCGACTAAACCTGTACTTTGGCCCAAATATAAACTGTTGGGAAGAGAAAACCTCTCCCAGAGCTGTGAACCAGCTAGTGATCAGGTCAATCATCCCGACCAACCTGGGACACTGTAAAAACAGATGTGCCAGAGTCTCAGACTCAGCACAGAATGGACACCCTTCCCCAACAGTAGGATCCAGGTGTACCAGATGCATATTGGTGTCTATGGCTCCATGTATTATCCTCCGTTGGAGGTCAGCTGTCCTCTTTTCAATAGGCAGTTTGTATAAAGACCGCCAACAGCCTTTTGAGGATGCACCTGGAACAAACACCCCCCCCCCACCTCGTCGATTTGACCCCTTCCAGGGAAGAAGCACGGGACACTTTTCCACAGATTTTGTACATGGCCTTCTTTTCCACCGCCTTGAACTCCCTCAGCTCCGGGGTATCCAAGGAAAGCAGCATCCCCACGTCCTCCTCAAATGCCCCGGCCGCAGCACTAACATTCAGCGCAGGGAACACATAATCCAGACCCTCCGACCACCGATCAGAATTGGAAGTGTCAGTCACATACTGCCGATGAAGTACAGGCAAGGAATTACAGTCCTCAGCTACGACCTTCCTCAGTAGGCGAGATGATCGGATCCCTGCTCTTTCTCCCAGCTCCTCCAACGATCTGCTCCTGCTCCACATCAGATGACCCAGCTCGGTACACCCCACGCCTAACAGGCATGAACGTAGGCTAGCTGAACCCAGAGCACGGGACTGGATGGCAGTGTTGTAAAAAAGAGGCTCTTCAAAAAGCCACATCCTTGGTGGTGTGCCGGCCTTACGGGACTTGACAAAAACTGTCCAAGCCTACATAATTCTCATAAAATGGAGTCAAGCCAGACAAAATCACCCCCCTCTAGCTTTAAGAGGAAAAGATGCTTGTCTAAGCCCAAACAGCCCGCTCTCCTCATCAATGTGTAGGCTGTGTCAACCCAGCTAGAACCATCACTGTACAACAGTCTCTGGGCTGCTTGAAGCCAGAAAGCCATGATCCTGGAAGAAATGTCCACCAGACCTTGCCCACCCTCATGTAGTGGCAGTGGCAGGTACAGGGCTGCAGCTTTAATCCAATGTTGTCCAGACCAGAATACATTGACACGGGTCCTCTAAAGCTCTTGTATCAGACCCCCGGTGGCTATAAAATCTGTGCCACAGGGTAGAGGCAGCTACTGTAGACTATTGACTACCAGCACCCTTCCTCTATAAGACAGCTGGGTAGCACATATTTCCACCTTGACAATCTGGCACACACGTTCTCCACTGCACTCTTCCAGTTCTTTTTCTGAAAGACATCGGAGCCGCCACTGAAGACCCCCTGGTAACCGTGGCGCGGACCCCTTCTGAAGCTGACCTGCCTACAGCGATTCACTCTTTTCCCAATTGACTCTAGCTGAGGAGGCCCCCTCATACACCTTCAGAGCGTTTGAGAGAACCTTAACATCCTCACCCCCTGTAATAAAAACTGTCACATCATCTGCATACGCAGACAGTGCTATCGTGGAACCCTTCAATACCCCTGGCACAGAGAAACCAGTAAGCCTCGCTCTTAAAAAACAAAGCATTGGTTCAATTGGCAGACAATATAACGGTCCTGAAATTGGGCGTCCCTGCCTGATAACCCTTTTGACGGGGATTGGGAAGCTCAAACCACCCCCCACCTTTACCTTATGCTGGGGCCTCATGTATGGTGAACTCATCCAAGACAAAAAACACCCCCAAACCCAAAGACTTTCATTGTTTTGAACAAGTACTGGTGGTCCACACGGTCAAAGGCTTCTCCTGATCCAAAGAAAGTAAACCCACATTCACATCAGACAGTTTACAAATGTCTAAAACATCTCTTATTAGAAACAAGTCATCAACAATAGAGTGGTCAGGTACACAGTAAGACTGGTCCTTGTAGACCAACAGCCCCAGATACTCTTTCAACCTGTTTAAAAGACATTCAGATGCAAGTTTATATTCTGCACACAGCAATGCAACAGGTCAGCATTTTTTTTTAGAAGAGACAAATTCCCCTTTTTTGGCAAAAATGACAGGATACAGGAAGAGAACCCTCATCAAAAGATTCATACAACACTTCATAAAAATCCCCCCAAAACTGCTTATAGAACTCAGATGGTAAACCATCGATGCCAGGGGCTCGGCCTGATGAGAGCTGCATAACTGCTGTGGACAGCTCATGCAGAGTACAAAGCAACTCTCTGCTCAGGGCCCAATTGAGGAAGTCCAGGTAACAACTGTTCAGTACAGAGAATCACAATACTCCTCCTTGTAGAGGGCAGAGTAGAAATCCACGGCATGTTGGCGCATTTCACTGTCATCCGTGGTCACATTCCCATCAGGGAGACGAAGGCAGACCATCTGTTTGTGTTGCAATGTAGACTGCCCTAGTTTTTTTTTTTAAATCACCAGGAGCATCAATATCCTTGAGGGTAGCAAAGCGAGACCTAATCATGGCACCCTTCACTCTCATGTAGAAACGACTTCAGTTCATGTCTCTTGTTCTGTAAGTTCATGACTAGTCTGGGGTCCTTCTGAGTGTGCAACTTCAATTCAATAGATTTTATGTCCTGTTCAAGGGCCCAGATAGTCTCTTTAACTTCAATATGAGACAGAGCAGTACACTGTTGACAAAATACTCGTATTTGGGCCTTCCCAACCTCCCACCATTGTCTCAAGGACTCAAAATTCCCTTTTGTGACCCTCAATTTTCCCCAAAACAACAAAACCTTTTCACAAAACATGACATCATGTAACATTAAAGTACCAATAAGGTGATGACCTTCGTGGACAGGACAAGTGAATATCAACAGTAACAATATGATGATCAGAGAAACCCACAGGAGTAATGTCACACCTTCCAACCCTTCTACAGTATTGCTCAGATACATACAACCTGTCTAAACTTGCTGTACTGACACCACCTTCATTAACTTTTAACCATGTGTACTGCCTAACTTTTGCATTCCTTACTCTCCCCACATCAGAAAGCTCAAACTCAGTTAATAGACCAGACAGACAAGTAGCAGACCGCAGGTGAGGTTCTTCAGAAGTGTGGCCCAGGGAAATGTGCTCATCTGTGGGGACACAAATGCGCACAGGAACACTACCTGATCTAACAACCACATGAGGGGACAGCTTTATTACAGGCCATACTATTTCTAACTGTCTTCATCTCCCCCATAGAAACAAGTGACAGCACCGTCAACAAAAACGGAAGGGATCTGTTGCAGCTCTGTAGAAGCCTGGCTCTGTACTTTGTCAATGGTAGGTTACGGGGGACTCTTTGGGGAGATTCACCTACTGCTCACCTCTTGGCCACAGCACAGACATTGACCCCTTCTCTCTCAGCTCATTCACTGTCAAGCCACTAACACCTCTTGTCTGATCACAGCCAAATTATGTTGTTCCTCAAAAGAACAGACATGGAAACAACCACACATTCACAGCCCAGTAAGCTGTACAACATCAGAAATTCATACAGATGGGCCCAAAACAGCACAGAAGAATACCAGAAAGCAACCAAAATATCCTAACACTCTTAGATAACTTTCTGGATACCACATTCATTCACAGTAAAGAAGGCATCAATCTAGCAGTACAAAACATCAACTATATATTCAGGCAAATGGCATAAGAAGCACAATTGAAATTGATAAAAAACAAACCAAAAAAGATCAGATGACAACTGGTTTGAGGCAGATTGTAAAAATTTAGAACACTATCCAACCAAAAGCACAGAGACCCAAATAATGGTGAATTACGCCTTCATTAGTGTGAGACTAAAACTATAAACGTACATTCAGAACTAAAAAAGCACAGTACAACAGCAAGCAGCTGACACTAATTGAGGAGTCCATAAACAAACAACTTCTGGCAAAATTGGAAAAAACTACAAAAATCTAAACAAGAGGAATTAGCGATACAAAATGGTGACATATGGTGACATATGGACAACCCATTTTAAAACACTCTATAACTGTAAATGTATAACACCGTTCAAATTGACACAAACGCAGAACAAAGCCAAATTCATGAGAAGTTGAAAGGATTAGAAAAAGCTATAAAGGACAATCAAAATCCATTGGACTCTTCAATTATTGACCAGGAGCTCTATAAGACATTTCAGGCCCTCAAATGTTTAAAAAAGCATGCAGACCTGATGGCATCCTAAATGAGATGCTCAAACTCACTAGTGCAAAATGTCAAATTGGCTATATTAAAACTGTTTAATTTGATCCTGAGTGTAGGTTATTTCCCTGACATCTGGAATCAAAGACTCATAACCCCAATCTTTAAGAACGGAGACAAATTTGACTCTAACAATTACAGAAGCAATTGTGTGAACAATTACCTGGGTAAGGTTTTCTGTAGTATTATAAATGTAAGAGTTCTAAACTTCCTTAATAAGCAAAATGTTTTGAGTAAAAGCCAAAATGGATTTATACCAAAACATTGCACGACCGATCATATTTATACCCTACACACCCTGATAGATAAACATGTCCACCAAAATAATACCATAATATACGCTTGCTTTATCGACTTCCAAAAAGCATTTGATTCTATTTGGCATAGAGGACTGTTCTACAAAGTTATTGAAAGTGGTATAGGGGGTAAAACATATGACATAATTACATCAATGTATACTGGCAATACGTGCAACATTAAAATTGGCAAACACAGAATTCTTTAACCAGGGGCGAGGCCTTCGCCAGGGTTGCAATCTGAGCCCTGCACCCTTCAATATTTACATAAACGAATTCGAATTGACCACTGTTCTAGAAAAATCCTCAGCCTCTGGTGTTAGTCTCCACAATTCAGAGGTGAAATGCCTACTCTTCGCAGATTACCTATGCCTGCTGTCACCCACAGCACATGTCCTAGAGCAGAGCCCGGACCTGCTAGAGCAGTACTGCCAGACATGGGCCCTGGCAGCAAACCCCAAAAATACTAAAATAATGATTTTCCAGAGAAGATCCAGATCTCAGGGAATTAGACCAAAGTTCTCAATTGGTACAAATTGAGAACTGAATGAACTGAGAGAAAAAGCACGCAGGGCATTCTACGCCATTAAAAAACAAATTCAAATTGAAATACCTATTAAATTTTGGCTAAAACTAATTGAATGCATCATTGAACCAATTGCACTTTATGGCAGCGAGGTGTGGAGTCCACTTGCAAAACAAGATTTCATCAAATGGAACAAACACCCCATTGAAACCCTGCATGCAGAGTTCTGTAAGATTATCCTACATGTCCAGAGGAAAACTACAAACAATGCATGCAGGGCAGAATTAGGCCAATATCCACTAATAATAAAAACAAAAAAGAGCAATTAAGTTTTGGAAACATCTAAAATACAGTGACCCTCTCTCATATCACTACCAAGCCCTGCAATGCCAAGAGCTGAGCAAAGAAAATAGTCCCCTTATCCAGCTGGTCCTGGGGCTGAGTTCACAAACTTGTTCTACTAACACACTGAAGCTTCAGGACCAGAACATCCAATCAATCAGTATAAACCAAATTACAACACTGTCAAAACAAAACTGCATTGATTATTGGGAAACACAAGCACAAAGCAAAATGTAGTGCTATCTGGCCATAAATCGACAGTACCCCGTGGCTAACTATTTGACCATGGTTCCTGATCAAAACCTTAGAAAAACCTTGACAAAGTACAGGCTCAGTGAGCACAGCCTTGCCATTGAGAAGGGTAGACACAGGAAAACCTGGCTTCCTGTAGAGGAAAGGCTGTGCAACCACTGCACAACAGCAGAACCTGAGACAGAGCTGCATTTCCTGACAAAATGTCAAAAATATAAAACAATTAGAGTGTCATTTCCCCAAATTTGAAACCCGTATTCAAGGTTTCAAAGACCTCTATGATGAGAGTAGGCTACCCGTTCTGTTGGGGGAGGACGCAGAGAGCTGTGGGCTGGCAGCGCACTAGATTGCTGCCTGCCATAAGATGAGGAACAGTGTCTGACAGACCAATCAACCTGCACATGTCCTCTACTGTATGCTTATTGTTATTCTTCAATGTATGGTTATTTTGATTATTTTGACCCTTGGTTATTGTTGTCCTGTTGATCATTTTGATTCTTATTATTTTCATATTGTAAATGTCCAAAGTAAGCTTTGGCAATATGTACATTGTTACGTCATGCCAATAAAGCAAATTTAATTGACAGAGAGAGACAGCGAGAGACAGCCAGAGACAGACAGACAGAGACAGACACAGACAGACACAGAGAGACACAGAGAGACACAGAGAGACACAGAGAGAGATGAGTTTCTCTTCTGAAGACACCACTGCACTGCGTTGTGGCTAGCTTGGACACTTTTCCGTAGAAAGTGGAGGTCTTAGGGGCCTGGCTTTGGTTCTCTTCCTCCTCTAAAGGGTTGGGGCTGCAGCTGATCTGACCTGCCTGGCCGTTTTGCTCCTCTCCACCTCCTACACTTGTAGAATCTCTGCCAAGGCGCATTGAAGCTGTTTATGGCGGCTCAACGCCATCAAGACACTTTACGTTGGCGGCAACTTTTTGGGGGCGGTTACCTGTATCTTTAGTGTTATAGCTACTATTCTTATTGTTGTTTTCATTATTTTTACGTGTATCACTTCGCTTTGGCAACATCACCGACTTTGTCATTCATGCCATTAAAGCATACAGAATTAGAATTTCAGAGCGAGAAAGATAGCGAGAGAAAGAGACAGCCAGTTGAGCAGTCACATACTGTAGACTAGAGCAGGGGTATTCAACTCTTACTCTACGAGGTCCGGAGCATGCTGGTTTTCTGTTCTACCTTATCATGAGGGCTTTCGAGTGGTGCAGCGGTTTAAGGCACTGCATCTCAGTGCAAGAGGCGACACCACAGTCCCTGGTTCGAATCCAGGCTGAATCACATCCGGCCGTGATTGGGAGTCCCATAGGGCGGCAACTCACTTTCCCAGCCTCTCTGGCTTGATGAGGATGGTGAAGTCTGCCAGGTAATTCACCATCAGGTTCAACAGGGA
The DNA here is from genome assembly GCF_029448725.1 of Salvelinus fontinalis. Classification (NCBI taxonomy): domain Eukaryota; kingdom Metazoa; phylum Chordata; class Actinopteri; order Salmoniformes; family Salmonidae; genus Salvelinus; species Salvelinus fontinalis. Next base: position 50,291,063 of record NC_074676.1, read on the forward strand.
CAGAGGCAGGGAGGTTGAGTTGGCAGGTCAGCTTTAGGGTTGGCTGAAGTTAGGGCACATTTGTTGAGTATAGAATGGGTTATAGATTGGGGTTGTATCAGTGGAGGCTGCTGAGGGGAGGATGGCTCATAATAATGACTGGAATGGAGTGAAAAGAATGATATCAAACACATGAGGGGAAAAAACATGCTTGACACCATTCCATTCCATTCACTCCATTCCGCCCTCCCCTCAGTAGCCTCCATTGGGTTGCATGAATGGGCAGAATGAGCGTCTACTAGGGCTGGGAATTGCCAGGGACGTCACGATACAATATTATCATGATACTTACAGTTGAAGTCGGAAGTTTACATACACTTATGTAGTGTGTCATTAAAACTAGTTTTTCAACTACTCCACAAATTTCTTGTTAACAAGCTATAGTTTTGGCAAGTCGGTTAGGACATAGAGCCGACTAGCGCTAACTTATGCTTCCTAGCAATATTTTTAACAGATCGATAAATGTTATTTGTCACATGCGCCAAATACAACAGGTATTTGGGAAAAGTGTAGTAGCCCTCTCTCTAGAGCGATTGATTGATTAATTGCCTATAATGAATCATTAATCGCTTTCTCTAGAGAGTGTGGGTGTCTGTGTATTGAGAGACTACATGTGGCTGTTTTATACCTGTTGTATTTGGCGCATGTGACAAATAACATTTATCGATCTGTTAAAAATATTGCTAGGAAGCATAAGTTAGCGCTAGTCGGCTGTACCTCCACCAAAACGCTGGTATTATTGATCCTATAGCTTGTTCTCCATCTTTTTAAATAGTGAGCCAACATGTTTCGAGAATTTTTATCTCCATGACTGATGTTGTATCGTATCGACACCTACAGTTGAAGTCTGTATCTTACAGTGAAATGCTTATTGACAAGCCCTTAACCAACAATGCATTAAAAAAAATGAAAAACGTAAGTTATTTTTTAAGTAACACAAAATAACAATACAGAGGCTGTATACTGGCGGTACCTGTACTGAGTCAATGTGCGGGGGTACAGGTTAGTCTAAAAGTATCAATATAATATCATCCAAAATAATTGCAATATGTAACTTTATCAATTCCCCCGCCATCACTAACATTATGTGGGTTCATACTGCGTGGCTCTGTACGTATTGTGCATGTGTGAGACTCACAGGTGGCTTGTAGTTGAAGCCCTTGACAGTGATGACCATGCCATGATCCCTGGCAATCAGTTTGTACTCCAGCTGGGCCATGTCAGCCTTGTAGGCCAGCTCTGCCAGGTTGTGGGCCAAGATGTTTACAAAGATGTCAAACAGCACCAGGCTACAGGGCCCCAAGACATACACATTTAGAGTGACTTTGAAAGAAGAAATGTCAACATCCACAACCACTAAGTAAGGGGTTTGTATTCAGATAAAATACTAACTTCTCTGGAGATTTCTGAAAATTAGGGACAGTATTAAATAAACTTAAACAGGATATCATTTGAAATGTGTCAGCCTACTAACATTTCTGTCTTAAACATATTGAAAAATAGTAAATCCCAGGTGTCACTGCTATTCCCTTAGGTTATGTACACACTACCTAGGCGTTATATACGTAGGCGTTATATACACACTACCTAAGTAGGCGTTATAGACACACTACCTAAGTAGGCATTATAAACACTACCTAAGTAGCCCAAGCTAACAAGAGTCATTACCAGTTAACAAAAACACATACCACGACACCTTCTTGAACCAGAGACAGCCTCTCTCGTTGTTCACTATCCGCACCGGGACATCTGTGTCTGGACAGTCCGACGGTTTCGGGGTGAAATCCATTGTTATGGAAACAAAAACCGGGATAGCAATATGAATATGGCAAAGCATGTATAACAATATCAATAGACCAAAAAGTGAATGTTGTAGAGTGGATGTGATTGGTACACAACAATGTACATCATCTGTACTGACCAATGAACTTGTTTTCAGCGGGCAGGTGGGGGTCAGGGTTGAGGTCAAAGTCTCTGGCCCAGCGCTGTGGCCACTCATTTACATTTGCATTTAAGTCATTTAGCAGACGCTCTTATCCAGAGCGACTTACAAGTACATACATTCATACTTTTTTTGCACTCCTCATTGAGGTCTGCCAGGACAGAGGAACAGGACACTCGGGTTACATCCCAAAGCACCCCATTTCCTATCCAGTGCACAGCTTCTGATCAGGGCCGATAGGGCTCAGTCACAGACACAGTCCAGGCCAAACACACCATATTAACATCACACACACGATCATGTCACTGAGTATGTGGAGTGATCTATGGAATGAACATTGTCTGGAACGAGATATTGATAACAATGACTGTGGGCCTAATTTCAGTCAATCCCTGTAACTGGGCTTCAAGGATAAGTTTACAAAAAAATAGGGCAGCACTTTCTTTTAAAGTATATACATTACCATGTATTTCCATGAAAATGACATGGTAAATGGTCATTACAGAATGAGATACTATTAAAAAAAATGATCCAACATCCTTCTGAAGGTGGCTGAATATAATGTCCAACACAACCCTGCTCTTAGCTGTAGTTGGTGCTGAACCACTTCTCCTCCAGGGAACAGTGGCCTTCGTGCTCTGGAGACAGCAGAAGCAGTCTGGCCCTCTGTGGGGTGAGCAGGGCCAGGGCTGAGGAGATCACCTGTAGAGGACACACACAAAGTATACAGTTGCGTTGGTGCATTACGGCTGCAGTACAGGCTTTAGTATTGGCTATTGTTCTGCCAATATGTTACTGTGGCGCAACCTAACATTTTAGGGCCAACCAACTGTACAAATAGTGTCAGGAAATTAGCCATTCCAGATGAATTAGGAATGATCCCATCTCTACTGAGCTACTGAGCTACACGCATGGCGCTTGCAACGCCAGGGTTGTGGGTTCATTTCCCACGGGGGGCCAGTACAAAAAAAGTATGAATGTATGTACTTGTAAGTCGCTCTGGATAAGAGAGTCTGCTAAATGACTTAAATGTAAATGTAATGTACTCGGTGAGACTTATGCAGCTATATATTCAAATGTATAAAATTTTCATTTTAAGTTGAACTTACACCGTACCTGTACTTCTTGGGATCGCTGGGTGACTTGTCTGGAGGTCTCCCTGGACTTCCTCTCCTCCGTCCCAGCGGCCAGGTCCGTGGGCTCGGCTTGAGGTGGTTCACCATGGTCCGGTGCAGGCACCCGCCAAGGGCCGCCTGCTGCAGTACTATTCGCTTTATTCGTCTGAGGCATTCTCTCAGGGGGGGTTACAGGTTTCGCACAGCAAACCCCCAGAGAGCACAGCATACAGAGTCAAGAATGTGTGAAATTGAGCAAGCATTCCAAATCAACCCTTAGCTCCTGCACCACACCCACTCATGTAAATCTGAAAGGATCTGATAGATTTAACTGATATGGTAATTACATCACCTTGCCTTATGAGAGGCTGGATTGAAGTTCCGCAACATTGCCTACACCTATCCAATCTTTTCAGATCTACAGGTAGGGGCAGGTGGGTCCATTTGATTAGAGAATCAGAAGGGAACTGTGACAGTAGAGAGAACAAAGTTGCATGCAGCGGGCGCCAGCATTTACGGTTTAGTAATCCCAACCTGCCATTCAATTGTCGCTTTCAGAATACAAAACTGCTCAGTGACGAACATGTAAAACAATACCATAAACAAATCAAATATTGGCTATTATTGTACAGAATTTGTACATTTTGCTAGCTACTCAACTTATTTCTAAATGATGAAAGCTGTAGTCTCGACAACCTAGCTATCACACTACACAATTTTGTGGAAGCCGCGATATAATTCGCTGGGAGCAATGGACATAGCAACAACGGAGAATCAGATTGCCTCAAACAGATTTTTTTTTCACGAAATAGATTAACGCCAAAGCTTTTTATAACTAACCCTAGATAGACCATAGCCTGTCGTTTCCAATGGGTGCAGAATCATAGTGGGCAGAACAAGAAAGGTGGTGGGCAGAGCCAAGAACAAGCTAGCGGGATCCTATTGGCGCGTTCAAGGCATGTATTTGCATATTTTCGTTAGAGAACGCCTACTCTGTGAAGTGCGTGTGTGCAGTAACTCAATTTGCCCTTGCACTCCTTCTAAAGAACTTATTTTTTTAATTGACAACGGGTAAAGTCTACAAAACTTTGTCCTCTCTGTTCATAACATGGTTAGCAGATGTTAATGCGAGTGTAGCGAAATGCTTGTGCTTCTGTAGCGGGTTTCTTATGTACCACAGGAGAACCAAGAAATGAAGAGCGACACCACGGCTGTCTTTTAGGCTTTTATGTTGATCTGCAATAGTATTGTGAAAAGACAGGACAGGAACACATCAGTCTCCAATGCACCATCTGACAAGTTGTTCTACACAGGAGCATGAAGAAAGGTAAAACACATATCCTGTCTCACATCCCCAATACATTGCTAGGTGCTTTCAGTGTTGACAGTACCAAAATACATCAACTCATGTACAAAAACACTGCAACATAAACAAGTTACAACGTGAAATCGCCTCTATTCCATTCGGACCGTAGAGGACCAAACTACATCTCCCATAATGCAACGCCACAACCAGTCGGCAGCTCAGCTAACCGTCTGCATCACAGAAAGGCATGCTAGCTAGCAACAGCAGCACTTTTAGCACTCTGTAAACTATATTAATAACAATATAACTCTGAAAGTTACATGTTTCAATAGTCTCACACTCCCTTATAACAATAACTACAGCCTTAACCTTGGGATGTTTTATTTATTTCACGTTATGGACATCTACAAAGGAGTAATCTGCAACACATACCTTTCTCTCTCGGTGTTTTCTCGGACTGAGGAGATCGGGAGCTACGGAAGTACCAGGGTGTTAGTAGGTGACACAAGCACCCAGATGAAATAAAATACATTTAATGAAACAAAACCCGAAGATGTTAACATCATTCAGCTACTGTAACTGCCTACCTAACACCAACAGGCAGCACCAGTAGCGCAACAATTAAAAATAGACACCAAAAGTAAAGTTCCTGCCGATCATTGCGATCTGACTCCCCCCTTCTGTCTGAACTTGGAATATCCCTGTTCGCGGGCTTTGGCCACTGACCCTCAACCTGGTTGTTCTGTTCTGCGTTGTGTGCTATTCCAATAATTTGAAGTTTGATGGAATAACCATTTTAACTCTACTACACTTCTAGTTCCAATCATGCAGTAATAAGTAATATAACCTAACAATTTCACAACAACTACCTTATACACACAAGTGTAAAGGAATGAATACGAATATGTACATACAAATATATGAATGAGTGATGCCCGAACGGCATAGGCAAGATTCAGTAGATGGTAAAGAGTACAGTATATACATATGAGATGAGTAATGTAGGGTATGAAAACATTATATAAAGTGGCACTGTTTAAAGTGGCTAGTGCTACATTTAATTACACTAAGATGGCAAGATGCAGTAGATGGTATAGCTTACAGTATATACATATGAGATGAGTAATGTAGGGTATGTAAGCATTATATAAAGTGGCTAGTGATAAATTGATTACATACATTTTTCCATTATTAAAGTGGCTAGAGTTGAGTCAGTATGTTGGCAGCAGCCACTCAATGTTAGTGATGGCTGTTTAACAGTCTGATGGCCTTGAGATAAAAGCTGTTTTTCAGTCTCTCGGTCCCTGATTTGGTGCACCTGTACTGACCTCGCCTTCTGGATGATAGCGGGGTGAACAGGCAGTGGCTCGGGTGGTTGTTGTCCTTGATGATCTTTATGGCCTTCCTGTGACATCGGGTGGTGTAGGTGTCCTGGAGGGCAGGTAGTTTGCCCCCGGTGATGCGTTGTGCAGACCTTACTACCCTCTGGAGAGCCTTACGGTTATGGGCGGAGCAGTTGCCATACCAGGCGGTGATACAGCCCGACAGGATGCTCTCGATTGTGCATCTGTAAAAGTTTGTGAGTGTTTTTGCTGACAAGCCGAATTTCTTCAGCCTCCTGAGGTTGAAGAGGCGCTGCTGCGCCTTCTTCACCACGCTGTCTGTGTGGGTGGACGATATGATAGAAATTCATATGATTTATATGTTTAAGGTAATGGTAAGATAATGACTAAATGATTTATATGTTTAAGGTAATGTTAAGATAATGACTAAAAATATTCCACCCTGAAACCATATAATTGTATGAAAGGTATTAGTCATAAAACTATAATCTGATGATGTGTGTAGTTTTAGTCAGAATTAGAACAAGGACCTTTATTCCTTTTTAGTACGTAAGCAGGGTGCAAGTGGGAAACAAATGATAAGAGGAGCTATCGACAGACGAGTTGTACTACTGTGTTCCTTACAGGACATTCTGTCTCCACCCGTGGAGGGAAGAAACTGTTAGGCTTGCAGAAAATTATGAAACATGTTGCAGAAAAACACAGAATGTCGGAGCAAGGCGTAGCTTAAGATTTGAACTTGTACGTGTGTGCCTAAGAAAATACTGAGAACAATTAAACTGTGTTTGACTCGACCTGGCTAGAACTCTGAGAAACTTATGACAGGAAGTACTTCTCAAGGTCTCTCTAATCTCGGGGGAATGGAACTGTCGGCTGGGTAGTGATACACAGGGGTGAGAACTCTGGAGAAGGATACAACTCACCTACTGTTCGTGTGTATGTATGTGTGTAGGATATCTACTGTTAGTGTGAAAGTATGTGCGTAAGTAAGGAGCAAGGTATAAAATGGATGTCTTTGTATAATGGACTTCGGAGTACTCTCATGAATAAACATTTTGACTATTGTAAGCTGGGACTCTTGTCTGTTTCATTCAACCAGAATCTTACAAACTCTGGGTTGCAGACTGAGTAGATTAATTGAAGTCAGCGGAGTGGAGATGTTGTTACCTACTCTCACCCCCTGGGGGTGGCTCGTCGGGAAGTCCAGGACCCAGTTGATGGTGATGTGGACGCCAAGGAACTTGAAGCTCTCAACCTGCTCCACTACAGCCCCGTCGATGAGAATGGGGGAGTGCTCGGTCCTCCTTTTCCTGTAGTCCACAATCATCTCCTTTTGTCTTGATCACGTTGAGGGAGAGGTTGTTATCCTGGCACCACACTGCCAGGTCTCTGACCTCCTCCCTATAGGCTGTCTCATCGTTGTCGGTGATCAGGCTTACCACTGTGTCGTCGTCGGCAAACTTAATGATGGTGTTGGAGTCGTGCTTGGCCATGCAGTCATGGGTGAACGGGGGTACAGGAGGGGACTGAGCACACACCCCTGAGGGGCACCCCGTGTTGAGGATCAGCGTAGTAGATGTGTTGTTACCTACTCTTACCACCTGGGGGGCGGCCCGTCAGGAAGTCCAGGATACAGTTGCAAAGGGAGGTGTTTAGTCCCAGGGACCTTAGCTTAGTGATGAGCTTTGAGGGCACTATTGTGTTGAAAGCTGACCTGTAGTCAATGAATTTGTCCAGGTGGGATAGGGCAGTGTGGAGTGGCCCTAAAACACCTTCACCCACTATTAGGATAACACAGTGCCATCGACGCGGCCTGCTCCCAAGGACTGTGGGCTCTCCTTCTCCGTGGCCGACATGAGTAAGACATGTCAACCCTCGCAAGGCTGCTGGCCCAGACGGCATCCCTCGCCATGTCCTCAGAGCACTCCAGCCAGCTGGTCTGCGCATGTTTATGGACATATTCAATCTCTCCCTATCCCAGTCTGCTGTCCACACCGGCTTCAAGATGGCCATCATTGTTCCTGTACCCAAGAAAGCAAAGGTAACTGAACTAAATAACTATCGCCCCGTAGCACTCACTTCTGTCATTATGAAGTGCTTTGAGAGACTAGTTAAGGATCATATCACCCTAGACCCACTTCAATTTGCTTACCGCCCCAATAGATCCACAGATGATGCAATCGTTGTTGTTGCTCTGCACACTGCCCTATCCCATCTGGACAAGAGGAATACCTATGTAAGAATGCTGTTCATTGACTATAGCTCAGCCTTCAACACCATAGTACCCTCAAAGCTCATCATCAAGCTCAGGGCCCTGGGTCTGAAACCCGCCCTGTGCAACTGGGTCTTGGTCTTCCTGACGGTCTGCCTCCAGGTGGTGAAGGTAGGAAACAACACCTCCACTTCAATGATCCTAAAAACAAAGGGCCCCCACAAGGATGCGTGCTCAGCCCCCTCCTGTACTCCCAGTTCACCCATGACTGTGTGGCCACGTACACCTCCAACTCAATCATCAAGTTTGCAGATGACAACCATAGTAGGCCTGATTACCAACAATGACAAGACAGCCTACAAGGAGGATGTGAGGGCCCTGGCGGAGTGGTGCCAGGAAAATAACCTCTCCTTCATCAAAATGAAGGAGCTGATCGTGGACTTCAGGAAAAAGCAGACACCCCTATCCACATTAACAGGACTGCAGTGGAGAAGGTGGAAAGCTTCAAGTTCCTTGGCGTACACATCACTGACGATCTGAAATGGTCAACCCACGCAGACAGTGTGGTGAAGAAGGTGCAACAGTGTTTCTTCAACCTCAGGAGGCTGAAGAAATTTTTCTTGGCCCCTAAGACCCTCACAAACTTTTACAGATGCGCAATTGAGAGCATTCTGTTGGGCTGTATCACCGCCTGGTACGGCAACTTCACCGCCCGCACCCGCAGGGCTCTCCAGAGGGTGGTGCGGTCTGCCCAACGCATCACCGGGGGCACACTGCCTGCCCTCCAGGACACCTACAGCACCCGATGTCACAGGAAGTCCAAAAAGATCATCAAGGACATCAACCACCCGAGCCACTGCCTGTTCACCCCACTATCATAAAGGCGGCGAGGTCAGTACAGGTGCATCAAAGCTGGGACTGAGAGACTGAAAAACAGCTTCTATCTTAAGCCATCAGACTGTTAAATAGCCATCACTAGCCAGCTACCACCCAGTTACTCAACCCTGTACCTTACAGGCTGCTGGTCGATATACATAGACATGGAATCACTGGTCACGTTAATAATGGTTACATACTGCTTTACTCATTTCATATGTATATACTGTATTATATTCTACTGTAATTTAGTCAATGCCACTCTGACATTGCTCGTCCTATTATTTATATATTTCTTAATTCCATTATTTTACTTTTAGATTGGTGTGTATTGTTAGATATTACTACACTGTTGGAGCTAGGAACACAAGCATTTCACTACACCTGCAATAACATCTGCTAAATATGTGTATGTAACCAATAACATTTGATTTGAAGTGCTCTGACAACAAAAACAATTCATGATTATTTCAGGTGTGTCATCAGTGGGGGAATATTAAAACGGATGTTTTAACATGTCACCACAACTGCTCACGCCATTGACTGTACATTTATCTTATTCTGTCTGAAATTGACAATCAGAAAAAAGTCTGAAAGAGCAGTGATAATTCTGCCCGTAGCATTAGAATTCTATTGATGATTCTGCCCATAGCATTAGAATTCTATTGGTGATTCTGCCCATAGCATTAGAATTCTATTAATGATTCTGTCTATAGAATTTTAATTCTATTGTGATTCTGTCCATACAGTGCCTTCAGAAAATATTCAGACCCCTTGACTTTTTCAAAATGTTGTTATGTTATCCTTAATCTAAAATCGATTAAATCAATAAAAAATCTTCAATCTACACAAAATACCTCAGAATGATAAAGCGAACAGGTTTTATACATTTTTGCAAATGTATAAAAAAAATAATGAAATAACCTTACTTACATAAGTATTCAGACCCTTTACTATGAGACTGGAAATTGAGCTAAGGTGCATCCTGTTTCCATTGATCATCCTTGAGATTAGAGTCCACCTGTGGTAAATTCAATTGATTGGACATGCTTTGGAAAGGCACACACCTGTCTATATAAGGTCCCACAGTTGACAGTGCATGTCAGAGCAAAAACCAATCCATGAGGTCGAAGGAATTGTCCGTAGAGCTCCAAAACAGGATTGTGTCGAGGCACAGATCTGGGGAATGGTACAAAAACATGTCTGCAGCATTAAAGGTCCCCAAGAACACAGTGGCCTCCATCATTCTTAAATGGAAGAAGTTTGGAACCACCAAGACTATTCCTAGAACTGGCCGCCTGGGTAAACTGAGCAATCGAGAGAAAAGGGCCTTGGTCAGGGGAGTGACCAAGAACACGATGGTCACTCTGACAGAGCTCCAGAGTTCCTCTGTGAAGATGGGAGAACCTTCCAGAAGGACAACCATCTCTGCAGCACTCCACCAATCAGGTCTTTATGGTAGAGTAGCAAGATGGAAACTAATCCTCAGTAAAAGGCACATGACAGCCCGCTTGGAGTTTACCAAAAGGCACCTAAAGACTCTCAGACCATGAGACACAAGATTATCTGGTTTGATGAAACCAAGATTGAACTTTTTGGCCTGTATACCAAGGGTCACGTTTGGAGGAAACCTGGCACCATCCCTACGGTGAAGCATGGTGGCGGTAGCATCATGCCCTGGGAATGTTTTTCAGCAGCAGGGACTGGGAGACTTGTCAGGATGATGACAAAGATGAACGGAGCAAAGTACAGAGAGATCATTGATGAAAACCTACTCCAGAGCGCTCAGGACCTCAGACTGGGGTGAAGGTTCACCTTCTAACAGGAACACGACCCTCAGCACACAGCCAAGACAACGCAGGAGTGGCTTTTGGACAAGTCTCTGAATGTTCTTAATTGGCCCAGCCACAGCCTGGACTTTGACCCAATCAAACATCTCTGGAGAGACCTGAAAATAGCTGTGCCGCAAAGCTCCCCATCCAACCTGACAGAGTTTGAGAAGATCTGCAGAGAAGAATGGGAGAAACTACCCAAATACAGGTGTGCCAAGCTTGTAGCGTCATACCCAAGAAGACTGATGAGGGGAAAAAAAGCAATTTAATAGATTTTAGAATAAGGCTGTAACGTAACAAAATGTGGATAAAGTCAAGGGGTCTGAATACTTTCTGAATGCACTGTAGTTCTAATTCTGCTATTGTATGAATACAGTGTAGCTGCCATAGAATTAAACAATAAGGCATATGGCCAATATACCATGGCTAAGGGCTGTTCTTGCGCATGACATAATGCAGAGTGCTTGGATAAAGCCCTTAGCCATGGTACAGTATATTGGCCATATACCACAAACCCCCGAGGTGCCTTATTGCTATTATAAACCAACGTAATTAGAGAGTAAAAAGTATAAAAATATATGTTTTGTCATACCCGTGGTATACGGTCTGAAATACCACGGCTTTCAGCCAATCAGCAGTCAGGGCTTGAACCACCCAGTTTATAATTAGGAATTAGAATACTTAATTTAATAAGATTTCAATGCTAACTGCCTATAAGAATATTTGATTCGTTGTAGTTTATTTAACTGATTGTACAGAATTCAAAAGCCCATTAGTGATAAATGGAATCAATGAATTCAAGTAGAGTTGTGCTTTTTAATATACTAAATTGCATCTATAATATACAAACATTCACAAAATGTTGTACAATCACTTTGTGCTTTTCTCCCACTTTGTCTAGGAGTTCACTGTAACAACAAGGTCACATAAATGGTCTATATTTCTTCCCATAATACAGCATCAAAATTAATTCAGCAAACACCATTATAGATTTTAACTATCATTTACAAATTCACATATTAAATCATTAAGACATTTCAATATAAAACTGAAAATACACGGTGGGAAGCTACACTTAAAACTATGCTACTTTGCGATACAAAGATTTTGCAGAATATGTTTAAGATTTTGCCATTGTTTTTTTTTTAAGCAGAACATTTTAATATATAATTTTCTGTCTCTTCCCATTTCACAGTGTATTTTGATGTTGACATGTACCTCTGCCCAAGTTACATGATACACAAATGAAACCGTTACAACTGAACACTCAGTTATATGCGTCATACACAACAATAGCCTGCTTTGCTCTCTAAAACACACACATTTTCATGAAATAAACACTGTAAATAAACATGGCTTACATAACGGCTAGGAGATTATATTAGCTGAAGGATAAAGAGTGTGCTCTTCAATGAACATCTATATTCTAAATAGTCCCTCAGAATGTCAGAACTCCCTGTACATGGCATTGGCTTAGTGTTGGTGGTGAAAGACGTATTGGGCATCTTGCCATTTCAACAGTGTACCATCGTTACTACCTCTTCAAGAGACACTTGCACTGCATATTGTTAAGAGACTGAAAAATCTACAGGGTAGATTGTTACCCACTGGGCAAAAACTGGTTGAATCAATGTTGTTTCTACATCATTTCAACCCAAAAAATATATGTGATGATGCTGAATCAATGTGGAAAACAGATTTGATTTGCAAAGTCATCAACATAAGGGCATTTATATATTTTTTTATCCAACTTTTAACCTAAATCCAATGTCATGTTGAATGTTTTTGTTGATTTCACGCAGAATTCCCGTTAGTTGACAACTCAACCAAATGTTAATCAAAACTAGATTGAACTGATGTCTGTACCCAGTGGGTAGTTTGTCTTCGCTTTAGTGCTTGTGAAGGACGGTCAACAAGAGCACTAAACCAAATTATTCTGAATTTGAAGATTATGCAGCTATCGAGGCTTGTCTCCTAACCCGTGTAAACTTGTAATGCGAACTGATGTGGTCTTGTGTTTCTTTGTGCGGTGGTGAAGCCACTTTTTGGAGGAGAGGCAATGCTGTGCTTACCTGTATACCCTGCTTAGTGTTCCCTGACCTCTGAACCAGCTGGAGGTCAAAGCTACAGGGGGGAAACATATGTAAATAGTAGTAGTAGTGGTAGTAGTGGTAGTAGTAGTAGTAGTAGTTATTGGTGGTAGTAGTTTTTGGTAGTAGTGGTAGTGGTAGTAGTAGTGGTTATTGGTAGCATGATAAATTACATTGTATAGTTGGCTACCTTTTGGAAAGAGGTTTGTGGAACTTATAATAGCTTTACAGGAAGTTGCGAAAGAACAGTAGTGGAATGGCAAGTATAGTAGTGGAGAACTGAGGGGCCAAATCAGTAGTACCTCACTCATACTATAGGGCCAACCCCAACCGCACGGTGCTGGCTCGGATAGTTTCTATTCAAATGGTCTTTTCCAGCATGGTTCCAGCAACTATGGTAGAAGCGTAACCAGGCCAGCCAAGTACGGCTTGGCTCGGCATGGCTTGGCTCAGCCCTATAAGTGTGAGTCAGGCACAGGTGCACTTCTGAGGTAGCTGGGGGGGCTTGTCGGTGAGTCTGGTAGTCTTGACGCCGGGGACCATGGGCGGCTCCACGTCCACTCGCTCGGACATCTTGACACAGATGATGTCGACCAGCCGCTCAAACACCTGGCGGACATTAATGTTCTCCTTGGCGCTGGCCTCGTAGTACTCGAACCCTGCACACAGACAGAAGGAGTACATACAGTATGGTGAGTACATAGCTCTGGTCCAGGACGTTAGAGTGCATTCCTCTAATAAGTTAGTAGTGGAATGCACACTAACACCTAGGACCAGAGCTAGGTGAGGACACGGCATACTAAATATTACACAGGTTATACCATGCTGTGTACCAAGTACGAACACGCTCCAGGATTCGATAAGATACCCTCAACAGCGGTCACACTTCAGCCAACCGTTCAACATTTGAGAGCAAAAAGCTAACACAAAGCTCCAGGAGTGACAGGTCGTCTCAGAAAGGTGACGTCAGAGCAGACAGCATGAAACAACTAGCACTGATTAGCTTGCCTCCACAACATGGGGTGCAAAGCACAGACATGGCACGTAATGCGAAATGACATACAGCTATAGAAATGACGTGTGTAGACTCTTGACAAGACTCTTGACAAGACTAGAGTAATGCTAATAACACGTATAGAGAAGAACTGATGTGGATTTGCTTATAAAGTGCCCTCCGTAACTACTGGGATAGTGAATAATATTGGATGCATTGCTGTATGTTTTGGTTGTGTTTCAGATTATTTTGTGCCTAGTAGAAATGAAATTTAAATAACGGTGCATCTGACCTTTCTCACTCATCATATTTCACCATTCATTCAGGACTATCCATAATCATGGAAGCATCCACATTCATGTAGAAGTGTTCAGAAACATATTATATTCTTATTTACAATAAAAGTTACTCCAAGATGACACAATACATTATTTACCATTCATTTCTATTGGTCACAAAATAATCTGAAACACCAACAAGTTTGTAGTTACAAGCTTGATGTAATCATTGTGTGCTATGAATATGGGACCAAATGTCCTGTGTGAATTGAAGTATGCTCTCTCTAATTCTCTCCTTCTCTCTCTCTCTTTCTCTCTCTCTCTCTCTCGGAGGACCTGAGCCCTAGGACCATGCCTCAGGACTACATGGCATGATGACTCCTTGCTGTCCCCAGTCCACCTGGCCGTGCTGCTGCTCCAGTTTCAACTGTTCTGCCTGCGGCTATGGAACCCTGACCTGTTCACCGGACGTGCTACCTGTCCCAGACCTGCTGTTTTCAACTCTCTAGAGACAGCAGGAGCAGTAGAGATACGCTGAATGGTCGGCTATGAAAAGCCAACTGACATTTACTCCTGAGGTGCTGACCTGTTGCACCCTCGACAACTACTGTGATTATTATTATTTGACCATGCTGGTCATTTATGAACATCTTGGCCATGTTCTGATATAATCTCCACCCGGCACAGCCAGAAGAGAACTGGCCACCACTCATAGCCTGTTTCTTCCTAGGTTTTGGCCTTTCTAGGGAGTTTCTTCTAGCCACCGTGCTTCTACACCTGCATTGCTTGCTGTTTGGGGTTTTAGGCTGGGTTTCTGTACAGCACTTTGATATATCAGCTGATGTAAGAAGGGCTATATAAATAAATTTGATTTGAAATACTAAACTTTTTACTACTTTAATACACATAAGTGATTTTGTCCCAATACTTTTGGTCCCCTAAAATGGGGGGCTATGTACAACAAGTGCTGTAATTTCTAAATGTTTTATGGGATATGAATGAAAATGCCCTCAAATGAAAGCTGACAGTCTGCACTTTAACCTCATAGTCATTGTTTGATTTCAAATCCAAACCTTTCGAGTATAAAGCCAAAAGACAACGTGCTCCACTGTCCCAATAGGGGCACTGTATAGCCCCAGGGGACATGTCTTTACTGTGTATTACCAATTTATTCTTCATTCATACTAGAATAGAGTAGAGTAGATGCCATTTTTGTTCACCACCACAATTCCTCAGTGTGGTTTCAATTCAAATCTCACAAACATGGAATCTTGTCCTGGCCAGAAATACCATGCAGGTCATCACTGCTATAAGGCAAAATAACATGAATTTCAGCAGAAGGACAGCCTTGACAATATGGTAATCCAGCACACAATCCTACAGGCAATTTACCAATTCATCCCACCAATTAACTCACCTAATTGTTCAGCCAAGTGCTTCCCCTTCTCTGTGGGCACCACCCTCTCCTCGCCCACATCACACTTGTTGCCCACCATGATGACCTGAGCGTTATCCCACGAATAGGTTTTTATCTGGGTAGCCCTGAAACACACACACACACACACACTATGTGTCTTTTCACCAGTGGTGAGTAATGAAAGGAGCAAAGGAAGCCATTTGAGAGTATTGAGAGACAGCCCTGGTGTCTCAGTCAGCAGACTATTCACTCACCAGTCCTGCACAGCGTTGAAGGACTCTTCATTGCAGATGTCGTACATGAGGATGAAGCCCATAGCTCCTCTGTAGTAAGCGGTGGTGATAGTCCTGTACCTCTCCTGCCCTGCTGTATCCTAGGGGAGACAAAGGCATATTAATATTGTTCAATGTTCATATAGCATCTTATGATAATAAAGAAGCTTTCAGTGCTGTGTGAAAGAACCACTGTATAAGAGTAAAAAAACATGTTAGAAAACTGCAATGGTACAGGACAATATTATGCAGGTTGGCATTTATTGAGAAGACTCATGTACTGGAGGCAGCTCTGCAGAGTGGTCACTCTATAGCACAGCCACAAAGTCATCATGTCGGATTTTAAACCTAACCACACTGCTAACCCTAATGCCTAATCCTAAACTTAAATTAAGACCAAAAAGCACATTTTGGTTTTCATACATTTTGACTTTGCATCTGGCCCATCTAGCAGAAACTCATGACAATAAACGTCAACCTTCCAATGATACAGAAACTGCCATCGACAGAATGATTTGCTATGGGAGACAGATCTTTGTCAAAGGGACTGACTGTGACTGGGGGACAGTAAGACATGTTAGCAGGAGTTGGGGGGTTAAAGGAGGCTTGGATGGAAAGTGACGCCAATACGCTTATCTGGAATCTTCCAAATCTAGGCTTATTACCACGGCAGGAGCTGTTGCCTGGGAAAATCCCAAGACACAGACGCTACGTCTGTGAAATGCCAGAATAACCACCGGGATTGTCAAACTCCTGCTTTTCTCACCTCAACTCATGGCACATGATATGTGTGGAAGTTGCAATGTCACATTGGCAATCAGAACAGTAGCATTTGCACGGCCAAGCTCTCGGCTTGCCACTTATCATTTAAGATCACAATACACTTGGTCGCGCTGCTAACGGCGATTTGTAGTGATGGGCTGTGAATCAAAGGCAGGCAGTGTTTCTGGTGCCATCGTATGTATCAAGCATCTTAGCATCTGGATCAGCCCCACCTGGATATGTAATCGTATTAACGGGAGATAGAAAGCAGCATTTATCCTAAATAAGCAGTCCTAATCTGAAACGCTTGATACGGCCTCTGATGTTTCTGATCACTTGACATCATCTGTGCCCCAGCTTTTTTTTATTGTAAGGAAAGGACAGGTTTGAATGTGTACACATGCACTCAGTGGGTGCCATCCATATCAATGACCTGTTCCCAGATCTGTTTATGCTGTATATAGTCAACTCCTACGGTCATACAACCAAAATACAGAGACCAGGCTACCACACCAACCTCCCCCTAATCATAATAAGACCCTAAACCTATTCTGATCAAAGACTCAATGACTCACCCATCTATTGATACCAACGACAGATCCACTGATCTCTCCCCCATCAATGTGACTTTCAGAAGTGTCAATATATTATCTGTCAGTTCCTATGGCAGCTCAGACTCTTCCTAACGTAACTGTTTAATCTTGATTGCAGAATGTAAAATGGCTTTACGTTTTTCCCCGTCTAAATATAGAAAGCACATTTTCCAGTAATGCTGATTTGTTGCTGCTTCGCTGCCTCTGTGTCCATTCGTTTGATTAATGCACATAAGCAAGCATATGTGTAGGACAAAGCCCAGCACTTTGTCCTGATCTAATTAATGGAGATTTCATGTTCATAGACATAGGCTCCACCTTTGTGACCAAACACAATGGTTTAACACTAACAACGATGCATTGTGTTTTTACTAGGAATTATGTAATTCTCGTTCAGATCTGAAAATGGATGGATTTGAGGTTGCATGTGTAGATATACTTCTTAAATGTCGTCCTATACTTGTTGGTGTATCAGCCTCCTAAGCAGAATGATTTCTAGGACTGGATTCATTAAACTGGATTCATTGAACTGGATTCATTACTGGAATTGAACTGGATTCATTACCACCAACCCCAGACTGTCGTCTCATTACGCACCTGGTTTCCATTCCCCCTGATTATAATGTGTATACATGTGTGTGTCCTCTGTTCCCCATTGTCCTTGTCGGTTATTGTTACTATGTCCGTTGGTCTTGTGAGTACCTGTGCTGTTGTATCGGCTTCCATGCTACGTGTTATTGTGCACTTGTTTACGGGTCAAATCGAATCAAATTTTATTAGTCACATGCGCCAAATACAGATGTAGACCTTACAGTGAAATGCTTACTTACGAGCCCCTAACCAACAATGCAGTTTCAAAAAAAATACAGATAAGAATAAGAGATAAAAGTAACAAGTAATTAAAGAGTAATTAAAGAGCTACTACTATCCGCCCTGGCCCTGGGGGTCTAGCGTCCTGTGGAATGTCACTCTGGCCCTGGCATAGTCCACACAAAGCCAATAATAAATGTTTCACTACGATTCTGCAGCTGAGTGGGGTGTGTCGTGTTGGAGCTCTGCAGGTCGGTGGACCCCTGGGGTCAGGGCGGAACGACCAAGTTCAATTATGTGCAGAACAGGGTTCAAATACATATGTATTTGAGTATCTGGTATTTGAAATGCTTTTCTGTGTATTTGACTATTTTCAAATACACAGCCCAAAACAGGTGTTTTGTTTGCCTATTTGAGTGTAAATGCCAGGTGGTCTGCCAAGTGGTATTTGACAGGGTTTTCCAATGCTTGTTTCAAGTACCATTGTCGGATGCTTGCGTTGAATGCATGGGAGTGTATTTTAGTTTGTTTACAGTGCATTCGGAAAGTATTCAGACTCCTTGACTTTTTCCAAATTTTGTTACGTTACAGCCTTACTCTAAAATTGATTTATTTATTTTTTATTCTTATTAAATCTACACACAATACCCCATAATGACAATGCAAAAAATGTTTTTTAGAAATATTAGCAAATTCATAAAAAAATTAAAAAAATGAAATATCCCATTTAAATAAGTATTCAGACCCTTTACTCCGTACTTTACAGCCTCAAGTCTTCTTGGGTATGACTACAAGCTTGGCACACCTGTATTTCGGGAGTTTCTCCCATTCTTCTCTGCAGATCCTCTCAAGCTCTGTCAGGTTATTTGGGGAGCGTCGCTGCACAGCTATTTTCAGGTCTCCCCCAGAGATGTTAGATGGGTTCAAGTTCAGGCTCTGGCTGGGCCACTCAAGGACATTCAGAGACTTGTCCCGAAGCCGTCATCAAGACAAAGGGTGGCTACTTTGAAGAGTCTCAAATATATTTTGAATTGTTTAACACTTTTTGGGTTACTACATGATTCCATATGTGTTATATCATAGTTTTGATGTTTTCACTATTATTGTACAATGTAGAAAATAGTAAAAATTAAGAAAAACCCTGGAATGAGTAGGTTTGTCCTACATTTTTGCTGGTACTGTGAAAGTGGTTGGCCTATTTGGAATACTATTTGAACCCAGGACTGATTGTGTGCAAGTGCACTACATTATTATTATTATGAAATTAATTATATGGAGGCAAGGGGTGTAAACGTTTAAAATAAATTGTGATAGTTTTTTTTATTCTAAAACGTTAACAAACTGAAAAACGTTTCTTCATTGTTTTTTTTGTTTTTTAAATAACAGTGCCGTAATCACAAAGCTATCCCTAACAGGTCCCGATCATCATCGTGAAACATTTTAATTAAACAAATACCTAACGCAACAATGCTGTAACGTTATTTGCCATGGATCTAAAGCGCTCCGCACGTCATTGTCGTTAACAGTTGGACAAATGGAAGAGTGAGACAGCAGCGAAGTCCTGTTTGGCAATACTTTGAGAAGTTAAATGAAAAGGTGGTGAAATGCAAACTTTGCGAGGTGGAATTGATCTACAGTGGCAGTACAGGTGCAATGCTTAACCATCTGAAAGGGAGGCACCATGAGTCAAACCGTTGCTAGCAGCAGCGTATGCCCCGAACAACAGACGAAAGCAGTGCGATAAAGGGACGGAGTGAGAAAATCACAGAAATTATTGCAGTTGATATGCAGCCATTGTCAATGGTAGAGGATGTCGGCTTCAATGCCCTGATGGCATATCTACACGATGCCATGTCGAAAAACCGTGATGGCCCGGATGGACATATTGTACAATGATTGTTCTACAAGTACAAAGCGAAAGCTCTCAAATATGTGGCGTTAAACACAGATTGCTGGGTGTGTATGAACACGCAATCATACATCACCGCAACAAGTCATCACATCGATGGGAAGTGGGATATGAAGTCCCATGTACTGACCACTGAGAACATGGAGGAGAGGCACACAGCAGAGAACCTGAAAACTGTATTAATTACCATCGTTGCTGAGTGAGTGGGAGACAGCAGTAAGGTGAGCGCCATCTGGTTGCCATGACTGCAGTAGATTGAACTGCATCGCCCCTTAGCGGTCATACGCAGGACCATATCTACATTGGAAATTCGCATGTAATTAAGAATTTTTTCTTAGTGTTTAAAGCTACAATATGTAACTTTTTGGGCTACTTGATCAAATTCACATAGAAATTTGAGTTATAGATCTGGCATTCTCATTGAAAGCAAGTCTAAGAAGCAGTAGACCTGTTCTATATGCGCAATTTCTATGCTTCCCGTTCTTTCGTATTAGCATCTTTTACTTTCAGTTTTGTACATCAGCTTCAAACAGCTGAAAATACAATATTTTTTGTTTTTGAAAATATATTTCACAGCGGTTTAGATGGTACATTGATTCTATACACTCTTGAGTACTTGTTTTGTCACATAAATTATGTGAACTATTAGAATTTTAGCAACCAGGAAATCGTGGAGCAATTTCTGCATATTACACCTTTAAACTATTTTTTTTAAATGCAGTTTAAACTTTAAAGGCCCAATGCAGCCGTTTTCATCTGAATATCAAGTACATTTTGGATAAGAATGAAGTACCTCACTGTGATTATTTTTGACCATTTAATTGAAAACAAACAAAAATAGCTTCTTAGCAAAAGCTATTTCTCAAGCAAGAATTTTGCTAGTGTACCCGGTGTGAAATGGCTAGCAAGGAAGAAATATTAGATGGTCTTTTCAAACAGCTCCTACACTAAAAGGGCATCGTCATAATTTTCAAAAAAAATATATAAAACACGTTTTTGACTGCACTGGGCCTTTAAGAATTGTTTTACAATGGCGACTGTGCTGTTGCTGTGTGTATAAAAGTCAAAAGTTTGGACACACCTACTCATTCAAGGGTTTTTCTTTGTTTTACTATTTTCTACATTGTAGAATAATAGTGAAGACATCAAAACTATTAAATAACACATTTGGAATCATGCAGTATCCAAAAAAGTGTTAAACAAAGCTTTGCACACTCTTGGCATTCTCTCAACCAACTTCGATCGTTTGCTTTAGCCTGCCTGGAGTGCCAGATGGGCGGGACTTGCATTTTGTTATACTATTCTATTGGTCCAACCAGGCATGCTCAATCCCGCACAGATGATGCCGTCCCTAGGAGGGGTGCGTCACTTGAGTGGGTTGAGTTACTGACGTGATCTTCCTGTCTGGGTATCCCTCTAGTGGTGTGGGGGCTGTGCTTTGGCAAAGTGGGTGGGGTTATATCCTTCCTGTTTGGCCCTGTCCGGGGGTATCATCGGATGGGGCCACAGTGTCTCCTGACCCCTCCTGTCTCAGCAACCAGTATTTATGCTGCAATAGTTTGTGTCGGGGGGCTAGGGTCAGTTGGTTATATCTGGAGTACTTCTCCTGTCTTATCCGGTGTCCTGTGTAAATTTAAGTATGCTCTCTCTAATTCTCTCCTTCTCTCTTTCTATCTCTCTCTCGGAGGACCTGAGCCCTAGGACCATGCGTCAGGACTGCCGGGCATGATGACTCCTTGCTGTCCCCAGTCCACCTGGCCTTGCTGCTGTTCCAGTTTCAACTGTTCTGCCTGCGGCTATGGAACCCTGACCTGTCCACCGGACGTGCTACCTGTCCCAGACCTGCTGTTTTCAACTCTCTAGAGACCGCAGGAGCAGTAGAGATACTCTTAATGATCGGCTATGAAAAGCCAACTGACATTTACTCCTGATTATTATTTGACCATGCTGGTCATTTATGAACATTTGAACATCTTGGCCATGTTCTGTTATAATCTCCACCCGGCACAGCCAGAAGAGGACTGGCCACCCCTCATAGCCTGGTTCCTCTCTAGGTTTCTTCCTAGGTTTTGGCCTTTCTAGGGAGTTTTTCCTAGCCGCCGTGCTTCTACACCTACATTGCTTGCTGTTTGGGGTTTTAGGCTGGGTTTCTGTTCAGCACTTTGAGATATTAGCTGATGTACGAAGGGCTATATAAAATAAACTTGATTTGATTTGATGAACTATTTGAAATGATTTGAACCCAGGTCTGCATTCTACACCACTGGTTCTAGAGAAGCACTGGGTAAATAGGCTAAGCAGCAACCCTAACTGTGCTTAGAGTTTGCTATAGTGGAGCTTGCTGTCTGCTCTCACAGAGCCAGTGGTGACATTACAAGATTGCAAGATTGTTGCTGCTGCTGCCAACATCAATAGCGCCGCAGCTGTTTTGAGTGTGACTACACCGCCTTCTATTTTTACACCTCCAGCCTGGCATTTAAGACGGAATCAATCTGCACTGATTATCACTCGGTTTATCACAAATTGCAATTTACTCTTGCAGTTGAGCCTGCATAGCTCCTCCCCACACACCCCCACCACCCCCATCGGCCCTTGTATACCCTCTGTTGTTTTCTTACCCCTCACCCTAATAGGCCACTTTAATTACCTCACAGAATCTCGCTGTTGGGGAGTAATGTGAAGAGCTGCTGCCATGACAACAATCATTGCTCAATGATGCAAGCTCACAAGAAGCTTCTGTCTCCCTAGGCCTGCAGGGGAAAGACTGCGTGTGTGTGTGTGTGTGTGTGTGTGTGTGTGTGTGTGTGTGTGTGTGTGTGTGTGTGTGTGTGTGTGTGTGTGTGTGTGTGTGTGTAGTTATGTGTGCAATTTATCTACAATACAGTCATGACATCGCCCTGGCTGTAGTTACAAGGATTGGGTGCAATTGTGAATGTGGCGCTCAAGCCAGAAACAAATACTAAATGGATCAACAAAGCATAACCCAGAAGAGACTGAACATAATAATAATTATGCACATAATAACATGATTATCTATAATGTATTTAGCCTACTTGTGCGTAATTATTATAATCCTTATGCACAGTGCACTCAAGCCCTGTATCTTGAGCAGTGAACGTTCAGCATGTATAACTAACTGTAGAATCACCATATAGGTCTAATTGAATGAAATATAATACTCATCTTATGTTCGGTCTGATCAAGCTCAGACTGACTGAAAACAGGTGACAAAAACGACAGCTGCATCACATGGCACATTTATGGTGGCATAGATATAGAACACAATAGAAACATAATAGCTTCAAAATCCACAAGGGGATAATAGATTCAGTTCGAATTGACTAGAGAAAACTGTCTACAACTCACCCATATCTGGAGCTTAACCCTCTTGTCATTCCTGTAGACAGTCTTGACTTTGAAGTCGATGCCCACTGTGCTGACGAAAGAGTTGCTGAACGAGTCGTCTGCGTAGCGGAACAGAAAGCTGGTTTTCCCCACGCTGCTGTTTCCAATAATGAGGAGCTTGAACATGTAGTCAAAGTTCTGGTCGGAGCCATCTCTCTGCCCAAAGCGCTGGTCTGCCTTCGCCATCTGTGGATCATTGGAGCATTCATCATGTGGGCAGCAGGCAGATGAGTCAAGAAAAGGTAGAAGGAAGTGGAGGACGCCATCAAGTGTTTCACTCATTTGCAGGAAACCATGGTTACTGGACAAGTATAGTAGGGTTATAATGTGATGTTGTGGAATGTCTAATCCATTATCAACACATTTGAGTTATACGTTGAACATCTTCTAGAGCGGATTCTCAGCAATGACATGACACTTGGAGAAACGCGTTGCCTTATTAGCCTATAATATATAATTAATAAAAAATAGATTTTTAGTACACAATGGTGTTAACTGGATATATTAGCCTAGTTGCATTTGAGTCATGTGCTAGTTTATTTTTAATGTGTTTGTCGGCTATGTATGTAGGCTAAATGGCTTGTCAGTGCAAATGTTCTGCATTAAAAACAGGTTTAAGCCTAGGTGTGCTCCATTATTCAAAACAGAAGAATAAAGCTCTAACTCAAAGTGCAACGTTTATGAGATAGCATCTTCCTTCAGAGAAGCCAGAGACATCCATGTCTGTATACAGCAGGCTTGTGAAACCATCAATGGACGAATTGCTGCCATCGTTATGCTTGAGGCACAGGTGTAGCTACTGTGCAAATATATAATTTGACACGAGGGAAATTGTCTTAGGCCACATTATGGTACTGCTGTCAGAAACAACGACCGATACAGTTACTTCTGTAATTATAAAAGTATACGGATAACCGGTAAAATGCCAAGACATAAAATGTTTTATTACCTCTATAGATCTTCTGTGAGTGGTTCTGTTTTCGTTGGATCGCCTACTGAACTGAGCTGTAGGCTCGTTGGCAAAGGACTGCTTGATTATCGATATGAATCGGCTTCTGACTTAATATGTAAAGAGATTGGTTAACCTATCAGGTGATGGCAGTCGAATTGCGAGTGTTGGGTGAAAAAATGTCAGAAGCGAAATTATTATGAATGTTTATCATGCGTTCCTCTACTGCTCTACGCGGCCATAAACATTGTCGACAGACATCCTGCAATTTACAAACGTGCTGAAAAGAAAAAGGTCTTAAAACATGAACTCCGCTGTGAATGAATGTACCAAATTTCCAGACAGACACACCTCTGTAGGAACAGTAGCCTATCAGATCACCTGACGGCATTAGAGGAATTTGCACGGTTGAGACATGACTCATTCATGAAATACCAATAAAAATGTAGTTATACATTTATTTATAGCCACTGGTACCAGAGGCAGCTCGAAAGCACCGCACCATGTTTACATTGATTGAGCAAAGTACACATGCAACCGGAAAAGCATCAATGCATTGTTCATAACCGTACAAACCAGGGTAGCTATTTTGCATGTTATGAACGTTCCTTTTTAATTTATTGTAACAATAAATAAATGGGTGCAACAGGTGAATGATACTGTATGTCGCCAGTCATAACGCTCAAGTTGCAACTATGTATAATAAATGAACACAGAAATTGTCTAACCATTCTTTCAGTATTACACAGTTAATCTACAATATAAACGCAGCAAAAAAAGAAGCGTCCCCTTTTCAGGACACTGTCTTTCAAAGATAATTCGTTAAAATCCAAATAACTTCACAGATCTTCATTGTAAAGGGTCTAAACACTGTTTCCCATGCTTGTTAAATGAACCATAAACAATTAACTGAACACCTGTGGAATGGTTAAGACACTAACAGCTTACAGACGGTAGGCAATTAAGGTCACAGTTATGAAAACTTAGGACACTAAAGAGACCTTTCTACTGACTCTGAAAAACACCAAAAGAAAGATGCCCAGGGTCCCTGCTCATCTGAGTGAACATGCCTTACGCATACTGCAAGGAGGCATGAGGACTGCAGATGTGGCCAGGGCAATAAATTGTCCATACTGTGAGATGCCTAAGACAGCGCTACAGGGAGACAGGACGGACAGCTGATCGTTCTCGCAGTGGCAGACCACGTGTAACAACACCTGCACAGGATCTGTACAGCCGAACATCACACCTGCGGGACAGGTACAGGATGGCAACAACTGCCCGAATAATACCAGGAACGCACAATCCCTCCATCAGTGCTCAGACTGTACGCAATAGGCTGAGAGAGGCTGGACTGAGGGCTTGTAGGCCTGTTGTAAGGCAGGTCCTCACCAGACATCACCGGCAACAACATCGCCTATGTGCACAAACCCACCATCGCTGTGAGCCTCCAGGGACTGTGTGCCATGCTGTACCAGAGGGGCAGATTGGGAAAGAAAGGCAGACAGATCAGGTCGTTCCTCTCCAGGAAGGATGAGACCATCCGTGCCTACTCCAATTCCCTTCTTGCTTGGCAATGAATTCCCTTTCCTGTAGAGCTCTACGGGCCTGCATATCCAATAGGTGACATCGTTCGTCAGCCTGTCGTTCCTCCTTAATCTGACGCTCAATTTCCTCCAACACTAATAGTTTCATCCTCTCTTGTAGGACAGCGGTCTGTGAATTGCTGAGGGCTAGTGAATGGCGGCTGCCATGGCCACTTCCAAAGGGGTATCTACTGGTCGAACTCTCTCACCGTCTAGAGTGCCTCGACGATTTCCCTTTAGTTAAGGAGTGAGCGGAGCCTTCCTCAGGATGCTGGTCGACCTGTGCGGTGGGAGTCACCTCCATGGGTTCTTCCTGTAGACCACTTTCCTGCTCCAAAGCAGTTCCCGGTCCTTGGCTCAGGGGTGATGGTTGATGGCTGAAACGTACAATTGATCCATCACCACTTTGAGCTCTGGTGGGCTTGCCCTTTGATGTGGGAAACTCGACCACATAATCCTTAAGATAACCAGGTGCTTGCCTGGTTCTTCTGGTGCTGCTGGTGGTTGAGGATGAAGCCTTTGTTGCTTTAGGCTTAGCTCCTGGATATTTCCTTTGTTCCAAGACCTTTCCCTCAGGTGCTCTCTCCTCCTCTTTTCTTCCTTCCAGTGGAGACAATTCTTCCCTCTCCTCTTCCATTTCCTTTTCACCTGTTTTTGGTTCAGTCATCATCCGGTTCGAAGGACCATTGAAAGATTAGTGGAATCTGTGTGGGTAGCTGGACAGGTAGGATGACTGACAGTGAAGGTGAACAGGTGGTCACGTGTCAGGTGACAGAGGAATGGATGAGACTGAGGCAGGAATTCCTTTAACCATAAAGTGCTATATTTACTGAGTAGTCTGTGCTGCATAACAAAGGAAACAAAATAACATGTATCCAATCAAATTCATAATCACAAAAATCAATTCATAATCATTCATTATTAACATAATTTAGGGAATTCAACAATCCAGTTCATTAAGAAGTCAAAAGTAATCATCCGTGAGTCATTTAGGCTCGTAACTATTTATCATAAAAGAATCCAAACAGTGAATGGTTATTCAATCTATTATCCCTATTAGTTTGATATCAAAGTCAATCAGTTCAGCAAACAATGACATTTCTCATTTCACCCTTTCAAGTGTCTTCATGTGTACATGTAATTAATTTCATTACATATTAACCATATCGATTGAATAATTGGCCTATGATGATGCGTAGGGCCATGATCATTGACCATTCACATTACACAATATGTTTGAAGTGTGCCCTCCAAGCCGCGCTCCGCGGTAATAACTATAAACAATAACTGATGGCCCACTCTCCCGATCGCAACAGATAGTTCAGATGAAAGGTAACAGAGTCGGTGGATTTACGTGGATTCGTGGACGCACAGAACTTCTGGATTAGACAGAGTTAAGGAAGAGAAAGCAGCGAGATCGGGCAATGGCGATTTCCTCCTTTTATGGGGATGAGATCTGTCGGTCATTTCCACCTGACCTAATTAAAGCGCCATGAATTAAAGGATTATTCCACCAACTCCATGGGCCTTTTCTACAGCAGTACTTAATGCAGCTGGTGGCCACACCAGATACTGACTGTTACTTTTGATTTTGACCCCCCCTTTGTTCAGGGACACATTATTCAATTTCTGTTAGTCACATGTCTGTGGAACTTGTTCAGTTTGGCTCAGTTGTTGAATCTTATGTTCATACAAATATTTACACATGTTAAGTTTGCTGAAAATATACGCAGTTGAGAGTGAGAGGATTTTACTTATATGTACAAATATACTTATGTACGAAATCTCATTGTACACTTCATTGTTTTGAAAGCCAAATTCCTGTTGTTATTCTATATAAAAATAACAAGAATATTTGGAAGGGGATACACCATACACGAAATGGCACCCTATTCCGTGTATAGAGCACTGCCTTCCACAAGGGGTCATAGAGCATTACATTTGACTACAGGCCTATGTACAGTATAGAGTGCCTTATGGGTTACAGACTGGGTTCTGACAGGAATACTACTGTCAAGTACAACAGTAAGATGGACAGGGGCGAGGTGAAAAAGAACATTTAAGGCTTTGATAAGATTTAATAACATTGATTCATTACATCATCTATGCCTGTGAATTTAGCATAAATTTTGACTGATGCATCTGGTCAACCAGGTCATTAGTGCCAAGCAAAAGATGTCATTTTTGCAAAAGCAAAATTGGCTCCAAATGAATGACCATGTGCCAATCCCTTGGTAAATTGGAGCATAATTTCACAGTCTGACAACTCTTGATCTAGTTCCCAGAGGAGAGCGCAGGATTGACGCCACTCTGTTCCAACTCAGCGATCACTGCCATGTGCTTAAAGTCAGCTGGTTTGTGGTTGAAGGTCTCCACCAATCGAAAAATCTCCTGCCGCTGGGTTCCGTAGAACAGCTGCACCTGATTGGCCAAGCACTGAGCCAGATGTACTGTCTGCAAAACAGGAGTATTTGGTTAAAAGCCTTCCTCCACTTGGACCAAACCAAATAAAACAAGCTATAAATTAGAAAAAGTTCTGGCAATTACAGTGTAAAAAATACCAGAGGTGAATGACATTGTTGTAATCTACAGAACAACTACTTGACTAATTACCATTCCACATTGCACAGTTGTTGATATAATTGATTAAATGTGCCGTGTGCATACAGTAGTGATTAGCCTGTATGAGTAAAGCTATTGTTGAATGTGGAGTATAACTGCTGCCTTCTAACATTGACCTCAACATCATTCTTTTTTATGGATTTTTAAAGTGGTATTGCATCATGTACAATGGCTTACTAGAAACAGCTTACCATGAACTTAGGGTCCATCTCGGCAGTCATGAGCACTACACCCTTGTCTTTCTGCAGGTCAGAATAGTGGTAGAGGATCAACTGACTGGGGGCGTGCTCTCCCATGGTCTGTGGAGGGAGTCAGGGAAACACCAGAGTCAATATAGTATAGAATCTACACCACAGATAATACAAGTTCTCGGACTATAATCGTATTTCTATACATCAAACATTGAACCAAAATATAAACGCAACACGGAAAGTTAAAATAAAAAGATCATAGAAATGTTCCATATGCACAAAAAGCTTATTTCTCTCAAATGTTGTGCACAAATTTGTTTACATCCCTGTCAGTGAGCATTTCTCCTTTGCCAAGATAATCCATCCACTTGACAGGTGTGGCATAAGCTGGTTAAACAGCATGATCATTAGACAAGTCAACCCTGTGCTGGGGGGGGGGGGGGCACTCTAAAATGTGTCACACAACACAATGCCACAGCTGTCTCAAGTTGAGGGATGTGAAATTAGCATGTTGTTGCAGGAATGTCCACCAGAGCTGTTGCCAGAGAATTGAATGTTCATTTCTATCATAAGGCGACCTAAGGTCGTTTTAGAGAATTTGGCAGTACATCGAACAGGCCTCAACAGCAGACCACGTGTAACCACGCCAGCTCAGGACCTCCACATCCAGCTTCGCCACCTGCTGGATCGTCTGAGACCAGCCTCCCGGACAGCTGATGAAACTGAGGAGTATTTCTGTCTGTAATGATGCCCTGTTGTGGGGAAAAATGTATTCTGATTGGCTGAAATCCATAGATATGGGTCTAATTTATTTATTTGAATTGACTGATTTCCTTATATGAAATTGTTGCATGTTGTTTTTATATTTTTGTTCAGTGTTGAAACCTATGGTGCTGTTTGGGTGAACTAGGATGAAGAGGGGCTCCCGAGTGGCGCAGCGGTCTAAGGCACTGCATGTCAGTGCTTGAGAAGTCACTACAGATACCCTGGTTTAATTCCAGGCTGTATCACAACCGGCCGTGATTGGGAGTCCCATAGGGCGGCGTACAATTGGCCCAGCATCGTCCGGGTTAGGGTTTGGCCGGTGTAGGCCATCATTGTAAATAAGAATTTGTTCTTAACTGACTTGCCTAGTTAAATAAAGGATAAATAAATAAAACATTAAAATAGGAGGTATAGGAGTTACCTGGACATTGATCAGGGACGTGAAATGCAGCTCGTGGTCCGACCACTGCCCCAGGAAAAATTCATAGCCCTCCTTTTGGGGTAACGCATACAGGAACTGGATGTAGGGCAGTAACACATTGTTATACAGGTGAGTAATACCTTTAAATGTTTTTGTATTCAACTATCAGACAGATTAAAACCATTCAACATAAGTTCCAATAGTGGACTCATGAGTATAACATCTCTTAAAATATTGAAATGCTGGGATTCAATCATCTCAATTCACTGTTGTCCATACATTATTCAGGTTGTGGTTAACATGTTATGGAAGCGCTGAATATTAAAGCTTCTCTTTCTTTACTTGTACAATACTGCCATCAAGTGTCCTTTCCTGCATGTTACTCCTCAAACAACCACATCTGCTCTGACACCATGCCACACAAATTGGAAAACAATTTGTTTGCCAAATTGTGTGCAATGTCCTTGTGAACACACTACTTTATCATCAACCTTTGAACAAACTACAGTAGAGTTCTACTAGGCACAAAGCATGGAGATGCTTACCACAGGGTTGCACTTAGCTCTGTTGAAAATGACTTAAAAAACGTGAGCCTAAAATACAGCAAGAATTATGTCATTGTAATTATGCATTTGTTAAACAACTGTCAAAAGTGTTATCTGACAAAATGGCAAACTTACTGGTATGACAGCGCTTATGGTGTCTTTTGTGGCATAATACTGCCTCCAAAGCTGAAAACAAAATGAAAGTTACACAAAAAAATGTATTTTATTCCTCTTATGAAAACATGGAAAATAACATTCTTTAAATAGATAAGCAAGGTTTGAATTACTCTAAACATTTAAACACGTACCTCTGCAATTTCTTCTCCTGACTTATCCTGGATCAAGTCCAAGTTCAGGATAGATCCTAGGGTCTGTGCAATAAACTTTAAATGGCATTATCCAGGTGGACAGGGTGATTTACCCTCATACAAAGCAATGGGCTTTAAAACCTAGTGTAAAGCAGTACACAAAATTCAACCGGATTATGCAAATTATATTAACACACTGATTTGACTTCTCACCTTGTCTTTGGTGAATCTGCCTGAACCATCAGCCTGGTTGTCACGCTTCGCTAACTGCAAATAAGATAAGATTTGTTGCATATAAATGGATGTCAGTGTTTCCTTATATGTATGTAGGGCATATTGGCACAAAGGCTTTCAGAGCATCTAGGGGTGTAAAAAGGTTTGCACATTTGTGGCCTGCTGGAGGTCATTTTGCAGGGGTCTGGCAGTGCACCTCCTTGCACAAAGGCGGAGGTAGCGGTCCTGCTGCTGGGTTGTTGCCCTCCTACGGCCTCCTCCACGTCTCCTGATGTACTGGCCTGTCTCCTGGTAGCGTCTGCATGCTCTGGACACTACGCTGACAGACACAGCAAACCTTTTTGCCACAGCTCGCATTGATGTGCCATCCTGGATGAACTGCACCTCCTGAGCCACTTGTGTGGGTTGTAGACTCCGTCTCATGCTACCACTAGAGTGAGAGCACCGCCAGCATTCAAAAGTGACCAAAACATCAGCCAGGAAGCATAGGAACTGAGAAGTGGTCTGTGGTCACCACCTGCAGAATCACTCCTGTTTTGGGGGGGTGTCTTGCTAATTGCCTATAATTTCCACCTTTTGTCTATTCCATTTGCACAACAGCATGTGAAATGTATTGTCAATCAGTGTTGCTTCCTAAGTGGACAGTTTGATTTCACAGAAGTGTGATTGACTTGGAGTTACATTGTGTTGTTTAAGTGTTCCCTTTATTTTTTTGAGCAGTGTATATATATATATATTTTTTTTTTATAAGGACCAACCACCCAGACAACCAGCTCGGCCTGCGAGGTCAATTTCCAAAATCAAAACACTGGGTTCTCTTAGACTGTAGACTTGCTTGCCATCACCCGTCAGGCCCAAGAGACTAAGGTCAATATTTACATTTACATTTAAGTCATTTAGCAGACGCTCTTATCCAGAGCGACTTACAAATATAACCTCAGAACTTAGTAACCTACCTCCTGCTCCATGAGTTTGACGAACTCTGATTGTTTGGAGTGTCCGAGTGGCTCCCGTTTAATTTCATTTCGCTTCTCGAGTCGAGCATTGAACTCCTGCGGTTTGGCACTGAAATAAGAAATAAAGGCTGGTTAGGAAATCCGTAAGTTCAAAACTAAGCTACAGTTCAGCCTAGATATGAAAAGACAAAATGGCGAAAAGAACAGTTTATTTTGTAGCAGGAAACATCTCAGAGGAGAGTGACTGTCATGACTTCAGTTAGACCTTTAATTATCCAGACCAGGACAAAAGACTTACAAGCTCTACAATATCAAAGTTAGCTTCGGCTAGTAGTTATTAGTACTGTCACTCAATCCTTGTCCTGGTATGTGCAAGCTTTTGTTCCTGCCCAGTACAAAAAAATAAATGAATTCTCTTGATTAAGTTAGTTGAATCAGGAGGGTAAGTACAGAGTAGTAGAAAGTTCAAATTAGAAGTGTTCTTGGGTCTCAAAAATGAGACCTGCAAAATCCCCATACACACACACACGACCAGATCCGACCCAAACATGTCATAGATTAGAGAGACCCGGGTCCAAGTTGGGTTGGGTCTGTATTGGATCCAAATGGGGCGGCAGGTAGCCTAGTGGTTAGAGCGTTGGACTAGTAACCGGAAGGTTGCAAGATCGAATCCCCGAGCTGACAAGGTAAAAATCTGTTGTTCTGCTCCTGAACAAGGCAGTTAGCCCACTGTTCCTAGGCCGTCATTGAAAATAAGAATTTGTTCTTAACTGACTTGGCTAGGTAAATAAAGGTAAAATAAAAAATGCATCCCGAAAGATTTGAAAAAATGTATTGCTTTAGAGACAAGCAAAACATCGACAAATTTTTTGTATCAAAAATAACGATTTGTCTAAAGCATAGTATTTTCATAAAAGTTGTATTATTTCTGGTGACCAAATATTAGAGGATGATTTTATGGGATGATGACCACTTGCTAGACAGAGCAGCGCATAGTTCAGTTTCATCTGTAACCTAATATTCTCTATTATTTTTAATTTGTGCACCATCAAATTCTAGCCTATTAAACTGTTTTGATAAAAATGTATTTAGACTTAATAAGGTAGGCTATACTGAGTGTACAAAACATTAGGAACACCTGCTCGCTCCATGACAGAATGACCAGGTGAAAGCTATGATCCCTTAATTGATGTCCCTTGTTAAATCCACTTCAATCAGTGTAGATGAAGGGGAGGCGACAGGTTAAATTAGGATTTTTAAGGCTTGAGACAAGCTTGAGACAAGGGATTGTGTATGTGCGCTATTCAGAGGGTGAATGGGCTAGACAAAAGATTGAAGTGCCTTTGAACAGGGTATGGTAGTTGGTGTCAGGTGCACCGGTTTGAGTGTATCAAGAACTGCAAAGCTTTTGGGTTGAAGAACAGTCCACCATCCAAAGAACATCCAGCCAATTTGAAAACTGTGAGAAGCATTGGCGTCAACATGGGCCAGCATCCCTGTGGAACACTTTTGACACCTTGTAGAGTCCATGCCCCCAATAAATTGAGGCTGTTCTGAGGAAAATAGGGGGTGCAACTCAATATTAGGAAGGTGTTCCTAATGTTTTGTACACTCAGTGTATAGCCTGTTTGGTAGGCTATAATTCAGGTCTAACGAGCATAATATTTTTTTGTTACAAATTAAATGTAGATATACACTACCGTTCAAAAGTTTGGGGTCACTTAGAAATGTCCTTGTTTTTTTGTCCATTAAATTAACATCAAATTGATCAGAAATACAGTGTAGACATTGTTAATGACTATTGTAGCTGGAAACGGCCCATTATCAGCAACCATCACTCCTGTGTTCCAATGGCACGTTGTGTTAGCAAATCCAAGTTTATCATTTTAAAAGGCTAATTGATCATTAGAAAACCCTTTTTCATTTTTTTTAGCACAGCTGAAAACTGTTGTTCTGATTAAAGAAGCAATAAAACTGGCCTTCTTTAGACTAGTTGAGTATCTGGAGCATCAGCATTTGTGGGTTCGATTACAGGCTCAAAATGGCCAGAAACAAAGACCTTCTTCTGAAACTCGTCAGTCTATTCTTGTTCTGAGAAATGAAGGCTATTCCATGCGAGAAATTGCCAAGAAACTGAAGATTTCGTAAAACGCTGTGCACTACTCTTCACAGAACAGCTCAAACTGGCTCTAACCTGAATAGAAAGAGTGGGAGGCCCCGGTGCACAACTGAGCAAGAGGACATTTTACCCAAACACATACCTATAAATGGTAAAACCAGAGAAACTGATAATTTTGCAGTGGTTTCTTAGTTTTTTCCAGAGCTGTATATATCCGTTTTATAGAATTAGCCTACACAGCCTTAAGTTTGGTTTGAAAGAAAAGTAATCCAAGCCACAGCGCCCAGGGAGGACTGGGTCTGGAAAGAGCACCAAAAGGCAACTTTTTCCAGATCCTCCTACAGTCACATGCATGTTAGACGTGTTGATATTTATATACTAATCAAAAAGAGCAGATTCTGATGTTTCCAAATAACCTATCTTTGCCAAACAACTAGCAAAGAAGAAACATTTGTGGATGAGCTCTGCTTGAAAATATACCTTTTTGTCAGAATTGCAGTGGCACTCACGACACTCAAAAGCACTAACATAATTAAATTCAAAATATGCTATTCTGGTTTTTTAAATACATTTTCATATTGTTCCTTAAGACCTGCCTAAATTAAAAATAATGGATTTCTTTGTGATGGCGTATATTAAAATGTAGCCTATTTATAAATAAACACTTGAATTGTGTTAATGGTTTCTCATTTATAGATTAATAAATGCTTTTGTATTCTTTGAAATAATAAAAAAATCGTATTCTAATATCACCTAAGACCTTCATAAACAACCAACTGATACATTTTGCGATAGCATTGGAATGTTGAGGCAGGCGTCAGCTGAATTGGGATGCCTCGAGGCCCGGCTATTCTAGTGAATAAAGAATAAAATGTAAATATGATACATTTTTGTTTGTAATTTAAAATTGGCGACAACAGGACTCCAATGGTCAAGTACTGATTTTTGGAACCCCGAGTCATCAGGTTGGGGTGGACCCGTGAAGGCCTCTAGTTCAGATAGCAAGCTAGTACTACACTGGAACAAAAAGCCTATACACGCCACACTCAGTTGACAAAGCATTAGCAAGGATGAGAAATATGCAGCAATCAACAATCATTTATAACCCTTCATCTCACGCTGTACCATTCGTGTCACAAGCCAAGATATCGTTGTCTAGCTGGGGTGTATTCATTATGCCTATTCTGTTGCAAAACGTCAACAAACCGTTTACTCCGAACGGACAACGTTTTGGAAAAGTAGTTATTTGGCAAATTCAGATAGGTTCCTCCCCGTTACGTTTGGTTATCAAACGGTATTTTTTTTTCCGAAGACGTAATGAATAAAACCTTGAGACCAGGGGTGTATTCACTAGGAACCAAACGAAACCGGACCAACCTGAATTTGTCCAATAACTCGTTTTCGTAGCAAAACGGTCTGGACTAATGATTACACCCCTGCTAGCTAACAGTTGGCAAGAATTGGCTAGCTGACTACACATGGGAAATTAATTTAACAAACAGTGAAAGTTGCACACCAAGATTAGCTAGCACCCAGTGTTATTGCCATGTAATGTAGGTAAATTAGCAAGCTAACGTTAAACTAATATTTGCTAGCGTGTGACTTTTTTCGCTTATAACGTTACCTCCGTAGCTTTCTGATCTTTTCCTGATATTTATTATAATATGGATTGTCCTCCAGTTCCGGCTCTTTCTCCTTCTTCACAGAAAATGCTCGAAACTGCGACGGCACCAGGCCTGGGATGTGCGGTCGGACTCCAGTTGCCCTGACCGCTAGCATCCCACGGTACAAACAAGACATTTGCACCATGGCCGCC
Organism: Salvelinus fontinalis; assembly: GCF_029448725.1. Classification (NCBI taxonomy): domain Eukaryota; kingdom Metazoa; phylum Chordata; class Actinopteri; order Salmoniformes; family Salmonidae; genus Salvelinus; species Salvelinus fontinalis. Next base: position 50,326,770 of record NC_074676.1, read on the forward strand.
GCCATCTTCCCCCCTTCGCCGTCGTCGCACATAAATAACACGCCGTAAAGAAACAATGTCAACATAAAAATTCGTTCCGAGGATCTGTACTGTGTCAATTACAATTATGAGAAAGGCCTATATAACAATTAAATGGCCTTCACATTTTTAAAGTAGTTTAAGAATTTTAATTCAATCCACAAATGTCCCAAAATCACTACAGAAGGAACATAATAATATGTATAACACATAATATGTGCATTCATTTCAAAATTTGTTTGGAATGCATCAAAACAAGCTTGGAATACAACAGCAATGGCACAGACAGAGTATGTGAGAATTCTCCAATTCATCCGTGCATGTAACCCAAGTAAAAGTAATACATGAGATAAATATACAGAACAACGTTTTGTCCTATATTTATATGTTATTTGTTTTACTTTTTAAAAATCTCAGCCAGAATCCCTGCAGGAGGCCTTTTGCCTTTTGGTAGGCTGTCATTGTAAATAAGAATTTGTTCTTAACTGACTTGCCTAGTTAAATAAAGGTTAAATAAATAAAATAAAACTTCACGTTAATAACTGTAAATATGAACAAAACAAGCCCAACCTTTTCAAGCACTTTGTAGTTTTTAATTTCCCTATCGTGGACATGGCCTATCTTTTTTCTGAGAGATCCCAGCTAGTACATAACGTTCTGAGAACCATACGTTTCTTAGAGCTTGGTGAGAGCGTGGTTGTCCTATGGTAATTTTGTATACAACCTTCCCACAACTTTCTGGAAATGGTGTAGAATAGTTGCTTGGTTTGTGAACATTCTCAGCACATTTAAGGAACTTGACAAAAAAATGAATCGTTTCTTGGTATTTTGTAAAAGTTCAAAGATGGCTACATTTAATTTATGTTCTAGGAACGTTCACCAACTGGTTTGACATTGGCAATGTTCTCATAGTTCAGCGAACGTTAAGATTTTTATTTTATTTAACATTTATTTAACTAGGCAAGTCAGGTTGGTAAGAAACAACATTCTTCTGAGGGAAATACAGTACTTCAGCATCAATTGTTATTGGTCACATATGCATATTTAGCAGATTAAATTGTTTTTAATGTTTTGTACAGTCAGTGTATGTCGGTTGGGTTCTGTGGTCAGGTAGTGATAGTGGCCTCTTCTGGTGAGATGGTGTAAGTGCACTATGTTCAATGAACAGTGACAGTAAGCTACAGTTATGTATTGTGGTTATTAACATTGGTCCTGGACAGCCACATGGTGTGCAGGCTTTTTGTTCCTGCCCAGCACTACACTAACACACATAATTCAACCAATGAATGTCTCGGTGATTAGATTAACCAAGTATATTAGTGATGTGCTAGAACAAAAGCCTGCATAGCCTGTGGTTCTCCAGAATCAGCGTTAGTGACCACAGTAAATATAGAGGCATGTGCACTTCTATCAAAACGCCACAAGAGGGCACTCTGATTATGTCTCATGACAGCAGAATTGCTGGTCGTTTGTATGTTAACTTCTAGAGTAGAATTATCAAAGATGCATATTTTAAAATATATTTATTATGTTGTATTACATTCTGGTACATTATTTTAAGAAAATATCAGACTCGATAAATTATGTTTGGCCCAAATATAGTCCTCTCTGATTTCACACAACACAATAGAGCAACCAATAAGAGCTTAAACATTTTTAAAGCTTGTTGTCATTCACTGAGTGTACCGGTACTATACCTTCTGAGGTCTGTAGTAGATATTATTCATGATGTGACTGTACCTCATGCAGAATACAGTCTTAAGGGGTTGAGCAGTGAGAGGTGCTGCGTTGTTTGGCTCACGGTAGCAGAGCATAACTCTAGCCAGAGAGGGGAGTTCCACTAGGCCGAGGCCGGGAAACTCTGGCTGGGCTGCTTCACCTGCATGCACACCCCACACATGCACGAACACACACAAGCACAAACACTTATACACTCGCCCCCACCCACACACACACACACACACACACACACACTCTCAGAGGCCCAGGGTGTGCTGGCCAGCAGGTTTTCCGCCTGGCTGACCGCTCTAGAATATGTGAGTGCATGGCTGGCCACAGGAGAGGTGAGGGACGAGGTACACAGTGTCACGGCAGCAGCCCCATCCACCTGGCCACAACAGCCTGACAGGTTAACATGCAATACTGTAGGGAGAACTGGGTTATAACGCTCTCTCTCTCTCTCTCTCTCTCTCTCTCTCTCTCCCTCTCTCCCTCTCTCTCTCTCTCTCTCTTTCTCTCTCTCTCTGTGACTACAATTACAAAGATGTCTCATGTTGAAATTATTACTTATGAATTGTAGGTTATTGTTTGAAGAAATAATTGTTAGAAATTTTTTTTCTGTTTGTGAAGAATGGGTTAGAGAGCTGAGCTTAGAAGGGTGAAGGTGGCAGCCATAGTTTTGTACATTAGATACTTTTTTGTGTCACATGAAAATGAAGGATATACCCTAATGTTCCCTCAGTCTATTTGGATCTTGACGCTACAGAAAAAAGGCTTCGGGGTTGGGGTCAATTCCATTTCAATTCAGGACGTAAACTGAAATTCAAATGTTCTTTAATGCTTCTCAATGAGGATGTACTCTATGTATCCTCTGTTAGTACCATCTGATGGCAGCCGGCTGAACCTGTCAATCTGGTCCGGGTACTCCATGAATCCTCTGTTAGTACCATCTGATGGTAGCAGGCTGAACCTGTCAATCTGGTCCGGGCTGCCCTGGCAGTGCTGGTAAGCCCGTTCCAGGTTGTTATCAGTCTGGGTGAAACAGAGTACCGTTAGTGGGTATCCCTTGAGGAGCAGTTTGCCGTACCAGGAGGACTGGGTGAGGGCGTAGATCAGGTTCCCCACAGCAGCGTCTGGGCCTGTGAGCTCCAGCTGGTCTGTTGTAATGGTCTTCACAGCGCCCTCTGTCAGTTGGAGGCCGGTATTGCGGTTGAGGGACTGCGGGATCCAATTACCATGTTCTATGGTGAAATGCAGAGAGCCGCTACGGGAGCTAATGCCGCTGGTAACCACGAAGCTGTGGGGGAGAAAATGAAAAAGTGGATTGGATTAAGTTTGTTTGGATATAGGCTTGTAGTTTGGCTTTGGGTAAAGGCGTGTAGTACAGTGCCTTCAGAAAGTATTCACACCCCTTGACTGTTACAGCCTGAATTTAAAATTAGATTTTGTGTCACTGGCCTACACAAAATACCCCATAATGTCAAAGTGGAATTATGTTTGTAGACATGTTTACAAATTAATAAAAAATGAATAGCTGAAATGTCAACTAAAGAAGTATTCAACCCCTTTGTTATGGCGAGCCTAAACATCTGCTTAACAAGTCACTTGTTGCATGGACTCATTCTGTGTTCAATAATAGTGGTTAACATGATTTTTAAATGACTACCTCATCTCTGTACGCCACACATACAAATAATTGTAAGGTCCCTCAATCGAGTAGTGAATTTCAAGCACAGATTTAACCACAGAGACCAGGGAGGTTTTTCAATACCTCGCAGAGAAAGGCACCGATTGGTAGATGTGTAAAAATAAAAAAATCCGACGATGAATATCCCATGGGGAAGTTATTAATTAGGCTTTGGATGGTGTATCAATGCACCCAGTCACTACAAAGATACAGGCTTCCTTCTGAACGCAGTTGCCGGAGAGGAAATAACTGCTCAGTGATTTCCCCAAACAGTTAGAGTTTAATGACTGTGATAGGAGAAAACTGAGGATGTATCAACAAATTGTAGTTACTCCACAATATTAACCCAATGGACAGAGTGAAAATAAGGAAGCCTGTACAGAATACACATATTCCAAAACATGCATCCTGTTTGCAAAAAGGCACCTAAGTAATACCAAAGACAGTACAGTATGAAGATATGCTAAAACTGTTTCTCCAAAAGAAATCCCTGATCACACTTGTAGGCGATGTCATGGCGACGTTGGCTAGTTAAGCTCATGTGTAGAAACACGTCATCGGGTCTAACGGTCGTCTAGCGCCGAACTGCTGTCCTTTGATATAAAGTTATTTTTGACAAAAATGAAAACATGTAAGTTTGTCCTTTCACAAGGTTGGAGTAATAACATGTTCAAATACTAAAGACATTGGCTTGAATATAGGCGGTGCCTTTTATATTTCGAGAAAATTAACAACTAAGGAAGAATTGTTCACTTCTCTCATTTACTTCTCAAATGCTGGCCTGGTCTGTTTGGTCTGTTTCGCAAGTGTTCCAGGAAGTCTTGCGATGTTGTGCCTCTGGGTTTAGAAAGTCTCTGGTAATACTGAAAAAAATGTGGCAAAGAAATAAACTTTTTGTCCAGAATACAAGCGTTATGTTTGGGGTAAATCCAACACAACACATCACTGAGTACCTTATTTTCAAGCATGGTGTCACGGCTGTTGTAAAAAGAGGACTAAGGTGCAGCGTGGTAAACGTACATGTTCCTTTATTAAACAAGACGCCGAACAAAAACAATAAACACTACACAAACAAACCGTGAAGCTCAAAGGCTATGTGCCCTAAACAAAGTCAACTTCCCACAAAGACAGGTGGGAAAAAAGGCTACCTAAGTATGGTTCCCAATTAGAGACAACGATAGACAGCTGTCCCTGATTGAGAACCATACCCGGCCAAAACATAGAAATAGAAAATCATAGAAACACAAAACATAGAATGCCCACCCCAACTCACGCACTGACCAAACCAAATTAGAGACATAAAAAGGATCTCTAAGGTCAGGGCGTGACACATGGTGGTGGCTGCATCATGTAATGGGTATGTTTGTCATCGGCAAGGGCAGGCATCTCCAACATGTCGATCACGAGCTACCAGTATCTCGCTGCCCACCTATGAGTAGCTCACCAAACAAGTTTCACATGTTCCACCGCAAACTGTCCAACAAATATCACAAGTATGAAACACCACAAGATCCCAGCCTTTATCTAACCAACGCAACATTGACTTTATCCCACCCCTGGTTAGCCACTATTGGCCTCAAGCCAAACCTAACACAACACTATATATATCATTCATTTCCAGCAATATTACCCCTTTCTGTCTGTGGTGCGGGCATATGTCTATCACTCTGTGTGCAGCCATATGTCTATGACTGTGTGCAGCCATATGTCTATGACTCTGTGTGCAGCCATATGTCTATGACTCTGTGTGCAGCCATATGTCTATGACTCTGTGTGCAGCCATATGTCTATGACTCTGTGTGCAGCCATATGTCTATGACTCTGTGGGCAGCCATATGTCTATGACTCTGTGTGCAGCCATATGTCTATGACTCTGTGTGCAGCCATATGTCTATGACTCTGTGTGCAGCCATATGTCTATGACTCTGTGTGCAGCCATATGTCTATCACTCTGTGTGCAGCCATATGTCTATGACTCTGTGTGCAGCCATATGTCTATGACTCTGTGTGCAGCCATATGTCTATGACTCTGTGTGCAGCCATATGTCTATCACTCTGTGTGCAGCCATATGTCTATGACTCTGTGTGCAGCCATATGTCTATGACTCTGTGTGCAGCCATATGTCTATCACTCTGTGTGCAGCCATATGTCTATCACTCTGTGTGCAGCCATATGTCTATCACTCTGTGTACAGCCATATGTCTATGACTCTGTGTGCAGCCATATGTCTATCACTCTGTGTGCAGCCATATGTCTATCACTCTGTGTGCAGCCATATGTCTATCACACTGTGTGCAGCCATATGTCTATCACTCTGTGTGCAGCCATATGTCTATCACTCTGTGTGCAGCCATATGTCTATCACTCTGTGTGCAGCCATATGTCTATCACTCTGTGTGCAGCCATATGTCTATGACTCTGTGTGCAGCCATATGTCTATCACTCTGTGTGCAGCCATATGTCTATGACTCTGTGTGCAGCCATATGTCTATCACTCTGTGTGCAGCCATATGTCTATCACTCTGTGTGCAGCCATATGTCTATCACTCTGTGTGCAGCCATATGTCTATCATTCTGTGTGCAGCCATATGTCTATCACTCTGTGTGCAGCCATATGTCTATGACTCTGTGTGCAGCCATATGTCTATGACTCTGTGTGCAGCCATATGTCTATCACTCTGTGTGCAGCCATATGTCTATCACTCTGTGTTCAGCCATATGTCTATGACTCTGTGTGCAGCCATATGTCTATCACTCTGTGTGCAGCCATATGTCTATGACTCTGTGTGCAGCCATATGTCTATGACTCTGTGTGCAGCCATATGTCTATGACTCTGTGTGCAGCCATATGTCTATGACTCTGTGTGCAGCCATACGTCTATGACTCTGTGTGCAGCCATATGTCTATGACTCTGTGTGCAGCCATATGTCTATGACTCTGTGTGCAGCCATATGTCTATGACTCTGTGTGCAGCCATATGTCTATGACTCTGTGTGCAGCCATATGTCTATCACTCTGTGTTCAGCCATATGTCTATGACTCTGTGTGCAGCCATATGTCTATCACTCTGTGTGCAGCCATATGTCTATGACTCTGTGTGCAGCCATATGTCTATGACTCTGTGTGCAGCCATATGTCTATCACTCTGTGTGCAGCCATATGTCTATCACTCTGTGTGCAGCCATATGTCTATCACTCTGTGTGCAGCCTTATGTCTATGACTCTGTGTGCAGCCATATGTCTATGACTCTGTGTGCAGCCATGTGTCTATGACTCTGTGTGCAGCCATATGTCTATGACTCTGTGTGCAGCCATGTGTCTATGACTCTGTGTGCAGCCATATGTCTATCACTCTGTGTGCAGCCATATGTCTATGACTCTTTGTGCAGCCATATGTCTATCACTCTGTGTGCAGCCATATGTCTATGACTCTGTGTGCAGCCATATGTCTATCACTCTGTGTGCAGCCATATGTCTATGACTCTGTGTGCAGCCATATGTCTATGACTCTGTGTGCAGCCATATGTCTATCACTCTGTGTGCAGCCATATGTCTATCACTCTGTGTGCAGCCATATGTCTATGACTCTGTGTGCAGCCATATGTCTATGACTCTGTGTGCAGCCATATGTCTATCACTCTGTGTGCAGCCATATGTCTATGACTCTGTGTGCAGCCGTATGTCTATGACTCTGTGTGCAGCCGTATGTCTATGACTCTGTGTGCAGCCGTATGTCTATGACTCTGTGTGCAGCCATATGTCTATGACTCTGTGTGCAGCCGTATGTCTATGACTCTGTGTGCAGCCATATGTCTATGACTCTGTGTGCAGCCATATGTCTATCACTCTGTGTGCAGCCATATGTCTATGACTCTGTGTGCAGCCATATGTCTATCACTCTGTGTGCAGCCATATGTCTATGACTCTGTGTGCAGCCATATGTCTATCACTCTGTGTGCAGCCATATGTCTATGACTCTGTGTGCAGCCATATGTCTATGACTCTGTGTGCAGCCATATGTCTATGACTCTGTGTGCAGCCATATGTCTATCACTCTGTGTGCAGCCATATGTCTATGACTCTGTGTGCAGCCATATGTCTATCACTCTGTGTGCAGCCATATGTCTATGACTCTGTGTGCAGCCATATGTCTATCACTCTGTGTGCAGCCATATGTCTATGACTCTGTGTGCAGCCATATGTCTATCACTCTGTGTGCAGCCATATGTCTATCACTCTGTGTGCAGCCATATGTCTATCACTCTGTGTGCAGCCATATGTCTATCATTCTGTGTGCAGCCATATGTCTATCACTCTGTGTGCAGCCATATGTCTATGACTCTGTGTGCAGCCATATGTCTATGACTCTGTGTGCAGCCATATGTCTATCACTCTGTGTGCAGCCATATGTCTATCACTCTGTGTTCAGCCATATCTTCTATGACTCTGTGTGCAGCCAGTTGATGTGATAACTGTCTTGTGGGTTGACAGAAATACTTTCTCCAAACCGTTCTCAATTAAATTTTAAATGCAAAGTAGGCTTATCTGGCAGAAGTATATCAGGAGAAAGTATATTATTTGTATCTATTTGTTATTTGCAAACTTTGAAATTAAATGAGCACCAACAGTACAGAACCATCGCTAGACGGCACATTAGAAGGCACACTAGATGTGCAATTAAAGGGGAATTACACTCAAATGTTTCGTTTTCTTTCAGACCTAAAAAAAATTGTCTTCTGATGTGATTGAAGCATTGACATCGACTCAGAATATCACATTTTGTTGTTTCTCTATGAACAATTCTAATTTTGAGAGTAAATAAATTACAATCTAAAACCAGGAAAAAATATAACTGAGAACAAATTTGAAGAAAACATTTTTGAGGGGAAAATCACAGATTTTATAGGGACCTCCTTAGTTTTTTATGAACCATTATTTTACCAGGTATATTGATAGAGAACAGTGCACTACTTTCTCTTGTACACTAAGGACCCGGGGAAGAGTTGCAGGGGAAAGAAAATAATGTGCCTATTTGAAAGCTAGAAAGAATGAGTAGCTCGTGACATGTTTCATTTTTTTTTAAGTAACTCTCATGCTAGAAACAGTTGGAAACCCCTGGCCTAGTTTTTTTTTTTTATAAGCACAAATAAAATCCTAGGGGGAAAACCTGGTTCAATCTGCTTTCCAACAGACACTGCGAGACTAATTTACCCTTCAGCAGGACAATAACCTAAAACACAAGCCAAATCAACACTGGAGTTGCTTACCAAGATGACATTGAATGTTCTGAAGTGTCCTAGTTCCAGTATTGACTTAAATCGTCTTGAAAATGTTTGGCAGGACTTTAAAATGGCTGCCCAGCAATGACCAACAATCAAATTGACAGAGCTTGAAGAATTAAAAAAAGAATAACAGGCAAATGTTGTGCAATCCAGGTGTGCAAAGCTCTTAGACTTACCAAAAAAGACTCACAGTTGTAATCACCGCCAAAGGTGCTTCTATAAAGTAATGACTCAGGGGTGTGAATACTTATGCAAATGAGATATTTCTGCATTTCATTTTCAATACATTTACTAACATTTCTGAAAACAGGTTTAATTTTATCATCATGGGTTATTGTGTGTAGATGGGTGAAGAACAAAATCTATTTAATCCATTTTGAATTCAGGCTATAACAACAAAATGTTAAATAATTCAAAGGGTGTGACTACTTTCTGAAGGCACTGTAGGTGGGCATAGAAATCACAGATCACGTTTGTTGTAAAAACAAGTTATGGTTTGTTGGATTGTATATTGAGGTGAACTGGTGGTTTGGCTGTGTGCTATTGTGGTGGTGTGTCCATTAAAACACATGAGACAGAGGTAAAGTTAAAAGGGCTAATGCCGACTCGTGGACATCTTGTATAACAGAAGAAGATGGATGGAGAAAGTGTATGAATCAAAGCATCAGCGATCAAACCACTTTTGCCACTGGCCAACAGTGTCTGTGTGATAGAAAGACATAGCATTGAAAAATAACTACCAAAATGAATAATTTCTCTAAATTATTGAAAACCCCTCCAAATAATTCACATTATTCTACCATGAGAACTAGCTATTATTCCGATTCCAATTTATAAAGCAATAAATCACTCTGAAGATTCCCTTTCCCACTTGCAAGCTGGGCGAGTTTTGGTGCGTGTTCACAGTTTTGCCCATGGCCCACCACATGCTACAGTGACAATGTACTGGAGCTGAAATGGGGACAGTGGACAGATTTTAGTCCTCGTTCAACCCGCTGCCAAGCCAATCTGCCTCACACACACAGCCCTGCAGCTGACAACTGCCCTAGGCTTCACCAGCCATGACAATCAACACACAGGTCCCCTCTCTCAGCCAAACCGGTGCAACATCTGCCATCTCCATCATCCCATATTTGCTAGGTAATTGTGCCCAGGGATGCCTGTCTGTCTGTACACTCCTCTCTGGCCGGCATGGCAACCGATGCCAGCCGCTGTTATTATTCCCCTAATAATGCCCATTCATCATCCGCTGTCATGGCGACCAGGAACCAGGAGAGGGGGCATAGAAAACACCTTCTGCCTGGGGGCCTGAGCCAAGCCCCTGCTCTGACACACAGGTGTGGCCTCATCCGCTGCCATCACACACTGCCACCAGTCATCCTCGAACAGAAACATACAGTAACACACCAATACAGCATGGATGAAGCTGGTCAGATACCTTCATATGTGTTGGTTAAGACTGGGGTTAACCAGAAAACAGAAGAAATAGGCCTAGTGTAATAGCTGGATGATCTAAAAATGTTATCAGTTTGTATTTGAGTGATGTGTAGCGGGCGGAAAAAATTACTGATTGCTCTTTTGGGTCAGTGCGTCAGTTAAGAGATGCCATCACTACTGCCCATGCTGGTCGGCTATCACCTCCCGCTCTCACAGAGAGCATAGGCAGTGGGTGTGCTCCCCCTCTCCTCTCCTCTTGTCACCGGCTGGCTTGGCTGCAGAAGGGCTGCTGGCTCCCAGCTGACCCCGAGGTGGAATACAGCCAGGGTGCTCTGTGTGTGTGTGTGTGTGTGTGTGTGTGTGTGTGTGTGTGTGTGTGTGTGTGTGTGTGTGTGTGTGTGTGTGTGTGTGTGTGTGTGTGTGTGTGTGTGTGTGTGTGTGTGTGTGTGTGTGCGCGCCAGGCTTTTGGGTGACGGAGAGGAGAGCAAAGGACAGGTCAGTCATACGCCCCGCCGTCTCTCTCTCTCCACCCAAGCTTAAGCTCATTAACATACTGTAGCAAAGACCGCTCCCTCATCTCTTGAAACTTGACTTTTATATACACTGCTCAAAAAAATAAAGGGAACACTTAAACAACACAATGTAACTCCAAGTCAATCACACTTCTGTGAAATCAAACTGTCCACTTAGGAAGCAACACTGATTGACAATAAATTTAACATGCTGTTGTGCAAATGGAATAGACAAAAGGTGGAAATTATAGGCAATTAGCAAGACACCCCCAAAAAAGGAATGATTCTGCAGGTGGTGACCACAGACCACTTCTCAGTTCCTATGCTTCCTGGCTGATGTTTTGGTCACTTTTGAATGCTGGCGGTGCTTTCACTCTAGTGGTAGCATGAGACGGAGTCTACAACCCACACAAGTGGCTCAGGTAGTGCAGTTCATCCAGGATGGCACATCAATGCGAGCTGTGGCATAAAGGTTTGCTGTGTCTGTCAGCGTAGTGTCCAGAGCATGGAGGCGCTACCAGGAGACAGGCCAGTACATCAGGAGACATGGAGGAGGCCGTAGGAGGGCAACAACTCAGCAGCAGGACCGCTACCTCCGCCTTTGTGCAAGGAGGTGCACTGCCAGAGCCCTGCAAAATGACCTCCAGCAGGCCACAAATGTGCATGTGTCAGCATATGGTCTCACAAGGGGTCAGAGGATCTCATCTCGGTACCTAATGGCAGTCAGGCTACCTCTGGCGAGCACATGGAGGGCTGTGCGGCCCCACAAAGAAATGCCACCCCACACCATGACTGACCCACCGCCAAACCGGTCATGCTGGAGGATGTTGCAGGCAGCAGAACGTTCTCCACGGCGTCTCCAGACTCTGTCACGTCTGTCACATGTGCTCATGTGCTCAGTGTGAACCTGCTTTCATCTGTGAAGAGCACAGGGCGCCAGTGGCGAATTTGCCAATCTTGGTGTTCTCTGGCAAATGCCAAACGTCCTGCACGGTGTTGGGCTGTAAGCACAACCCCCACCTGTGGACGTCGGGCCCTCATACCACCCTCATGGAGTCTGTTTCTGACCGTTTGAACAGACACATGCACATTTGTGGCCTGCTGGAGGTCATTTTGCAGGGCTCTGGCAGTGCACCTCCTTGCACAAAGGCGGAGGTAGCGGTCCTGCTGCTGGGTTGTTGCCCTCCTACGGCCTCCTCCACGTCTCCTGATGTACTGGCCTGTCTCCTGGTAGCGCCTCCATGCTCTGGACACTACGCTGACAGACACAGCAAACCTTTTTGCCACAGCTCGCATTGATGTGCCATCCTGGATGAACTGCACTACCTGAGCCACTTGTGTGGGTTGTAGACTCCGTCTCATGCTACCACTAGAGTGAGAGCACCGCCAACATTCAAAAGTGACCAAAACATCAGCCAGGAAGCATAGGAACTGAGAAGTGGTCTGTGGTCACCACCTGCAGAATCACTCCTTTTTTGGGGGTGTCTTGCTAATTGCCTATAATTTCCACCTTTTGTCTATTCCATTTGCACAACAGCATGTGAAATGTATTGTCAATCAGTGTTGCTTCCTAAGTGGACAGTTTGATTTCACAGAAGTGTGATTGACTTGGAGTTACATTGTGTTGTTTAAGTGTTCCCTCTATTTTTTTGAGCAGTATATATATATATATTTTTGCATTTGATGAGCTTTCCTGAGCTTCTTTTTATGCTCAAGTACTCCGTCCAAATGTACGTGTGATGGGCCATGTGATGAAAAAAAATCTAACTTTTTTATACAGTCAAAATCAACTGACATTTCATGGTGTTTAACTTCAAAAGGAGACATATTTGTAACATTTGTGACATAATTGTGTCTGGATTTTGAGACAAATGTAAAGATCCAATTAAATCTGACTGAACAAGAATGCTTTGAATTCAATCATTCAAGTCTGACCTGAATGAGTCTTGCTGGGCTGTGTACTGTTGTCATGGTTGTAACACACTCTCTGGGCTGCCACATCCAGCTGGGAGAAGGTGAGGAGCGATGTTCCCTGGAAGTTGGACTGTGTGGATGTGTCCGTCGGTGGCCAGTAGAATGTCTATGGTCAGTCTGAGCCTCTCTCCCTCCAAGGTCACTGGCCTGGTGACCAGCACGATGTCACAAAGGACAGACATCAATTATAAGAGATTACAAGGGGTCTTAAATGTTACTTACTCATTATAATGAGTAAGTAATAATGCATTATAGCTGCAGGCTGTAAGTTTTACCTGCTTTTTATTATATTTAACTGTCTGTTTTACTGTAAAGTGTGTGTATAGCAATTTTCAATGGACTTTAAATGGACTTTAAATAAAGTTTGATTTGAATCGAAAGGTTAGCTCAATATGAACTGTAGGAAAAGTGTGGAGAATTGGTAGCTCAAATTGTAGGCTAATGTGCTAAATCTGAAACAAAAGGTAAAAATGTAAGCAAAAAAACAACTAAAAACTGGAAAAAAATAGAACAATGAAACCGCGGAGGGTACCAAAACCCTCAACATCTGTTCCCTCCCTTTATTTCAATTATTCATGTTCTGAGGTGGCTCTTCCTGCGGTGCGTTTCTCACCTCCACTCCTCCAGGATTGGAGGCCACTGAGCCAAAAGGGCCAAGCGCACCCCTCGCTGCCCTTCCTCTTCTTGCCCCGCCCTGCCTCACATGCCATGCTCACCCAACTGACAAAGCTGGCCTGGCTATAGGGAATGCCACCTACTCAATTATACATGGCTGAGACGCAGTGGCTGGAGAAAGTTGGTTTGGGCCTCTGCTGATGCGTGCGTGGTGCGTTGAGGCACAAAATGGCTGCCATGCCATGCGTCACCCTCACACTGGTGGGTTAACGAGGTATAATGTATTGGCATACCGGGTACATTGGTTAGTGACTGAATATGCCTTCCTTTATTTACCTTTTCTTTAGCAGGTAACTGCAAGTAATAACTACTGTATGTTGATATGCGTTGTGATTGCTAAAGTACCTTCAGATAGATACACACACAGTAAAATGTTACTTTGACACGTGGACAGGAGTAGCTCAGGTGGGTGACATACCCAGCTAGCACATTTGGTTCCTTGGAAGTTGTGGGAACTTTTTTTGTAGGAACTTATGTTTTTGGCTTCACATTGGTTGTAAGAACGAAGACATAAGTTTCCTGACTGGTAAAACAGAACGTTTTGCCTGTTCTGGGAACCTTTCATATTTAGGTTGTAGGGAGGTTCGTTTTACTCTGGTTCCCTGAATTCCTTCTTTTTTTCACATTCCCCGAATATTGCATAGAACTGACATAAGAGAACCATACGTTCTGACAACATTGCTTAAAAGTCACAACATTTTTGAGAACTTTGCCAGAATGTAGTAAAAATAGAACATTAAATAGAACAACATGGGAACTTGTGTGTAATGTTCTGTGGAAGTACTGAAATTCCCACAGAAGAACATTGTTTCTTAAAGTTCTCTGAACAATTTGAGAACATGACTTTAATTAAAATCATGAGAAATGTTATGAAGTACTGACATTCCTACAGAAGAATGTTGTTTCTTATTGTTCTCTGAACTATTTGAGAACATTGCCAAAAATGTAATGTAACCATGTTTGAACTTTTTAGGACATTTTCTGTTAAAGTAATGAAATACCAAGTAATTTCTTTTGTCAAGTTCTTTAAATAGCTGAGAATGTTCCAAAGCCAAGCAACTGTTCTGCATCATTCCCAAAAAGAGAAAGTTGTGGGAAGGTTGTATGCAAAATAACCATAGGACAACCACGCGCTCACCAAGCTCTAAGAAACATATATGGTTCTCAGAACGTTGTGTGCTAGCTGGGTAAGGTGTATCTGGGGACAACATTCTAAATAAGTTGATTCTCAGTGTCATTTGAAGAAGGGCCGTGCTTTGCATCTTGAGCTGCAGCTTCCCAAACCTGGGCCCAGCGTTGAGGATATAGTAGATCTGACTGGGACGAGTGTCCAGGTCTTCGCCTCCACACCACACTGGAAATCACCTTCCTGTCCATCCACTCCACCTTTACACCTGTATTCATGACAGAGGATCCAAGAGATGGTCAGGACCATAGAGACACAGAAAGAAACATACTAGGGACTAAGAGAGAGAAAGAGATAGGGAGACATTATTAGAGAGAGTACAATCACCAGCAAAGACACTGAGGGCCACAGAGACATTGGGTACCAGTTCCAACTCATATACAGCTCCCTTCAAGCAGTACCAACTAGCACCAGTCAACTGAGGGGCCCAAGCCCAGAGATACAGTAGGGCAAACACTGGGGGCCACAGAGAAACACATGCAGAAAGGACCACAGAGGCCTAGCATGCACTAAACCTAGCCTAGCATGCTCAGAAGAGTCCTCATCCTGAACACACGTCAACAAACACCAGATCCCCTCCTTCCCCCTGCTGCCTAGAATGGAACAACAGGCAGGAGAGATTTGTCAGAGCCATCCACCAGGGCCCCGCAAACAAGGAAGCGGGAGTCTGCCAAAAAGCCACATTACTTCTGCCAATGTGGCCTTTATGGACTGCACCCAGTGCCAACGCACTGACTCAAAAAACCTCCTGATCTAAGGAGGAAAAACAGGAGGACAGAGGAGGACCTAGTCAAGGATGTAACTTGATTCCCAGTCACTCATTCGAGGAAGACAGATTTATCTTCCCTCCCCCGTCCACACCCCCATCCTCTCCTTCTTGGCTCAGAGTGTTTCTCCCAGAGAGTCCTTCCTATCCTTACTTCAGCAGCCAGGGTTTTTCATCATTGACTGGTAGGACGATGATCTTCGCTGTCCCCTGGACTGTGTGGCAGCCATCTGTCAGCTGCACGGTGAACGAGTCCTTCAGGTTTTCCATGTCATCCTGCATGTACATGATCCTCATTCCTGCAGATAGGGGCCAAGAGGGGAGGAGTCAGGGAGAGCGGTGGGAGAGGGTGAATGGGAGGACAGTTTGGTGGGATTTCAGTGGCAACTTGCCAATACATTAGCAAGGTGTGATTATCTGTACCTCCGTTTGAGTCACATTGAAGTAATTTCTACAAAAAATTTAAATAAACTCCTTTTTTTTCAGGACCCTGTCTTTCAAAGATAATTTGTTAAAACCCAAATAACCTGTTGGGGATGGGGGCGCTGTTTAGACTATTTATGCTAATGTGGCTAATTTTTTAAACGGCTTCCCACAAAATCCTTGATCGTACAATATGCATATTATTATTATTATTGGATAGAAAACAGTCTATAGTTTCTATAGGAGTTGAAATTTTGTCTCTAAGTGGAACAGAGCCCATTCTACAGCAATTTCCCTGACATGGAGTCAGATTTGAGAAACGTTGGCCACTTTTCTGAAGTCATTTAAACGGGCACTGTCGTTGCTATGACTATACGGACACTTCTTACGTCTTCCCCTGGATGCCTTTACGTGATGACGATTCCAACGGGCTCGATTGCTCGTTCACAGGCCCTACAAATGAAAAAAACCTTTAGCTAGCAAGTCTTTTCTTGCTGCGTAACGCGCGTGGAAGACACCGACCCTCTCCTGTTCCAAGCGTTAGTTTAGCCTGTTATATTTCTCCGGTCATCTTTTCACTCGTTATAGGAGTTACAAACATCACAAAGTAGTTAATTTAAAGCGTTTTATAGCAATTTATATCCGTTTAGTGCGATTTTGGGACATTTATTTTTGCAACGATGTGAAAAGTTGGGCACGCTTTTCAGTTCATCCCGAACGTAGTTGACATTTCCACATGGCAAGAGGACAGCTTTCCACCAAAAGACGATTTCTCCCAAGAAAGGATCCTTTGCCCAAGATACTGATGGAAGAACAGCTCAAGGTAGGACATTTTTATTATGATAAATCGTGTTTCTGTCGAAACATTTTAGTGGCTTAGGACGCCATGTTTTTTGACGTAGCTTCGCTTGGCGCAAACTGTATTGAAAAGTAAGGATAAATTAAAAAATGTAATAACGCAATTGTATTAAGAATTAAATTGTCTATCAATCCCTGTCCACCCTATATTTTTTAGTCACGTTTATGAGTATTTATGTATAAGAGTAGATCACTGTCTAAGTGGCGCAAGGACGTTTTCTTTACCAGCTTGTCTACATTTCACATTGTCTAACCATGATTTTGGTGGCTAAATATAAACATTTTCGATCAAACTGTATATGCATGTTGTAATGTGATGTTACAGGAGTGTCATCGGAAGAATTCTGAGAAGGTTAGTGAAAAAATTAATATCTTTTGGCGATGTTGACTTTTATCGCTCACTTTGGCTAGAATCAATGCTGGGCTGCTAATTGCTATGTGCTAAGCTAATATAACGATTTATTGTGTTTTCGCTGTAAGACACTTAGAAAATCTGAAATATTGTCTGTATTCACAGGATCTGTGTCTTTCGATTCGTGTATGCTGTGTATTTTTACGAAATGTTTGATGATTAGTAGTTAGGTAAACACGTTGCTCATTGTAATTATTCTAGTCCATTTGTGATGGTGGGTGCAATTGTAAACTATGCCATATACCTGAAATATGCACTTTTTTCTAACAAAACCTATCCCATACCATAAATATGTTATCAGACTGTCATCTAATGAGTTTTTTTGTTGGTTAGGGGCTATAAATATCTTAGTTTAGCCGAATTGGTGATGGCTACTGGTGTTGGTGGACAAATAAAAGATGGTGGATTATGCTAATGTGTTTTTAGGTAATAGATGTACATCTTTACATATTGTGTCTTCCCTGTAAAACATTTTAAAAATCGGAAATGTTGACTGGATTCATAAGATCTGTGTCTTTCATTAGCTGTATTGGACTTTAATGTGTGAAAGTTAAATATTTTAAAAAAATATTTTTTTTGAATTTCGCGGCACTGGTTTTTCAGTGGGGGGGGGGGGGTGTGCCGCTAGCGCCACGCTGATCCTAGACAGGATAACTTCACAGATCTTCATTGTAAAGGATTTAAACACTGTTTCCCATGCTTGTTCAATGAACCATAAACAATTAATGACCATGCACCTGTGGAACGGTCATTAAGACACTGACAACTTACAGATGGTAGGCAATTAAGGTCACAGTTATGAAAACTTAGGACACTAAAGAGGCCTTTCTACTGACTCTGAAAAACACCAAAAGAAAGATGCCCAGGGTCCCTGCTCATCTGCGTGAACGTGCCTTGGGCATGCAGCAAGGAGGCATGAGGACTGCAGATGTGGCCAGAGCAATAAATTGCAATGTCCGTACTGTGAGACGCCTAAGACAGCGCTACAGGGAGACAGGACGGACAGTTGATCGTCCTTGCAGTGGCAGACCACGTGTAACAACACCTGCACAGGATCGGTACATCCGAACATCACACATGCAGGACAGGTACAGGATGGCAACCACAACTACCCGAGTTACACCAGGAATGCACAATCCCCCCCATCAGTGCTCAGACTGTCTGCAATAGGCTGAGAGAGGTAAGGCAGGTCCTCACCAGACAGACATCACTGGCAGCAACGTCGCCTATGGGCACAAACCCACCATGGACCAGACAGGACTGGCAAAAAAAAGTGCTCTTCACTGACGAGTTGCGGTTTTGTCTCACCAGGGGTGATGGTCGGTTTCAAGCTTATTGTCGATGGAATGAGCGTTACACCGAGGCCAGTACTCTGGAGTGGGATCGATTTGGAGGTGGAGGGTTCGTCATGATCTGGGGGCGGTGTGTCACAGCATCATCGGACTGAGCTTGTTGTCATTGCAGGCAATCTCAACGCTGTGCATTACAGGGAAGACATCCTCCTCCCTCATGTGGTACCCTTCCTGCAGGCTCATCCTGACATGACCCTCCAGCATGACAATGCCACCAGCCATACTGCTCGTTCTGTGCGTGATTTCCTGCAAGACAGGAATGTCAGTGTTCTGCCATGGCCAGCGAAGAGCCCGGATCTCAATCCCATTGAGCACGTCTGGGACCTGTTGGATCGGAGGGTGAGGGCTAGGGCGATTCCCCCCAGAAATGTCCGGGAACTTGCAGGTGCCTTGGTGGAAGAACTGGCAAATCTGGTTCAGTCCATGAGGAGGAGATGCACTGCAGTACTTAATGCAGCCCCCCTTTGACCCCCCTTTGTTCAGGGACACATGTCTGTGGAACTTGTTCAGTTAGTCTCAGTTGTTGAATCTTATGTTCATACAAATATTTACACATGTTAAGTTTGCTGAAAATAAACCCAGTTGACAGTGAGAGGACGTTTATTTTTTTGCTGAGTTTATGTGGTGGAAATGAGAAACTGGCTTAAGAACTGTAATATTTTATTGCAAAAAATGAGAGAGAGAGAGAGAGAGAGAGAGAGAGAGAGAGAACACAGTTGGAAGGACTTGGTGCAGGGGAAGCAACAGCAGCAGCACCACAGGCGCTTGGCAACCTCTCTCTCTAACATCTGTTTAGCAGGGGCCTGACCCCAACGACAACACAACGCACAACCCTCTGGAAGGAAGGCACAGCCCAGGCTGGGGGAAGGGAGGGGGAAGGGGCAGGCTGGCCTTGTAGTGGGACGCAACGCCTGTACTCCATGAATAACAACCCAACAACCTTAAACCCACAGACTAACAAAAGACACAAGCCAACATACGGCACTAAATCAAATGAAGACATGGTGAATCATGAAGGCAACTGCTGCCCTTAGTTGGGCAAAATTATTGAGGAAAAAACAGCATTAGTGGGCTCAAATTTGCACAAAAAAGTGTAAATCTCTCAAGGACAAGGTGACTTTACAATGTATTTACCCCCCAAAATGAAATGCTACTTAGCTGCTAATGTGACTATAATAAAGAACTACAAATGGCATGATAATCTGGACGAGACTGCCGAATCAAGGTAAATGTAAGAATCTCTGGATTAACTATCTAATGTTAGCTAAATTTAGTAATGAATAAATTGGCTACATTTCTTTAAACTGACAATTCTTTGAATTGTCTTTTGCAAGTTTTAAATTGACCTGTTAGCAAAGGTGTCAGCTAGAGATGACGTGTGTAACGTCTGCTTCCAACTCACACCCTCAAACACGTCGATCCCCTGGACGCAGCTCACTTTCCAGCCCACTTTCCAGCTCACACTCTCAAAAACCTAGATCTCTTGAACGCAGATCACACTCCAGATCCCAATCACCTGAATTCTAATCACCTGTTCACACACCTGTATGTCATTATCACACACTATTTAGTTCAGTTCTTTGCACCCCATCACTGTGAGGTATTGTTTGTTTTGTGACACATGTCTTTCAGAGCGTAGTTGTTCCCTGGTGATTTAATCCTCCCGTGTATGATAGTTTTTGCCTGCCTCACTAACGATGGCTTTTTGCCTGTTATCTACCAATTGCCTGATCTCCCAGACTACGTTACTAACCTTTACCCTGCCTGTACTGTTGCCTTTTGGACCCCCTTTGTATGACCTTCTGCCTGCCCCTGGACCCGGCTACCTACCTCCTCCTGTGGTCCTTTGCAATAAACACCTGCTGCGTCCTGCGCTTGAAACCAGCTCTCGATCTCCACTCGTGCTCATTACAACATGCAGGAGCTAGCAGGGATTTGTAGTCTTGCATGATGTCTAATTTGATGCTAATTAGCATTTTTGAATCTGACAGTAAATAAAACCGAATA
The DNA here is from genome assembly GCF_029448725.1 of Salvelinus fontinalis. NCBI lineage: Eukaryota > Metazoa > Chordata > Actinopteri > Salmoniformes > Salmonidae > Salvelinus > Salvelinus fontinalis. Next base: position 50,347,080 of record NC_074676.1, read on the forward strand.
TATTGATAAAATTCACCTTGTCCGAGAGAAATTTACATGGTTATCAAAACGTCACGTATGAGTGGTCCCGGCAATCAAACCCATAACCTGAAAGGCCGCTCAGCAAGGAAGAAGCCAATGCTCCAAAACTGCCATAAAAAAGCCAGACTACGGTTTGCAACTGCACATGGGAACAAAGATCGTACTTTTTGGAGAAATGTCCTCTGGTCTGATGAAACAAAAATAGAACTGTTTGGCCATAATGACCATCGGTATGTTAGGAGGAAAAAGGGGGAGGCTTGCAAGCCGAGGAACACCATCCCAACCGTGAAGCACAGGGGTGGCAGCATCATGTTGTGGGGGTGCTTTACTGCAGGAGGGACTGGTGCACTTCACAAAATAGATGGCATCATGAGGGAGGAAAATTATGTGGGGACATTGAAGCAACATCTCAAGTCATCAGTAAGGAAGTTAAAGCGTAGTCGCAAATGGGTCTTCCACATGGACAATGACCCCAAGCATACTTCCAAAGTTGTGGCAAAATGGCTTAAGAACAACAAAGTCAAGGTATTGGAGTGGCCATCACAAAGCCCTGACCTCAATCCTATAGAGAATTTGTGGGCAGAACTGAAAAAGCGTGTGTGAGCAAGGAGGCCTACAAACCTGACTCAGTTACATCAGCTCTGTCATGAGGAATGGACCAAAATTCACCCAATTTATTGTGGGAAGCTTGTGGAAGGCTACCTGAAACGTTTGACCCAATTTAAACAATTTAAAGGCAATGCTACAAAAAGACTAATTGAGTGTATGTAAACTTCTGACCCACTGGGAATGTGATGAAATAAATAAAAGCTGAAATAAATCATTCTCTCTGCTATTATTCTGACATTTCACCTTAAAATAAAGTGGTGATCCTAACTGACCTAAGACAGGGAATTTTTATTTGGATTAAATGTCAGGAATTGTGAAAAACTGAGTTTAAATGTATTTGGCTAAGGTGTATGTAAACTTCTGACTTCAACTGTAAATCTATAAAATGTATATATGTTTTGTTATTAAATTGTAAGAAAAAATCTATTAATCTCTTCAGTTTGTGTTTGAAAGAGATTGGTTAATACTAAATAGAAAACATTATCCAATCAGGATTTTCTCTGGTGGTCTTTGGGTAGAAAAATCTAGTTCAGCCAGCCATTTGCAAGGCCTTCAGAAGCTGGACAGAAGGCCTCTGCCATTCAACTGTATTAGAGGAGAAATTTGGAGTGACAGGCAAATGAACCAATCAAATTTAGACTGGCAATAGGTGAGACTTTCCGTTTTTTTTTAAGTGACGTGTCTAGGCATGCCATCACTTAGAGCATAATGAATTCATAATACAGAGTAGTGGGCTGATAAACAGAAAACATTAGGTGGCGGCAATACACTAATAGGTTGTAGTTTGCCATAAAAACATGATGGAGAAAAAGAAGAAGAATACAATACAACTTCATCAATCCCCAAGGGGTGACAGGGTTCTTCAGACACTAACAGTATGCACAAAAAATAAACTTAAGGCATCAGTTTAGGGTGAATAGTGCAATTTAAGAAACTTAAAAGTTAATGTTATTCACAATTCTATCTCTAGAATAGTCCCTAGGTCTTCCTTAATTATCCTGTTAACCAGGTGGAGCACAAACGAGCCCCTGCACCTATTGGTGAAGCACTTGAGTAACGTTAGCTACCTTGTGTTGTAGTAGTGTGATAATGGTGGCAGTGTCTGCAGCAGCTGTTATCAACTTCAAAGTGGATGTTGTTGCTAATTCGTTAGCATCACCATTTTCAAGATTACATTTCAAACTTTGTTTACAAATGATCCTCTGGTGAGTGGTACTGTTTTTTTTGTTGCAGCTTGCATGCTGTTAGCTATTTCTTTGAAAATAATGACAAACATTTGTTGCATTTAAACTTTTAGACTGGTTAGTGTGATGAATGTGATAAAATATATTTGCAATAGGAATTAATAGCTGGTTTGTTCATTTAATTTTGGGCGTTAAATGGTTGTGCTATTGTATTGTTCTGATTTCATTGGGCCTACCGGAGTGAATGGGCTGCTTATTCTTTAACATGATTTGATGCTGTGTGTGACTGTTCACCAATAGCGACAAAAACAGTGGCACATGAAAGGTGATAGGCTCAGGAGTCTCCTGTCTATCAGCCGTGTCTAAGTGTTTGACGAAAACTTTTTGGTCCCTCTGAAGGCCTAGGTCTTATAGTTACAGTCCGTCACTGCTTTGAACTAACCATGGCTAACTTTGAACTAACCATGGCTAACTTTGAACTAACCATGGCTAACTTTGAACTAACCATGGCTAACTTTGAACTAACCATGGCTAACTTTGAACTAACCATGGCCAACTTTGAACTAACCATGGCCAACTGAACTAACTCTGGCTAACTTTGAACTAACCATGGCTAACAGAACTAACCATGGCTAACTTTGACCTAACCATGGCTAACAGAACTAACCATGGCTAACTTTGAACTAACCATGGACAACTGAACTAACTCTGGCTAACTTTGAACTCACCATGACTAACTTTTTGGCTACCTAACCATAACTTTGACGAGCCCTCGTTAACCACAAACATGTCACCTGAAAGGGACACACAATGAGAAATGACGGTGAAAGACTGCATAAAAATGCATGAATTGAATGCACATGAAAGGATTGCAATGGATATAGTTTCGATTTTCTCACAATAGTAATGATTTCAGAAGCTTTAAGACAAGGCATTGCCTGAAAAAGGCATCATATAGAAAAACCATCCATCCATTCATCCAACTGTAAATGTATGCCAATCTTCCTCTTTCCCTCTATCGTCTCTCACATTCTCTCACATTCTCTCTCTCTCTCTGTCCTGTCCTCCCTCTCTCTCTCTGTCCTGTCCTCCCTCTCTCGGCTCTTGGCCAGCCCGCTGCCACCTGGGTACTGATAAAGCCATCATGCCTGTGCACGCTGGCATCTGTTCCCATTTACAGCACTGATAAACAATGAATGGAGAATGGGCACTGGTGGGATGGAGGCTTGGATCAGGATCCACACTGATCGAAGGGTGGAATGTGGTGGGTGATGTGTGTGTAGTTGATGACCAACAGTCTGGGATATAGGTGATAAAACCAGTGTCCCCCAAACAAGAAAAGAGGCAAAGCCGGATTCCTCTTGTTTCGCTCTGCTAATGCTCTTACACATGTCTCCTGTCTTTATTCAATGCAAATTAATTAGACGACTACATTTCCCCCACAAACTAATCCAGATTTTGTAGGCCTTCCATACAGTGGTGAAGATTGAGAAATACCCGCCTTTATTCGTGACTATAGGATTAGCGAATTAGCAGATCATGGTGGATATGGGCTCCGGCGGGCAGGGATGGATAATCTTGGCAGCAAGCTGGGTAGAATGGAGGCCTAACGTATGTTCTTTTGTGAGCGAGAGATGTTCCTTTCTGTCTTTTGTTTGCTGAGGCCTTCATTGTCCGGAGGCTCTCGTGGAGAATATGTGTCTGCTCCGTGCACACAGGTCAGTCGCTAACGTTAGCTCCCCTCCCCGAACATAGCACGGCAGAGGAGTAATCCCCACCAGCCGTGTGCGTGGCCTCTGCATGCAATAACACACCACAACACCATGCAATAACACACCACAACACCACGCAGGAACACACCAAAACACCATGCGAGAAGACACCACACCACCACGCAATAACACACCACAATATCACGCAGGAACACAACACACCACAACACCTCGCAGGAACACACCACAACACCACACAGGAACACACCACACCACAACACCATGCAGGAACACACAACACCACAACACCATGCAGGAACACACAACACCACGCAGAACCACACCACAACACCATGCAGAAACACACCACACCACAACACCACACAGAAACACACCACAACACCTTGCAGGAACACACAACACCACAACACCATGCAGGAACACACCAGAACACCACGCAGAAACACACCACAACACCACGCAGAAACACACCACAATACCACGCAGGACCACACCACAACACCACGCAGGAACACACCAAACCCAACACCATGCAGGAACACACAACACCCAACACCACACAGGAACACACCACAACACCACGCAGGAACACACCACAACACCACGCAGGACCACACCACAACACCACGCAGAAACACACCACAACACCACGCAGAAACACACCACACTACAACACAATGCAGGAACACACCACAACACCACGCAGGAACACACCACACCCAACACCACGCAGGAACACACCACACCCAACACCACGCAGGAACACACCCTACCCAACACCACGCAGGAACACACCCTACCCAACACCACGCAGGAACACACCCTACCCAACACCACACAGGAACACACCACAACACCACACAGGAACACACCACAACACCACGCAGGAACACACCACACCCAACACCACACAGGAACACACCACACCATAACACCACGCAGGAACACATCACAACACCACGCAGGAACACACCACACCATAACACCACGCAGGAACACACCACACCATGCAGGAACACACCACACCCAACACCACGCAGGAACACACCACAACACCACGCAGAAACACACCACAACACCACGCAGAAACACACCACAACACCACACAGGAACACACCATAACACCACGCAGGAACACACAACACCATGCAGGAACACACCACACCCCAACACCACGCAGAAACACACCACGACACCACGCAGAAACACACGACACCACCACGCAGGAACACCACAAAGGAACACACCACAACACCATGCAGGAACACACCACAACACCATGCAGGAACACACCACAACACCATGCAGGAACACACCACAACACCACGCAGAAACACACCATGACAGCACACAGGAACACACCACACAACAACACCACGCAGAAACACACGACACCACCACGCAGGAACACCACGCAGGAACACACCACAACACCATGCAGGAACACACCACAACACCATGCAGAAACACACCACACCCAACACCACGTAGGAACACACCACACCCAACGCCACACAGGAACACACCACACCCAACGCCACACAGGAACACACCACACCCAACACCACGCAGGAACACACCACACCCAGGAACACACCACACCCAACACCACACAGGAACACACCACAACGCCACGCAGGAACACACCACACCACCACGCAGGAACACACCACAACGCCATGCAGAAACACACCACACCACAAAACCACGCAGGAACACACCACACCACCACACAGGAACACACCACACCACCACGCAGGAACACACCACACCACCACGCAGGAACACACCACACAACAACACCATGCAGGAACACACCACACCCCAACACCACGCAGAAACACACGACACCAACACGCAGGAACACCACGAAGGAACACATCACAACACCATGCAGGAACAAACCACAACGCCACGCAGAAACACACCACACCACAAAACCACGCAGGAACACACAACACCACGCAGGAACACACCACACCAGAACATCACGCAGGAACACATCACACCACAACACCACGCAGGAACACACCACTACTCCATGCAATGATTCACAACACAACTTTCTATTAAAAGCCCTAACAAGCCCCCTTCTTACTTTTACACACATAGCATGTACACAACGACACAGGCCACATACACATGTACAAAGATGCACGTGCACTAACACACACACAAACGCAGGTATACAGGCATGCACACAAACACATGAACGCATCCACCCACCCATGCACGCAAGCTCACACACACACACACACACACACACACACACACACACACACACACACACACACACACACACACACACACACACACACACACATATACCATATAATATACCACATACACTAAGTAGACTGTGCCTTGAAACAGCTTGGAAGATTCCAGAAAATGATGTCATGGCTTTAGAAGCTTCTGATAGGCTAATTGACATCATTTGAGTCAATTGGAGGTGTACCTGTGGATGTATTTCAAGGCCTAGCTTCAAACTCTGTGCCTCTTTGCTTGACATCATGGGAAAATCAACAGAAATCAGCCAAGAAATCAGGAAAAAAATTGTAGACCTCCACAAGTCTGGTTCATTCTTGGGAGCAATTTCCAAACGCTTGAAGGTACCACGTTCATCTGTACAAACAACAGTACGCAAGTATAAACACCATTGGACCACGCAGCCGTCATACCGCTCAGGAAGGAGACAGGTTCTGTCTCCTGGAGATGAACGTACTTTGGTGCGAAAAGTGCAAATCAATCCCAGAACAGCAGCAAAGGATCTTGTAAAGATGCTGGAGGAAACCGGTACAAAAGTGTCTATATCCACAGTAAAACAAGTCTTATATCAGCAAGGAAGAAGCCAATGCTCCAAATCCGCCATAAAAAAGCCAGACTAGTCTGCAACTGCATATGGGGACAAAGATCATACTTTTTGGAGAAATGTCCTCTGGTCTGATGAAACAAAAATAGAACTGTTTGGCCATAATGACCGTCGTTATGTTTGGAGGAAAAAGGGGGATGCTTGCAAGCCGAAGAACACCATCCCAACGGTGAAGCATGGGGGTGGCAGCATCATGTTGTGGGGGTGCTTTGCTGCAGGAAGGACTGGTGCACTTCACAAAATAGATTGCATCATGAGGAAGTAAAATTATGTGGATATATTGAAGCAACATCTCAAGACATCAGTCAGGAAGTTAAAGCGTGGTTGCAAATGGGTCTTCCAAATGGACAATGACCCCAAGCATACTTCCAAAGTTGTGGCAAAATGGCTTAAGAACAACAAAGTCAAGGTATTGGAGTGGCCATCACAAAGCCCTGGCCTCAATCCTATAGAAAATTTGTGGGCAGAACTGAAAAAGCGTGTACGAGCAAGGAGGCCTACAAACCTGACTCAGTTACACCAGCTCTGTCAGGAGGAATGGGCCAAAATTCACCCAATTTATTGTGGGAAGCTTGTGGAAGGCTACCTGAAACGTTTGACCTAAGTTAAACAATTTAAAGGCAATGCTACCAAATACTAATTGAGTGTATGTAAACTTCTGACACACTGGGAATGTGATGAAAGAAATAAAAGCTGAAAGAAATCATTCTCTCTATTATTCTGACATTTCACAGTTAAAATAAAGTGGTGATCCTAACTGACCTAAGACAGGGAATTTTTACTCGGATTAAATGTCAGGAATTGTGAAACTGAGTTTAAATGTGTTTGGCTAAGGTGTATGTTTGGACACATCTACTCATTCCAGGGTTTTTCTTTATTTTTACTATTTTCTACATTGTAGAATAATAGTGAAGATATGAAAACTATGAAATAGTAGTAAGGAGTAATGTTTAAACAACATTGTTGATTAGCCTGGCGTCCTCGCTGTCTGCGTCCGTGGCAGACGGGTATTCAGCGGTGACCTGTACCCATCCCCCTCCTCACAGGTCAGCCCCCCACGCAGCCCTGGGCCTAGCTGGCGTGGCTCGTCATGCACTGGCCGGATCTGAGTAGGGGGAGGGTGTGAGAGGGACGCAATGGAGCAAAAGACAGATTTCTTTATTTTCCTTTCATTCCTGGCCTACTTACCTGTACTGGTAAGATCACAGGAGCAAAGTTGTTAGTCCAACACTGTTCTCCACAGTCTCAGAGTCATCATGGACGTACCTGCAATGAGACATGTAGAGTTATGGAAAATGGACTCACATTAAACGGCGCTGTGTCACCCTTGGGCAGGATGTTGATGCGGAACTTGTGGCGGATACTGTGGCGCCCGCCGTTGATGAGGCACACAATGTGGTCGCGGGTGGTGTCGCTTTCGGCGTGATGTTAGACAACTACACTTTCCCTTAGCTACCGAACCCGGAACAAGAAGCCTTTACCAGCTGGGAGGAGATGGGGTTAATGAATGAATTAATGAATTTATTAATGAATTCATTGAAATAATTGAAATTCATTGAAATTAAATGAACAAATTACTAAACAAATCAATGAATTAAATGCCGTGTTTATATCAGTGTCAGCAGGAAATGAAGTTCAGAGTGTTCATTGGAAATTGTCCATATTGTATATTATCGAATTGACCCAATTTGTAATGAATGTAACTCTAGTTTACATTTTTGGAACCAGTTTGGGTCACTATAGCATGCTACGTTGTAAAACTGCAATCTTGTTATTGTCATTAGTTATAAAATATCATCCATATTTGGCTGAGAACTAATGTATTCCATTTGAATATTTGACGTGTTAAGTCAAGCACCCTAAAGTGAACATCCCTCACCCCAGCCAAATTCACTTCATGTTTACATTCATTAATAACAATTTCCCACAAATAAGCAGTTTTATTTTTTTATGTCGGAACGCATACCGTCATTTGGAAACAACAAGTTTCACTTTTGCCTAAAGGCACCACGCGCTTGCTCAGGCTTTCCCTGTTGCGGAAATAACAGGGAGGGAAAGATGGCGTCCTTCCCAAGCTACCATGCTGCAGCGGTTACCCAACGCCACGATAGCCCACTCCTGCTTGCCAGGGAGACAGAAGGGCAAGGTCACCAGACAGATTGAGTGATGAATGGTCACGCGCAAAAACTCATTAGCAACATCTTTACTGCAGGGGAAACGGCCACAAGTCCAACGGAGAAAAAAACTTGGTAATTGGCACCCAAAGGTGGCAGTGGGCAGCAGGTCCCCAAGTCGGGACGACAGTCAGTATGGTGTATGGAGGGACAGGCAGGCAGCTTTCTATTTGGCTGAAGGCGTTGGCCCAACCTTGAGGTAACGCTCCCCAGTGTTGACGGCCCCAAGTCGGAGATCAAGGGTGAACAGGTCCTCCAGAGACACTGTGCATCGGTGGGCCAGAACTCTCACTAAACTGAATAGAGCCAAGCAGAACATGAGCAAACAGGGGCTGTTAAGGGAGAATAGGGGCCAAAACTTTTGGTTCTGAATTTTTTTCCTCTGTCTATTATAGGGGGGGTTGTCTATTGGTATGAAAATGACCCTCCCACCCCACCCCAAAACTGATAGCTGTGGGTGGGACGGTTGTTTGAGCAGGTGCTGCTGTTGATCGGATGGCCCTACAGGAGGGAAAGGGGATGGAGTAAATAGCAAATGGGAACTGAAGTTAGCCCAAACTAGGAAACTACCAAACTGAAACAAACCACATCAGCCTCTCTATATGAGACTAATCTTCTACACATCCCAGATTGAGTTCTCGTAGTGGCACTGTCCCTAATTTGGGGAAATGACACTCTCTAATTGTTTTATATTTTTGACATTTTGTCAGGAAATACAGCTCCGTCTCAGGTTCTGCTCTTTTGCAGTGGTCTCTCTCTCTCTAAAAAAAACAGGTCTGCGTTTGGGACAGCACATCTGCTCTTTGTGCATAGTGGCATGAATTGGCATAAGTCTCCCCAATCTGCTTCACTCAGGGCCTGTGCAAACAAAGGCCTGTCTCCCCGTGCGCTGGAGAGGAAGGACAGACGGCGTCACACCATAGACAGCTTTGTGCGCGAGAGCCCCTGGCGAAAGTGGCAACAGCCCATTTTACACCTGATTAGGAAACACATGCAGGCCATCTCACATATGCTTTCCAAGCCGCGCGGCCGTCCCCGACGGATGGCAAACACATGGAGGCAAAAGGGCGGAAAAGGGCAGGCGTTCACGGAATCTTCTGGGTTGCACTCCAGATAACAGCACAGAATTCCAAGGAAGGTTAAAAAAAATCCTCCCTATTTTCCTGAATGTTCTGTGATAGGAAAGTGAATCAACGGTTCAACAAATGTTTTGGATATCCTTTATTTTACTTCCATTAGTGATATGCAGTATCAGTCAAAAGTTTGGACACACTTACTCATTCAAGGGTTGTTCTTATTTTGTCTTTTCTACATTGTAGAATAATAGTGAAGACATCAAAACTATAAAATAACACATATGGAATCATGTAGTAACCAAAAAAGTGTTAAACAAATGAAAATATATTTTATATTTGAGATTCTTCAAAGTAGCCACCCTTTGCCTTGATGATAGCTTTGCACACTGTTGACATTCTCTCAACCAGTTGTGTTGTGACAAGATAGGGGTGGTATACAGAAGATAGCCCTATTTGGTAAAAGACCAAGTCTATATTATGGTAAGAACAGATCTAATAAGAAAAGAGAAAGGACAATCTATCATTACTTTAAGACATGAAGGTCAGTCAATCGAGAAATTCCTCTCCCTATGCAAAGGTGCAATGAAAGGTGACGTCAACAGCCTTGTCTGTCGTCTTCAAACCCCTTGGCTCATTATCAGCGCTGGAGAGGGTGGCCTCAGGTGCTGGTATTTCAGAGCCGAGCTGAGGAACTCATGGCAGGTGGCTTTAAGGAAACAAACCTCCTTGGTGCCATGGAGGCAGGGCTTGTTTCTCGGACAGGGGTCTCCAGTTCGTCTGCCTTGGGTGAACAAGGGTAGGGAGACAAATGTGTCAATAGCAGTCAATGGCAGTTTCCCCGAGGCTCGTCAAATGTACTGATCAACTACCGAGGCGTGATGGAGAGTTGCGGCAGTTTCTTGCTATGGCAGACCTGGGATTTAAACTCATATTCAAAACCGCACCACCCTCAAAAGGTTCAGGACTGGCCACGGCCCATGCCTCACCATCCTCCACCGATGGGGCATTAAAGAAAGCCTGCATTAATGGGGCATTAAAGAAAGCCTGCATTAATGGGGCATTAAAGAAAGCCTGCATTAATGGGGCATTAAAGTGTCTGTGGGGTGGAGAAAACCATGAATCACATTCTTGAAGTCTGTCCAATCTACAAACTCAGCGGAGGCCTACTCACCCTAAACACAGCAGGACCGGAAGCAATCGCTTGGCTTATGGACTTTGCATTCCCTATATAAATAAAATCATGAAGCACCATAAATTTCATTGACCTATAAAAGCCCAGACTTTTATGGGTCCAGGCCAAGGTGACAGTACTTCACTAACCCATCTCGCTCCATCTGCATTTGCAACATATAAAGGACCACCTCATTCAACTGATCACCAAGCCCCAGTGTGTTAGTCCTGGGCAGAACAAACTGATCACCAAGCCCAGTGTGTTAGTCCTGGGCAGAACAAACTGATCACCAAGCCCCAGTGTGTTAGTCCTAGGCAGAACAAACTGATCACCAAGCCCCAGTGTGTTAGTCCTGGGCAGAACAAACTGATCACCAAGCCCCAGTGTGTTAGTCCTGGGCAGAACAATCTGATCACCAAGCCCAGTGTGTTAGTCCTAGGCAGAACAAACTGATCACCAAGCCCCAGTGTGTTAGTCCTGGGCAGAACAACAACTATTTCTGGACTTGCTTTGATGATTAATTTCAGTTTATGAAGTGTACTATGCCTATGACAAATAATGATATTATTTTAAATGTTTTATATTATACAATACTAAAATTGCACATTACAGTGTTCATATTAGGACACCCTCAGTCTCAGCAGGAGTTGTCTCAATAGTTTGAATATGAATGCACAGTACCTGTAGACTCTCAACATGACTGTGTTCTCGTCCAGCAGAGGACTGCCATTATGGACCTACTTCACCTCATGCAGGAATTGACAATCAAACACCTACAACACAACCAGACACAACACTGTCAATGTTACACCATTAACATTATACCATCAACGGTACACCATCAACATTACACCATCAACGTTACACCATCAACATTACACCATCAATGTTACACCAACATTACACCATCAACATTACACCATCAATGTTACACCATCAATGTTACACCACCAACATTACACCATCAACGTTACACCATCAACGTTACACCATCAACGTTACACCATCAATGTTACACCATCAACATTGCACCATCAACGTTACACCATCAATGTTACACCATCAACATTACACCATCAACGTTACACCAACATTACACCATCAACATTACACCATCAATGTTACACCATCAATGTTACACCACCAACATTATACCATCAACGTTACACCATCAACATTACACCATCAACGTTACACCATCAATGTTACACCATCAACATTGCACCATCAACGTTACACCATCAATGTTACACCACCAACATTACACCATCAACATTACACCATCAACGTTACACCATCAACATTACACCATCAACGTTACACCATCAACATTACACCATCAACATTACACCATCAACATTACACCATCAATGTTACACCATCAACATTACACCATCAATGTTACACCATCAACATTACACCATCAACATTATACCATCAACATTACACCATCAATGTTACACCATCAACATTATACCATCAACGGTACACCATCAATGTTACACCGTCAACATTACACCATCAATGTTACACCATCAATGTTACACCGTCAACATTACACCATCAACATTACACCATCAACATTACACCATCAATGTTACACCATCAACATTACACCATCAATGTTACACCATCAACATTATACCATCAACGGTGCACCATCAACATTACACCATCAATGTTGCACCATCAACATTACACCATCAATGTTACACCATCAACATTACACCATCAATGTTGCACCATCAACATTACACCATCAATGTTACACCATCAACATTATACCATCAACGGTACACCATCAATGTTGCACCATCAACATTACACCATCAACGGTACACCATCAACATTACACCATCAACGGTACACCATCAATGTTAAACCATCAACATTTTACCATCAACGTTACACCATCAACGTTACACCATCAACATTACACCATCAACATTACACCATCAACGGTACGCCATCAATGGTAAACCATCAACATTTTTCCATCAACGGTACACCATCAACATTATACCATCAACATTACACCATCAACATACCATCATTACACCATCAACGGTACACAATCAACGTCATACCATCAACGTCATACCATCAACGGTACACCAGCAACGGTACACCAGCAACGGTACACCAGCAACGGTACACCATCAACATTGCACCATCAACATTACACCATCAACGGTACCACATCAACATTACACCATACGATTACACACAATCGCACACTACATTGTTACACTACACATAACCAAACTGCAACACAATCAGACACAACTCTGTTACACTACACGTGACCAGACAGTGCAATGATACAAAACACTTACACTCATAATCATACAGTAGAACACACTGTTACAATGTACACTGTTATAGCACATCAAATCAAATGTTATTTCTCACATCCGCCAAATACAACAGGTGTAGTAGACCTTATCGTGAAATGCTTACTTACGAGCCCTTAACCAACAATGCAGAGTTTTTACAAAGTAAGTAAGAAAAATGTGCTAAATAAACTTCAGGAAAAATAGTAACACAGTAAAATAATGGCCACTTTGCTTTTGCTTTGTTTACATTTGTCATAATTGAAAAGCAAGACTATAGTAGATCCTCTTACCTGAGGAGTGAGTTTCCCCACTCTCTGAGTGACCGGCTCGTTGAGAACCACCTCCACCATACAGTCTGGTCGATGTCGATTCCAGGTGGTGTTTGTGAATGTCAGAATGGAGTACTCGGATGAACAGTCAACAAAGCTTCCATTTGTTGACAATGTATACATAATGGCTGCACTGCTGGACCCATCTTTCTGCCTGTTCTGGCTTGATCATGATGTCCTCATACCACATGAAGATAAAGCTGAATTGAAGGAGAGTCTGATTGGTGGGTACAATACATTTTTATATTCTTGATCATATACATCATTTAATGATTTTGTTTTCAGACCTTGTTTTGGCTGAGGCACGGAAAGTCACCGTTACGGAGAGCAGTAGTAGAGAAGAAGAACAACAACCACTCCTGCCAAAACCTCCAGAATGTTCTCTTGCTACCGCAACAAGATCAGCAAGAAGAAAGGAGACAAAGTCGTCTGTCAGAGCAGAGATTATTCGCTACATTCAAGTATCTTCTGATAAATGATGTTGATTGCTTGGATTTTGGGAGAATCCATGCAAAAGACTTTCCAAGGCTCAAGCAGGTAGCAATGACAGTGTTGACTGTGCCTGCCACCAGTGCCCCAGTGGAGAGAGTGTTTAGTCATGGAGGCCTCATCATGCCCCTCATCGTGCCGGGCTCAGTGCAAGAACGCTGACAAACTTGATCTTTCTGAAATGTAACCTGTCTGCAAAAGAAATGTTGTCTGTCTTAGGGCACAGGATGTTATTTGCTATTTGTTACAGTATTTCTGTTGTTAAGTGTCTAGGTCAGTAAGTATATTTTAGGGATAAAGGTCATTACGTTTGATATATAGGACACTTTAGTAGTGCAGTTATTGAACAGTTGTTAGTCATTTTGGTTTACATTCATACTTGTCATTTATCTTCCCTCACCTACAGATTTTCTGTTTGTGTGACAGAATGAAGTGAAAAATGTCTGTCACAAAATACCATGCACTTTAAAATGTTATGTTTTTTTTTCTTTCATATCCGGTACAATTACTTTTATTAATGTAATCTGTCTACATTTTAAAAATAAATGTATTTTGATTTAAATAGTGCCTGATGTGCTTTCTTCAAACAAGTACGGCCTAATGAACAAGGGAGTGTAACGGCTTTCTTCTGTGGACGAAGGAGAGGACCAAAGCGCAGCGTGGTTAGTGTTCATCATGTTTAATAAAGACAATAAACGTGAACACTACAAAATGCAAAACATCAAATGTGAAAAAACCGAAACAGTTCTGTCTGGTGCAGACACACGAAGACAGAAGACAACCACCCACAAAACCCAACACAAAACAGGCTACCTAAATATGGTTCCCAATCAGAGACAATGACTAACACCTGCCTCTGATTGAGAACCATATCAGGCCAAACATAGAAACGGGAAAACTAGACACACAACATAGAATGCCCACTCAGCTCACGTCCTGACCTACACTAAAACAAAGAAAACACAAAAGAACTATGGTCAGAACGTGACAGGGAGTCTCTTCAAATAATTGACCAGGTTTATAGACCTAACCCACAGCAGGCAGAAAGCCATTGCCAAAAGGGACTTGAGACTTGGTCCTAAAAGACTTGAGACTTGACTTGGATTCTACCTCAAAGACTTGTGAACATCTCTGCCTTATACAGCTGCGCCACTCGGGAGGCCCCAACAGGACAGTTTTTGTGTTATGAGACCATTTGCTGCAACCTAACAAATGTTCTGGGAATTTTCACAGAACCAATTTTAGTTTGCTGGGATGTTTCCCTGAGTGATAAAACACTACTAGCTGTTTAGGCTCCTTGCTTTTTAAAATGTTTACTATGCCACTGACTTTGAGTAAAGCCAGAGTGTCTATGTATGTGGATGACTCAACACTCTACAAGTCAGCTACCACAGCGACTGAAATGATTGTAACACTCAGCAAAGAGCTGCAGTTAGTTTCAGAGTGGGTGGCAAGGAATAAGTTAGTCCTAAATATTTCAAAAACTAAAAGCACTATCTTTGGGACAAATCATTCACTAAACCCTAAACCCCAACTAAATATTGTAATAAATAATGTGGATACTGAGCAAGTTGAGATGACTAAAGTGCTTGGAGTAACCCTGGATTGTAAACTGTCATGATCAAAACATATTGATACAACAGTAGCTAGGATGGGGAGAAGTAATAAATCGCTGCTCTGCCTTCTTAACAACACTGTCACCAAGGCAGGTCCTACAGGCTCTAGTTTTGTCACACCTTGACTACTGTTCAGTTGTGTGGTCAGGTGCTACAAAAAAGGACTTTGCAATTGGTTCAGGACAGGGCAGCATGGCTGGTCCTTGGATGTACACAGAGAGCTAATAATAATAATATGCATGTCAATCTCTCCTGGCTCAAAGTGGAGGAGAGATTGACTTCATCACTACTTGTATTTATGAGAGGTATTGACATGTTGAACTCACAGAGCTGTCTGTCTAAACTACTGGCACATAGCTCGGACACCCATGCATACCCCACAAGACATGCCACAAGAGGCCTCTTCACAGTCCCCAAGTCCAGAACAGACTATGGGAGGCGCACAGTACTACATAGAGCCATGACTACATGGAACTCTATTCCACATCAAGTAACTGATGCGAGTAGTAAAATTAGACTTAAAAAACATAACAAACACCTTATGGAACAGCGGGGACTGTGAAGCAACACAAACATAGGCACAGACACATGCACACACACTATAACATACGCACTATACACACACATACACATGGATTTAGTACTGTAGATATGTGGTAGTGGTGGTGTAGGGGCCTGAGGGCACACAGTGTGTTGTGAAATCTGTGAATGTTTTGTAATGTTGTTTTTTTTACTGTATAAACTGCCTAAATCTTGCTGGGCCCCGGAAGAGTAGTTGCTAATGGGGATCCATAATAAATACAAATAAATCACAATACTAACTACACACACACACACACACACACACACACACACACACACACACACACACACACACACACACACACACACACACACACACACACACTGGATGAGCAGTTTAAGTGGTCAGTGATTAGTTAAGCAGTTTTGGGGTCAGCACGCAGACTGGGCTGACGACACAGACCTGTCAGTCGTCGTTAAGTCGTCATTGTGTCCAATCAAGGGTGTGTTGAGGCATGTTTAACGAGAGGCTGACACAAAACACGGCCACTTGTTCTGTGCCTTAATTGAGCTACTGGCTCAAAAAAGCCTGGTCCACTCAGGTTCAAGCCTAGCTCAGATTAGAACCTTTCCTGTAGGTGTTTCACATAGTTGTCCATTGATCTCAATTGTTCTCTTATGTGAGAGGGTTTTCTTAGTTGAAGTCGGTAGGCTGAATAATAGTACAATGTTAATGACCTCATCCAAAGGGGACTATTTTATGAGATGATACCCCAATTAAAAAGTGTAATGTTTTTACTTGTTTTGTTATCATCAATTTCTTTGAAAGTATTTGCTTGAAGATATCTGTCAACTAAGAGACAGCATGAAGTAAATAGAAATATTCATGTTCATTGTCCACAGTTTTAGTTCAGTGCTAGAAAGTTTGTTGCCTAGTTTGTGGTTTTATTATACACTATATATACACTATATACATACTATATATAGACTAAATATACACTATATATATATGCACTAGACATACACTATATATACAAAATTATGTGGCTGAAATAGCTGAATACACTAATTTGAAGGGATGTTCACATACTTTTGTATATATACTATATGTGTATTTGACATTGTCGCGGAGTGGAGGCACTGCCAGAAATGATGCTATAGCTAGTTTTGATTGCATTTGAATCAAGTGTGCAGTCACTTGATGAATTCTGACTGGTACCCTTTGAGTTGTGATTTTGGGAGTGGAATGGCACAACATTGGCCCTATGCCCACCTGGCCCTCCAGGGGCCTGTCATAGCTCGGGCCACCACTTCTCCTCCACTTGAAGTTAATTTTGCTTCACTATTGACCCATGATGAAATTAAGTGTTTGTGCCCCGATAAAGCTAGTTTATAGGGGCACGAAGTTTGGTAGAAAATATTTTACATGCTCTAACTCTAACAAATGTTCAGGGAATCATACATTTTCAAGGGTGTGGACAATGAAAATAGGCAGAGCGGTATTGCAGTGACTTGAGGCTCTTTCTCGCTTGGCGAGAGATTCATTCTAACAGTCCCATTGGCTGGGAAGCTGTAGATCTATCAACATCACTTTAAAACAAAGACACTGGTATTTCATAATTAACAGGTATAAAACTGACACCCTCCAACGAAAGTGAAGACATTAGTTTTGCAATGCGGTTTCACTCCACAGCCATGGAATAATGTCCAAAAATGAAAGCTGAATTGGACCCGATTCTTCAGAGATTGGCAGTCGACGAGCCTGGGAGGCTGATGGCCGAGACTGAGCTGCATGGCACAGGACTATGGGTGGTACAGGACTATGGGTGGTGCTGGACCATGAGTGGTACAGGACCATGGGTGGTACAGGACCATGGGTGGTACAAGACTATGGGTGGTACAAGACTATGGGTGGTGCTGGACCATGAGTGGTACAGGACCATGGGTGGTACAGGACCATGGGTGGTACAGGACCATGGGTGGTACAAGACTATGGGTGGTGCTGGACCATGAGTGGTACAGGACCATGGGTGGTACAGGACCATGGGTGGTACAGGACCATGGGTGGTACAGGACCATGGGTGGTGAAGGACCATGGGTGGCACAGGGAGAACCTTCTATCCATGGGTGGGGTCTATCTTCCTTCGTCAGCTCCCTCCACTCACACGGTTAACAAAAATCTAAGTTCCTGTATTGGGAAGCGGTTTTCAAGTTGTAGACTTGGAATAGAAAGAATAGACAATACACTCAATATGTCGGATTGGACTCCATTTGTCGGACTGGACTTCATTTGTCGGATTGGACTCCATTTGTCGGACTGGACTTCATTTGTCGGATTGGACTCCATTTGTCGGATTGGACTCCATTTGTCGGATTGAACTCCATTTGTCGGATTGGACTCCATTTGTCGGATTGAACTCCAGTTGTCGGACTGGACTTCATTTGTCGGATTGGACTCCATTTGTCGGATTGGACTCCATTTGTCGGATTGAACTCCATTTGTCGGATTGGACTTCATTTGTCGAGGGCATTGAGAACATTTGTCAGATGATAATGGCGGTCAATTGATGTTTCTATATTGTTAATCGCTCAGTTTTCAAGGCCTGTAGTTAGCGAGGTCAATGCTGGTCACCAGTGGAGGTTAATCAGCATAAGAAGACAGTTACAAGCTGTCACAGCAACTAAACTGTTATAACTGACACCTGAGCCCTCCTTCCTGGTCATCAGAAGATGGAGAAGTGGAGAAATGGATCTGAGGGACAAGTCACCCCGTCTGGCGCCCATGGTAACCTATGGTCCCAGGTATCAGGTAAGGCTGGATGGAGGGATGGACGAGGAAAAGAAGGGGGCATCTTCTCCTGGGGAATCGTGGGATAGGATGGTTGACCTTCACTAGCGGCGGTGGAGGCGGGATGGAGGGAGGACGAGTTGATCCTCTGATTATGCAAATGAGGAGGGCTTTGACACAAAGTGCCCCGGACTGGTCACCAATGTTTCACGAGTCGTGAAAGGGCAAGGCTCCCTGGGAGAAATAAGGCACATGAGCTGAATGGAGAGATGAACAGGCGTGCCGGGGAGATGAGTGAGAGCAGAGGAAGAATGGAGGGAGGAAGAAAGGACGAAGGGAGAGAGGGACATAAGTTCCTCAGGTCCTAATAAGCTGGACCTGCGACTCCTCCAGCATAATAAATTATCATATTTCCACGTAATTAGCTTGTTTTTCCACTTGAAATGAGTGAGCGGGTTGACGATGCATTCAGTGCCGTGGGGGCTGGCCTATCCTGTCTCCCTCTCTACGATGACCCCTAACCCCCCCCTTCTCACATGATCGCTCCTTCTCCCCATTCTCCTTACAGCACACCCCTCATATCTACCCTTTATGATCATATCCTGTGCTATGCTCTCAGTCCTCTGTGTGAGATGATAGGGAGATGAGAGGGGGTTTTGGTAAGGCGAGAGGATTACATTTGACATTTTTTAAATCTTTGGTCTGTCGCCCTAGGATTTGTGAGGGGAGACGAGCAGATGACTGGTGGCACTGTGGCTCTCCGTCAGGGCCCTGAGGAGCCTCAGGGGCCCACACTGCCTCCACACTGGGCTCCTGGGTCTTGCATCACAGACCTGTTAATGTTATTATTATTTTTTCAAATATTTTTTTAATCTGGTATTTTTTATGATTATACAGATAACACAGACTGAACAGGTAGAGGGCAAATCAAACCCCCCCCAACCCCCCCCCATGCTCTAACAAAACACACACGGGTCCCCTACCAAATCAAACCTACCACAACATGCTCTAACAGAGCCCCAACCCAAAACCAGACTTAATTTTTATTTATCTAACCTTTGTTTAACTAGGCAAGTCAGTTAAGAACAAGTTCTTATTTACAATGACAGCCTCCCGAGGAACAGTGGGTTAATTGCCTTGTTCAGGGGCAGAATGACAGATTTTTACCTTGTCAGCTCAGAGGATTTGATCCAGTAACCTTTCGGTTATTGGCCCAACACTCTAACCACTAGGCTACTTGTCGCCCCACTTAAAACAGGCATGATATACAATGAGTAATATAATCATATAGTAAAAATAATATTTTTAAAACAAAAAGTAAAAAAATAGTAAAATTAATGACACAAATTCTAATTTGTGTTGGTTTATGGAGTTGTGAAATTAGCTGGATCCATGTCTTCTACAAAGGATAGGAAAGGTTTCCAAATAGTATAGAATGTCATTGCAGATCCCCTAAAGGAGTAGCATATTTTCTCTAGCTTGAGATGTTGCATAACTTCCTTTATCCAATGGTTAAAAGTAGGAGGAGGGGCCTCCCGGGTGGCGCAGTGGTCTAGGGCACTGCATCGCAGCGCTAGCTGCGCCACCAGAGACTCTGGGTTCGTGCCCAGGCTCTGTCGCAGCCGTCCGCAACCGGGAGGTCCGTGGGGCGATGCACAATTGGCCTAGCGTCGTCCGGGTTAGGGAGGGTTTGGCCGGTAGGGATATCCTTGTCTCATCGCGCACCAGCGACTCCTGTGGCGGGCCGGGCGCAGTGCGCGCTAACCAAGGGAGCCAGGTGCATGGTGTTTCCTCCGTGCGGCTGGCTTCCGGGTTGGAGGCGCGCTGTGTTAAGAAGCAGTGCGGCTTGGTTGAGTTGTGTTTCGGAGGACGCATGGCTTTCGACCTTCGTCTCTCCTGAGCCCGTACGGGAGTTGTAGCAATGAGACAACATAGTAATTACTAACAATTGGATACCACGAAAATGGGGGTAAAATTTAAATAAAATAAAAATAAGTAGGAGGAAACCAATCCTTACACTTAAATAGTAGAAGACATCTAGCTAGAAGAGTAGTACATGCCATTATGTTGCCCATAGAACTGTTTAGAGGGGGATCCTGTGGTGCCACTCCATAGAACTGTTTAGAGGGACCTCCTGTGGTGCCACTCTATAGAACTGTTTAGAGGGGCCTCCTGTGGTGCCACTCTATAGAACTGTTTAGAGGGGCCTCCTGTGGTGTCACTCTATAGAACTGTTTAGAGGGGCCTCCTGTGGTGCCACTCTATAGAACTGTTTAGAAGGGCCTCCTGTGGTGCCACTCCATAGAACTGTTTAGAGGGGCCTCCTGTGGTGTCACTCTATAGAACTGTTTAGAGGGGCCTCCTGTGGTGCCACTCTATAGAACTGTTTAGAGGGGCCTCCTGTGGTGTCACTCCATAGAACTGTTTAGAGGGACCTCCTGTGGTGCCACTCTATAGAACTGTTTAGAGGGGCCTCCTGTGGTGCCACTCTATAGAACTGTTTAGAGGGGCCTCCTGTGGTGTCACTCTATAGAACTGTTTAGAGGGGCCTCCTGTGGTGCCACTCTATAGAACTGTTTAGAGGGGCCTCCTGTGGTGCCACTCCATAGAACTGTTTAGAGGGGCCTCCTGTGGTGTCACTCTATAGAACTGTTTAGAGGGGCCTCCTGTGGTGCCACTCTATAGAACTGTTTAGAGGGGCCTCCTGTGGTGCCACTCTATAGAACTGTTTAGAGGGGCCTCCTGTG
The DNA here is from genome assembly GCF_029448725.1 of Salvelinus fontinalis. NCBI lineage: Eukaryota > Metazoa > Chordata > Actinopteri > Salmoniformes > Salmonidae > Salvelinus > Salvelinus fontinalis. The sequence goes on from NC_074676.1 coordinate 50,368,747, forward strand.
GTGCCACTCCATAGAACTGTTTAGAGGGGCCTCCTGTGGTGTCACTCCATAGAACTGTTTAGAGGGGCCTCCTGTGGTGCCACTCCATAGAACTGTTTAGAGGGGCCTCCTGTGGTGTCACTCCATAGAACTGTTTAGAGGGGCCTCCTGTGGTGCCACTCTGTAGAACTGTTTAGAGGGGCCTCCTGTGGTGCCACTCCATATAACTGTTTAGAGGGGCCTCCTGTGGTGCCACTCCATAGAACTGTTTAGAGGGGCCTCCTGTGGTGTCACTCCATAGAACTGTTTAGAGGGGCCTCCTGTGGTGCCACTCCATAGAACTGTTTAGAGGAGCCTCCTGTGGTGCCACTCCATAGAACTGTTTAGAGGAGCTTCCTGTGGTGCCACTCCATAGAACTGTTTAGAGGAGCCTCCTGTGGTGCCACTCCATAGAACTGTTTAGAGGGGCCTCCTGTGGTGTCACTCCATAGAACTGTTTAGAGGGGCCTCCTGTGGTGCCACTCCATAGAACTGTTTAGAGGGGCCTCCTGTGGTGTCACTCCATAGAACTGTTTAGAGGGGCCTCCTGTGGTGTCACTCCATAGAACTGTTTAGAGGGGCCTCCTGTGGTGTCACTCCATAGAACTGTTTAGAGGGGGCTCCTGTGGTGTCACTCCATAGAACTGTTTAGAGGGGGCTCCTGTGGTGCCACTCCATAGAACTGTTTAGAGGGGTGGTGCCGCTCTGAATTATGCAATAAAGGCAGAAAGTTCTATAGGTCTCTCCAGTATCTTTGAAAACATCTCAAAAATTGATATCCAGAAATCTGTCAATTTCTGGCATGTCCAAAACATGTGCAATAAAGTAGCAGGAAGGAGCCTGCTTACATCAATCACAGGTGGGATCTATTTCTGGTCTGATCTTGGATAATCAATTTCTGGTCTAATCTTGGTATCAGGTATGAAGGGAAGACCCAGATACAGACAACGTCGAATAACAATGGTTTAATAATCCAACAGGGTCAGGCAATAGACAGGTCAAGGCAGGCAGGAGTCAGTAAACCAGAGGTGGGGCAACGGTACCGAGCGACAGGCAGGCTCAGGGTCAGGGTAGGCAGAGGTCAATAATCCAGAGGTGGAGCAAAGATACAGGTCGGCAGGCAGGCTCAGGGGCAGGCAGAGTGATCAGGCAAACGGGTTCAGAGTCAGGACAGGCAAGTGTCAAAACCAGGAGGGCAAGAAAAAGAGCGACTAAGAAAAGCAGGAGCTGAGACACAAAAACGCTGGTTGACTTGACAAACAAGACGAACTGCCAACAGACAAACAGAGAACACAGGTATAAATATACAGGGGATAATGGGGAAGATGGGCGACACCTGGAGGGGGTGGAGACAATCACAAAAACAGGTGAAACGGTTTCAATATGTCTCCTTATTGCTGAGAGCCAGCACCATCTGGTACTGCAAATGATGCAGTATTAACTTTAATTGCCCCTGTAAGTCGCTTTGGATAAGAGCGTCTGATAATTGAGGCCAAAGTTCTGGGGATTTATGGTGCTGGCGACTGGAGGGTGAACCTCTTGGTTCTTTCAAATTGTGTAATTTTTATTTTATTTTATTAAATTAAAAAAATGCGTAGGATTGAGATGCTCCAATTAAACATGAGATTCGATCTAAATAGTGTTTCTTAAGAAAATAATATTGCATGACTAATACTATAACCAGTTCCTCACAATGTACATGGTTTCAGCTGTTCATCTGTCACCAGGAGTACTGGTAAGATCAATCATTAGATGCCATTACTGGCCAATGTTATTAGGAACCAATGCTTCACAGTAACACATTTACCCTCACAGTCAAGCCAAGCTCTTCAGCTTTTGACAAGACACATGACATCTCCTTGCAAAGCGGTTTTCATGGTGGGCCTATGCCTGTGCGTTGGGCCTTGGCCTAGTGTGACATGGCTGTTCAGCAGGCAGGCAGGCGGACTGACCAGCGGCTACGGCGAGGCTACGTCTCCTCCAGAGCTCAGTCAAGCAGCAGCAGCAGCAGTAGCAGCAGTAGCTTTGCATTAGGAGCACAGGCTGGAGTGGACTTGGCCACCGTCCTGGCTTTATGCTTCATCACATACTGTCCACAGGGTTCTAAGCTGCCATGACACAGTTTAGATTCTCTCTCTGATGTGGATTTCAAAGACTGTATTAATGGGCATAGCCCGACTGGCTGAGGGGACATTATACACGAGAATCGTGATAGAGGTCCACTACATAGCAGTCAATGTCAGACTGTTTAGGAATCAACAATGAATTAAGCATAGAATTAGGAATCGAAAATACAAAAATGGTAATTAACCTTCTTATGATGGGATAAAGATCCGCCATTTTGGTCAGGGAGTTGGTCAAGCATGGTTTGCCAGTGCTGTGATATAGAGTACCACAGTATGAGTCATAATACCCATACAACCTAGCGGTCAAACAAGAAAATGGTTCCAATTGTTTTTTACACCAAAATGTTTTCCCATATGGGATTTTAGAAACACTTAAAATAATGGCTGTGTTTCGTGTAGGCTTACCCTGACATGACGTTTTGATAACCGTGTAAATCTCTCTAGGACAAGGTGACTTTTATCAATATATTCACCTTTATTTACCCCCCAAAATGAAACGCTAATTAGCTGCTAATGTGGCTATCATGAAGAACTACAAATGCCATGATGATCTGGACGAGACTGCCGAATCAAGGCAAAGGTAAGAATCTATGGATTAACTATCTAATGTTAGCTAAATTTAGACCAGTGCAACAAGTACTGATATTGCATCATATCACAGCACTCACAGATTTCCAAAAATCAACTTTCCAAAAAAAATAAAACTGTTTACATATATTTCAGAGAATATTTATACAGAAAATGTGTATAAATCCCATATAAATTGTATATATAATTATTTGACAATATTTTACGTTGACAATAATTCTATTACACAATTTCTGATACATCACATGCCTTACCAATATGGCTGCCATTTTCACCACATTCTGGAACTTTGAGGTTTTATGACATAGCCCTTCTAGTAATTTAATAGGATCTCCATGGGATTAAGCAAAAACTGAAAGGAAATGCCTGAACACGTTTAGTGGAGAATAAAAAGGACGTTTGAATGAGGTAGAAACGTATCCTTCTATTTTCAGTATTTACATAATACTTGGACAGCAGCTCCACCTCAGCAGCAGCAGGCTGGGTCTGGTCTCAGTAGAGACCATCTTGGCTGGCCGGTTGGCCCAGACGGGGACAGCATGGCGGGGCTCCAGTGCTCTGGCCGGGGCCCAGTTGGTGTTTAATCACAGTGAGCGGTCAGCCTGCCGCGGCCCTTCCTCGCTTTTCACAGCCAACTAACATCACACATATAGGGGGATAGTCCAGGGAGTGGTGCTGGCTGGCTCCTCCCTCCCTCCATCCATCTCTCTCCAGTGTGCCCCACACCCACTGTGCAGGTGTGTAACCATGAACCAGGGACAGTGGCTGCTGGTGGCCCTAAATTGTGGCGAGGGGAAGAGGGTCGGGATAGGGGAAGGGGCTGGGGATGAGGGGAGGGTGGTGGTGGGTCAGGGAGACCTGCCAAGACCATGAGCACAGATTGTGTGGGACAGCCAAGGCTGGGGCCTGCCAAACACTGGGTGAACAAGTCTCTCTCCAGACACGCCGAATCTCTGTCACCAATGTGCCACTGTTGTTCGTGTTTTGTGTTAGTATGTGTGTTGTATAATGCTGATGTGTTGTAGGTCGTACAAATAGAAATGGTGACAGAACCTTGAGAAGTGCCTCAGCAAGCACATGACAGCTTGGCTGGGAAAGTAGCTATAACATAACCATCTTGGCCGACGGAAATGTGATCACTTTAAGTACTAATAGTGGAGGTTAAACTATTGTACAAATTAAACAAACAACAATAAATGTCTATATGTATTACCATGTATTGGGATGAAAGTACTGCTGTAGCACAGGAATACACATGGGGCACCAACGGGATGCAATAAAAGCATACGGAACAAGTATACAGCCTGTAAAAAAGAACACCTTACATCAAAGTATACTTCATAAAGTTTGTGAAGGATGTAATGGATTTATTCCATAGTTTATATATATATATTTTTTATCTAATACTTTTTTTGTAATTTAGTAGACACTCTTATTCAGAACAACTTACAGTAGTGAGTGCATACATTTTCATACTATTAAATAATATAATATTTATAGATTTAGATGAATTCAAACAAGGCAAGAACAAGTCATGTCAAAAAGTTACCGTACATTTAGCTAAGTATTATCAATCAATATTTACAGCAACAAAGAATATAAGAACACAGTGTACATATATTTGAATTCAAACAGAATCAAATTCATGTAGTTCCAAACTAGTACTTTGGGTATTTCTTTAGATTGCGGCCTCAAAATGTCACAGAGACAACTGAACCAAACATAAAGACATGAGTCTATCACCAATGTGAGCGGAACAAAGGTCATGTACCTGTGCATGATATTACAGAAACCATATTAAAGCAGTTTATTACACTTATAAGCTATGCATATTGTACAGTTGTGTGTATTATTTTTCATTGTATTACGATGCTGTTCCAGAGGAAACAGAGCAGGAGGTCAACATAAAACATCAGTTTGGTCAGATTCTGAAATGGTGATGCTACTGTTCATAGCACAAGGGGATGTGGCAAGCAGCCATTGTGATGAAGAACCCTGGTGTCATGACATCGTGATAGGGTCACTTTTAGATTTTGGTTAGTCTTTTTGCAAGTCAGAAGTGTCCTTATACTGTAGTATCTCCCAACACAGTCCACAGCTGTGCCTTGCTCTCCATGCTCTGGGGACAGGTGGGAACCCAAGAGCAAGGGATTCTGGGTAGGCAAAAAGAGGAACCTGGTCGAGAGATGGTATTGCCATGGAGAGATTGCTCAAAGGAGGGACAGTCACACGTCAGTCCACCTACCTCTCACAAGCTCCAAATCAAATGGGTGGTGAAAAACGAACAACCAAAGAGCACTTTAACTTCGCTAAACTGGAAGAGGGGATGAACAAAAAAAGGATAATTAAAGAAAATTAAAAAACAATGTGTACATATGCAAATGAGTTTGGAAATGTCAAATGTGCATACATTTTCGTTGACCCCGTTGCATTCCTCCCAGCTCAGCCTGGCTGCACCGATGACAGCTCAGCCATTGTCCAGACACCCTGCTTTACATATCACAGTGGCCTCCCATCACCGCGGGTTACCCACGCCGCCCATCAGCGCCTGTCGTCACGGAAACAGAGCCTGATGCAGAGTGACAGCCCCGCAAATGACTGACTGACTGACTGGTCACGAAGGGAGAGAGGAAGAGAGGGACATAAGGATAGGAAGAGGAGAGACAGAGGAAAGGGGATATGCTCAGGGCTTAGCTAAACTAGAGAATATACAAACATTTGATTTATGCTAATGTATTCATTCATTTAATCAATTAGTTGCTGACTGTTAATCAAATACTGTATGAGTGTGACCTGGAGCTGTGGTTGTTTGTCGGTTTCTTTGTCATGTGTACATCTAGTCTGACTTCTGATGAGAGGTTGATGTCAGTGAGGGGGAAGAAAGTGACAAGATATTGTCAAATCAAATATTTTAGATATTGAGAGTGACAGTGTAGGCTACTTCTGTAGAGTAAACAGAGGATGTATCAAGGCTACCATGTGGAGTGCAACTGAAAGGCTTGAAACCAAAATAATGACTGATAACAGGTCATATAAATGTTTTAATGACTGGATTTTTAAAAAATCAACATTTTAATTCACATATAAGCATAAAGTATATTATTAAGTAGCCTATCTATGTATTGAAACCATGCAGGGTGGGGAAAATGTGCTATTTTAGCAAATTATTAATCCATACGCATTAAAAAGAGTTACAAGATTTTCTTTGATTGATAAAGCTTTTGAATTTGTTCAGGTACTGATGAAATGCTGTCTGTTTTCAAGACCAGCAGTGAACTGTTGGTTTCCCCCTGCTGGTGAGAATATAGAAGGCAAGCACATTTCTCCAGCTTCAACAAAATAGCATTTGTAGATTTCTTTCTGTGGAGAATTCTGCAGTAAGGGAAAGAACGTATACATCTATAAAGTACCAGTCAAAAGTTTTAGAACACCTACTCATTCAAGGGCTTTTCTTTATTTTTACTATTTTCTACATTGTAGAACAATAGTGAAGACATCAAAACTATGACATAACAAATATGGAATCCTGTAGTAACCAAAAAAGTGTTAGACAAATCAACATTTTTGCCTTGATGACAGCTTTTACTGTACATCTGAATGTTTACTAAAAACTATATAGAATGTAGAATAATAGTGAAGACATCTAAACTATGAAATAACACATATGGAATCATGCAGTAACCAAAAAAGAGTTAAACAAATCCAAATTTTTTAGATTTTATATTCTTCAAAGTAGCCACCCTTTGCCTTGATGACAGCTTTAAACACTCTTGGCATTCTTTCAACCAGCTTCACCTGGAATGCTTTTCCTTTTTTTCCCCCCCCCCATTTTCTCCCCAATTTTCGTGGTATCCAATCGCTAGTAATTACTACCTTGTCTCATCGCTACAACTCCCGTACGGGCTCGGGAGAGACGAAGGTCGAAAGCCATGCGTCCTCCGAAGCACAACCCAACCAGCCGTACTGCTTCTTAACACAGCGCGCCTCCAACCCGGAAGCCAGCCGCACCAATGTGTCGGAGGAAACACCGTGTACCTGGCCCCCTTGGCTGGCGCGCACTGCGCCCGGCCCGCCACAGGAGTCGCTGGAGCGCGATGAGACAAGGATATCCCTACCGGCCAAACCCTTCCTACCCCGGACGACGCTATGCCAATTGTGCGTCGCCCCACGGACCTCCCGGTTGCGGCCGGCTGCGACAGAGCCTGGGCGCGAACCCAGAGACTCTGGTGGCGCAGTTAGCACTGCGATGCAGTGCCCTAGACCACTGCGCCACCCGGGAGGCCCCTGGAATGCTTTTCCAACCGTCTTGAAGGAGTTCCCACATATGCTGAGCACTTGTTTGCTGCTTTTCCTTCACTCTGCGGTCCAACTCATCGCAAACCATCTCAATTGGGTTGGGGTTGGGTGATTGTGGAGGCCAGGTCATCTGATGCAGCATGCCATCACTCTCCTTCTTGGTCAAATAGCCTTTACACAGCCTGGAGGTGTGTTGGGTCATTGTCCTGTTGAAAAATAAATGATGGTCTCACTAAGCACAAACCAGATGGGATGGCGTATCCCTGCAGAATGTTGTGATATCCATGCTGTTTAAGTGTGCCTTGAATTCTAAATAAATCACAGACAGTGTCACCAGCAAAGCGCCCCCAAACCATCACACCTCCTCCTCCATGCTTCACGGTGGGAACCAGACATGCGGAGATCATCCGTTCACCTCTGCGTCTCACAAAGACACAGCGGTTGGAACCAAAAATCTCAAATTTGGACTCATCGGACGAAAGGACAGATTTCCACCGGCCTAATGTCCATTGCTTGTGTTTCTTGGCCCAAGCAAATCTCTTCTTCTTATTGGTGTCCTTTAGTAGTGGTTTCTTTGCAGCAATTCGACCTTGAAGGCCTAATTCACGCAGTCTCCTCTGAACTTAAAATGTGTCTGTTACTTGAATAAAGCATTTATTTGGGCTGCAATGTCTGAGGCTGGTAACTCTAATGAACTTATCCTCTGCAGCAGAGGTAACTCTGGGTCTTCCTTTCCTGTGGTTGATGGTTGATGGTTTTTGCGACTGCACTTGAAGAAACTTTAAAACTTCTTGAAATGTTCTGCATTCACTGACCTTCATGTCTTAAAGTAATGATGGACCGTCGTGTCTCGTTGCTTATTTGAGCTGTTCTTGCCATAATATGGAATTGGTCTTTTACCAAATAGGGCTATCTTCTGTATACCACTCCTACCTTGTCACAACACAACTGATTAGCTCAAACACATTAAAATGGAAAGAAATTCCAGAAATCAACTTTTAACAAGGTACACCAGTTAATTGAAATGCATTCCAGGTGACTACCTCATGAAGCTGGTTGAGAAAAGGCCAAGAGTGTGCAAAGCTGTCATTAAGGCAAAGGGTGGCTACTTTGAAGAATCTAAAACATAAAATATATTTGATATGTATAACACTTTTTTGGTTACTACATGATTCCATATGTGTTATTTCATTGTTTTGATGTCTTCACTATTATTATACAATGTAGAAAATAGTAAAAAAAAAAGAAAAACCCTTGAATGAGTAGGTGTGTCCAAAGTTTTGACAGGTACTGCATATGCTCTCTATGATTGATAAATGGGATGAATGTTAAGTGAATTATGATATCAAACATTAAAATGTTATTTTGACAATTAAAAAACATTAGTGGTTCTAATGGCGGTACAATTGTCTAATGATCATTTAGATTCCCAACAGTGTGCTGTCATAGGGCTCCCGAGTGGCGCAGCGGTCTAAGGCACTGTTTCTCAGTGCTAGAGGTGTCACTACATACCCTGGTTCGATCCCGGGCTGTATCACACCCGGCCGTGATTGGGAGTCACATAGGGTAGTGCACAATTGACCCAGCGCTGTCTTAATGGGAGGGTTTAGCCCGGGGTAGGCCGTCATTGTAAAATAAGAAGTTGTTCTTAACTGACTTGCATAGTTGAATAAAATGTTTTAAAAACTCTACTGCTACCCTACCACAATAGACCAATAACATAATTCATAACTGTTACCCATGAGTCTTTGCTCTTCTTCTTCTTCTTCTCTCTGGTGTGGCCACGAGGTTGGGTGGAGGAAGTAAAGACTGCAAAGGTAATTGTTTCTGACTGCTGCTGCGCTCACCTGGGGCTCAACATATTGAGAGACTAGGACATCCATTATGAATACATGAAACTTAACAGGGAGAGATGTGGCCAAAGACGCAGGCTAGCTTGTCAGTTGAATGGCAGGTTATCTTAAAGGACCAAACACCTTTATTTATTTCATCATTGCTCTATTTTTGTGACGACTGAATATGGATAATTAAAGCACGAGCGTATAAATTCAAACACACACACACCCACACACACAAACAATCAAACACACACACATACATACAAACATGCAAGGATGAACAAAGACACACACGTATGCAAACACACACACAGAAAGAGAGAGCAGTGTCCTGTACCTGGCAGTGAGTTGTAAGGAGAGCCCAGGAGGGCCTGACAGGCAGTGGGAGCTGGCGCCTGGATGGTGGATTGGAAGCTGAGGAGGATTCAGAGCTGTTGGCTCCAGTTGAAGACCTGGCTGTGAGCAGGGGAGGACAGAGATCAGATCTCACTGCTCAAACACAGCCCCTCTCAGCCACACACACACACACACACACACACACACACACACACACACACACACACACACACACACACACACACACACACACACACACACACACACACACACACACACACACACACACACACACACACAAAAGCCACTGCCAGCCTGCCTGGCCACACTCACTTTGAAAGCCATTTTGTTTGTTGTGTCACTTCACCGTTCAAAAAATGGAACAGGGGGGGGGGGGGGTTTAGGGGGGCATATGCCTGTCCCCACCCACCTTCAGCAAATGTCCCCCCCCACAAGCAAGGAGCTAAGCTGACACAAGCTGGGCAGGTTCCCCCCTGTCATATGGCACTTTCACACAAAGCACATGTTTTTCTGAGGGAGTAACAGTCACAACAACTTCCCAGCCAAAGACAGGCCTCACGTCTTGAGTGGCGTTCAGAGTGCCCGCCGCCGCCCGCAATGTCATCTGGGTTTGACATGATGCGCAGAGGGGTCCCCTTTCACTGCAACCCCCTCCCCACACCCCCAACAAAGTTGGGGTCACCCATCTCACCAGTGCTCACATTCACATCAGTATAATATAATATGATACCCACTGGGATCATTATGGATAAAAGCCAGTGTGACATTTTCTGTCATCTACTATGTCAAAATGGCCATAATTTCATTACAGACATATCAATCATTGCATCAACCAATGAGAAAGTATATTAGCCTGTAGATAAAAACGTGTACATAGATGTATGCAATAATGGTATGGTGTCCTGTTATTGACCTCCAGACATCATATGTAAGTGTTCATTTTTGTAATATGAAATATTAGCCTTTTTTAATTACTTGAGCCGAGGACATCAATAATTTAAAAGGTCTGATAAATGTCTGATAACACACACACACATTTGTTTTACTATCCTTTTGGGGACCAAACAATTGATTTCCATTTATAATCCTATTTTCCTTAACTCCTAACACTAACCCTTAACCTAACCCTAAAATAACCCTCTTCCTTGTGGGGACTGGCAAAATGTCCCCACTTGTCCTAATTGTCCTTGTTTTACTATCCTTTTAAGGACGTCTCACAAGGATACACACACACACAGAGAGAGACACACAGAGAGAGAGAGAGACCCCAGGAAGAGTAGCTGCTGCATGTGGGATCCTCATAAACTAAACACCCCCATTAATCAAACCCTTAAGTGGACACATTCAGTCCTCTTATCTCAGTCTACCTGTCTATCCATCCGTCTTTCTTTCCCTCTGTCCAGACGCTTCACCAGATTGCCAGGCCCCCTCTCTCTGTCGCACTTTAGAACCCAGTCTGCTGCCTACTCCCCCAAGGATGGACCAACACCTGCTGTTAGCAGTCACTGCCCCCCCCCCCTTGCCCCTCATCCTCCCTTGCCCCTCATCCCACACTCCCTTGCAATTTCTGTGAGCCACATAGCTCCAGGGTGAGCCACCAAGGGGGGGAGAAGGGACACGGGAGAGAACCCCAGATCCTCACCCCCTTATTCAGCTCAACTGGCTCAAGGTTCATTGCCTGCAGACCTCATTGTTCCATCCATATGGTTGTGTCGCTTGCTTCCCCCCCATTTTTTAGTCATGGTGGAATTATGGGCAGCCTGACCTGACCTGCACGCATCTGGGTGAAAGAGGTGAAATCGACCAATGGAAAGAGAAAGAAGAAGAATAACCACGGCATGTGGTGAAGACTCAGCCGTGCGCAGCAGTCCCCTCATTGACTAATGGGACATACAGCATTATGGCGTAGTAGGGCACACATTACGTGGGCTAAAGTAAAAAGTAAAGGCATGTTGGTTTGGTTCTAACTAACCTGGGTCAGATACTTTTAAGAGTAAATATCTATTAAAGCAGCAAATCAGCAGTTGAAACAATAACAAAGTGAATTCCCCGCCCCTGTTTTGGTAAAAAGCTGAGGAATGGGGCTGGAGAAATGTAACCACTAAAATTCATAGACAGAGCTATGGATGACATCAAAATTATAGTTTTAACCATGTTTTAAGGCTATATAGTGTTTGTTTACATTTACGTTGTTTACAAACATTGGAGTAAAACAGGCTTATATTTTGGGGTTCTGATGGGGTTTAAATCAAATCAAATGTTCAAATCAAGGAAAATTGATTTGATTTGTACCCCATCAGAACCACAAAATATAAGCTTGTTTCACTCCAATGTTTGTATGACAGTTAAACTAAGCTAATGAGGCATTTATAAGTTATTCTGAACAAAAATATTAAAGGCAACGTGTAAAGTGTTGGTCCCATGTCTCATGAGCTGAAATAAAAGATTTTCCATTCATACAAAATGCTTATTTCGCTCAAGTTTTCTGCACACATTTGCTTACATCCCTGTTAGTGAGCATTTCTCATTCTCCAGTCAATCTAATGTTCATTTCTTTACCATAAGCCGCCTCCATCGTCGTTTTAGAGAATTTGGTAGCACATCCAGCCGTCCTCAGACCATGTGAAACCAAACCAGCCCAGGACGTCCACAACTGGCTTCTTGACCTGTAGGATTGTCTGAGACTAGCTATCCGGATATCTGATGAAACTGGGTTTTCACAACCAAAGAATTTCTGCACAAATTGTCAGAAACCATCTCAAGGAAGCTCATCTGCGTGCTCGTTGTCCTCACTAGGGTCTTGACCTGAATGCAGTTCGGCATCGTAACTGACTTCAGTGGGCAAATGCTCACCGGTACACTGGAGAAGTGTGCTCTTCATGGATGAATCCCGGTTTCAATTGTACCGGGCAGATGACAGACAGCGTCGTGTGGCGAGCGGGTTGCTGATGTCAACATTTTGAACAGAGTGTCCCAGGGTTGCGATGGGGTTATGGTATGGGCAGGCGTAAGCTTCGGACAAAGAACACAATTGCATTTTATCGATGGCAATTTGAATGCTCGGAGCTACCGTGACGAGATACTGAGGCCCATTGTCATGCCATTCATCCGTCTCCATCACCTCATGTTTCAGAATGATAATGCACAGCCTCATGTCGCAAGGATCTGTACACAATTCCTGGAAGCTGAAAATGTCTGCATCCTCAGACATTTCACCCATTAAGCATGTTTGGGATGCTCTGGATCGACGTGTACGACAGAGTGTTCCAGTTTCCGCCAATATTCAGCAACTTTGCACAGGCATTGAAGCGGAGTGAGACCACATTCCACAGGCCACAAGCAACAGCCTGATCAACTATTTTTGTTTTGGGGGGGTGACCAACAGATGCATATCTGTATTCCCAGTCATGTGAAATCCATAGATTTGGGCCGACTGAATTCATTTCAGTTGACTGATTTGCTTAAATGAACTGTAACTCTTTATTATTTTTTACTTTAGTTTATTTGGTAAATATTTTCTTAACTCTTCTTGAACTGCTCTGTTGGTTAAGGGCTTGTAAGTAAGCATTTCACGGTAAGGTCTACACTTGTTGTATTCGGCGCATGTGTCAAATAAAGTTGGATTTGATTTGATTTTGATTTGAACTTTGAAATTGTTGAATGTTGCGTTTATATTTTTGTTCAGTGTATATTCTTCAAGAATCAATAGGTACATATAATGAATTTCTAAGTCAAAAAATGGATGTAGCAACTGCAGATTGACCCTTTAAGGTTTATAGTGTATAAGTATTGTACTAAGCCTAGTTAACCCATTGGTTCTATCGAATGGAAGAAAAAATGCCAACCCTAATTCTTGGATTCTTGTGTCCTTTTTAAATTAGAAGAGACAAGTGAGAGAATCATCTGTCTAAATGAGAGCATTGATCTATGAATTGCCGGGAGGAAGGAAAATTGACGCTAATCATTATTATTCCTTTAATAATTCATGCTCATATTGCTGTCACAGAATCAATTTCAGGACATGAGGTATACCGCCACCAATATTACCCTCACAGTGTGTGTGTCAAAGACAATTATGGAATGATAGAATTTTGGCTCGAGCTCCGTTAGGGGTGGGTACTGTTTAGAGCTGGTGTCCAATGTGGATCTGTCAATCAAATGAAGCCCCTCTGGAAGCATGACTAAATGCAGGTTTTGTAGTCCAAGTCTAGCCCAGCAGGGAAGGATGGTCAAGGACACAACATTGGGGCCCACACGTCTTCATTGTACCAGCTTAGATACTTCTGCATCACTAACTCTCATGCCATCCATCTCTGATCGTTTCTGGGACAAAATCCAAAAGTGGAAGAAAATATTCATCCATTTTTTGACAGGCACTCCACTTTAAGTTCATTTTAATGTTAATGTTAGCTACAACCTAAATCAGTCGCTTCCAGAATTTAAATCCATTCTGAAAAAAAAAACTTGCCGAGCATATCTGAACTTAAATTCTCTCCTCTGTCCAGGGGCACAGTTTCTCACTGAGTGCAGGAGTCTTGGATTTGTGTTTATGTGCACACAGAAGCAATATGACCAGACAGACACATACTACCAAATAAGGAGAACTCAGACCTCTCTGGTTCCATTCAGGGCTTAGTGTCTGGAAGTGAGACACAAGAACACAAGTGTAGCTACAACCTTACTAAAGTCAATTGTAAAATACCCACCAACTCTGTAAAGGCATCAGCATGTTTCAATTCGGCTGTCGGCTAGGCGAACCGAACGAGTGCGCTCGCATACTCCCTTAAAAGAGCTTCACTTGAAAAATGAGAAAAAAGAGGCAATAGTGTTTGTCCATTTTGAGACACCGTAGCCAGTATACTCTTCCTTAAAATAGTCACAATTTATCTAAGATAATTTAAGAAATCTGTCATTCACTTTTTGCAGAGGAGATCTTAGTCTTAATTTTACATCTAACTAAGATGTTTGGTGTAGTATTTCTCAATACAAAATGTGCATGAGAACGAGTCGTCTCTCGTTGAATGACAAAGACTTTATTGAAGAATCCTTACAATTGACCAATCACGGACGAAGGGGCATAGACTTCGGCTCCAGAACTTTGGCTGGCCTCGAGAAAAAATGTAGTGTGCCTGAACAGCCCCAAAAAACATTACTTAAGTCCAGAACGAACAAAAAAGTCTGTTTCGGCTGGGAAGCATGTGGACGCCTTAAGTCAGCCTGGCTCTGAAAAGTATTTAATCCACCTCGATGTCACATTATTTTAAAGTGTTATTGATATGATGTACAGGTAACTGCCTAAAATATAAAGGAAACAATTCAGTTAATGAGGGATACAAAGGATATTGAAGGGCAGGTGATTCCACACAGGTGTGGTTCCTGAGTTAGTTAAGCATTTAACATCCCATCATGCTTAAGGTCACGCATAAAATTCCCAGTTGCCCATTATTTTGGCTAGAAGAAGAGATCTCAGTGAATTTGAAAGAGGGTTCTCAAAGGAGCATAGGGGGTTTAAAGGGTGTCTGTCTGTGTGTCTCAGTTACTAGAACTCAACCCAATTGAACACTTATTGGAGATTCTGGAGCGACGCCTGAGACAGCGTTTTCCACCACCATCAACAAAACACCAAATTAGGGAGTTTCTCATGGAAGAGTGGTATCGCATCCCTCCAATAGAGTTCCAGACACGTGTAGAATCTCTGCCAAGGCGCATTGAAGCTGTTCTGGCTCGTGGTGGCCCAATGTCATCAAGACACTTCATGTTGGTGTTTTATTTATTTTGGCAGATACCTGTATCTACTTTCTCTAATTTGGACAATGCAATATGAAGACATGTGCAACCAATGTACTGTAACCGGCTAGGGCGGCAAAGTGCCTGACCCTTCTATTGCAGTAATGGATCCCAGGCTACATCCCAAATCACACCCTATATGTTGCACTACTTTTGAACTGGGCCCATAGGGCTCTGGTCAAAACTACTGCACTATGTAGGGTATAGGGTGCCATTTGGGACAGGCGAGGAGTGTGATGGTGCTGCTGAGTGCTGATCCATGCTAATGTGGGAGCCAAAGCCAGTAAAACCATATGGCAGAACCCTATGCAGAACCCCATGCAGAACCCTATGGCAGAACCCTATGCAGAACCCTGCGGCAGAACTCTATGGCAGAACCGGAGGGACAGCGCCAGTCTAAAGCCGGGGCTAATAGAGCTACCTACTGCAGATCCACTTGACAGCGCTCGTTAATTATCTTGTTTAAACACTTATTACCCAGCATCTGTCAGTCTAATGACGCACACACACACCCTCTCAGCAACAGGGGGGCACCGAGAACAAAAAGACTTCCTCCTTTGTTAAAGCCAGTCCTCATGTATGTCTTTATAGCACTGCAACGTCACATTACATGGTCTGGATTCAAGAGAACATTCATGAGTGTTACGTTCCCCAGTTTCTGTGTTCTGTTTTGTATTTGAGTGTGTGTTTCAGGAGATGGCTTCCTGAAGTACTCCCCAACCAGCTGATTGGTCAACCCCAGGCTAATTGGTGATTGGAGCTGACCCCGCCCCCTCATCAAGAAGCAGCTGACACTAATCACCATTGCCACCTGAAGATAAAAGCCAGTGTTCTGCCCCAGGAGGGTAGAGATTTGGAGTAGAGATTTGGAGTAGAGATTTGGAGTAGAGATTTGGAGTAGAGATTTGGAGTAGAGATTTGGAGTAGAGATTTGGAGTAGAGATTTGGAAGATTGAGAGAAGAGAGGGGAGAGAGATGAGATTTGGAATAGAGATTTGGAGATTGAGAGAGAAAAATTAGATTGTGATATAGTGTGGGTTGTGTATCAGAAAGTGTGGTATGTACTGTTGTTGTTGGTAGCAGTTTTTCTATGTCCTGTGTTTGAGTGTTTGTGAAATCATTAATAATTACTCTGTTTCATTTGTTCCCAGGGGGGAAGGAGAAGGCACTTTGGGAGTGCTTAGGCAAGAGGCCCGAGGGCATACATATACCCGTAGTATATTTACTGTCTAGGCACACTAGGTAAGACCTGGGCGGACCACCCCCTGTATTTTGGTTAGGGCACCAGGCGGTGTTAAGTTAGGTAAGTTAAGTGGGTAGGCAGGTTAGATAGGAGAGGGGGAACTTTGATATTTACTTTCTTTGCTTTGGTTCCGTCCAGCCCCTTTTCCCCATATTACCGTGTAAGAAAATAAATTCTAGTAAACGGTAAATTCTGCTTTTGTGTCATCCTTACTCGCACCTACAGTCCATACCTCTTGCACTTCAGAGTTGAGTTGTAGCAGGGAGTTGCGTTCCCTCTTCTCAGAGGCGTGCGTAACAATGAGTTACTGAATATCTTCTCAACTCTGTTATTTGACATTCCTAACTAGTTTTGAAAGTACTGAACTTATTTAAAGGTGTTGTCACAGAAGGAAAGGTGTGGATATGAAATGAACTGTTAAGGGAGGACAAGCATGGGCTAATGAGCGTAATTAAAGGCACTTACTAATGACTGTGTCCTCAAGTGACACAGTGGAAGTCCCCAGCTTCATTAATAACTATTAATCTCTGGTGATCAGTGCTGGAGGCCGGGGCAGCCCCTGCATACGCTATTGTCACAGCAGTTAGCTACCCCCGGCCATATTGGAGTCCCCACTGAGCAAGTGGTGCTATTCAAAGGTGATGAAGAATGACTCGAATGGACAATACATACCCCGACAATATAACAGGATTGTGTTCTGTAGGGACCAAACTGAAGAAAACAGACTGAAAGGAAGAGGGACTTTTGTTTCAGTCCCGTTGTTTCAAACCTTACATATTCATTTCCGTTGCAAAACTTTTAAAAATGTTTTCCAACTTTTTTAAATGTTTAAATGTTTTCCTGGTTAACTCCATTAATTTAAATTAGGGTAGCAATTTCAAACCTGCTTGACCTGAAATGGACGTGGATGAGGGTGTTAACTGTAGAGCTTCAGAGCGCTGGAGGGCAGGTAGGGGCTCGGACCATTTTGAATACAACCTCTCGTGGCTCGGTTCCAGCACTCATAAAAACATCTGTATCTATACAGCATACCAACGAATAGCCCCAATGGTTTTACTGTACATACAGTACAGCACATGTCCAATGGGTCAACTATCCTCTGTGATAAATGTACTGTACTGACTGCACTACATTAGTGTTTTTAATATAACTACATCTCATGCTAATCTCCAATTACTTTAACTTGCACCTTTAATGTAGAGACTGACTTTATTTTATTGGATAATTGTTTACTCCAAACGAGCACATTTCAGACAATGTTATTCCTTTTCATTTAATGTGACTATGAGATGTAGAGCAGCATTGCTCTCGAACGTCACTGCAACCCGAGTCCCGTTGAGTCCCTGCTGTATCTTTCTGGAATGGACACATGGAATGGAATGGCTCCATGTCAAGCACTCGTCTCTGCCGCACCGCCCTGCCCACTGTAACACCGGTATGGTATCAATGCCTCATATTAACATTTGGCATTCTGGCACTGTTTAAATGGGGTAAACAGAAACCTGTCTGGTGAGAGAGGATCTTAAGGATCAGATTTCAGGACGGGCTGGCACTGGCTCTCCTTAGATCCTGGCTCTGGTCCTCCCTCCCTGGTTCTGGTCCTCCCTCCCTGGCCTGGTCCAGCACCCACCACCCTCCACCCCACCACCCTGCCCTCTGCCCTCAGACCTGGGGGCCTCCAGGGGAAGACAGCCAGGCTCTGGGGCAACACTCCAGGTCTCCTGGACTGAGCCAAGGTTTCTTTCAGTCCACTGACCCTGCAATGTACAATACGTAGCCAACAACCAGCACAAGAACATTCTAGTTGCGCCCTGTTGTGTTTTGTGTCTGTGCTTCGGCTCTCTTCATTGTATCAGCTCTATGCAGTTCCTATTTTGTCTTATTGACATTCACATTGGGGAAAAAACAGTGACATTGAGGAGATATGTGAATGACTTAGAACCGCAGGGAAACTAAAGATAAAACAAAGAGGTACAATATGTCGGCGGAACGGATTAAACAGCCCAACTGGATCAGGCAAAAAGAGTTGCCAGACGAGCATTTAAAAAAATACATAATAATAAATGGGACAATGGTGGCCCGTACCAGTCAATATTAGAACTATTTCATCCTCTGGGTTTTGGATGTGAAAAGGTGTTTTGTTGAACAGTATCAGGACATGCAGAGGGTTCTGTAATTCCCTCTTGGGGGACATCACCCTCCTCGGCTCCAGCAGGGCCAGGGTGACTGCCAGACTGCTCGGCTTGTCTGTTAATCTCCACTCACTGGAAAGGGAAGCGCACGGACGGACGGCGCTGCCAACACAGGGCAGGCTGCAGATGGCAACACTGGCACAATACATCTTCTGTTTCTTATTTTTGGGCCCCCTCTCTGGTTTTGACTAGATAATATACTGTTTATGTCAGAATGGACCAGAATTGACTTTTCGTAGCAGATTAGGATAATTAAAGTAGAAGGTTAGGAGAATTAACATAGCAGGTTAGGAGAATTAGGTCACAGGTTAGCTGAAATAATAGATTTTGTCATACTTTTGATGTCATGATGTCATGACAAAAGCTGTAAAGTATCTAGCCATGACCCTCTCTCTTCCAACCTCAGTGTCTTGGCTGTTTCCACTGACAGCTACAATTCTGCTTTGCCGTTTCCATATTTTGCTAGTGATTAGATAATATTTGTTTTTATAGAAGTTGTGTCAACGTGTGTGTGTGTGTGTGTGTGTGTGTGTGTGTGTGTGTGTGTGTGTGTGTGTGTGTGTCTGTGTGTATGAAAATCACTACTCCGAACAAAGAAAAGAATATGGACAAAAATAAAAGGCAGAGCTAAAAAGAGAAGCTAGCCTAAGAGAGCAGGCCTATGGCTGGCCAAGACAAAGAAGTTACTGAAGCTTACATGCCTCTACTGGGCGTGAGTCAGGGCCTGGAGAAGGACATCTGCTAGGGTTAGGTGAACATATGTTTCCGTGGTGCAGTGTTCACAAAATTAAAAAAGTGATGTCCCTCCAATTAAAAGCCTAGAAAATATAATTAAAAGCCATAAAAATGATTTTCCTGTTTTGGGTTTCATATTTTGGTTTGATAACCAAGCCCTTCAAAAAATGAATCCTTTCAGAAGGGGAGAACATACTCATAGAGGGAGGAGGTGGAGGCTTGGCTGGGGATACACATTGTGCAGTTTATGTCACTTATTTTTGTTGGTAATCGTGTTGTACACTTACACTATGTTTACATTTTAAACACAAAACACAGAGCCTAAAGAGTTTGTTTTCTTGCACAGTTGTCTCCCACAATCATCTGGAATCACCATAAACATTTTGCTCAGTATTAGTCAACATGTATTTGCATTGCAAATTAATATTTAAAAAGCATGAAGTGAAAAGTCTGTGACTTCCAAGTATTTGGTATGTTTTACAGTTACATAAACTAATAGTCCTGAGGGAAAAAGACTGGTAAACATTTAAGTTCAGAATTTTAAATCACCAGTAGTGTATCCATAGCAACGCTTCAAATATTCTGTTGTCATAAAATGACAATGCTACCAGTCTAGATAACCTGTTTCTAAGTGTTGTGTTCATATCCAGCCCACAGAGGTTGGCCGCAGTGTGTCCAGCCCGAAGACCCCAGATGAAGTGTTTAGCATGCCGATGTGATTCACAGTGGCAGAAGGCAAGGGAGCGCTGAGCCTTACCGTAGGCAGATCAACGTAATTATGCTAAATAGACGTAAAGGGAGAGGGGCACACTAGAATTGTTCACTTCTGATTGCCAGGCGATGGGGGTAGGACCAGGGGAGCTGCTCAGGTGGACCACGGGCTCAGGATATTTTTGAGCTCACCGTCCAAACCAAAGGAAGGGACCTGCACTGGGCTGGCCCATCACTCACATAGGTAGATAGGCAGTACTTTACTTGGACTAAAATAAACACCTGTTCTTTCTTTGACAGACTGACCAGGTGAATCCAGGTGAAAGCTATGATCACTTATTGATGTCACCTCTTAAATCCACTTCAATCAGTGTAGATGAAAGGGGAGGAGACAGGTTAAAAACAGATTTTTAAGCATTGAGACAATGGAGATGGATTGTGTATGTGTGCCATTCTGAGGGTGAATGGGCAAGACAAAATATTTAAAATATTGTCTTTGAACGGGGTATGGTAGTAGGTGCACCAGTTTGAGTGTATCAAGAACGGCAACATTGCTGGGTTTTTCACACTCAACAGTTTCCCATGTGTATCAAGAATGGTCCACAACCCAAAGAACAATAAAGCCAACTTGACACAACTGTGGGAAGCATTGGAGTCAACATAGGCCAGCATCCCTGTGTAAATCTTTTGACAACTTGTAGTCCATTTCCCAACAAATTGAGGCTGTTCTGAGTGCAAAATGGAGGGAGAGAGGGGGGGGGGGGGGGTGCAACTCAATATTAGGAAGGTGTTCCTAATGTTTTGTACACTAACTTCTGATTTCATGTAGAGGGTCCTTCAAAGTAAGGACATATCTCCACTTTTATACAAAATTATTACCTACAATTATCTGTGCTACCTGTGTTTTTTTGTGAAATTCTCCGTTATTGCCTTCATTTTGAGTTGAGCGAGAGAGAGCAATCACCTTCAATCCCCCACATTGTCCTTTGTGTCCATGTCCTACTGCTCCCTCCCTCCCCTCTCCCTCAGTCTCCCTTTCTCAATTTTTCCTCACTTACAGCCCATTTCTCTTTCAGCACTTAACCTCGCTGGTAAGGCCCACAGCCAAAACCACATCACAGTGACGATTTTCAATTAATGCCTCCATTCATCAACTCTCCAGCATAGTATCATTCTGGAGGTCCCTGTTCTAAGGGGGAATCATTCTCAAGTCACCACATTGTGTTCTTGCTTACCTTTCAAAACCTAAGCATCATCTCACTGAATGCACAAACCCACGGTAAAGCAGTGCAACCTCTAATGGAAAAAATATTTCCATTATTTCTACACTCAACGAACGGTCTCATATCAAAGGAGATTTCACTGTATTGTCACAAAGACGGACAGGCTAATTTGGTCTGCTAAACATAAGCCATAACTCTAAATAAGTAAATGAAAGCCACCTGGTCTGACTAACCATTGAAGCAGCCTTGTCAGAGGATTTCAAAGATAGGAGGAATAAATATGAGCTTTCAGGTAACTGACTCAGGGGACAGCAGGTATTTTGTGAAGTTCAGTTCCAGTCACAACAATGGGGCCATTATGTGAGGGGGAAATTTAAGATGCAACCCCCCCCCCCCAAAAGTGTAGATTTAAAAATAATTGGACTTCTTCATTAAAGGAGATATACAGAGTTGCCTTATTATTTTCATTATCGGCAATAGCAACCCACTCCCTGGCCTATTCCCCTTTTCCTGTGCTCTGTTCAGTTATCTTGTGATGGACTGGACACAGGAAGATGCCTGAATAATACTGAATGTGAATTATGTATTTCAAATGAAAGGAATGTGTACACACTTTTTGAATAAAGTTCAAATCAGTATTGCCAAGAAATCAGAAATATCCTCATATTTGAAAAATAAAATAATAATTTATTACATTTAGATGTTAGTCTGATTCTAAAACAATACACATAGGGAGGGATATCTGATGTCAGTACATAAACATTTGAAATGTAAAATAGACTAGGCCTAGTCACCTGACACAATTCAGACCTCCGCGCGCGCTTCGCTGATTGTCGTCCCAACTGTTGTGGAGTTTTTGTTTCTCACTACCGTCGTTGTCCGTGGCCTTAAATATTCGTTATTTTGCCAATATTTTCATTGAAATAAGTAACACATTTTTTTACGTTTTAGAGGACATTAAACAAGTAGCATAAACAGTAAGAAATTGGCGACCGAAATGTGCTGTTTTTCGATGAGGAAGTATATCCTCAGGCTACAAACAAGGTAACGTTAGACCAGAAGGTGGGCCTACGAACGTTATCGTTTACTATGTCGAAAAACTCAAGTCGCATTTTCTCCTTGTTTTCAACCCAAAGAATTGGCACATTTGGTAAGTAAGTGTTTGATTATAATGTTATATAACAATTAGGCCACATTAGTTACATTAGTGCATTTAAAATGTCAAGTTCGCGTGCATGCGTTGGCCTACCTTGCTTCAGCTGTAAAAACGTATATTTTTAAATCAAAACTTTTTAATATTATTTGTTTGTATATGTTAAACGTACAAGTTTTGAAGGCAATTTGGGCGACGAAACTCGGCGCCTTGGGATATAGGACAAATGTTTTATATACACTAGATGGCTGACAGGGGGCAGGGTTTTGAAGCCTCCGCGCCTGCATCTTGGCGCACCCCCGCCGTGTTAAAATATATTTTGTAAGCTATAGAAATGCATTTATTAATGTCTACATTTGTTTGTGCAATGTTTATTCTATTATACACCATAATGCATACTTTTAAATTATATTATGTGAGTTAACATACAAATAAATAATTAAAACATTGTTTTGAAACCTCTAATGTTACTGTCCCCACTACAACAAAAATATACTTAAATCCATGTAAATTTGTTCTTGAAAAAGTGTAGAATTGCATTCATTCCTATGGATGACTGCGCCTTTGAGTAGTACCAATTTGGCCAACCAGTGGCTCGAAAGCCTCTCATTGGCTATACATCTATATTTTTTTACCTTTATTTAACTAAATACAGAAATACAGCCGGTATTTACAATGACTGCCCACCCCAGCCAATTGTGCCCTATGGGACTCCCAATCACCGCTGGTTGTGATTCAGCCTGGATTCAAACCAGGGACTGTAGTGATGCCTCTTGCACTGAGATGCAGTGCCTTTGACCGCTGTGCCACTCGGGAGCCCATTAACATAGCATCAACAATCCAGAGTTTATATACATCATTGTATAGAACTCTGTCAGAAGCCTGTAGAAACTTGCACACTGCTATATCTTGGGTGTGAGTCTGTAAAGATCCCAAAGTTTAGAAATGAAGTCTGTTCACTGCTGGTGCTGCTGGCTCCGTGTTGGTGTCAGTGAAAGCCAATTCCTAAGATGTGCCTCATACCTTGCCAACCGTCTCCCTCTTCATTGGACCGGAAAATTGTCTGGCGAGACCAATAGTATGGTGAGATGCAGTATTTGGATGTACAAAAACATACAGTTGGCGTTTGGTATCTGCCATTTTCGCAATTAACACTTTTAAAGCTGAATTTAATAGCTTAAGAACTTATCCCTAGTATCTTTCTCAGCTGGCAGTAAAGTTGTAGCTGTTTAGATAGTAAGGTTTGTATGAAAATCCACGTTATAAACTGGATGTTCGAGCCTTGAATGCTGATTGGCTGACAGCTGTGGTATATCACGGGTATGACAAAACATGTATTTTTACTGCTCTAATTACGTTGGTAACCAGTTTAGAATAGCAATAAGGCACCTCAGGGGTTTTTGGCATATGGCCAATACACCACGGCTAAGAGCTGTATCCAGGCACTCTGCGTTGCGTCGTGCTAAAGAATAGCCCTTTGCCGTGGTATATTGGCCATATATCACACCCCCTCTGGCCTTGTTGCTTAATTCTAGCCTCACTTCACCAGAGTGGGCCAATTTAGATTGGGATGCAAATTGATGCAGTGTTTGTGCAATTGTATAGCAAATCCCCCTTCCCTCGTGGATAGGCCTTCACATCCCAGTGTGTGTTACAGTGCAAAGGTCCACTACAGTTAGTAGCACTAATTGGTTAGATTATAGAATATTTCCATTGTAAAATCTATAAATCATTTAGGAAACTATTAATCAAATGTGTACTCTTTAACAGTGCATAATCAGCTGTGTGTACTCTATGGTATGGAATGTTGTGAAAGTAGGTTTTGAGTGGGCTCACTGCTGGGCAGCCGGGTGAGGACAAGGTGGCGTGGGCAGGCAGGGACAAGGTGGCGTGGGCAGCCAGCGAACCGGACAGCAGGGCGGGGACAAGGTGGCATGGGCCGCCAGCGAGCCTTGGGATGATGAAGGTCAGAGGAACAGAGCGTGGGTTGTTGCTGGCTGACATAGGACATCAGGATGACAGCTTTGGCTGCCACTCATCGCCACTCGTTCTGATTCAGAATGATGTGCCAAGATGGACATCAACACAGCGGGAGTTTCGGCAGGGTAACATCCCCATGTAGTGTACAGCGACTGTCTACTTTAAATGGCATAACAACACAATGTCTTGTTCTGGGGAAGGCGTAGCACTTTGGCAATTGGCATGCCTTAACGTCGTTTGGCTGCCATTCCAAGTGTCTGCAGGGCCCTCTGGCGAGAACAGGGCTCCTGGTTATATTTGTTACTAATGCAAAAAGGGGGGGGAAATGAGTTCCTCAAAGTTTAATGTTTCTGCCAACTTAACCATCAACTCTCACCACCAAAATGGATGAGTGTACCTTGATGATCCATTAAGATGTGGCTAAAGTTCCCAGGGTATAAATAGCCTTCAAGGGCACCAGGCAATATTTTCGGAGGATAATTAAACCAGGGAGAGGTCGTGCATGCTAGCCGGTCATTAATCTGTAAAGGGGAGGGAGGGAGGGGGGGGGGGGTTCACGCCATTTTGTGTTTGTTTGCTAAGCTTACAGAATTGGATGCTTTTGTTTTTGTGACATTCTGAAGATTCCTCCTCCATGTTATCTAATTGTGTTTTTCTGAATGAAGCATTATTTATCTTTAAAAATTAGCATAATGCTCAAAATAGTACAAGGCCGCAATTTAAATGACAGTATTTGTGTACAAACCTCACTGCTCTATTGGCATTTGCACTAATAATTTCCCTCATCGTCTGAGTACACAAAGGCACAAATACATTCCAAGTCATCATGTAAAACAGCAGCTCTCACAATATCATTGGACATAGATAACCTCTGAAAGCACATTTCCAGTGAGCACACTTACAGTTTAGGAGAGCCATTGACCGCGTGTCTTGGCTCTGTCAGCACTGGAGAGCCGCAAGTCTTGGCTCTGACCACACGTCTTGGCTCTGACTACATGTCTCTGACAGCAGTGGAGAGGCATTGACCACACATCTTGGCTCTGACCGCAGATCTTGGCTCTGACAGCAGTGGAGAGGCATTGACCACACATCTTGGCTCTGACCGCAGATCTTGGCTCTGTCAGCAGTGGAGAGCCATTGAGACGCACGTCTTGGCTCTGACCGCAGTGGAGAGCCATTGAGACGCACATCTTGGCTCTCTCAGCGGAGGAGATCCATTGACCTTATGCCTTGGCTCTCTCAGTGGAGGAGAGCCATTGACCTTACGTCTTGGCTCTGTCAGCAGTGGAGAGCCATTGACCTTACGTCTTGGCTCTCTCAGCGAAGGAGAGCCATTGACCTTATGTCTTGGCTCTCTCAGCAGTGGAGAGGCATTGACCTTACGTCTTGGCTCTCTCAGCGGAGGAGAGGCATTGACCTTACGTCTTGGCTCTCTCAGCGGAGGAGAGGCATTGACCTTACGTCTTGGCTCTCTCAGCGGAGGAGAGGCATTGACCTTACGTCTTGGCTCTCTCAGCGGAGGAGAGGCATTGACCTTACGTCTTGGCTCTCTCAGCGGAGGAGAGGCATTGACCTTACGTCTTGGCTCTCTCAGCGGAGGAGAGGCATTGACCTTACGTCTTGGCTCTCTCAGCGGAGGAGAGGCATTGACCTTACGTCTTGGCTCTCTCAGCGGAGGAGAGGCATTGACCTTATGTCTTGGCTCTGTCAGCAGTGGAGAGGCAGATGGTACTCAAGCCCCTTACTTTCCTTTACCTCCTTCTCCCTCTACTTTAAACCCATCTCTGTCAGCTCTGGGGCTGGTTGTAGACTCAGTATTTGGTGTGTTGGACACACATACACACACACATACACACACACATACACATACACATACACATACACATACACTCACATACACTCTCTCACAAGTGTATATAGGACCAGGTGGCTGTAATGTAAGGGGTCAGGTCTGAGGCTGTGTGCTGGATGCACTACCTGAATGTATTAACCTTATGCATTTTGCTGTCTCACATACTCCCAGTTATTCTCTCTTGTGGCATCCATTATTCATACTCTGATATTCTCTTGTCCTTGTCTTTCAGTGGGGTTGATAGGAATAATTGTCTTGATTAATTTACACATTAGTATTTCTGAGAAATGGACAACACAGTTTGCCTGACTAATTGGGGGGATTTAGGATCAAATTCTAAGTTGAGATGCATTGTTGTTTAAATACAGATTTGCGCTTCAGTTGAAGTTGTGTTTGTATTTCAAGATAGTATTCTGCCCTTAGAGCTTACTAGGTATTACATGTGGATGGCAGTATTTTGTGTGAGTATTGTTTTGCTTAGATTTTACTGTAGATGGTGGTCCCAGGGTGTTCTCACTACAGCGAATGCCAGGATGTGGAACTGAGTCCTGTGTGTGTGGCGTGTTTCTAATCGCTGGAGCACATGCGCAGCAGGTCCCTATTACTGTCCTCACTTAGCATCCACACTCAGAAGAGACTCCAGCCAAACCCCAAGTCACTAACACATCAGGTATGTCGCACCAAAGAGCTTTGGTCCAGGCAGCTGCTTTTTCACTCGCTCCCATTTGCTCATGATGTCGGGAAAACGAATGCGAGGAATCTTCACCGCACTGCTGATGTGCGAGCTCACTTCCCATGGCTGATGGCCCTGATAGAGCCTTCAGATTAATTGTTTCCTGCAGTTTAAGTTCAAAGACGTTGTTTGTGGTTTATACCGTATATAATATATACGTTGAGTATATAAATGAGAAATATTATTTATTTTGGTGCATGCTTTCCCATCTGCAGTTTTAACAACCTGGAACACAAAGACATCTGACAACAATCAGAGAGTAAAAATGCATGAAAACAAATTCCCTTGTTTGGAGTAAAGCTTCCTAGGTTTTGTCAAATGCTTCACTGGGTGCTTATGTTCTGCAAGTGCCGATGCGACAGATAAAAACAGGGAAAAGGTGCCCGGAAAGAAGTTTCCAAGACTGTTCAACTTAGCTATTAGGAAATTTTTGTGGGATACTTATTTCAAAGTTGGTTAAATTGGTCTATTTGGCTAAGCCCAATCCTGTCCTAGGAAGCACTAAGGATACTCAGCTCAGGGACTGGATTATCACACAGAACACTGGCTCTGACGGTTCCTCTGGCTTCAGCGAGTTTCACTGAGCGGAGCACCGGCTACAGCGTTGGGTGGCAGGACGCAGGCCTGCCTGGGGGTACAGCCATGTTTCACAAAGAGAAAAAGCAAAACACATGTTGACATTCATGTTTTTTTTTTCAGCATTTTGAATCATGGTTAGCAAGAGGAAGTGAACTAATGCACACATTTGCTTAATTTATTGGATTTGTGGATAAATTGGAAAAAGGTGCACGAGCGTTCTCCCTTTTGCCGGTTTCAGTTTAGAACGGTTAGAAAGCACTGTCGTCGTATATTATGACTAAGCTTGGCTTGTATAATTTTTAATTAATCACAAGATATTTTTGTAATGAAAAAAATGTTGCAGCCTAATTTACTTAATTTTGTACTTGTTTTGATACACTGTGTTTAGTAAACTGTTTGTTAATATTAAGGTATCCATGACAAATAATAATATGGAAATTGTCATTGATGCTTTGTCATTTTTCAATTGCAGAAATGAATGTATGGAGGACTTCTGACAGCAAAACGCATTGTGTTGATGACATACTGATACTCTGAAAAAAGTAAGGAAGAGAGAATGAAGAAAAGTCCATCTTTATCATAGCATGTAAATGGATACAAGGGTATGATTGTCAATCTTAACTTGTAAAAACTTCACTATCTAACTGTGAAGCGCTCTAATAACTGTAAAGCCCATCAGTGCAACACTGCCTTCTACTGGCCAGCTTATAGAGTTGACTGGCTGCTTTCTTTCTGTAGCATTGTTTTAATATCCTCAAATGTTTGGAAAGTGTTTACTTCGTTCGCTAGTTTTTAATGGGAAATCATAGTTGCTCATATTGAAGAACAGCTCTTAATGGTAGACATTTTATTAATATATTTTTTGCTTTTAATCAATATTGCATTATGTAACATTCCTATTTAACTGTAATTACCATCTGCATATAACATTTTAGAATGTAGTTTTAGCACATATATCATGCATACCATTTGATAACATGTCACATTTATTCACCTCGGTGACAATCGTCAGTAGCAACCATATTGCAACTTAATGTCGATGTGGTCGTATTCTTAATGTAATATCAACTTTTATCAAACCTACACGTAGAATCTTTTGATTTCTTTTTTTTTTGGGGGGGGGGGGGTCTTTTCATGTATTGCTTGAGTTAATTATTGTGACACAGGCCTGAAAGACTTGTCTGTGTAAATATGTGCTGCAGACTAATGCGCCTTGTAATTTGCATTGTATGTGGAGATAGTGCAGACTGTAGAGGCTCTCTGGCCGCTGATAACCTGGTGTACAGTAAACGGCCCCTCGCTTGCCGTGTGACACGGCTTATATCCCCAATCTCTCTCACACGAACACGCACAGAAACACACATAACCAATCCTGAACTTCCCACAGCTCTGGTCTGTGCAAACCTTCATCCATACTAAATGTAACAGCAAAATGACTTACATTGCCAACCAAGGTCAGCTATGTCAAATAAAAATAATAGTGATTCCTTTAATTGAGATGATATAAACAATTATTCTTTCCCCTTGTCTTTTAATATTAGAAAATGCACTGATGTCCAGAAAGTGTATTAAACTGGACTGATCCTTAAAAAGAGTAAAACAAAATTTAAAAAATCAAATTTTATGGTGAAAAGTAGTCAGAGAACAAGGTCTCTGAAAGCCAAATGTTTATTGAGATAACATGTTGCACATTAATATTTAGATTGTTGCCTCACTTTGTGATTTCTTCATCCGAGACTATACACTTTTATTTAATAAGATACTTTTTTTTATAGAATTCAAATTTATAAGGTTGAATCAGATTCTCCGATTCATACTTATAGTGTTTGTATCTCAGCCATTCTGAGAAAGGTCGGGAACATTTTCTCATATTTTATTGGGGAACAAAGTGTGCTAGAAAGTAAAAAAAAAAAAAAAAAAAGTGTTCACAAGAAGTGAAATTTAAGATGACCTCCCTCCAAACCCATCAGCGGGGCCTTTGGTCTTCAGAGTACCTGTGCATTTCTACTCCCCTCCCCAAAGCGCTTGCCATATCTCTGGCTGAATCAAATTCCATAGCCGCTATGCTACAATGGGAGAACTGTTTGATGGGCGCTCTGTCTCCTCCTCCCTCCCCTGGTTCAGGTATTCCCCCTGATGAGGAACTTGAGCTTCAGAGAGCACTGCCCGGGCATCACCTCTTATGGCCCTCCAGTCCTGCTCAATGCACTTAAAGGAAAATTCCACACAAAAACTATATTTTGGTACTTGTGTCATTAGTCCATTGTTGATATAGTCTCAAATGTTTTGCATGTAAGCAGTCACATTTTCAAGATATTGAACTTTCAAAATACAGAAATACAGCTGGTATGCCTCATATGATGCAAAATATGTGTGTTCAAAATACAGAAATATAGCCAGTATGATGCATTTTGCATCATATGATGATGCGTTTTGCATACCGGCTGTATTTCTGTATTTTGAAAGTTATGTATCTTGAAACTTGATTGCTGACTTGCAAAACATTTTGGGACTTTGTCAGCAATGCACTAATGAAACACGTACCAGAAGATAGGAGTTGTTAAAGGAAACTAACAGAGAAAGTCATCTAATTTGATTTAGTGAATTGATTGTACTGCATGCAATGGTGAATATGGGTATTAATAAAGTGAGGTAGTCAAGTACAGGTTGTCATTTTAAACATGCATAAATACAGAATATCTACTGTAGCCTAAACATACTCAAAATATATATATTTTTAAGTTCAAAGTGCACCATTTGAAATACTTTGAAAAACTTTACACTCAAAGTAAAGTAGTTTGGTCACTTACTTATCCTCAATACAATTTTAAAAGGCGTGAAATGTCTTCTGGACAGCATTGCTACACACAGCCTTGAATTCCTCCACATAATGTCCAGACTTTGTCTAGATAAAAAAAAAAATATATTAGCAGTGTCAAGTAAGGCAGTCAGTAAAAGTGACCACCCTGTGTCCATTTTTGTGGGGGGGGGGGTTGGCTTTAGTGGATCCTTTGCTAAAAGATAGACATTTGCCGGGAAAGGGGAGGGATTCGAAAAAAAACATTGCATGATAGTCTTTAAGCAGTTCCATCTGTCCGGCAGAAATGTCAGCCTAATAGCCTGTAGCGCTTCAGCCCACTGCCCTCACTCCCTTTCTCTACCTGACTCTGTCCTATTAAATCTCTCCACTCCTCCCCAAAAAAAAGAGAGCAGAAAGTCAGGAAAATAGAAGAACTTGTGCAGACCTAAGTCAACGGGCTAGTGGTGATGATGATAATGATGAAGAACAAGCCCTAATTACAGAGGGAGAAAAAACGACCCCAGGCACTCAGTGATGTGGAAAAAAGGCTCATCATTCTGGTGTTTTTTCTAAAGACGGCGCGCTCTCTGAGCAGTTGACTGCCGCTCACCTTGCCACGGGGTCTGCTTGAGATTGGTTCATTGTCAAGTTTTTTTTTTTTTTTTTTTTTTACCCATGATTCCATATGGTTTGGAGCAGGCTACATGTTTCCCAACATGCCATTGCGAATGTTTTCTCAATTAGGCGTCTTATCTCCGGTGAGTGCGCTAGCATCAGATGAAGCTTGCTGACAGTGTAATGGCAGGCAAAACCACGGAAGGCTCCATCAAATGGCAGCTCTGCTACGACATCTCAGCCAGGACTTGGTGGATGGTAAGTTGGCAGCAACCAAAGCTGTTTTTTTTCTTCTTCTTCTTCCTCCCTTCTTTTCACCCTTTTTTTTCTTAAAAAAACTCTTTCCCCACCTCTTCTTTAGAGCCTTTAAAAAAAAGTAAGATGTTTTTTGTGTCTTTTCTTGAAACTCCATTTTTCAACTTCACATTGAGTGGATTTTTAATGACTGTATTGTTTGTTTTTGTGTCCTGTCACAGTCTTCTCTCTGTAGGAGCCTTGAGACTCATGTCCCTTTTGTTTTTTTCTTGTCGTCTCAATTCAGGATGTCAGATCTGAAATATTGTCCTGCAAACGATGTACTTATGTGTTCTTTTACAGTGTCCTGTTTTTATAGAACATTAGTTTGGCTTCAGGAAAATTAATACCCATTTGTAGAGGAAATATTCTCACTTTTTCACAAACAACAATTCATCTGCTGACATTCATTCCAACTTTTCTGCGGTGCACAGAGCAGTCAGTCCTTGCCATAAGTAAACCAATATATTTTCCAGCGTCCGCTTGTCTCGTCTAATCGAGGAAGGTTCAGTGACGGCGTTAAAAAAAGAATCAAAAAGTCTCAGACCGTTTCTGTCAGACCTCTGGTTTACACTGAGGCAGCAATTTTTTTTTTTTGCGTGGTGCTCTGGCTGCTTTCAGCCAAGCTGAGTGTGCGGAGCATCGCACTCCACTCCTGAGCTCTGACGCCGCGCCAGCAATTAAAGCACACAGAAGGGGAAAAAAGCCCCCATGAGCCGGACCCAGTGCCGGGGCAGATTAACTTGCTTGTTGTGGTCATAGAGGCCAGACAACCTTTGACATCCTTGTTGCTCCAGCAGCGATGGGGAGAGGTTAAACTAGACCGAGAAAACAAGACAAGTGGAGTTTGTAGACTGCTGAGAGACGAAGAGGGGCAGGGGGATTCACAATAGTCTATTGTGGCTAGCAGATACAAATTAGTTCAGTCGGCTGGATAAAAGGGCTTTGAAACTCCCAGCGCCCTATGTTCATTAGGGGATGACTCGTTAGCCGTGGCATCATTATATTACTATTATCTTAATTATTGCCAGTGTTATTGTTTTTATAATTTTTTGTAAGGGGAGTGTGATGGTGAGTACTGGTCCTTTTCTCCACGGCAGGTTCCTTGCCAGCTTGAATAAAAGAAGATAGTTGTATTCCCAGGAGACAATGGCTGTATTATTCCTCTGTAAGAAGACCATGAACTTCAGAATTCCAATCCGTTGGCCCCCGTCTCTCTCTCACTCTCCCACCCCCTTCTCCCCTCACCCAGGCCACCTTGGCCACAGTGACAGGCAGCAGGCAGTGCTTCATGCCTGTGTGTAGGGAATTGATGAGGGGCTGAAGGAGAGAAACGGTAACTTTACTCTGCCTGTCCTTGTCCTTATGAGTAACAGAGAAAATGTTTTTAGACCTTTGCTACAGAGGGGACCTGTTACAGAGGGGAACGAGATGGCTGGTGGTGGTACAGTGGTGGTTTTGTATTTGGATGGAGGGGGGGGGGGGGGGGGGGGGTAGTGATGTGTGGGCATTCCTCACTGTCTGTTGCTCTCTCTCTCTCGCTCTGTGACCATGGTGCTGAAGACTGGGTGTGTGGAAATGTTGTCCAGTTTATGGACTGAGTTGACTAGATTTTTTTTTAGCAATCTTTTGATGCTTTTTAAACTTTTATCCTCCTAAAAGAGCATGTAGCTTTCAGTTGGTCTCTTGTACATGTTCTTTCATTTAAAAAAAAAAGTTACCTCATGAGATACGTTAGTTAGTTGTATATGTATTTCTGAATGAAATGTGTATCCCAGCCTTGCACTGTGGATTGTCAAGGGGATTTTGTGAATTGTACTTATACACTGTAATAACTCCGTATTGTGTGTAAAGCGGTGGAAGTACTGAAGAGCTTTTAAATTCATTTAGTTATCATAGTCAATAGACATTTTGTCAATATATAAGCTGGTGCTGAATCTGTCTTCTGTACAATAAATAATTTGATGTTTTGACGTTGTAATTCTATAAAACACAATGTACTTTCAGTGCTGCTTATTAAGTGAATGTTTAATGATATGTGATGTTGCAATTAATTCTTTATTTGCTCTGATTGGAATTTAATTTCAATGTTTCTATCAGAAAAGGTTTATACACAACAACGTTTGAAATGTTCTGTTTTTTAGTAACCTACTTGGCAAAATCATTATCTTGTGGCAATACAACAAAATCGCCTTAAAAATTAGCAATGTTATATGCAATATAGCTGTTTGAACCAGGAAACCGAGATTAACTTTATTCAAATTGATTATGTTCCTATTATTAAGTAATATACTTACAATGACATGGTTATTATGGGATGCCATGGGGATGTTTTACACTGTTTGGTGGAGGCTGTTTTTGTTAATTACCAGTGATGACATTCCATGTGCTCCCATTCACTTTAATTTCACTGGAGATTAAGTTGGGTTACAGCGGAAAGAGGATTATATGCTTAATTTCAAAAGGACAGTTATAGTAATTATTCCAGATTACCACAGATAGTGACTCCTGTCAGTACACTCCACATTTGATTTCTTTAAATGTGGAATTCATAACTTTTGAGCTCAAATAAAAATGTTTCTATTTGGCATTCATATTTTATTGAAGACAGTCCTACCATTATCAGTTCCTGTGTTCTTCAGAATAATAAAAATAAAAATAATTATATACATATAGAATTGCTTCAAGCTTCGCTACATTATTACCATTGCAAAAACACGCCTTGTAGTTGAAAGGGCGCAACCCTCATTGTAAATATATCTTGACAGATTGGTCAGAGATTTGACACTATTGCTGAAAAGTCCACATTTTCTAAAACGTTATTAGGAAAGAAGTGTCCTACAAAACAGTATATTCTTTCCCTATTAGTAATGAATTAAGCTTTGTTTTCTAGCTTTGTCAGTTATCTGGCAGTTACCACATCATCTGCTGTATGTTTTGGGTGAGCTGTTCTATAGGCTACGTTACATTTTATGATTATTTCCTGTTCATTCTAGGGAGCATTTTACCTCTGGTATGGCTGTGGTTTCTACACATTCTAGTGAGCATTTTACTTCTGGTATGGCTGGGGTTTCTACACATTCTAGTGAGCATTTTACTTCTGGTATGGCTGGGGTTTCTAAACATTCTAGTGAGCATTTTACTTCTGGTATGGCTGGGGTTTCTACACATTCTAGTGAGCATTTTACTTCTGGTATGGCTGGGGTTTCTACACATTCTAGTGAGCATTTTACTTCTGGTATGGCTGGGGTTTCTACATATTCTAGTGAGCATTTTACTTCTGGTATGGCTGGGGTTTCTACACATTCTAGTGAGCATTTTACTTCTGGTATGGCTGGGGTTTCTACACATTCTAGTGAGCATTTTACTTCTGGTATGGCTGGGGTTTCTACACATTTGTCACCGTCCTGTTAAGTACAGGGGATGTAGAAACTATTCTCCACTTATTTTTAAATGACTACACTAGCAAGATGAGTGGCGCAGCGGTCTAAGGCACTGCATCTCAGTGCTAGAGGCGTCACTACAGACCCTGGTTTGATTCCATTCTGAATCACAACCGGCTGTGATTGGGCGTCCCATAGGACGGCGCACAATTGGCCCAGAATCGTCCGGGTTAGGGGAGGGTTTGGCTGTCATTGTAAGTAAGAATTTGTTCTTAACTGACTTGCCTAGTTAAATAACGGGTGAAATAAAAAAAGATTCACCGATTTTAATTTTTTATTTTTTTTTAAATTATTATTATTATTATTTTTTTTTTAACGCGTACATTTAAAAAAATATATATATAAAAAAAGCTTGTACAGCTTGTTTATTTGAAATGCATTTCCCAAATTAAAAGTTATGATGTCCTATTTTAGTGGACCATCTTGTAGATTCATTTATACTTCATGAATTTCATCATTGCAAGATTTTTTCATAAATGGGCTTTCATGATGACCAGTTCAAATAAACATCAGCATTGAGTGCTCCCTGGCTTTAGTCAGTTGTGATCGAGCTGCACTGTAGGTTTGCTATCTTTTGTAGCACACGAGATACATCCAAATGACACTTGTCACAAATGTTTCAGTCTGTGCACTTACCCTTCTGTGTGCCTACTTTTCTACCTACCTTGCTTGCTTTCATCTTTCCTCATACTTCACGCAATGGTCTATTTGCATTTTTGTAATTAGCAAGTTTCTCTACCTTGACATTTATTTAGTAACTGTTCCTGTTTAAAATGTAAAAAAGAGTCAATTTAAAAATAAAGATTTTCAAGTACCAGTAGCAGGCGTCAAAGTATCACCTCTTTCTGACATGGGGGGATATTATTCTATTTTCCATGTACCCTATATTTAAAGTGTTACTCATCGTTTAGTTTTTTGAGAGGCGGCGGGGGGCTGGGGCTCCCGTGCAGTGGCTGTGTCGAGCCTCTCTGTATGTTTTAAAGGTATCCAGGCTTTGTTTGAAGTCGGCCACTGTAATTAACCCTGCTTGCGTCTGGGCTCTGGGGGTTGCGACCCACCAGCCCATTAACAATGCGCTCATGTCATATTCCACCACCGGAGGGGCTAATGAGATTTCAACTGCACTACAAGTGTCGCTCCTATAATTCACTTGTTAGTGAGTAGCCCCCCCCATCAGGCAAATGTGCACCGTGCGTGTGTGTACAGTATCCGTTCCTACTGTAAGTGTTAGTGCGCATATGAGTGTGTGAGAGCCAGTGTCAGAGAAAGAGAGGGAGGGGGTATGGCGTGAGGGCATAAAATAATTACCATACAGTCATTTAACACTACCCCCAACGCCCTCCCTAACCCTGCTCCAATTAGGGCTTGATTTTGGCAGGAGATCACCGGAGCGGAGTACCGTCATCTCAAATTTTCTACTGCTCAAGTTTCTGCACCTCTTCTAGTATATTAGCTCAAAACTATTGTGGAGCTTCCGCACCTAAATATAAACAGTACCGGCACCTATTTCAGTCAATCACTAGCTGTCATTGTTGTTTTTTCACTCCAAACTACAATCTGCCCTGAAGAACTCTGAGTACTTATGTCAGTAGATGTTCTTCATAATTGATGTTGATGATTTTATTGTCTAATTGCAGTTGTTTATTCAGGAATCAAATTATTCAATTGAATTGCTCTCTTGGGGCAACAAGGTTCAAACCCTGATTGGTCAACTTGATGAATCAGGGCTTGGTGTCTGTAACCATTCAGCGGCATTGTGCTCCCTTGTTGCCTTCGTATTCCGTGCGAGGTCATGTTCATTAGCCAGCCCTCACGTTTATCTGATGACCTGGCACCCAGATTAAAGTTAAGGCCAAATCTACAAGTGCCCAAACAATTCTAGATTGTGTAGAGCCACCAAAATATTTTATTTGTCTATGGTAGATAAAGAAAAGATAGTGTGTCCACATTGGTTGTGACTGCGTCTCATAGTTGACGAAAGGACTTCAGCTTTGTTGCAGAAGTGAACAGTTTGAGGTTTTCAATGTCGGCTTTATGCTCCATTGACATTAAAATACATTAACGTCCATATTGCTTTGCTCCACACACTCAATGGTCGATAATCAGTTTTGATCATTTTAGCGTCTCAATTTGTCACGCTAATCTACCGTTCCACCATGTAACCGTCACAAAAGGACATGAAAACTTCAGAGTGTTTGGGCCACGTTCCTGCTACGTGTGTGTTGCCCATGTGTTGGAGGTACAGTGTTAGTGTCATATTGTGCGGAAGATGTTTCCAATTTGGTCTCTGCCATGGACTAGCGAGACGTGATTAGAGAGGAGGAAATTGGAGGATTAAAATTGTCTGCTTGAACTTCCTGAACACTTGGATGAACACTGCATGCTTGCTTGCTCTCTCTGTCTCTGTCTCTCTCGCT
The DNA here is from genome assembly GCF_029448725.1 of Salvelinus fontinalis. Taxonomy (NCBI): domain Eukaryota; kingdom Metazoa; phylum Chordata; class Actinopteri; order Salmoniformes; family Salmonidae; genus Salvelinus; species Salvelinus fontinalis. The sequence continues at coordinate 50,405,727 of NC_074676.1, forward strand.
CGCTTTCTCTGTCTCTCGCTCTCTGTCTCTCAGTCTCTCTGTCTCTGCCTGAGCAGCTGTACACCATAGGCCTCTGACCTTATGACCACAGTAACATTACAAATGATGTTAGTCCTTTGTCCTCTAGGATGGGATATGTCTATGATATTTAATGGAAACTTGCATTATTGTTTTTTCAAAATTTACACTGAACTTCAACTGTTTACTTTTGTTGCCGTTATATATTGTTGCAAATATACTGTATATACACTACACTGTAGATCCACTATACTGTAGATACACTACATTGTAGATACGCCATACACTGTGTGGTATCATTTCAGATCTTGGTGAAATTAGCTTATCTTTGTTGTTCTACCAGTGGTATGTGCACGTTGAGGAGTTGTATTTCCTTTGAATGGATGGGGTTTAGGATCGGAGGGGGTTTAGGATCGGAGGAGGTTTAGGATCGGAGGGGGTTTAGGATGGGAGGGGGTTTAGGATCTTCGGCTTCTTTTTGCAATATTGTAGTGGAACATTCTGAATGACTTAAGCAAAAGGCTGTAATATCCGTTCATATGTCGTGTCTTAGGCACAAAACATGCCTCGGGGTGTTTTTGCTTTCTTTTTGTTGCGATGTTATATCTGAGGAGAAAGATCATAGGAGACAGATTTGTAATAGTTCCCTCAGACGTTCCACAGTACTTCTTCTTTTGCTACATTTAGATGGTGCTTATTTATGGTAATATTAATGAGTAGTCAGTCTCAGGCAATTCACAGCCCCAATGACCATCTGCATGTGACGATGTTCTTGGGTGCAGATGGATGTTAATGAGGCTTAGTGGAGGGCTCTCATTTGGCACCTGGTGATGTTGTGAACAGGAGAGGAGCAGGAAGGAGAAAATCAGCTTTGGGTCGAGTCTGTGTGTGAAAATAGACAAGAACTGAGGATGAGACGTTTGGGATTCAGTCCAGGCTATTTAAATTGAAAAACAACAAACCATTCTTGCCTGATGTGATCTAAATGTTTATTTTGTCATTTATTTTAGGTTATCAGTCGTATGTGTCTGAATAATGTTATTTTATTTAGACAAATGTCCTCTTCTCTTTATCTATCACCATCTCCCTCTCTTTCCTCCCCTCTTCTCTCTCTCTCTCTCTATCCCCATCTCCCTCTCTGTCCTCCCCTCTTCTCTCTCTCTATCCCCATCTCCCTCTCTGTCCTCCTCTCTTCTCTCTCTCTCTATCCCCATCTCCCTCTCTGTCCTCCTCTCTTCTCTCGCTCTCTATCCCCATCTCCCTCTCTGTCCTCCTCTCTCTATCCCCATCTCCCTCTCTGTCCCTGCCCAGAGAACAATGGCTACTGGCCAAGACAGCTGGCTCTTTGGGCCACTTTTTTGGGCTGTTTTTCGGGGCTTGGATTGTCGGGGGCTTGTCTTGCTTGGGGGGGTGAGGGGAGGAAATAATGGGAGTAGAAGAACATGCTCCATTATAGACCTGAGACTGAGACAGACAGATATCAGTGACTGACCCACTGTGATTTCCACTCTGGGGGATTCATGCTGGAGTCAGTTTGTGACTTGTTAGCATACAGAATTGTTCACATTCTTACTGTCGATGGGCTACTTTCATTATCCCCCAGTGCATTGGAGTTTAGCTGAGTGGCAGGTGTATGAGTGGAAACACAGCCACACTATAGTAGCTTGTTTGCTCTACCACAGTTCCTGGGTGTTTAGTGGTGGGCAGCGCACTGTGGTAGCGTGGGAAGGCGTATGTGAACGGTGTCTCACTCAGCAGGGACTTAGACTGCCTCTCTCTACATCTCTCTCTCTCTCTCTCTCTCCTCTCTTTCGTGAACACCCTCTCTCTCTCACTCTCTTTCACACTCTTTACCTCTTTTTCTCCCTACTCTCTCTCTATTTCTGCCCCCCCCTCCCTCTCTTTCCCTCATCTCTCTCTCTGTAAACCTGAGGGGAGCGGTGCTAAACAAAGTGGGGATTGTTTTTCCCTCTGCCATGGCTCTGTGCCACTCAAGGCACAATATCAAACAATCATGGACACTGGCTCCTGCATATGCTGTCTTCCTCACAGTTTGATAATGCTCTGCTTTCCAACCCTGGCTGTTTCCCTGGCTCCAACCAGAAATGCTCCTTTTGTTTGTTTACGGAGTTTAGTAAGCTGTAAAATAGCTTTTAATGTCTTTGTTAATCTATATTTACTATTTGTGAAGGAGTGGTATTAATTTGTAGAAGTGTATGTTCTTTTGGGAGTTTTCCTTTTGTAATAGCCACGAAAAAATGGAAATGGATTCCAGAAACGCCATCTGGTATTTGGAGGAGGTGTGTGTACGTGCTGAAAAGTGATAATTTTCTCTCCATAGCTCACTTCTTGGTCTCTAGCTACACGCCACTTTGCTGCCAAAAAAGGTGTCAGTCTCTCCAGTAAAATGGATATAGGTAGGGGGGTGTTTGGCGATGACTGAGGGAAAGATGGTTTGTTGGCGTAACTGGATCCTTACCAATATTTATTCACTTTTGACACTTCTCTCTCCATCTTCCTCCACCATGACTATCTGAAGGCATCATACACTACATTACCAAAAGTATGTGGACACCTGCTCATTTAACATCTCATTCCAGAATAATGGGCATTAATATGGACTTGGTCGCCCTTTTGCTGCTATAACAGCCTCCACTCTTCTGGGAAGGCTTTCCACTAGATGTTGGAGCATTGCTGCAGGGAATAGCTTCCGTTCAGCCGCAAGAGCATTAGTGAGGTCGGGCACTGATGTTGGGCGAGTTAGGCCTGGCTCACAGTCGGCGTTCCAATTCATCCCAAATGTGTTCATCACAAAGTTAGAGGCACAGAATTGTTTAGAAAGTCATTGTATGCTGTAGCGTAAAGATTTCCCTTCACTGGAACTAAGGGGTGTAGCCCAAACCATGAAAAACAGCCCCAGACCATTATTCCTCCTCCACCAAACTTTACAGTTGCCACTATGCATTTGGGCAGGTAGCGTTCTCCTGCCAGATGGTGAAACGTGATTCATCACTCTAGAGAATGCTTTTTCACTGCTCCAGAGTCCAATGACGGCGAGCTTTACACCACTCCAGCCGATACTTGGCATTGCTCATGGTGATCTTCGGCTTGCGTGTGGCTGCTAGTCCATGGAAACCCATTTCATGAAACTCCAGAAGGAACAGTTCTTGTGCTGACATTGATTCCAGCGGCAGTTTGGAACTCGGTTGTGAGTGTTGCAACCGAGGGCAGACAATTTTTATGCTCTACACGCTTCAGCACTCAGTGGTCCCATTCTGTGAGCTTGGGTGGCCTACCACTTCGCAGCTAGATGTTTCCACTTCACAATCACAGCACTTATGGTTGACCGGGGCAGCTCTAGCAGGGCAGAAATTTGACTAACTGAGTTGTTGGAAAGGTGGCAATCTCACATTGAAAGTTACTGAGCTCTTCTGTAAGGGCATTTTACTGCCAATGTTTGTCTGTGGAGATTGTATGGCTGTGTGCTCGATTTTATACACCTGTCAGCAACGGGTGTGGCTGAAATAGCTGGATCCACTAATTTGAAGTGGTGTCCACATACTTTTGTGTATATAGTGTGCCTTACATGGTAATATCCACTCTTTTTGGTTTCATTATGGAATCACAATCATGAGCCATTAGGATGACCATTCCAGTCAGAGATAGGACATCTCCCTGTCAGAGTTGTAAATGAGGAATTGGCTACAGAAACTTCCCTGTGTTTTAAGTATTGAGGCTCATATTTCACTGCTCTGACCTTACACCCTTATGTATAATGGTGCCTGTGACTTTGGCATAGTGAATGAGTAATTCCATCTGATTGTAGGCTCTGTTTGTCCCCAGTGTTGCCCTGCTGTAAGACCTGCTCACTAACTGTCATGTGAAGGAGGTAATCCTCTCTGTTTGTCCCGAGTGTTGCCCTGCTGTAAGACCTGCTCACTAACTGTCATGTGAAGGAGGTAATCCTCTCTGTTTGTCCCCGAGTGTTGCCCTGCTGTAAGACCTGCTCACTAACTGTCATGTGAAGGAGGTAATTCTCTCTGTTTGTCCTCAGTGTTGCCCTGCTGTAAGACCTGCTCACTAACTGTCATGTGAAGGAGGTAATTCTCTCTGTTTGTCATCAGTGTTGCCCTGCTGTAAGACCTGCTCACTAACTGTTATGTGAACGAGGTAATCCTCTCTGTTTGGCCCCAGACTCAATTCATACAGAGAGTCATGAAATATGAACCGTATCTGTGGGGTGCACAGCTGATTAAGCTCAAGATTAACGTGTGTGTGTGTGTGTGTGTAAAGGAGAGATCTATCATCTAAACATGATAATACGTAATGGTTTCATCTCAATAATTGTTGATAATTTTTAATCAGTCTCAGTTAAACATTTCAAATGTTTCTTCATCATACTAAGCCACTGGCCTTTAAAAAAAATGATTGCTAATGCATCCCTGTGTATTTCCTGACCCACTAAGACTTTAAAACCAATAACGCTGATTACCAGAATAGCCCACCAACAATTAAACGAATGAGCTAGCCATTCCGGCAAATAAAATCAAGATTGCTACTTAGTTCATTTAAAAGGGCGGGGTTGGATTAGGTGAGCTAATGCGGAGAGGTGATTTGGAGCTTTGACAGTTCTGTGGCTGGGTGGCAACGCTGCAGGGACACGCAGAGGACAGCAGCAGGAGCAGACAGATGTCAGAAATCCGATTAAAACAAGGAAAAGAGAAGAGACCCTCCCTAACAACTAGTGACACCCTTCCCAACGCGTCGTATGGCAACACAGAGTTGGCTTATTTACCAGAGATCATGGAAGCGCCACTCATGCAACCTTTCCTGCCATGAATGTCCTCACTCCTCTCACCCATTGGTGAAGTATCTGAACAACAAGGTCTGAAGAGTGTTTTTACATCTGGAGTTGAACTGGCAGGTGATGACAAGATAACTTCTAATTTGTTTTTGCAGCGTCTGGCCGCTGACATGATCACTTCTCTAAAACCCTGCAGGTTAAGCTTCTATTCTCAACAGTCTTAACTGTGCCCAGTCATCTGAAGGGAATAAAAAGATTCTCGGAGGAGTTTCTCAGCATCCCAACCCATGCAGGGTCAGCTAATTCCCCATAAACGCAAATGTAGAATGATCACCTTTTTTATCTGCGTGTGTAAAAACTCCTGCTCCGTTTTGTCCCGTGGCCAGCCTTTCACCCCCCCATTCCACCCATCTAATTAAGTTGATTCAGAGCGCTGCCTATGCAGGCGCAGGACCCCATTACTTATGGCTGTCCAGCCAGGGACACCTGCTGACCCCGCCGAGCCGGTCACCCATGTTCCACACTCTTCCAACAGGGGGAGCCGCGGACTCCCTGAACCCAGGGGAGGGCGAGCAGCTGGCGGGGGCATCTACAGAGGTCGATCTCACCCCCAAATCCCCCACCCCTCTCCTCACACAAAGGCAGGAAGTTCTCACGGGGGGGCAGTGTTCTTTTTTTTTTTACTCTTAGCTCAGAGTGAGCAGAGCCATGGGGAATGTCCCTGTAGCTGCTCCTCACACTGATCTCAGAACAGTGCTAAATGGGAGTGAGAAAGGCAGAGGGTGAAGTGGTGGCTGTAAAAGTGGAGGTTGACTCTCAGAGATCCAGAGGACTGGCTGGCCTCTCTCCTCCCCCCATGGCGGATTAAGCTGGGAGCCAGCTGCAGCCAGGGGACAGGCTGCCACGGGCCACTCCAAGGTGACCCCTGGCAAAGCTGGCAGCACATCTGTAGCCCTGCCTGGCACGTCCAGGAGCACCAGGCCCCTGCGCTGGCTGGCCTGGCTGGCTGGCAGGGAAACCTAGCAAGGGGCTAGCTGTCCTCCTGCTGCCTGGCATGGGGGAAGACCAAAGGGGGCCAGAGGGTAAGACACAGGATGTGGTAGGGGTACGGAGCACAGACTGGGAAGTTCAGGGAGGTGGGTCGGCAAGGAGATGGAAGAGGACTGGGGTAGATGTTAAGACATCATTTAAACTTGACGGAGTCCATTATTTCCAAGTATCACATCCTAGATGGACAGATGCAGACAGACCGTCACAGAGGTTGAGGAAAGACCTTACAGCACACAGTAATACTGATACTTTCTCTCTTTCCACGTCTAGCTCTTGAGTGTGAGTACATACAGTGCATTCAGACTTTTGCCACATTTTGTTACGTTACAGCCTTATTCTAAAATGTATTAAATACATTTTTCCCCCTTATCAATCTACACACTACCCCATAATGACAAAACAAAAACTGTTATTTCTATATTTTTTTGCACATTTATTACAAATAAAAAACAGATACCTTACTTACATAAGTATTCAGACCGTTTGCTATGAGACTCGAAATTGAGCTGAGGGGCATCTTGTTTCCGTTGATCATCCTTGAGATGTTTCTACGACTTGATTGAAGTCCACCTGTGGTAAATTCAATTGATTGGACATGATTTGGAAAGGCACACACCTGTCTATATGATCACTGTGCAATTGCTTCTGTTAGAAATACAAAAATGACTAAAGCCAAACCCGTTATATTTTTAATAGACATTTTTGACAATTTGATGAGCAAGCGTTCTTTCATGATCTGTACCATAATATTGACAGGGTAAGTCTGATTCCCGATGTTGAGACTGCCTGGGACTATTTTTATATGAAATTTGTGTCCATTTGTGATAAGCATGCTCCTGTGAAGAAATTTAGGATCAGTGGAAGGGACAATCCCTGGTTTTCAGATAATTTGGCAGAATTAATTAGAAATAGAAATGTCTCTTGGGCTCAAGCTAGACAAACAAATGCTCCTGTTGACTTGGCCTTCTTCAGAGTGCTAAGGAACAAATGCACAGGATTGATCAGAAAGTCCAAATCAGATGTCTTTATAAATTCAGTCACAGAGAACCTAAACAACCCTACCAAGTTCTGGAAGCTAATCAACTCAGTGTCAGGTTCCCCAGGCCCTCTCATTTGTTGATTTCTGTAACCGATAAAAGCATTGGTTTTATGCATGTTAACGCAAGCCTCCTCCCAAAGTTAGTTTTATTCACTGCTTTAGCACACTCCGCCAACCCGGATGTTCTAGCCGTGTCTGAATCCTGGCTTAGGAAGGCCACCAAAAATCCTGAAATTTCTATCCCTAACTATAACATTTTCCGACAAGATAGAACTGCCAAAGGGGGCGGAGTTAGCCTGCAGAGTTCTGTCATAGTATCCAGGTCTGTGCCCAAACAATTCGAGCTTCTTTCCAGAAACAAGTCTCTCACTGTTGCTGCTTGTTATCGACCCCCTTCAGCCCCCAGCTGTGCCCTGGACACCATATGTGAATTGATAGCCCCCCCCCCCCCCCCATTTATCTTCAGAGTTCATACTGTTAGGTGACCTAAACTGGGACTTTCTTAACACCCCGGCCGTCCTACAATCTCAACTAGATGCCCTCAATCTCACAAATTATCAAGGAACCTAACGGGTACAACCCTAAATCTGTAACCATGGGCACCCTCTTAGATATCATCCTGACCAACTTGCCCTCTAAATACACCTCTGCTGTCTTCAACCAGGATCTCTACGATCACCGCCTCATTGCCTGCGTGCGTAATGGGTTTCCGGTCAAACGACCACCCCTCATCACTGTCAAACGCTCCCTAAAACACTTCAGCGAGCCTGCCTTTCTAACTGACCTGGCCCGGGTATCCTGGAAGGATATTCACCTCATCCCTTCAGTAGATGATGCCCGGTTGCTCTTCAAACGTGCTTTCCTCTCCATCTTAAATAAGCATGCCCCATTTAAAAAATGTAGAACTAAGAACAGATATAGCCCTTGGTTCACCCTAGACTTGACTGCCCTTGACCAAGACAAAAACATCCTGTGGCGTTCTGCATTAGCATTGAATAGCCCCCGCAATATGCAACTTTTCAGGGAAGTCAGGAACGAATATACTCAGTCAGTTAGGAAGCCAAGGCTAGCTTTTTCAAACAGAAATTTGCTTCCTGTAGCAAAAATTCTAAAAAGTTTTGTGACACTGTAAAGTCCATGGAGAATAAGAGCAGCTGCCCACTGCACTGAGGATAGGAAACACTGTCACCACCGACAAATCTACGATAATCGATCATTTCAATAAGCATTTTTCCACGACTGGCCATGCTTTCCACCTGGTTACCCCTACCCCGGCCAACACCTCAGCACCCCCTGCAGCTTCTTGCCCAAACCCTCCCCCCCGCTTCTCCTTCACCCAAATCCAAAGAGCTGCAAAATCTGGATCCCTACAAATCAGCTGGGCTAGACAATCTGGACCCTCTCTTTCTTTCTAAAATGATCTGCCTGAAATTATTGCAACCCCTATTACTAGCCTATTCAACCTCTTTCGTATCGTCTGAGATCCCCAAAGATTGGAAAGCTGCCGCGGTCATTCCCCTCTTCAAAGGGGGAGACACCTTAGACCCAAACTGTTATAGACCTATATACATTCTTCCCTGCCTTTTCTAAAATCTTCGAAAGCCAAGTTAATAAACAGATCACCGACCATTTCGAATTCCACCGTACCTTCTCCACTATGCAATCTGGTTTCCGAGCTGGTCATGGGTGGACCTCAGCCACGCTCAAGGTCCTAAACGAAATCATAACTGCCATCGATAAAAGACAGTACTGTGCAGCCTTCTTCATCGACCTGACCAAGGCTTTCGACTCTGTCAATCACTGCATTCTTGTCGGCAGACTCAATAGCCTTGGCTTCTCAAATGACTGCCTCGCCTGGTTCACCTACTACTTCTCAGAGTTTAGTGTGTCAAATCGGAGGGCCTGTAGTCCGGACCTTTGGCAGTCTTTATGGGGGTGCCACAGGGCTCAATTCTCGGGCCGACCCTCTTCTCTGTATACATCAATGATGTCGCTCTTGCTGCTGGTGATTCTCTGATCCACTTCTACCCAGACGACACCATTCTGTATACATCTGGTCCTTTGGACACTGTGCTAACAAACCTCCAAACAAGCTTCAACGCCATACAACAGTCCTTCCGTGGCCTCCAACTGCTTTTAAATGCAAGTAAAACTAAGTGCACGCTCTTCAACCGATTTGCTGCCCGCACCCTCCCGCCCAACTAGCATCACTACTCTGGATGGTTCTGACCTAGAATATGGGGACAACTACAAATACCTAGGTGTCTGGTTAGACTGTAACCTCTCCTTCCAGACTCACTAAGCACTACAATAAGCATCTCCAATCCAAAATTACATCTAGAATCGGCTTCCTATTTCGCAACAAAGCCTCCTTCACTCATGCTGCCAAACATACCCTCGTAAAACTGACTATACTACCGATCCTTGACTTCGGCGATGTCATTTACAAAATTGCCCCCAACACTCTACTCAGCAAATTGGATGTAGTCTATCACAGTGCCATCCGTTTTATCACCAAAGGCCCATATACTACCCACCACTGCGACTTTTATGCTCTCGTTGGCTGGCCCTCACTACATATCAGTCGCCAAACCCACTTGCTCCAGGTCATCTATAAGTCTTTGCGAGGTAAAGTCCCGCCTTATCGGAGCTCACTGGTCACCATAGCAACACCCACCCGTAGCACGCGCTCCAGCAGTGTTGGCTTTGGTCATCCCCAAAGCCAACACTTCCTTTGGCTGCCTTTCCTTCCAGTTCTCTGCTGCCAATGACTGGAACGAATTGCAAAAATCTTTACGCATCAGCTGTCAGAGCAGCTTACCATCACTGTACCAGTACACAGCCAATCTGTAAATAGTACACCCAACTATCTCATCCCCATATTATTACGTACCCTCTTGCTCTTTTGCACCCCAGTATCTCTACTTGCACATCATCATCTGCACATCTATCACTCCAGTATTAATGATAATTTGTAATTATTTTCGCCTCTGTGGCCTATTTATTGCCTTACCTCCCTACTCTTCTACATTTGCACACACTGTACATAGATCTTTCTATTTTTTCATTTTCTTTTTGTGTTATTGACTGTACGTTTGTTTATGTGTAACTCTATGTTGTTTCGTCGCACTGCTTTGCTTTATCTTGGCCAGATCACAGTTGTAAATGAGAACTTGTTCTCAACTGGCCTATCTGGTTAAATAAATGTGAAATGAATAAATAATGTATCCTCTGGCCTTCCTGACCATTTAATGATGGATTCTAATGAAGTGAAGGATAAAGCCGATAATGTAGTTTTTTTTAACAAGGACTTCATATCTACTGGTTCAGTTTTTGATAATAGTGGGTCCCAGGCCTCTAATGTAAGCTCTGTTACAGTAGCCTATGATATAGGCCCTCATGTGAACCATTTTAACTTTGAGCCTGTTTCTTATGCTGAGGTCTATAAAGCACTAAAGGCAATAGACACTAAAAAGTCTGCAGGTCCAGACAACCTGGATCCCTACCTCTTAAAGGTAGCAGCTGGTATTACTGAATTATTACTGTGGCTCACCATTTCAACTCGAGTCTCTTGACCAATTTCATACGCAGCATTTGGAAATCAGCTTATGACCCCCAGTGCTAAAGGGTGGAGATCCCTCAGATGCTAATAACTATCGTCCTATCTCTAAACTCCCTATCCTGGCCAAAGTCTATGAATCCCTAGTGAACTCACAGTTAAAAAAACATCTTAATTGAAAAGAACATACTGAGCAGCGTTCAGTCTGGCTTTAGACTGGGGCACAGCACCACAACTGCAGCTATAGCAGTGGAAAATGACATCATAAATGGACTTGATAAAAAGCAACATTGTGCTGCTCTGTTTGTTGATTTATCAAAGGCATTTGATTCAGGTGACCGTGAATTGTTGCTAGCTAGACTCAGTAACATTGGTCTCAGTGAAGGGGCAGTAAATTGGTTTAGGAACTATCTTTCTGACAGAACACAATATGTATATACTGACAATCACAAGTCTAGTTATCTTGAGATTAATAGAGGTGTGCCCCAGGGTTCCATTTTTGCTTCTCTGTTCTCAATTTGTATTAATGATTTGGGAAATGGGATACAACCAGCAAAGCTGCATCTATATGCAGATGATACAGTTATATATTAATGTACTCCTTCTCTGGTTCAGGCTGTTGAAGAGCTCCAGACTACTTTTCAGTTACTGCAGGCCTCCCTTTATAGGCTCAAACTGGTCTTGAATCAACAAAAAAACAAAATTCTTGACCTTTACCAGATCTTGCCCTCAGCCAGAGAAGGTTAGCATTGTCACATCTGGTGGCTTATCCATTGAAAGTGTCATCCTACAAATACCTAGGTATATGGTTGGATGACAAGTTGTCCTTTTAAAGTTCATATGGCTAATCTTGTGAGGAAGCTTCAATTGAAATGTATTTTTTATTTTTGTAATAAGGCTTGCTCCCACTTCTGGCTAGAAAGAAGCTTGTTCAGGCCACTTTTCTCTCTGTAATGTATTATGGGGACTTGCAGCCTCCTCCGTCTTATAGAGACGACTCTGTTTATCATCAATCAATCAAATATATTTATAAAGCCATTTTTACATCAGCTGATGTTACAAAGTGCTATACAGAAACCTAGCCTAAAACTCCAAGCAGCAAGCAATGCAGATGTAGAATGATGTATCACGCATCCTTGCGCTTTATTACAAATGCCAAGTCACTCACCCACTATTGCACCTTGTACCAAATGGTAGGTTGGCAAGTATTAGGCAAGACTGCTTTCTCGTCTTGTGCACCAGAGGCATGGAATAATCTACAATCCATGCTTAATTTAGATATGTTAGTGCCACTGAATTAATTTAAAATATTGATGGGACACTGTTATGGAGGAGTGTAAATGTTTTTTTAGGCTGGATCATGTTGTGTTGTATGTTTTAATTCTGTAATGTATTGATTGTTGCTGCCCTCTTGGCCAGGTCTCCCTTGAAAAATAGACTCTAGGTCTCAATGGGATTTTTGTGGTTATATAAAGGTTAAATAAAAATAAAATATAAGGTCCCACACACAGTTCAGTGAATTTCAGAGCAAAAACAAAGCCATGAGGTTGAAGGAATTGTCCGTAAAGCTCAGAGACAGGATTGTATCGAGGCATAGATCTGAGGAAGGGTACGAAAGCATTTCTGCAGCATTGAAGGTCCCCAAGAACTCAGTTAGGGCCAAGAGGAGTTGTTCAGGGGGGTGGTCAGGGGGGTGGTAGTGGTGGTGGGGGAGGTGCTGGTGGTGGTGGGGGAGCCAGCGAAGGCAACCATCTGTCCAGAGGAGCAAGGTGACCCACTGGGCTGGCAGACAAGGCAGGCAGGTGTCCACACATTACAGCCACATGGGCTCCCTTTCTGGGCCTGGAGTATGTACACAAGATTATAATGTGTTTTTCCTTGAGCACACTGGGAAGAAAATAGTGGTCGGCTAATCTGAATCCCACTCCGGTCTCTGATGTGGGATGGCCCAAGGAGGTGGGATGGAGGAGTTAGTCAGGGATGAAGACTAGGTTGGAGAAACAGAGACCATGTAAATCCCTGTCAATTCAGTTGTTCAGTAGCATGCCTTTGAAGCCCAAGTATGCAGGCTATAGATATTTCATATATGTTCTGTATGGCGATGGGTCTTTTGAGGAGAAATTGGTATTCCCTCCTAAAGTCCCCCCTCCCTGACCCTTGACCTCCACTGTGGCCTGGAGAAAGTGAGAGCGCCAGCCGGCCTGCCTCCCAAAGTGGATACATCCTTCTGGAATCAGGGTACAGCCGGGATCCTCCTCTCCCCAAATCCAAGCCATCCCTCGGTGAACACAGAGCAGGTCCTCCCGAACACTAATTGTTTCCATCTTCCCGCTGAATGAGTGTGCTTGCGTTGCCACAGCCCGGCTCCACTCCTCTTGGCCCTATTTTTTGGTATCTTAGCAGAGAGATATTTGTAGCATTCTTTGTATTTTTTGCTAACCTTTTTTTGTTGATACCTTTTTTTTTTGCTTGCTGACTCCATCTTCTTTATTTGCTCTGTATCACTGTACAATCAGCCTGTTCTGGTCAGAGATCTGTTGGCAGTATCTCCAGTTTTACCAGTGATCAGTGGCTGAGGGTTTTCCACCACAGGTGTCTGGGCTGTAAAGGGGGTGAAACCATCCAGGTATTGGCCCAGGTACCTGGGCTGTGGAGAGGGTGAAACCATCCAGGTATTGGCCCAGGTACCTGGGCTGTGGAGAGGGTGAAACCATCCAGGTATTGGCCCAGGTACCTGGGCTGTGGAGAGGGTGAAACCATCCAGGTATTGGCCCAGGTACCTGGGCTGTGGAGAGGGTGAAACCATCCAGGTATTGGCCCAGGTACCTGGGCTGTGGAGAGGGTGAAACCATCCAGGTATTGGCCCAAGTACCTGGGCTGTGGAGAGGGTGAAACCATCCATGTATTGGCCCAGGTACCTGGGCTGTAGAGAGAGTGAAACCAGAGAAGGCTGTGGGAGCCCAGGACTGATGGTCGACCGGGAGAATTAATGAACCATATTATGTGTCCCAGTCCAGCCCCAAACTGCTGGAAGGAGGAGAGGGAGAAACCCACTTTTTACTGCCCCCATCCTTACCCCACCCGGGCCACCCGCCCCAGACAGTCACGGTTGGAGTTTGTTTTAGGCATCACGCTCCTCTTCCTCCCCGAGTGAATAAAAGAGCCATTTGGGGTGAATGAAAGGGCTCATTAAGGGAGAGGAACAATGAAATGGGAGAACGGCGGACGCAGCAGCCTTAATTAAGCCTGTAAATGACTGTAGTGTGTACAGTACAGCCCAGCTGGAGATCCGTGGTCTGGCTGGCCCTTGCTGGCCGTGTATGTGGTCAGTATCACTGGAGCTGTGGGCCCTCTGGCTCAGATTACACACCACGCTGTGGGAACCACGGGTCAGAAAGACCTCACATCCCAAGATACCCCCTGCTGGTGGGGTGGTGGTGGCCAAGGATTATTTCTCTTAACAGAGAAAAACATACACCTTAATTGGACACATATTCACTTTAAACAAGCTCTCAGGCTGATTATATACAGTATGTGAATGACAGATGATGAAATCCATGATGGGGCTCAAATTCCCAGCGGAATCCTGTGACTGTAGCCTTCTTGTTTTGTATGTGCTAGGGTTGTGCTCATAAGAGACAGTGACATCATCGTTGTTGACCCTTGCATAGCTTGGCCTCTCCTCTGACTTACTGACCCAAACCTTTGCCAGATGGCATCTGCACTCTCATCTTCATCGCCTGGCTTCCTGTACTGCCAGGGATCTCTTCTCCTTCCTCCATCCCTCCCTCTCTAAATGGGTGTCAGGTACACACTGTAAAAGAGGTGCAATGGATATCTTTTCACCTGCTCCTTCTGCGGGACCCCCACTGAGAGCAAGCTTGTTTCGCCAGCCTCCTCAGCCAAGCTCAAGCTCAACCCCTCGCACCTGTCCTCTCGTGCCTTTTGCCATTTTCAGGTGCATGCTGCGTGTCAATTATTGACAAGGTTTAAAGAATGGATGCAGAACAGAGTGGTACTTTATTTCAGAGGTGAAGTTCCAACTCTCAAAGATGCTCTACGTTAAGCCAAATCAGTTTGGTTCTTGTTCATTCCTACTGGAAGAATTCTGACTGCATCTGTCTAAAAGTCTGTTAGCGATCTCTAGATGACTGCTTTGATCAGTGCTAGTGTTGTGGAGTAGGCCAGAGACCCACTGTGGGAGCGGTACACGTGCAGGGGCAGAGTGAGGGGGGAGAACGACTCATTGTTTGGTATCTCTACAGGACTGTAGCTAATAAAACTAAACTGGACCTGAGGGGAAGCAGCTGAACTTCCTGTAGCGGTTGTATTTATTTATTTGAAGGGTCCGTCTCAGGTCTCCAAAGCCCCCCGTAAACAAAGAGCTTTCCTCCACTCTAGATTGCCTATTTTACTCGTATTTATTTATAATTCCCCGAAACCACTCTGTGTTGCAACCCGATCGCTGTGAGCTTGTGAAAACGCCGGTTTCATTGAGATTCTGTAAAAAGAAGTACTCCCCTGTCCCTCTCTTTTTTTCTCCTTTCTTTCTGTAATTCCGCTCCTTGGCCACTCACGCAAATAAATACCTTTCTACTTAAACATACATGGGCTAATTAATTCATCCCCTGTCCCTCTCTTTTTTTCTCCTTTCTTTCTGTAATTCCGCTCCTTGGCCACTCACGCAAATAAATACCTTTCTACTTAAACATACATGGGCTAATTAATTCATCCCATCTGTTCTCCTCTCTGCATCACTTCCGTGACACAGAAGTTTCCGAAACAGATTTGGCTCGTATCGCATCGATAACTGGGACACCGTGAAGAAATCAAGGACGTTGAACTAAATTGAAATAAACAAAAATGATGAAGTAAATGTAATTAAATCCTCTCTCCATTTCACACTTTCAAATGGGGAGGGGGTGTAACTTCAGTAGAGTTCTGGGTCATTTTTCTTGGCAGATACACAAGGCCAGTTTAGAAATAGATTAGCATTTCAATCATAGGTTTTTTGCTAAATTAAACATGAAATGGAAAAGTTTTCAACTGACTAAACAGAAAATACATACTACAGGCATATGTTTCACTTGGATTTGTGAGCGTCTTAGATTTGAAGTTTATATCCAAGTTGAAGTGGACTTTATATGTATATCAGGAGGATGTAGTAGTACCTACTCTAGGTCTTATCGTGGCAGTATTGAAAAGTATTGTTTTCTTGTTGTTGTGAACAGATGAACCACATGTGATCAGGGTTGCTCTCCTGAGGAGCAGCAGCTTTAACAGACAGTTGTTGCTCAGACAGCTGGACAGCCCAAATTAGGATTTGTGTTTATTCCCCTGGCGGAGAAGAGTCAACATTAGAATTGTCATATTTAGGGGGAAAAGTTTGGTAGGGAACTTGATTTAACCCCGAAACACACGGCTTGGAAGCTCCCTCCAGGGCACGCAGTGCAAAAATTTCCTGTACGTGACAAAAGAATAGTCTGAAGAAAGGAAGCGGTTGTTGCTGTAAGGAAATGACATCTGATTCACTTTAACATCTGCTCTAGACGAGAGGGAAATGATGTTCTCACTTGTGTTCTAACAAATATTGAATGGCCCATTATCCATGGAGCTACACCATGCACTATCCATATGATAAGATGATAGTTTGTTGATTTCGTAATAGCATCAACTAAGAGAGAATGCAGGTTGTGAAGGTCCACAAAACAGTGTTTTGTGATTCTGTGAGGGCCTAACTCATTCTATTTTCAATGCTAGGGGGAGCTAATACTGTCTGATTAGTCAATTATCAGCCTTTATTTTAACAGGGTGTCATATTGAGACCAAGTCTCTTTTTCAAATGAGCTCCGCACAAAACGTTAATACAAAACACAATAAAAATACTAGATTACATGATCATAAAGAAACTGTGAGCATTCCCCACCAATGTTTTACATTTAAAGGAAAATATTTTGCATCATCTGATGTGAAATTACATATCTTGAAAACTTAAGTGCTGACAAGCAAAACTTTTTGGGACAATTGACTAATCAAACAAATAGCAAAATATAGTTTTTGGGTGGAATTGTCCTTTAAATTCCCTGGGATGCTCTCTGTTGACATTTCATGTCTGACCACCAGAAATTGAAGTGGTAGTCTAAAATGTTCCATGACATACTGTATATCCCAGTACTTAATTGTAGAAGTACATTTTAGCAGACACTCTTATCCAGAGTGACTTGTAGGAGCAATTAAGGTTAAGTGATTTGCTCAAGGGCACATCAACATATTTTTTTTCACCTAGTCTGCTCTAGGATTTGAACCAGCAACCATTCAGTTACTGGCCCAACACTCTTAACCACTAGGCCACCTTTGTCTCTCTCTCTCTAAAATATATATATATATATATACACACACACACACACACACACACACACACACACACACACACACACACACACACACACACACACACACACACACACACACACACACACACACACACACACACACACACACACACACACACAGAACAAAAATATAAACGCAGCATGTAAGGTGTTGGTCCCATGTTTCCTGAGCTGAAATAAAATAAATGTTCCATATGCACAAAAACCTTATTTCTCTCAAATGATGTGCACAAATTTGTTTACATCCTTGTTAGTGAGCATTTCTCCTTTGCCAAGATGATTCATCCACCTGACAGGTGTGGCATATCAAGAAGCTGATTAAACAGCATGATCATTACACAAGTCAACCTTGTGCTGGGGACAATAAAAGACCACTCTAAAATATTTTGTCACACAACACAATGCCACAGATGTCTCAAGTTTTTAGGGAGTGTGCAATTGGCATGCTGGCTGCACGAATGTCCAACAGAGCTGTTGGCAGATAATTTAATGATCATTTCTCTACCATAAGCGGCCTCCAATGTTGTTTTAGAGAATTTGGCAGTATGTCCAACCGGCCTCACAACTGCAGACCACACGTGGGTGTGCCTGGCTCCCAAGTGGGTGGGCCTATGCTCTCCCCGGCCCACCCGTGCTTGCATCCCAGCACAGTCATGTGAAATCCATAGATTAGGGTCTAATGAATTTATTTAAATTGACTGATTTCCTTATGAACTGTAACTCAGTAAAACCGTTGAAATTGTTGCATGTTGCGTTTGTTTTTGTTCAGTATTGTTCACGTAGCGTCTGATCTATCAGGCCTCCCTCCAACTGCTGCCAAAGCTGCAGTTCGCATTGTCTGTGCTGTAATTAAACAAAACATCAGAACTCAGGTTGTCTGGGTAGAAGGAGCTCTATTTTCTGTTGTCTCAAAGCTGTTCCTCCTAATGGGCTGTTCCCCACAGCAGACCTTCATTCCAACTGTGTGGGGCCATGTGACTCTGTCTCTCTCTTTCTTTTTTCTTTCTCTCGATCCATCTTTCACTCTCTCGTTCTCTTGATCTCTCCCTCTTGTTCTCTCTCTGGCAGCTGTTTCATCCAGAGGCTTTACCTGAATATTCATGATGCACCTATTCCCAGGGCCAGCCGTCTGCAGCCGTCCCACGTGTACACACACTCACGCACATATGTGCACACACACCGGATATACAAAAAATAAGCATGGTATTGTTTGAATAGTGAAATAATTTAAAATGCCCATCCTTAGTGTGTGTGTGACTGTCTTGTATGTGTACTCTGTCTTGCGTAAGTATTTCTGAGATGGGGACCCACTTCAGGGAGTTTCAGGTCAGCATGTTGAACATGTTGCAGAGGAGGAAAGGGGGATATAGAAGCCCTCCCCTCCCACCAGGGCCTACTGCAGTAGAGGACACCAGACCACCACCACCACCTTCCCCTCTCTTGTATGCTCACTCCTACTCACCTGTTTGGCTGGCTGAACTCTAACTAACTTTTATTTACAAGAAGCCCAAGTCATATGCCCACGATAGCAGCAAAGACACAAGTGGCTGTGGAGGTTATGATTTTGAAGCCATGAGATTGGAGTACGATTTGTATGACATTAGAGAGCTTAGAAATGAGTGGCGAGCTTCTAAGATGTGGGCCATGAACCATTTCACTCCTCTCTCTTATAAGATGTGGGCCATAAACCATTTCACCTCTCTCTATTATAAGATGTGGGCCATAAACAATTTCACTCCTCGGCTCTAAAATGATATGGATGTAGAAAATAGTTTTTTTGACTTAATGGCCAACACATGCCTGTGTTTGTGCAATGAGTTCAATTTTTAGCGACCCCTTTTAGCTCATGTGCACCCCTAGAGGCCAATCTAGAAATCCTCTATTGCCCCGTTAAGGTGGTGGCCATGTCCTTCAGTGCAGTTCTCTGGCTCTGCCAGGTGACTGAGTGAATAAATAAGAGGTGTACAGGGTAGGTTGTTGCAGGAGGCCAGGGGCTTGAGCCATCGTATTTCTAGTGGAGCAGCACCCGGTCTAACCCGGTCTAACCCAGTCTGCAGCACCCGGCCTCACCCTACTAGAATCTGAAGTCAAATGTCTACTGTTTGCTGATGATCTGGTGCTTCTGTCCCCAACCAAGGAGGGCCTACAGCAGCACCTATATCTTCTGCACAGATTCTGTCAGACCTGGGCCCTGACAGTAAATCTCAGTAAAATAAAAAAATAATGGTGTTCCAAAAAAGGTCCAGTTGCCAGGACCACAAATACAAATTCCATCTAGACACTGTTGCCCTATACAAACAAAAAACGATACATACCTCGGCCTAAACATCAGCACCACAGGTAACTTCCATAAAGCTGTGAATGATCTGAGAGACAAGGCAAGAAGGGCCTTCTATTCCATCAAAATTCCATCAAAACTAGGCAAGTCAGTTAAGAACAAATTCTTATTTTCAATGACAGCCTAGGAACAGTGGGTTATATGCCTTGTTCAGGGGCAGAACGACAGATTGTTACCTTGTCAGTTACAAGTCCAACGCTCTAACCACTAGGCTACCTGCTGCCCCATCATGAGAAAACAAAAAGTTAATCTCTTCACACATTGGAAAGAATTAACCAAAAAAAGAATGCTATTTGGCTCTAAACAGAGAGTACACCATGGCAGAATACCTGACCACTGTGACTGACCCAAGCTTAAGGAAAGCTTTGACTATGTACAGACTCAGTGAGCATAGCCTTGCTATTGAGAAAGGCTGCCGTAGGCAGACCTGGCTCTCAAGAGAAGATAGGTTATGTACTCTGCCCACAAAATGAGGTGGAAACTGAGCTGCACTTCCTAACCTGCCAAATTAATGACCATATTAGAGAGACAAATTTCCCTCAGATTACACAGACCTACAAAGAATTTGAAAACAAAACCAGTTTTGATAAACTCCCATAGCTATTGGGTGAAACACCACAGTGTGCCATCAAAGCAGCAATATTTGTGACCTGTTGCCACAAGAAAAGGGCATCCAGTGAAGAACAAACACCATTATAAATAAAACCCATATTTATGTTTATTTTATCTTATGTACTTTAACTATTTGCACATAATATGACATTTGAAATGTCTTTATTCTTATGGAACTTTTGTGAGTGTAATGCTTACGGTTCATTTTTTATTGTTTATTTCACTTTTGTTTATTATCTATTTCACTTGCTTTGGCAAGACTCTCTTGCCTGACCAGGGGACTGGACAAACTGTTATTTTCTATTCTAGTTGCTATGGGGTTGTTGTGTAATACATTATGTAAAAAGGTCACCCTATAGCGTGGACCTTGTCTTACTGGATACAGTGGTGTGCTGGGATCCATTGAGGTGCTAATTAACTCGGAGCTGTGCACTGGCAGTCAATCGCCACCAAGGGGAGACATTACTCCAAGGCTGGAGCTGCTTTGAAAGACGTGCTAGACATTTCCTTTTAGTCAATCATTTTGTATTCAGATTTTCTTTTGGTTTGCCTTGGTTTTTGATGTTTATTTCTTAAGATATTTCTGTGAAAGCAATATTTTTTTGTGACATGAATGCTATTGAGTACCCTTTTCATGAGACCTGTCGATGTAGTACACTATACCTTTTCATGAATTAATCTATAGAATCCGTACAATGTGCTGCTTATTTTCAATGAAACAGTTATAATCCCAAAGTTTCACAGCAAAATGAATATGAATTCAAAAAGATCAAAGCTTTCCCAGCAGCCAGCTTTATTGTAGAGGCATAATGTAGTGATGAATTACTTACCTGTTCTGATTCCATCTCTCTTCCTCCCCTTCTCGCCACATCCCCAACTGCCTTCCTCTCTCCCTCCCTTCCTCTCCTCCTCCCCTCCTCCCCAACTACCCTTCTCTCCTCCTTCCTACCTCCCTCTTCCCCAACTCCCTTCCTCTCCTCCTTCCCGCCTCTCCTCGCCCCATCTCCCTTCCTCTCCTCCTCCCCAACTACCCTCCTCTTCTCCTTTCCACCTCCCCTCGTCTCAACAGTAAGCAACTAAATAAATATGTACAGAAAATTAAGACATTAAAGGGGAACATGGGAGCTCATCAAGAGGATTTGGGTTCTCTAAAAGGGATTTAGCCAGCTTCGGACTGACAGAAGAACATGTTGTGGTAAGATAGTGGGCTCACAACAAAGGTGGCCTTGAGCCGAGCCGAGCAGCGAAAGCTCCCTGGCAGGGCCGCGGCCCTCTCCTGCCTTGGCACTGTCGCCCTGCATTAGTCACACCCCAGGAGAGGGGCCCGAGCCGGGCTCTCCACGCCGCTCCACGGAGAGGAGGCAGAAAGGCCCACGGCTGCTACTGCCACCGTCTACAATGCAGCTCTATAGCTCACAGCAGACATCCCACCTATACAAGGGATATGGAATGAATATACAGAAGACACTAGTCCCCAGTCTTCAGTCTATCGCCACATACACACTGAAAGTATAGGACGGGGGTATTTCAATTAAAAAAGCATTAAACGATTTTGCTATTGTGGGGATGGTTAGACTGATCTTGTTAGCCTGGGGAATAGTCACCTTAATCTTTGCCAACCAGCTTTACAAGAATGAAGCTGTATGTATGAGAAACAGCTTAGTGCACTTTAGTCAGTTATTTAGGAACAAGTGGGAACTACTATTTATAGAATAATTAATTGTATTATGTTACATAGGTAGCTGTTGGGTTTTTCCTCACGGATCTACAACCATCTTTTACCAGTGCGTCTTTCACTATGGTTAGCGGAGTGCAGGCCAACAATTTCTCTCTACTCTCTCATCTATCCCAGCTGGGCCCAAAAAGCCTGGGCATGTTACAGTCGGCTCTCTCTTTCCCTCTCCTCCGTAATGAACGGCTGTAATTTACGGATAGCCTCTGAATCCTCCCTTTAGTTAATTTTATCCCAGTCACCTGTCAAATACACCACCATACCGTGGTGGGCCGTGGTAGGGGAGCTATGCTGTGGAAGTGAGAGGTGGGAGGGATGGTACCATCTCCACATCCAGCTGTGTGTGCAGATCTTCTGTTTTTTTAATTTGGGAACAGCTGTCAGGTGTCTTATTGTGAGTGTGTGTGTGTGCGCATGCATGCATGCATGCGCGCCTCGTGTGTCTAGCCTATCAGTGGAGCGAAGCGACTGCATCAGCTGCATGAATACGCACACACACACACACAAAGCCCCTTAACTACAGTGTGAGCGAGGAGAAAAACAGTAAGATGGCGCTGACAGACATGGTAGCTCTGCTTCCAGCTCCTAAGCAATTTTGCAGTATTTCGTTTTTGCGTGTGTTTTTTCTTACACTATTAGCCCAGGACATCTTCTATAATGTAATGCAGCGCCACGTTCTGAGTTGAACCCTATATGTCTGGGCGTCAATATCACGACACACGGTTGGACTCCAGCCGTCCACAATATTGGCACTACAGTACTTTTCGCGTGAACCAAAAGGCAGCAAACATTTTCAGACAGACGCTGTGCCACGCCTGATTTTGTCCCAATAGGTAAGCCTCTATCATCCTTCATAATTTCTGCTGATAATGGTGTGAATTGTGGTGGATGTTTTTTGGACCACATCACCAAGCCCCAGTGTAGTGAGGAGAGAAGGTCACATCACCAAGCTCTGGTGTAGTGAGGAGAGAAGGTCACATCACCAAGCCCTGGTGTAGTGGGGAGAGAAGGTCATATCACCAAGCCCTGGTGTAGTGAGGAGAGAAGGTCATATCACCAAGCCCTGGTGTAGTGAGGAGAGAAGGTCACATCACCAAGCCATGGTGTAGTGGGGAGAGAAGGTCACATAACCAAGCCCTGGTGTTGTGAGGAGAGAAGGTCACATCACCAAGCCCTGGTGTAGTGAGGAGAGAAGGTCACATCACCAAGCCCTGGTGTAGTGAGGAGAGAAGGTCACATCACCAAGCCCTGGTGTAGTGAGGAGAGAAGGTCACATCACCAAGCCCTGGTGTAGTGAGGAGAGAAGGTCACATCACCAAGCCCTGGTGTAGTGAGGAGAGAAGGTCACATCACCAAGCCCTGGTGTAGTGAGGAGAGAAGGTCACATCACCAAGCCCTGGTGTAGTGAGGAGAGAAGGTCACATTACCAAGCCCTGGTGTAGTGAGGAGAGAAGGTCACATCACCAAGCCCTGGTGTAGTGAGGAGAGAAGGTCATATCACCAAGCCCTGGTGTTGTGAGGAGAGAAGGTAACATCACCAAGCCCTGGTGTAGTGAGGAGAGAAGGTCATATCACCAAGCCCTGGTGTTGTGAGGAGAGAAGGTCACATCACCAAGCCCTGGTGTTGTGAGGAGAGAAGGTCACATCACCAAGCCCTGGTGTTGTGAGGAGAGAAGGTCACATTACCAAGCCCTGGTGTAGTGAGGAGAGAAGGTCACATCCATGCTAGGTTGCTGCAGGCAGCTACTTCCAGGCCTGCCTGACTAGTAGACAGCAGGAGTGAGGAGTGGGAGGGAAGGGGGGATCTGCGTGAGCTAGACCCAGCATATGCCTGGCAATGCCAACAGCTTGCGTACGTTAGAAACTCGCCCGCAGGCCTCTTTTTTTAAAGACTAAATAATGTTGGGCTCCTTGTCAGGTTGGGCCCCACCAAACCTGGTATGCGTGGGCAATCTGTTGGAGGGAGCCATAAGGAGTGTGGGTGTGGAGGCGGGGGGGGTAAAGAAAGAAATGTACTTCATGTTCTCCGACTGTCCTCCACATACCACTATTTTCGGACCTCTCCATGTTTGACCCCTCCTCACACAAGTTCTTACCTTGTATTGTTCCAGAGAGGGACTCTCATGGAGAAATCTGAGCTGTTGTATATTTACTCATGGATGAGCCGTACTTGCATCCGTATTTGACACGTCCCTCCCAGTGTATGACGTATCAGTTGGATTCTGCCTGGCTGCTGACTTGGCGACTCTACTACAGTCCGGCCCAGAACAGCTGCAGGTCTCGCCACCTTGACACGTCCTATAACTTCCATTATGACGACAATCACTGTCTGTAGGTGGAGGTGCTGAGGCTTCTGCAGTGTATCACAGAGGCCTAGGGGTGAGGTAGATGACCTAGTGGTTTTGGATTGTAGATCTCAGTTATATTGAGGTATGAGGTAGTGGTTTTGGATAGTTATATTGAGGTATGAGGTAGTGGTTTTGGATTGTAGATCTCTTTTATTTTGAGGTATGAGGTAGTATTTTTGGATTGTAAGACGCCTCATGGTGATACTGAGGTAATGGGTTTGGCGTGTTTCAGATAGCCTTCGTCATGAAGGATGTAGTTCTTGTCAATGTTGGTTATTTGCTGTGCTGGGTTGAGAGAGGGGCAAGTTGGTGGCAGGCAGGTGGCAGCGGCTGGCTGTTACTACCGCACTCTGTCACAGCAGCAGCTGCAGAGGGAAATGGCCACAGTGTGTGTGTGTGGAGCTACAGTATCTGTTTAAAGAGGACCAGATCATTAAAGCCATTGCCAGATAAAGCACTCCTGCGTGCGTTTGTGCGTTTGTGCGTTTGTGCGTGTGTGTGTGTGTGTGTGTGTGTGTGTGTGTGTGTGTGTGTGTGTGTGTGTGTGTGTGTGTGTGTGACTATTGTGCAAGTTGAATGTGTGTGTTATGTGTTTCTGTTTTACACAGAAACACACACACACACACACACACACACACACATTGGAGGTTGGTATTGGTGACATGTGGCGGTATCCGCCGGTCTCCCCCTGCTCTTCCCAGGGCCCATCTGTTTGCCCAGCCTCTACTTTCATAGCACAACTGGCTTCCCTTTTTATCAGGGCTTCTGTTAGCGTGCCGCACCTTAGCGCTCTGCTCTGCGCAAGGCTTCTAGGCTCTGCTGCTACCGCTCAGACATTGAGTAAATAGTGGAGCAAATAGTGGAGCAGCTGAGGGACGACAGAGCTTTACGTTTTCAAATGCCAAGTGGAACACGGTCCAAATCCACACAGACCTTTAAATCAGGCTTTCCCAAACTCGATCCTGGGGCACTTCCAACAAGCTAAACCTGTTTTGAGAGATGCATAAATAGACAGGTTTTTTTTTGTTGCATTTAATGAATTAGTTTGGTGTCATTAATAAAAAGAGATGTGCAGCTGGTAGCTCCTCTTGTGTTCCTTTGTTTTGTGACCATATTTTCTTATCATACCTAATTCATGGAGACAATTTTATCGTTTTTTATTGGTTTGTAATGATTAGATTTTTGGCACTGTCACGGAGCAAGTTAAGGGAGTGATCTGGGGGGCAGCTGTGTTGATGTGGGCCGAGGAGGAGGCTGATCTGTGGACTGGTCTAGGCCGACTAGGAGGCTGATCTGTGGACTGGTCTAGGCCGAGGAGGAGGCTGATATGTGGACTGGTCTAGGCTAACCTCCAGAGCTGTGGACCGATCTGGGCCAACCTCCAGCGGCTGGCAGCAGGTAAAGCCAACTGGGTCCAAACCGCCCAGTAACCCCCTTCATTTTCCCCTCTCTCTCGCTCTCTGTGGAGTTAAGATCTTCCTCATGTCACCATGCACTCTCTGAATATGCTAGCAAATCGCACACATTGGCTGCCCATAGGCTTATTTTTACCCAGTAGATTTAGCTGTAACTTTTTCATTTGCTGCTTTGCTTTAGTCATAAACATGTGGCTGGCCAAGGCTTAAAAATCGACTGTTGTTTTCTCAATGGTCATTGATGAAATCAGTAAAACCACCATCCCCTCTGTTTGGGTAATGTGTTTCCAGTGTTGGTTGTTTAGTTGAAGTGTTGGGTAGAGTAGGCTGGTGCCAGGGCTTCTCCGGAGGGCACAGTAGTGTTACAGGCAGTAAGGGGATCCACAGACGCGCTGCTTGTTTATTCATAAGGGCTGTTATGGAGTGGCTTCGGAGGCAAGCTGCTCCAGAACTGGATAGTGTAATTACCCTGGGGCTAGCATATTAGCACACACACACACACACACACACACACACACACACACACACACACACACACACACACACACACACACACACACACACACACACACACACACACACACCCAAAATGCCATTTCACTGCCATCGTGGACATATTGGGGAATGTTTTATTTACCAAGGCAGTGGTGTTGTGTATGTGTGGAGTGCTCATATGGAATGTCTGACAGAAACCTATTATGACTTCAGGGCAGCCTTGTTCACATAAACTTTACGTGTTTTATTTGTGTCAAATTGACTCACACACACTCACATGTAGTGTGAGAATGGGTCCACTTAAATTGTGTGTGTTTATTCAAAGGTGCTGGGTGATGGATGAAAAAACACTTCTAACATGTTCAGAGTATGGTATAGAGCCTATATGTTAGTTCACGGTTGAGTGGTGGTGCAAGACCCCAATTGCCTCAGAATTTTTATGTTGAAGATTGAGCGTTGAAAGACCGCCCCCGTGGTATAATTGTGAATTGTGTTAAGAGGAGTTGAACCGCGCGTTTCTCAGGCAGACAGTGCACTATGACGTGGGTTGCAGTTTAGTGGGTATTTTCTTCGTCAAGATCATCTTTTCAACTAGATCACCTAATATCAAGCAACGTTTTTAAAAACAGAACACTACTTCTTCTCCCGAGTGGCGCAGTGGTATAAGGCACTGCATTTCAGTGCTAGAGACTTCACTACAGACACCCTGGTTCGAATCCAGGCTGCCGGCCGTGATCCAGGCTACCGGCCGTGATTGGGAGTCCCATAGGGCGGCGCACAATTGACCCAACGTCGTCCGTCCGGTTTTGTCAGGTGTATTCCGTCATTGTAAATAAGATTTTGTTCTTAACTGTCTTGCCTAGTAAAATAAAGGTTACATTTAAAACATGTAAAAAGTAGATGTTTAAGAGACGGTATCGAAAATGCAATAACCGAATTAATTTATACAAAGACCCCATTAGAAATAAAAGCATATTTTCACTGCAATTAAAAAATATATATATATATATATAATGTAATAAAATGGATGCATTGTATAATAAATAACTAATTATCATTGCTATCAAAAACGTGTTATTATAGGGTTATTGTTAAATGATGCATTTATTTAAATGTAACTAATATATTCGAGAGAATAACAGGAAAAGACGTTTACATACGACATTTGTGAGAGAAAAAAATGTGTCTATGCATTATATTTATTTTTATAATTATAATTTGATGAATGTATTGTTCATTTTACTGCATACAGACAGAAGTTGGCTTCAAATACACATTTATTTGGTAAAAAATTATATCAGGGTGCATATTGATGCTTTAATAATTAAATCCTATACGAGGAAGACCTCTGATCTTTGTAACGAACATTTGTCTTTAATAATATTCCATATTCCACCCCCCGCCCCCTTTCCCAAATGATTTGCCTTCTTTTATGCATTGAATATTCAGACAGTTGAATATAGAGGTACGGGAAGTGTAGAGCTCGTTTTCACCATGCAGCCTACTTTTGATGAGGTTATATTTTAGAGATAGGCCTATTATTGTAAATCATAGACAACAATTAGCACAAACAATATGGGTTGTTGAGTACATGATGAGTAGCTACTTCTATCGACACTATTTTGTGGCCATATTTCAAAACAATGTAATTTCGCAAGGGAAAACAAGATGAGTTCGTAAATGAAAAGTTTATACCTAACCCATGCCCGTTTGAAACGATGTGCACAGACTGTTTCTGACAGAAGCTCAGATAATGTAGTTTTGATGACAAACCTCTAGATGGAGTGTCGACCTCCTTTAACGTGCAGAGGGAGTATATTTGTGTCGTGTAGATTCTGGGCGTCGAAATAACGAACATGGTATGAATGACTCCTTTGGCGCTCAAAGACACAAATCCATCGATTTAATGACGATGAAAACATTAAACATGCATTTCTTGATTATGTAGTTTATTTAGGGCTATATATGTTTGTATTGACAAACAAATTGTTTTTCAGTGACTTCGTGATTACAAAATATAATAGTTGAATATAGGCATGTGTAATTAATTTGTAGTTCAAAATTGGCTGTATAATTGAAATTATATTTCAATTAATGTCAATAACACAATTGCAAGACTTCTATCCTTTCTATAAATATGTTGGTTATAGGGCCTTGGAACACTTATTTTAAGCATTGTTCAAATCATGCACCATCTGAACATAATGCACATTTAAAAAATCGGAATGTTTTTAGGACATCATCCCTGAATGACAAAAACAGATTGGCAACATTTATTGTAATGGAATAGGCTAGACCTAACATTACTTTGGTTTTGCGAATGTTTCAATTTAAAAGGCCTACTTGTGCCAATTCTAGTTCATTCACAGGTATGCCTATATTTGAACAAAAATATAATGCTCAAACCACTCCTTTTTAAGTTGCTTTAAATTATGGGTAGATTGTTTTTGCAAATAACCCATCCCAGATGAATTAGTTTCGTATTTGTTGAGAGTGGTGTACTTTTAACTCAAAGCAGAATCCACATGAACTGATTCAGACTAAAAGTTGTCAAAATGGATAAAAAACGGTGTCTGTCTAGCCCGCCAATCCCCAGTTTACAATTGGCTCATTCATCCCCCTCCTCTCCGCTGTAACTATTCCCCCCCAGGTCGTTGCTGCAAATGAGAACGTGTTCTCAGTCAACTTACCTGGTAAAATAACGGATAAATAAATAAAAAATAAAAAAATGAGATTACCCTATACCGTTCTCACCATATCTTATAAAAGTCGACCTGCAGCTAGGGGAGATAATCTATTCTACATTAAACTTCACAACAAAAACAAGTCTCATCACCATTTACCATAAAAGTTTAGATTTCGATGAGGCGGTCGCCAAACTTTTAGGAACAGTGTTTCCTTTACACATCGAAGAACTTGGCACGTAGAATAAATGTTTTTCAGAACTCTGTTTTAGGCTGTGACCATAGTCTCACGTTTCAATTTTTTTGGGCAAGGCCCAGAATTGCAGGTTTTCAGCTGTTTTATTAGTAAGATTGATGTCATGAAAAATAGCCTATGACCGCTTTGTTTTACTGCACTATCCCAACAGGCTGACGCAAACAACTGACACACAAGTCTTAATACGAAAACCAACTACTTTATTCAATTCTGAATCATGTTTTCACATGCTTCATTCGATTTACTGACGATAATGAAATGGCCGAATACCCTTAACTATCTATGCAAGTTTGTACCAACTCTTTTGATTACCTCTGCAAATGTCAGATCATAACTTTGGAGCTGTGAAAATAACTGGTACGTTGGAAACAATGTTGGTGACAATGGGTGCAGGCAGTTCTTCCGCTTTAACCTGTATTCGCAAACGCGCATATGACAGTCATATAACAATATTTCACTTCAAGAATAGCCCTGTAATCATCGTTAATATGGTTTATGATCCTCCAAACTTGCTTTACCTTGCACTCGCAGAAGCTTTCGTAGAATGACAGACTCCAAAATGTTGTTTTGTGGTGTTCCAACACATCCTTAATATTCTGATGTCTAATAAATGACCCTGGGTTTGACAACGTCTCGAAACGTATAGGCTATATTCGATATTGTTATTCCAGTGTTTGCTATTCATATGATTTTTTTGTAACTACGCGCAGCCCCTGCCCCTATTATATTGGGCATATTATATTGGGCAGCCCTGTCTTGGTTTCTGGAGCTTCGAACATTTTTTGTGCAGAATGTGGCAGAAAACACTATAAAGGCGTCTCTCGAGCCATTCTGTTAAGGGATTTAGCTAAGAACTGGATCGATATTACTCGATAAAACAAGTACTAATAAAAATCAGGATATGCGCATTGCATTGGTTTCATTTGGAATTGGAATAAATTAATGTGTTCACCTTTTAGGCTTAAAATTAACTTTACGAACCAATCCCTTCATGTTATTTTTGCGGTAATTAATAGATAAACCACATGGTATATGAATGTAATAAACCTGTGACTGTAAGCGTTGATAATTGTTGATAGGCCTAAAGCGTATCAGGGTACTATCTCCCTTCAACCCTGTTTGTGCGCTACCCAAACCTTGTCCAGTCCGTGCGTAAAACGAATTTCTTGTGAACCCTTTGTACAGTTTGATTACGTTGCCAAGTTGGTCATTTCTCAGCAGTATCTGAAATCAAGAATGTGATTTAAATGACATGAGATATATTCGAAACCACAATATAAAACTCGACTTGAAGCCCAATTAATATTGGCATTCAATATATTTTTTTCAAGGCACCTTGGCAATCAGCCTGACATAGATGTAACAGGAGATCTCATTTGTATCTGGTAAATGTAATATCTGTAGCATATGCTTATTGGCGTACTTGTTCCATTTCCTAAATCAGTTATATGTATATTTCACCTGATAGTAACTTCGATCGAATGATTCCAATGCTATTTACATTTGAGTCATTTAGGAGACGCTTTTATCCAGAGCCACTTACAGGAGCAATAGGTTTCAGTGCCTTGCTCAAGCCACGGGCACATCGACAGATTTTTCACATAGTCGGCTTGGTCATTCGAATCAGCAACCTTTCGGTTACAGGCTCAACGTTCTTAACCGCTAGGTTACCTAACATTGAATGGCTGTTGTATGTGAACGGCATAGAAGCTGGGCAAAAGTAAGCTACAGTAACCAGTGACAGGTACGGCATTCCTCTGTGGCAAATAGCGACCCTTGAAAGGAGGTGTGGCAGTTCTGACACTTCGTGCAAACCTGTTAGAAGATTATGTTGTGTGCGTACAACATACACTTAAGGATGGACCATTTGAGACAGGAGAAAACACTTAACTGATGACTCCGGTACACGTCACCATGCGTGGGAACCACCGCCCCTCATCGCTCAAAAGAATGATAAGAGGCTTTGACCTTAATGAGGGACACTCATTGGAGTTCCGTGGAATGTCACCTCTGCTAGTCCAAACGTGTGCACTCATAGCCTAGGCTACTTCATATAACAAGCAAAAAACACATTGTCATTGAGAAATTCTGTTTATTTGGCTATTTGAGAAAATAATCAACACCATCACTTTTCGTGTCATGCTCATTGTAAAAGGTTTAGTCACACTCGCATACATAATATGAGCTCTATCGGCTACAGTTGCAGAATAGGTCTCTTTCACAAAATATCTAACTGCAGTCAGCCGCAAGGGCAAAATCAACACAGTAATAAATACAGCCCACAACAATTCAATCATGTAGATATGCTGCTTAACTTGCCTGCTACCACACAATTCCGACACACAGGCTAAATGAACACGTATAAATTGATATAGGAATCCAATCGCACTTGATATGCACACATCAATTGAATGTAGAAGCATCAAACAGGCTTACGACTGTCATATGACATGATGGCATGCCTTCTAATTCAATACGACCCACCGGCACACCTATGGTTGATATTTTCCATATCTCCATTGGGAAGCATTAGAAAATCCGCTGCAAAGAATTGGTGTTAGTTTCTGTCGACCAGCCGTAAATTTGCTCCATCAGTGGAGTTCTTAGATGCTCATTGTGATGATATGATATTGCTTAGATGTCCAGCATTGCAACAATGCTCTGGTGCTAAAGCAGCAAGAATGCGCTATAGCCTATACTTATTGACGTTTTTTCGATCGCAATATAGGCGCCGAGGCATTCCTCCCTCTGTCCCAAGCGCGCCGTAGATGTATAGGAAGGGTTAAGAGTGTGCGGTATGCAGCAATATGTAGGTGAAAAAAAGCTTTTCTGTGCGGGAGCAGAACGCAGACCGGGGTCTGTGGCACTCGACTCGGACTCTGATTTGCCACTAGGCTATGTGACTCCGCGAGGGGAGGAGATGGCAAGAAAGAAGTGGCGTTCAGTTGCCGCCCGGGTTCGCGTGGTTACTATGCAAATTGCAGCTATTGCGGAAATGAACAAGGGGAGACTCACTGAATCGATTGCAACTTCTGCACAAAGTCTATCAAACCAAGCTGAGACAGCTTTGCCAGGTTTGGACCGCAGTCAAATATCAAGGAGTGAAGAAAGGCTCCCTGACATTGTTTATTTTTTGGGATTAATACAACAAAAACTGTTTTCCCTTGCGCTTTATTATACTTAATTGATTCAGTGTAAAATACTCACACCGGAAGCAAGTTGTAGCGTAATACTTTTTTCACTTCGTCGCAACAGTCTAAAGTTGCTCACGTATATTCACTTTATACATTACAATGGTACGTGCAAATATACCTCTTACCATCTATTTTTACAGTGAGAAGTAATGGACATGTGCATAAACGTGGTGTGTACGGGCTATACACAGGTTAAATGTAGACTAAGAAGTCCTCTTTTTGTAAAAGGATTTGACAAGAGTCCGTGTCAGACTGGTCTGTGTTGCCAGCTATGTATGCAAATGCTGATAATGCGGATATCTTGATATCGTCAAATAAACTTGGCAATTGAACAAAACAGAAGAGCATTGCACTCCCGGTGTTGCCGTCTGCTAGGCCATTCTAGCGACCAGAGTGAGAGATACATTGTTTCGTTATGTGGTAACAAGTTGTTCTGCAGAGTAAACGAGCGATTGCAGATAAATGCATACCGAGAAATTCTGGTGACATGGGTTTGTCCAATAGAGTTTAAATCCTAGAGTTTAGTCCAATCAGAGGACGGAGCTCTAGCGTCGCACTGACGGCATGGATACCGTGAGGCTGGCAAAATGCCCTGCTAACGGCATTTTGAATAGAGCTTCTATGCGCTGCAACATGAGAAAATACAGTAGCCTAATATACATCTCCTGAACGTATTGTGTCCGTTCAAGCACACGAGGTAGTGAACAACATGCGTAGACCATTTTCCTTACGCCGCACGGTTATTGTGGCGCAATGGTGTGTGGCTTGTATTTGCTTCAAGGTATTTATTAACATGAATTACTTGAGCAACACATGATCTATAGTCCATATAGTGAATCAACACTTCAGTGAGGTATAACGGTTGTGTAATATCCCTTTCAGGCTGGTGTGAGGGCTTTCAGTAAATGCAAGCAGCCTTTGGCTTCTTTTATTATGATGATTATATTTTGCTGTAATAGCAATATATAATAACCGTTGCAAGTGCACCTTTTGTCTTGCTGGTATGTTAATGAACCTTTAGACTGTGAATAGGCATGCATTTGGTTGCGGAGTCTTGGTGCAGGTGTGTGTGGAGAGTGTTCAGATGCAGCAGAGACCACACTCGCCACTTGTGGTCGCTTCCCTGGCGATTTTCTAGAGGGTGCACAAATGACTTTTCCCTCTGGACGGAAGTTGTTCACTAATAACAAATTCGGACAGCCCATACAGAAACAGAGTACATTCATGACTCACACACACTCTTGATCAAGAGTATGACTCTCTCTCACACACACACACACACACACACACACACACACACACACACACACACACACACACACACACACACACACACACACACACACACACACACACACACACACACACACACTTGACCCAGTGATTCTGTACAGGCTGTTCGAATTTATGTCAGGCCAATCTGATATTTTGGAGAAAAATCCGTCAAAATACTAAGTCACACCAAATGTTGGACGCCTTTACTGTAGGCTAATTAGTATTTATCTTACTTTTGTTTCAAACACACTGTAAATGGGTCTCTAAAATGCGAGTATTGGTTTGCTGACATTATTTCGATTAATATTAACCCTTACATGTCTGTAAGGGCAGGTGAAGCAGACAATAGGCTACCAATGCCAACCTTTGGCGTTTGGGTAGTAAAGTACTTTAGGAGTATTATAGAATGTTGTAAGATGTTGGTCAGTCTTTTGATATAAGCTCTATACCCAAGTTATTACGCATGCTTTACGCACGTTGTATTCACTATTGCCAAGTAAACAATTGTTTGTTTGATGCTTTAATTGTATTTCATTACAATTGATTATTTTGTATAGATGGTTATGATTGAAACTGAATTAAATACAATTCAAGCATCAAGTGTTCGTTGATGCGTGGGTGCTGGAGTTACGCGATGCTTTGGTTTTGGATAATATACATAGCTTCGCTGTGGATAGGAGAAGATCTTGCTCATGCTTACATAATGGCATGTGAGTTAGGAAAATGAGTGGTAGCCTTATCTTATCTCTCATATGGCTCTCTCTCGTTTATATTATATAAATGTGTGTGTGGGGGGGTATTTGTTATGTAAAGTTTAATGCACTTTATTGAATTGTTGGGATCTGCGCTCGCTTTGCACCCCTCTGATGAAATGTGTTGTGCAAGCTCGTACAAATTGACATAAATTGGCCAAGCAGACATTGATTTGCATGTAATGTCGCATATGTCAGTTACAATCAGCCAATACTATGAATAGGTGAATAACCTAGTTACAGATTAATAGACTATTAATGTCAATGATGACCAATAATTATAATTAGGCTATAACTTGTTGTAAATGTCGATAGTTGGAATATGGAATACCGTAAAGCCTACTTAGTCCGACGAATTTTAAAGTTAAGCATTTATTCAAAAGGGGTGGCATATCTCCTATCGAGTGTGTGGTGATCCCTCGAGTTCTCTCCTCCAAGCTATACACCGTCTCATTTGCTTTAAACATCATATAAGAGCATTTATTTAGCAGTGTTGGTGTTGCAGTCTTACGCGATCCCTGCTCGTCCTGATTTAAATGAATAGGTTCGCATTGTTTGCATCAGTTTGAAAAGCCATTTCATGGCGGGGCTAAGAGGCTCAAGTAGGCAGTTTATAATCTGAACATTTTAAATAGGCTATGTAGGCTATATATTACTGTCCCGCATGTTCATTGCAGGCTACATTGCAGGCTATGTAGGCATATAGGCTACATCACTGTCCCGCATGTTCATTGCGTTGACGTTGGTCTCAGTAGCCTACTTCCTTAAAAAGCGTCGATACTTTGGGAGCTATGTTGAGAGGTGAGCACAAGAGTTTGTCCTCCGCACACAGTGGACAAAAGTGAACTGTAGCTGTATGGAACTCAGTGCATGCTGTTGTGGCTACTCTCCGCGGTTAAAAGATTAACAACGTGCTCGACACTCAACCTTATATAAATGTAGATCGGGTGCTGAATCCTCGTATGTAATCCAAAGAACAAAATCCTCCTCTCCGCCATATACAGGACAGACGCAAAACGGATTCAATTTATCGTCTCCTGTTTAAGATTATTTGCTAAACGGAAACCATCTGTCGGGCTTCAGCAATAAGCAATTGGTTGGGTGTTCAGAGGCATTACTAGATCCATTATCTACCGCACCCTTCTCGTTCGTAAATCCGACAGACTCATGTCAGAGTTCGCTCCACGGTGAAGCAAGCAGCACCACATGCCTTCAATGCTTTCGGTTTTTGCAACCTTTCAGTGGAGTGAATGAGAGATCTCTTACCGAGTCCAGAAGAACGAGCGTCTGACAATCAGATATTTTTTGTAACGGTATTAATACGATATATCAAGATTTGCACCGTCCGAAGATCCCTTATTTTTTTCCTCTTTCCTGTGATTTTTAACCTCCGCTACAGCCAGTCTGCGCTGGGACTTTTCTTTTGTTGTTTAATATGCCTCTGGTGAAAGTTATGAGTTCTCCAACAAAGGGACTGCTCCACGGCTTTTACTGCACTGTACGGTAGATGAATGCGGAGTGGAAGCGTTGTAACTCGAGGCGGGGTTAAAGTTCAGCTCTATGCAGCGGTGAAGCGTTCGTTGCAGTTCGCAGAGTTGGAAATGTGAAAGCAAGAAGCAGGCTTTATTTTTCTCTCTCCCTTCTCTCTGTCTCTCCTTTTTTCCCTTTTCACACACACGGACACAGCCACCACGCATACACGAGCAGACACGGACACACACCCACACACATAAACACGCAGACCCGTCACAGCAACCAAAACACACACACACACACGGTCGCGCACACACACACACACACACACACACACACACACATACATACATACATACACTCTCCAAATCCAAGATTAGATACAACAGATATGTATTCTCCACTATGCCTAACACAGGTAAGTGAGCCTTTCATCTGTCTTTAACCATTTTTATTGCATTCATGCTTTCTTCCTCAGGAACAGGGTGATATGGACTAACGTTGCTCAAGGCATGTAACTTTGTGTGCAGTAGGTTCAGCATTCCTGGTTTGTCAGAGCCATCTGAACTAACTACCACATGGCGGATGGCGCCTACCTCCTACATATATGCACACACGTATATGCATGTCTATTTTAGTTCATATTAGATATTGACTATCTCGATGTCAAGCGCGCTTTAACTTGGACTACTTTTTGTATCCAGAGTTTCAATCCAGAAATGAAGGTGGCCTCTCCTATAAGTTACATGTGCACGTTGTTATCGGCGCGTCTTTCCACATATTTGATATGAATGAATGCACACAATGTTTTAACATGGGGTACATCATTTTCCAAAGCTTACCCCGGACGGCTTCCAGGTCCCTGCACTTTGGGTGTTTAACATCCATACAGTTGTCACTTTGTATCGATTACTGCTTTGGACACAACATTTAAAATACAGCAATTTGCTTGGTCTAAATTGCATCCAGAAATGATCAAAATTAAAACTGTTCCACAGTATCGAGTCCCCGCCACTCTCTGGCATTAAACTTTGCCACTCTCTGGCATTAAACTTTGCGGTGAGCCATGTGCACGGGGAAAACACAAGTTGGGACATTACACTTTTCAAGTAGGCTACTAGGCTACTATTATATTCGATTGTTATGGATAGTATTGTTTTTTATTTGCGCACTATGAGTGACATGTAGTATGCACTTCCTCAAGAACTTCGATTATATTTAAGAATTATTCAACAACTTTCTGTGCTCTAAGATAGTTGTCTTTTCTTGGACTTGAATGATTGTTGTTAAGTTTGATAACCCGAAATATGGTGGTTTGTAGGCCTGACCATAAGTTAGTCAAGGTGGGAACGCTAGTGGAATAGCTTGCTTATTGATCAGTTGCATATCCGTTAATGTTTAAAAGCATCATCGGCCTGTCTTTCCTAAAAAAATCGAAATATTATTTTAGCAAATGTATCATAATACAGTTATGGTTTTGTTTAAGATGAGAAGATAGTCTCAATACGAGTAGCCTGGGGTAAATGTAAGATTTCCAGGAGGAAAGTTGCAGCTGCGTGTCAGGAAGACACAGAAAATATCCATCTATATTCCATACATTATGTTAGGGGTTTGTTGAGGTGACAGAACAGAGGACCTATATACAAATGTAAATTAACAGAGAGAAAACGCACTTATTAACTGTAGCTATAATTGTTCACATATTACAATGTTATAACATATATTTTTTTCCCTTTTTTTCTCATTATTGGAGGGCAGAAACTGAATTGTAGTTGTGAAAGTTCGGATGGATTTTTTGTGTGTGTGTGTGTGTGGAATACTTTAATTTGTCTATAGCTGCATAAGGCCATAGTATAATTTATTTTTCTAATTGATTTCATATTGACCACCAATAGGCCTATCTATTGGCCTTGTCTCAAGTCAGTTGTATTTAAGTTTTGATCATATTTCCCTAAGTTGATTTCATGTTTTCATACATGTACTTTTCATTATTATTTTGAGATATAGCCTACTTTTTTCAAACATTTTTTAAACTATGACCACACAAATTTATGTAAATGACAAGTACCTGACGTATTAGCAACGATGGGTTCTGGTCCTGTACTTGCCAACCTTTACAATGGAAGACCTTTTCAAAACCATTAGTGCTAATTTACCTCTAGTGCCAAGCATTACTGATAAGTCCTGAATATTTATCTATTAATATTTAATATGATTGTACAGTGCATATACTACAAGACATAAGGGAAATGGGCCCAAAGGAGAAGACTGAAACCTGATACTAGTTGATGGACACTAACTTGAGAAGGGACATTTGGAGAAATGTCTCGCTTGAGTATGTAAAATATTTATTCATCCTCATTTTGCCTGAATCGGTTTTATTTCTTGAAACATGACTAGGGTAATTCACATGTACTACAATTCATCTCAGCTGGATAAAACCGAATCTGTACTAATTGGCAAATTTTAAGTATTGACAGTTGAATGATATATTGAAAAGACGCTGTGTGTAATAAAATCATCTTATTTGGGCAAAAATACTTATAATCAAAGTCTTTCAATTGATTCAAATACGTTTTTTTTGTGGGTCGAATCGTATACAAGACAGGCAGGCCTAAAGCACTTCCATATTTTTTGTTCACTGCAAAGCATGAAATATTATACCTAGAACTGAACATTGACATTCTTTGTGCATTTGTAGAAAAACTATTGATAATTGCCAGAATTTGTCATTGCGTACTGCTTTCGAGGCACATGGTAGTGTTTGTGTCTAGACGTGGAGAAGATGCAGAGATAGAAACAGTTGTGCACGTTGCATGGGTTTGGAAAAACATGCCCCTTGCGGCCTACATGAGGGTGTTCGAAGATTTACCTTTGTGTAATTGCTCCAATTGATTAGCAATGGTGAGGCGTCTGCTCTGTTTGAGTCTGTTTACTGTTGTGGGCATGGAGAAAGTAAGCTCATCGACACACTCCCATAAGTACCTCTGTGTTGTGGCGTGGGTGTCAGTAGGAGGGGACTGCCATCATTGCAATTCTAAATGACAGTTATTCATGAGCTGTTGTTACAGGCCTGTTATTTGGAAACATTAGATCTGTCACCAAGGTGAACAGAAAGAAAACAAACTTCACAGCTGGAAGTTTAACTTAACATTTTCTACTGACACACTTTTATCAGTAAATATACACTACTCTAGTCGTGAAAATGCAGCAGATTATATATATTGAAATGAGGCCTATACATGAAGTGCTTGAGGCACCTGTGCATGTGTGTTTTATTTATGTACAAAAGCAGCAAAAATGCAGAATGTAGACTATGCAGGTATTGTTCAAATGGCCCGGAGACAGGGGAACTGTATATTATATACAGAAACCACAGATAACAATGCTCATATCAGCCATGAAGAATTTATATTTCATAGCACATCGGCTGAAGTTACTTCAGTTGGAGATGCCATTTACTGGTTTTTAAAACAATACACTTTTCATGCCTTTGAGACAAGGGAGTGTGAGTCCTTTTGAAATTCGATGAAAAGGATGGTGTCATGCCATCCCAGTCAGAGGTACAGTATTTCCACTTATCAAGATGAGGAAAAAGTTTTTTAATCTATGAATGGTTGAGTACATTTTGCACTGACTCAAATTAAGATCCTACATCTGTAGTTGAGCACACGTTGCACTGGCTCAAATTAAGATCCTACATTTGTAGTTGAGCACACTTTGCACTGGCTCAAATGAAGATCCTACATCTGTAGTTGAGCACGCTTTGCACTGGCTCAAATTAATATCTTACATCTGTAGTTGAGCACGCTTTGCACTGGCTCAAATTAAGATCTTACATCTGTAGTTGAGCACACGTTGCACTGGCTCAAATTAAGATCTTACATCTGTAGTTGAGCACACGTTGCACTGGCTCAAATTAAGATCTTACATCTGTAGTTGAGCACACGTTGCACTGGCTCAAATTAAGATCTTACATCTGTAGTTGAGCACACGTTGCACTGGCTCAAATTAAGATCCTACATCTGTATTTGAGCACACTTTGCACTGGCTCAAATTAAGATCTTACATCTGTAGTTGAGCACACGTTTCACTGGCTCAAATTAAGGTCTTACATCTGTAGTTGAGCACACTTTACACTGGCTCAAATGAAGATCCTACATCTGTAGTTGAGCACGCTTTGCACTGGCTCAAATGAAGATCTTACATCTGTAGTTGAGCACACTTTGCCCTGCCTCAAATTAAGATCTTACATCTGTAGTTGAGCACACGTTGCACTGGCTCAAATTAAGATCCTACATCTGTATTTGAGCACACTTTGCACTGGCTCAAATTAAGATCTTACATCTGTAGTTGAGCACACTTTGCACTGGCTCAAATTAAGATCTTACATCTGTAGTTGAGCACACTTTGTTCTAGCTCAAATGAAGATCCTACATCTGTAGTTGAGCACACTTTGCACTGGCTCAAATTAAGATCTTACATCTGTAGCTGAGCACACTTTGCACTGGCTGGGGTGGTAAAATGACCTGAGATGAAGCCTACTCCAGACCACTCACTACTTCACTAACCTCTACTGAGTGTATTTGGGAAATTAAAATACGTCTCTGTTGGAGTGGTGATTTCTCATAGTTTTTTTTAAACATTTGTTAGGATTTGATTGGTGCATTTTAAAATGTACTGTTAGATCTGTGCCTAGTCTAGCTTGCCCCCCATAAAACCCACAGCCTACTCACTGTACATATGCATGTAAACACTCACCTAGAAGAGAAGCATATCTGCTCCGTTGCTTATAGCGTAATCTAGTGTGGCATGCTGGGACAAAATTGAAACTGAGTATTTGGAATTGGCACACTTATAAGTTTGAGTTAAAACGGGGTCAAATCAAATGTATTTATATAGCCCTTGTTAGATCAGCTGATGTCTTAAAGTGCTGTACCGAGGGGATTTGTTTTATATAACGGGAAAGATTTCAGGTTCCAGTGCTCTTTTATTTTTTCATTCGGCAATGAACGCTTTTAGTACATAATAAGGATTTCTACAAAGGAGTTTAGTTACCTTTCGTCTCTTTGGTAGCTCAGCTGTGTTTATTTTTTTAAATCTAAAATGTCCTTGTAGTAAAGTGGGACCAGACTAACATTGTGTCGTCTATGATCGTTTGTTCAATATATTTAATGGTAGTGGTCGTTCATCTATTATTACAATTTCTTTGTTCGTCAAAACTATTCTGGTGTGAGTTTGCAGACGCGATACTATTTGAAATATGAGAGAGTAGTTTTAAGAGGTTGTTGCCTGGTTGCGTTGTGCTGCATCGTTCTGGCGTGGTGTCGTGCTGTAACATTTCCATGGCCTGTATTGGGTTGTGAGGCCAGATTTTGAGAGGGAGCATATTGTCCAGTGTGTGACTGTGCTAGTAGCAGGTGTAACGGACTGATCCACAACATGCCATCTATCCACATTCTTTCTCTAATAGCTGTGCAGGCAGCTCTCCCTGCTAAAAACCCACATAATGTATAATGTCTTGGAACAGTTTTCTGAGCGAAACGTTTCTGCCTGTACATCTCTTTGTGTGTGTGTGTGTGCGCGCATGCATATATGTTTGCATTGCGAACAGTTAAAAATAGACTTTCAGCTTTCCCGCTCGGCTGTTGCTTTTTCTATCACCTCTCTGCCAGACACCCACAGACCCACATTCTTGCCAGAGAGCCAAGACACGGCCGTATTTCACTGCTCCCTCTTTGTCCGTACGGTCCAGAGAAACTCCTCCGTTAGCCCGTTCTCCTTGTGTTAATGAAACGGGCCCAAATGCAACAACAACAAAAAAAAGACGTAAATACTCATAAATACAAAGGTGGCAGACATTGCATATTATTCTGAAATGGAAAATGTTTGTTTTCTAAAAAGTCATTTTTGGAATTATATTCTATCAAAAAGTAGTGCATGTTCTTTATTGCATTCCTTCATTGCCGAGTATTTCAGATAAAAGTCAATTAGTGTTTACTCAATGTAAATCTGATTTTCACAAGATGAATTGTAATGATTATTGTTGCTTTGCCTTTTATTCGATTACATAAACAAAATGTTTCACTATGAATGTATGTTACCACCAAATCATTAATTATTTTCTCCTGTGGTCCTCTCTTTCACAGGATGAATTCCATCCTTTCATCGAAGCTCTGTTGCCCCACGTGCGAGCGTTTGCCTACACATGGTTCAACTTGCAGGCCCGCAAGAGAAAGTATTTCAAGAAGCATGAGAAGCGCATGTCTAAGGAAGAGGAGCGCGCGGTCAAGGACGAGCTGCTCAGCGAGAAGCCTGAGGTCAAGCAGAAGTGGGCATCACGCCTCTTGGCCAAGCTCCGCAAGGACATCCGGCCAGAGTTCCGGGAGGATTTTGTGCTCACTGTCACCGGGAAGAAGCCCCCGTGCTGCGTGCTGTCCAACCCCGACCAGAAGGGTAAGATGAGGAGGATCGACTGCCTGCGTCAGGCAGACAAAGTCTGGAGGTTGGACTTGGTCATGGTCATTTTATTCAAAGGTATTCCCCTCGAAAGTACTGATGGGGAAAGGCTGGTGAAGTCCCCACAGTGCTCGAACCCAGGGCTGTGTGTGCAGCCTCATCACATTGGAGTTTCTGTGAAGGAGCTCGACCTCTACTTGGCCTACTTTGTTCACGCAGGTAAGTCCCTCTTTTGTTTCTCAACTCTGTAAATAAGTCAAAATTTGTTAAAAATTGGAGTTGCATAAATGTTGGCCTCACTCCATATGATCATAGGAAATGGAACGTGTGATAAAGTTGTAATGTTAATCGAAAATAAAAACACTTGGATGGGCTTAACGGCTGAAATGGACCTTATCAGAGAGCGCAGGCCAATGTAATGTACGCAGTTGGCTTCACTCTTTCAAGGAGCAATCACAGGCTACTCATTAAGTAAGCACCCGACCAAAACAAAGAAATGTACTTGTATTGAAGGACGTTGATTCACCTTGCCCTCACCAAACCCAACAACAGTGCACCGCACAGCACCGTCCCCTCTCAGGATGCAGACACAAATGTTATCTGTAGCAGACAACCATCATTTCATCACAGCAGTAGTCTGGGAAAGCGGGACAAATCTGCCAAATTCCTCGCACTGCCCTGTCCTTTTGCTGTTTATGACGGGCCAGAAGTTGGTACTGTGTGACGACAGAGTCAGCTGCTTCAAAACACACTCTCTCCATCACGATTGCTCAGCACAAGCAAATTAACTATTTGGTACATATAAAAACTTCAGCATGCCTTATATTTGATTTCTCTCATGTTAATAATTATTGTATTCAAAGGCTTTCTATTCAAAGGCTTTTAAAAACTGGAAAATACATACTAATTAACAAATCAATTCGATAGGGTTTCATGTTTTCCCCATGAGCTAAATCCTTATCTAGAAATGTTTTCAAAATGTCTTAAAAAATGTGTGTTTTTACTATTTGATATGAGTTGTGCTTGTGCCATGAAAACTCACCCTGAGAGTGAAGTACAGTGCAAATAGCCGATAGAGAAATGTTCATTGATAAAAGGCAGCGGGGGCTCCTTCCTCAACTGACAGCAGCAAACACCAGCTTTCACTTGCAAGGTTTGGAAAGTGCTCTGTTTCACCAGGCAAACCGAGCACCTTAATTACAATCATTTCCACTCTCCAACAAATGGTTTCCAGAAGCTTAAGTGAGCTAGTTGTAATGTGTACCTAGTTTTACATTCCCATAGCATCATATTGTCATCATATGTGTGTGTGTATATATATATATATATATATATATTTTCTTTTTAGATTTTGTTCAGTTTTTGCAGATTTTTGCATCGACAGTTGGCAGCAGTGGGGGGCCAGGCCCAGCCATTCAGAGTGAGTTTCTCAACACAACAGGGCTTTATTACAGACAGAAATACTCCTCAGTTTCATCAGCTGTCCGGGAGGCTGGTCTCAGACGATCCAGCAGGTGACGAAGCCGGATGTGGAGGTCCTGGGCTTGCGTGGTTTACACGTTGTCTGCGGTTGTGAGGACGGTTGGATGTACAGCCAAAATCTCTAAAATAACGTTGAAGGCGTCTGGTGTAGAAATGAACATTAAATTCTCTGGCAACAGCTCTGGTGGACATTCTTGCAGTCAGCATGCCAATTGCACACTCCCTTAAAACTTGAGACATCTGTGGCATTGTGTTGTGTGACAAAACTGCAAATTTTAGTGGCCTTTTATTGTCCCCAGCACATGGTGCACCTGTGTAATGAGCATGCTTTTTAATCAGCGTCTTGATATGCCATACCTGTCAGGTGGATGGATTATCTTGGCAAAGGAGAAATGCTCATTAACAGGGATGTAAACAAATGTGTGCAAACAATTTTTAGAGAAATAAGCTTTGTGTGTGTCAGGAAAATTTCTGGGATGTTTTATTTCAGCTCATGAAACATGGCACCAACACTTTACATGTTGCGTTTATATTTTTGTTCAGTATACAATTTGCTGAGGCTCATTGTGGCTAAAATGTCATGGACGCTTTGCTCTCGTGAGCATTCTGATACCTAAAGTTAGAGTTTTTTTCAGCCTTGATTGTAAATCAGAGTGAGAACAAGAGAGAGAAGAAATAGATGGTTCCCACAGAGCACAGAGGTATGCCTTCAGTAGAATTAAGTCTGCAGTGTGTTCTCGCTCTCGCCATCTCGTTTTCTCTCTCTGTCTCTCGTCGCCTAGTCCCACAGGATCAGGTTTCTTCCCGTGTCTTATTTAAAGCAGTGAAGCATTTCTAGAGCTCTGTTGATTACAAGCCATCTGAAGAGAGGCTGACCTCATGCACCGATGCCGAAGGTGGGGTTTTTCAGCTGAAGTCAGTAATTAAATGCCAGGGCAAGTTATCCCCCACTGCTGCCAGGGCAAGGTATCCCCCACTGCTGCCAGGGCAAGGTATCCCCCACTGCTGCCAGGGCAAGGTATCCCCCACTGCTGCCAGGGCAAGTTATCCCCCACTGCTGCCAGGGCAAGGTATCCCCCACTGCTGCCAGGGCAAGGTATCCCCCACTGCTGCCAGGCCAAGTTATCCCCCACTGCTGCCAGGCCAAGTTATCCCCCACTGCTGCCAGGGCAAGGTATCCCCCACTGCTGCCAGGGCAAGTTATCCCCCACTGCTGCCAGGGCAAGGTATCCCCCACTGCTGCCAGGGCAAGTTATCCCCCACTGCTGCCAGGGCAAGTTATCCCCCACTGCTGCCAGGGCAAGTTATCCCCCACTGCTGCCAGGCCAAGGTATCCCCCACTGCTGCCAGGCCAAGTTATCCCCCACTGCTGCCAGGCCAAGTTATCCCCCACTGCTGCCAGGCCAAGTTATCCCCCACTGCTGCCAGGGCAAGTTATCCCCCACTGCTGCCAGGGCAAGGTATCCCCCACTGCTGCCAGGCCAAGGTATCCCCCACTGCTGCCAGGCCAAGTTATCCCCCACTGCTGCCAGGCCAAGTTATCCCCCACTGCTGCCAGGGCAAGGTATCCCCCACTGCTGCCAGGGC
The DNA here is from genome assembly GCF_029448725.1 of Salvelinus fontinalis. Taxonomy (NCBI): domain Eukaryota; kingdom Metazoa; phylum Chordata; class Actinopteri; order Salmoniformes; family Salmonidae; genus Salvelinus; species Salvelinus fontinalis. Next base: position 50,450,691 of record NC_074676.1, read on the forward strand.
AAGGTATCCCCCACTGCTGCCAGGGCAAGTTATCCCCCACTGCTGCCAGGGCAAGTTATCCCCCACTGCTGCCAGGGCAAGTTATCCCCCACTGCTGCCAGGGCAAGTTATCCCCCACTGCTGCCAGGGCAAGTTATCCCCCACTGCTGCCAGGGCAGGTTATCCCCCACTGCTGCCAGGGCAAGGTATCCCCCACTGCTGCCAGGGCAGGTTATCCCCCACTGCTGCCAGGGCAAGGTATCCCCCACTGCTGCCACTGCTGCCAGGGCAAGGTAACCCCCACTGCTGCCAGGGCAAGGTATCCCCCACTGCTGCCAGGGCATGGTATCCCCCACTGCTGCCAGGGCAAGGTATCCCCCACTGCTGCCAGGGCAAGGTATCCCCCACTGCTGCCAGGGCAAGTTATCCCCCACTGCTGCCAGGGCAAGGGGTGGAAGAAGGGGACCCCCGTGACAACACTATCCTGCCACCAACCCATTTAACAGCAAACTTAGTAGACCACTTTTATTATCAGAGTATGAAAATTCTCAAATACAACTATTGTGCAAATTCTTGCAAAGTGTGTGTATACTTGCAAAGTTGACAACATAATTAGCATTTTATTATCTTTAGGCTTACTCTTGGTGAGTTATTGTGCAATATGGTATATTCTTGGGAGAGTTTTGTGATATAATGCCACATGCCTAACCCTACTTAGTGGCGAGTGTGTGTGTGTGGGGGAATGGGCCGGGATATCAGTCTTAACCAGGGCTTTCTGTGCGTTGTTCAACCGTCACATCATGTGTCATCTTTAGGAACAATGTGGTGTCAGGGGGGCCACAATGTGGTGTCAGGGCGGGCCCCCCTTTGACTACAGAGCAAGCAGAGTGGCCAGGGCTAATTTACAGCCTCGCTCTCAGCCCGGCAACGGGTGTCACTATCACAGGAGCACTCAACATGTGGGAAAGGTCATGGCTTAAGATGTTAGGTCCTTGACCGTATCTTCTAGGCATTTGACCTCTTAGACAAATATCACCCCTCATTAGCAGCCAGTCAAGCTGCTGGATAGCATTGGCTTTGCTATCCTCTGATCTGCAGCCCACTTTCACTTTCCCAGCAGCCCACTTTCACTTGGTTTGGGGGCAGCAGGACCAGGTGGTTAAAATTAGCCAACAACCATTTCGACATTGATTGAACCAACCGCTTCAAGCCATTTATTTAATGAACGCAGAAAAATGTTACTAAAATGTTGCAAGCCATATAGGATGCTATAGTAGCCATTGATGGCTTATGCCTAGATAGTTTTCTGTAAAGTTGAAAGTTGTTGGGTGATTAACTGTTGCAGTGGTAGTTGAAATCATACAAATTATATTGTGAAAATGTTCATATTTATATATATTTTTTTTCTTCACCCAGATAAGTATTATTGGCAAAAAAACGATGAAAGAAAACTGTGTTGAGTGAGACTAGTGGTCCCATGGCTAAATCAAATCAAATTCAATTTTCTTGGTCACATACACAGCAGATGCTATTGCAGGTGTAGTGAAACAGTGCAGTGATATCTAACTATTCACTACAATACACACAAAAACAATGGAATTCAGAAATGTATACATATTAGGACAGTGGCATTGACTAAAATACAGTAGAATAGAATACAGTATATACATATGAACTGAGTAAAGCAGTATGTAAACATTATTAAAGTGGCCAGTGATTCCATGTCTATGTATATAGGGCCGCAGCCTCTAAGATGCAGGGTTGAGTAACTGGTTGGTAGCCGGCTAGTGATGGCTATTTCACAGTCTGTTGGCCTTGAGATAGAAGCTGTCTTTCAGTCCCAGCTTTGTTGCACCTGTACTGATCTAGCATTCTGGATGATCGGGGGATGAACAGGCCGTGGCTCGGGTGGTTGATGTCCTTGATGATCTTTTTGGCCTTCCTGTGACATTGGATGCTGTAGGTTTCCCGGAGGGCAGGCAGTGTGCCCCCGGTGATGCGTTGGGCAGACCGCACCACCCTCTGAAGAACCCTGCGGTCGCGGGCAGTGCAGTTGCCGTACCAGGCGGTGATACAGCCCAACAGGATGCTCTCAATTGTTTGTGAGAGTCTTAGGGGCCAAGCCAAATTTCTTCAGCCTCCTGAGGTTGAAGAGGCGCTGTTGCGTCTTCTTCCATTTATTGTGATGTGGTCAGACTGAATGCTCTGTTAAGTCTGCTAACCATGACTTCATGTCACTTCTGGACAAGAGCAAATAGACTGGAGGGTATTGTAAAAACCTATCTGGTGGACAACTGTCTAATCTTTCAAATGGGATAGTTACTCTTAATAAGACTCTGGTCCTTTTGATGCACACCTTGATTGCTGACTCAAGATAATGGTCACTTAATAATTATTTATTGTGTGTCCCTTTCGGGAAATATGTCTTGCATCTCAACAAACAGCAGAACAATAAAAAGTGCAGGGAACCCACCCCTGGCCTGTTTGAGAGACACGAGTCGCCGCCGTGCAGTGCCAGCAATCACAAAATGGAGGGTGAAGGAGGTTGAGTAAGGGTTAAGGAAGGTGAAGGTGGGTGAAGGCCTCACTGTGGACTGGTTGGGTGATTTGGCTTGAGAGACCCTGGCCTGTAAAGGGAGAAAGACATCCATTGCCGGGTTGATTAGCCTAAATTATGGCGGTAAGATCGCTAGCAATGTGGCAGTAAAGAAAGCAGCACATAGATCGGCTAGCTAGGAGGAATGATGTTCTAATAAAAAATAACAGAAACTCGGCCTTGTTGATTGAACTACATTTCCACCTCACCCTTCTCTCTGTTTTCGCTGTGCGCAATACAATTGAAGGATATCACTGGCTGGATGAGATAACATGTCACGGAGTGGACCTATAGTTGAAGTCGGAAGTTTACATACACCTTAGCCAAATACATTTAAACTCAGTTTTTCACAATTCCTGAGCGGTATGACGGCTGCGTGGTCCCATGGTGTTTATACTTGCGTACTATTGTTTGTACAGATGAACGTGGTACCTTCAGGCGTTTGGAAATTGCTCCCAAGGATGAACCAGACTTGTGGAGGTCTACAATTGTTTTATGAGGTCTTGGCTGATTTCGTTTCATTTTCCCATGACGTCAAGCAAAGAGGCACTGACTTTGAAGGTAGGCCTCAATACATCCACAGGTACACCTCCAATTGACTCAAATGATGTCAATTAGCCTATCAGAAGCTTCTAAAGCCATGACATCTTCTGGTATTTAGTGTATGTAAACTTCTGACCCACTGGAATTGTGATACAGTGAATTATAAGTGAAATAATCTGTCTGTAAACAATTGTTGGAAAAATTACTTGTGTCATGCACAAAGTAGATGTCCTAACCGACTTGCCAAAACTATAGTTTGTTAACAAGAAATCTGTGTAGTGGTTGAAAAATGAGTTTTAATGACTCCAACCTAAGTGTATGTAAACTTCCGACTTCAACTGTATGTGAACATTTACAGGGCTGCTGTTAGATATGTTTTATTGCCGCTTTACCTTGTATGACCCTGGCAGCAGAGATGAACAAACAGTTTGCGTGTGTTGAATGACTGTAAAGACGTTTGACCTATTTCCCTCTGAGCTCTTAAACAGATTTGCACTGTATCTCTCTAAACTAGTTAGCTTTGACGATGCATCCTCGAGGCACTGTAACTTTTAGGTTCTGATCAAAAGTAAAGAGTCAATCCATTTGTTTTACTGGCCTGGAACTGAAAGCATTTATGTCCAAAGAGTTTTGCGCAACCCTCCACAGGTTGGGCAAAGAGGGGTTTTGAAAGGACTTGGCCTTACACACAGAGCACACACACCAGTCTAGTGATCTGCCAGTTTAGATCATCAGCCACTGCTGGAAAACAAGAAAAGGGAAAAGACACCAGCCGTTCCTTTATAACGGTGCGCACACACATAAAGATGGTGGTTTGCTGTGTTGCCTGGGGGGTTTTGCTGAGAGTAACAAAATCTGGCAATATCTACCGGCTGACTTTTGGTTCTTCTAATGTTACAGCGGTTTTATATTTCCCTCCCCTTCCACAGGATGTGGAATTACAATAACTTGGCGCTATTTAAGGCGATTGTGGGATAAACCACAACCTTTGCTGTGGTTACGGCAGTACACATTGTGGCTTGGGACCCCACCACCACCCACCCACTCAACCCCCCCCCCCCCCCCCCAAAAAAAAATCCCACTAACCACCCGACTGCCATAGCTATGATTATAACAATGACTGTGTCACCACACTCTCTTTCGTAAGTACAGAGATACAAACACATACACACATGCACATACTGTACCATGCATTGTAAATGAGGTTGGGGCTCATTCATAAAAATGCTTCATTGTCATAGCGTTTGATATCAGCGAGTAATAGCAGGTTTGTGTAGATGACCTGCTAGAGAAATCCCACAGCTGGCACAGCCCCCAGTGCCGAAGGACTAGCCCAGCCAGGATTAGATAGCCAGGATCAGATAGCCAGGATCAGATAATCTGATACAATACACTGCCTGTTTAATATCACTGGATATGACCTTCTTTTGAACCATTTTTTCGCTGCCGTTTATTGGATTAAACAAAGCAGATAAGGTTCTCAGATGGGGAAGCATTGTAAGATTTCTGCCAAACAGCGTTCCCCCTACGTGGGTAAATATCTCAAAAACCTAATTTGCACCGCAAATTCAGGTAATCTGTTTAAAGAGCATTGTCAACGCTGAGCTCTCCCCAATATCCTTAGAAATGTACAGTTTGGGAACATATTGTCTGGTTCCAGTCAAACATTTTGAGGAAGGAATGATCACAAAACAAAAACAAATGTGCTGGCCAATTTGTCATCTTGACTGCTTTGAGGATCTTCTATCCCTTCGTCTTTGTCAATTTCTTTGTTGTTCATTTGATAAGCAAAAACTCATTATCTCTCTAAACAAACCAGCGCATTTGGGTGATACCACAACATTTTAAATCCTAATACCTTTCAATATGCGAAACATAAAAGAGATTAGCTCATTAAATGACAATGCCAGCTTTGAGCAGCAGAGGCTAGGCTACGTAGCATTAGCGTTAGTGTAGCATAGTGTGCGCTGGTCTGGCATGTGTTTAGAGAGGGGATGCTGTCTCAATGGGGCAGACGGACTGATGGGGGGATTGGCAATGGGGAAGTTGGGCTAATTAATTCTGCATTAATGCCCCAGTCACCCCAAGACATCCCCAGCAGCAGAGAGGGGGAGACGGAGGCATGTGCCAAGCTTTCTGAAGCTCGCTGTTCTCTTTCTTCTTTGTTCATGAGATACGGTGGTTATCTATGAGACCTAGGCTGACAGGAATCTGCAGGCCTCAAATCTGCAGGACTGATATTTTCTCCTCTCCTCCATGTTGGATATTTGCTTTTCTTTGTCTGTTTTTTGTGGCCTGTCTGGTTTTAAGGAGTTAAAGCCTAGGAACTGCATGTGTCGAACTATAGCTCTCCCTAACGGCTAAGAACATTCAGGAATTCAGGACACAGACGTCTCTTCCCGATTCAGAACAGCAGCTTTGGCTAACTTCTGAGAATGGACTCTTTGTACCCACATGCCATTCAACAAGAGTCCCATTGTCTTTATCTCCCCTCTAGCCTCAGCGCTAGTCATTGCTCAGTCTTTATTGTATGCACTGTGATTGTATTAGGACTTGATGAGGACTTCATTTGAATGGTGGGCAGACAGCTCATATGCTGTTCAGGCCCGAGCGGGGGAAAACTGTGCTAATCATCTAATTACCGCCAGGATTCATTTTCTTTTTGCAAAGCGAGCGCTACGTAGCTGTACATGGGTCAAAGCGAACGCAGAGAGGTAGAAACAAGCCATTCATCTTGTCGCCTGTCTTGGAATATTCCACTTGTTGTCCTGCGCATTGATTTGCCATGCCACATGAGGGCGTGTCGGTGGCGCAAACTGATGTACTTTTTAAACCACACAGATACAGACACACACACACCAACGAATGTGGCAGCGAGGGGTAGGAAAGGGGAGGAAGAGATAAAAGGGTCAGGCCCAGAATCTCCGTATTCACTGTGTTTAAATGTCAGTTCCTCTCCCGTCTTTGTCCAGGGAGCTACAGGAATGTGCTGCAGCCGGTGATATGTGCCAGTCAGTAGGGAAATAGCGTAACTGTCTTTATGGGGGATCTTAGCAACTGAGAGAGGCTCATCTCCCGCCACCCAGCGCCCTAGCTCTCTCACTTCAGCTGCCACTTTCCAGCCGGCCCAGTGCAAACGGACGAGAATTGTTTCTCTTACACGTGATACGTGGGAATTGTTTCTCTTACACGTGGGCTTTACTTGGCTCATCGCACTTTAGCGACTCCTTGTGGCGGGCCGTCGCCTGCAGGCTGACTTCGTTCATCAGTTCAGCGGTGTTCCCTCCGACACATTGGTGCAGCTGGCTTCCGGGTTAAGCAAACGGGTGTTAAGAAGCTCGGTTTGCGGGTCATGTTCCGGAGGATGCATGACTCGACCTTCCCCTCTCCCGAGCCCGTTGGAGACTTGCAGCGATGAGAAAGATCGTAATCACAAAATTGGGGAGAAAAAAGGGGGTCAAAAATATTTTCAAAATAAAAGCGCCTTTATTGGTATATACTAGAGGTCTCCAACCCTGTTCCTGGAGAGAGAACCTCCTTACTGGAGGTTTACACCAGGCCTCTCTAACCCTGTTCCTGGAGAGATATCCTCCTGGAGGTTTACACCAGGGCTCTCCAACCCTGTTCTGGTAGTAGAGAGACCCTCCTGGAAGTTTTTGTTGTAATTAACTGATTCAGTTTATCAACCAGCTAATTATTAGAATCAGGTGTGCTAGATTAGAGTTGGAGTGAAAACCTACAGGAGGGTAGCTCTCCAGTAACATGGTTGGAGTGAAAACCTACAGGAGGGTAGCTCTACAGTAACATGGTTGGAGTGAAAACCTACAGGAGGGTAGCTCTACAGTAACATGGTTGGAGTGAAAACCTACAGGAGGGTAGCTCTACAGTAACATGGTTGGAGTGAAAACCTACAGGAGGGTAGCTCTACAGTAACATGGTTGGAGTGAAAACCTACAGGTTTGAGAGCCCTGGTGAATATTCATCAGTCCAAACAGGTGTGCTATTCTTCTTCTGAAGAGTTGGTCTCAGAGGGAGCATAGCCACAAGGCTAGTAACATGCAAAATCGGGTGAGCATTGGGGGTTCAGTCAGAAAACTGGCAGAGTGGACACCGGAGGATGAAGAGGGAAGTCGATTTCCAGCATTACAAATGCATTCTTAGAATTGTGTAATTTTTCTGTCCGTTGCGGTGGGGGCACTGCTGTCCTTTATCTTGAAGAGGTCTGAACTGGTTCAGTGCCAAGGCAAGAAACTGAGACCATGTGATCTACTGACGAGCCTCTATTGTGTGGTGAACCCATTTGGGACGGCATATAAAAGGGACTGCAGACATGAAACGGAACAGCTGTGGCCGTCTGTAGGGGAAAGTTGCTACAGATGGTGAAAGAAGTGAAAAAAAAACTACCTTATGGCTGGTAAAATATAGAAGACTAGGGGTTTGCTGAACTGGTTCCTCTCGTATCGTGTGTGTATGTTTGCAATGCATGTCTTAGTGAGTGTGTTCAGTCAAGTGTTGTTTTTAGCTGTTGTGTTATAGTGGAGAATGCTTCTTGAATCAACGCTCTGTCCTTATACCATTTCTTCCCATCTGCTGTGCAGTTCAACACAGATGTATTTCTTCTGCGCTCCAACTGACATGTTACCCCATTATATTTACATTATATTTAACAATATTGGCAGGTACTGTATATTCATTCAAATGAGCTGATAGACCTTTGGGGGGGAGGAGGTGTGTGTGTGTGCATGCAGTGTGTGTAGACTAGTGCAGGTCCTGTCTCTCTGCTCTGTAGTTAAGAATGGAGGTCAGGCCAGCCGTCTGCCAGTGGGCCCACAGTCCCAGGGTCTCCCGCTTTGCTCTGCTCACCCTGCAGTGATTAAACCGTGAGTGAGTGATCCGCTCCTCCTCGTGATGCACTGGATGGAGAGGGAAAATCCAGCCTGGGAAGTATCCATCTGGAACACTGCATCTACTGTTTCAATCCCCAGCAGCTTTCTCCCAAAAACAACTGCAGTTAGGCTGCATGGCCAGAGATGTGTGGACGGAGAAGTCTGTGTTTATTACGGACAGAAGAACCAGGCAAACTCCAAAGTTACCCTAAGCGTGATTGATGAGGATGGTAGTCGTTAGGTTAACAAATGGACTGTGCTTGGTGGGTAAGTTTAGCAGCAGAGCTGGGGATTTGACAATGAGCCATCCCAAAGCCCCAGAGTGGAGGAGAGACGGGGGAGCTGCTCTCCCCTTGGCATATTTGAAAAAAACTGTCCTGCCTCTTTGGACAGTGTCCAGGAGGAGAAGCCATACGAAGCGGACATTTTGTAACGAGGGCCGCTGACATGACGTCGTGAGCATGCTTGCATTTCACCTCGTTGTTGTTTTCTTCCCCCGATTGGTTTCCGTTCAGATTGTCAGATGTTGTTTTTTAATTATTGACAAGTGAAGTGTGGGAGTGGGGGGGCACGTGTGTGTGTTTGTGTGGGGGGGGGGGGTTCCTTTTATTTTTAAATTATTGCATTTTTTTCCCGCCAGCACCACCCCTTGGTCGTTCCATCTGTGTATGCGGAGCAGGGCAATAGAAATGAATACGTCAATAAGGATACTATGGCTGTGGCGCTACCTCTTGCCAAGCCACAAGGCCCTGGCACGGCGCACACTGAACCCCCTTGTTTAGTTCAGGGGAGAGGATGGGCAAGAAAACAAGAAAACATTGAGCATCAACCCAACACATTAACAATTACGCTTCCCTGGCTTGCATCAGGAGCGAATGTAAACGTTGCTTGTCCTGGCATGCCGGGGAAAAACAACAAGCTCGGGACCAAGCTACCTTTCTGAAGGTAGAAAAAATAAAGGCAGCCAGGCATAGGGAAGTTGGGATATTGTTTTTTCCATTCCTGAAGTGCTTCCCAGCTCCAAGCCATCCTAAAGGCTACTGAGAGGAGAGGAAGGAGAGAGATGCTGTTGGTCTGTATGGCTTGTGTGTCCTAATGAGGAAACCTACTGTCAAATCATGACTCACACCTCTTTCTCTTACTCACCTTCTCTTGCACGGTGATTTCACCGAAAAGCTTCCCACTCTGCCATGAATGAGGGACAGAAAGAAAGAACCCTCCCCTCACTTTAGGTCCGCTGTTCTCAAAGAGTGGATCAGTGTGGTGCGTTTTGTTTTTAGGAAATTAATATGGCACCTTTTACGAGATACCCATTCGATTGTGTGGCCACTCCCAGATAGATATGCTTGCTGCTTGTTAGTTTTGTTAGACCAGTATGTCTGACACAAGGGCATTCTCCACCGCCAGGCATTACGGCCCTTCAACCACAAAACTGTTTTCAGAGGGGAGACAAAAGCGGCACTTGATTAGTCGTGAAACCGTCTGGGAACGAGACTCTCGGCAACCAAGCTAATTGGTCAACATTTCCAAACAAGAAAGGAGAAACTCCTGTTCACGTATACGCACATTTAAATTAATGTCTTTTTCTCTTTTTCTGAGGCCCCTTCTAATCACGAGCACCAGTTTTCTCCCATCATTCTTTGTGTGTGTTATTTAGTCTCCATCGCCAGCCTCACCCCCTGAACCCAAATGTATTGGAACTGAGGGGGGCCTCCCTCTCCTAATGGACGGCTCATATTACTTCACACAGACATAGATGGCGTCTGGCCCCGGAGAACTTAGCACTCTGGCGTGAAATATTGAATATTGTTTAAAGATTCCTTTTGTCCGTGCTTGGACTTGGAGGGAGGGGGGGGGGGGCAGAACAAAAGGGAAAGAAGTCACTAAGTACCGCCTGACCTTCCATTCAGACCATACAGGCACCATCACAAGGTCTAACCTCAGTAAGTTGTCCCAAACCAAGGGGTCTACGGTCTACCTCTAGGATTTTGTTTTGATTGAGTTCTCATTTGACCCTTGTGTTGTCTGTGCACTGTGAGCGCTTATCTAATTGCTAACAAACACACACGTCAAACAAGCGTATCTCACGCCGTCTTGTCAAGCAAAAGGGAAGTAAGTCAATATTCCCCGAAACGTTACAGGTGGGTCGTCTTCCTAGAAATTTGGGACCTGCTGTGAGTCGAGATATTTCCCCTCCCACCCGTTGGCTGTGGAAAACAAGTAGTGGTATCCCTGGGCCTACTCCCTGCTCGTCTGCAACCCCCCCCCCACTCCCCCACACCCGGAGCTGAGAGAGAGAGGCTGGAGGGTATGGTTCAAAGTTAGATATTCTGAGATAAGGCAACAATCAATCATACCAACTCTGTGTCGTGTGACCAGCCCAAACTGCTCTGCCTGTGACCAGGCAGGCAAAAGTTAGTGCTTCTCTCTCTCTCTCTCTCTCTCTCTCTCTCTTTCAATTCAAGGGACTTTATTGGCATGGGAAACATGTGTTAACTTCTTGAGAATACAGGGGGTGCTGTTTCGCATTAGCATAATTGCCTCTACAGACTAAACTGCCTCTTATTCAATTATTGCTGTTACTATATGCATATAACCATATAGCATTGGATAGAAAACAAGCTATGGTTTCTAAAACCGTTCCAATTGAGTCTCTGAGTCAAACACAGGTCATTTCACAGCACTTTCCCTGAGCCTGAAAAAGATTGCAAGATGTGTATGCTCGCTTCAAAGCTCTGCCTATATATGGTCACGCCACCTATGACCCGAATGACACTTCCTTCTTCTTCCTCTGGGTGTCTGGAAGACGTCAGAGGAGAAATTTTTTGTTTATCTTGTACTGACGTGAAATAAGACTTATTTCTTTAGCGTGACCGACAACTTCCGGTTTCTGAGATGCGCGTTTTCAGAGGTGGCATTGTCTTTTGTTATGCTGACGTTACGGATGAAAACTATCTCCGTGTCGAAGTTTGTTTGCTACATGTGACCATATCACCGTAATGTATGTTTTTTCAATATAGTTTAATCAGATTATTAGAATTTTTTCGGGAGTTTTGCCGTGTTCCGTTCTTTGAGTTTTTTAACTTTGGGAATTGACCGCGCCAGTCGACCAGTACCCAGGCTAAATGAAGAGGGGAGGTTGCCATTGTGAATGGATTGAACGACTCATCAGGACTAAGGACACCTTGATCAACATTCTGATGAAAGACCAGCAATAGTAAGACCCAATTTATGATGTTATTTCATATATCTGTCGTGCATGTGAACTGGTCGGGCGCGTCCAGCCGGTTCTGGCTGGCCTGGTTATGCTAATTAGCGATACATTTTGTTTTCGCTATAAAACATTTAAAAAATCTGAAATATTGTTTGGATTCACCAGATGTTGGGCTTTCAATGTCTGTACGCTGTGTATTTTTTCTGAAATGTTTTAAGACAAGTAATTAGTTATATAACGTTGGTCTCTGTAATTGTTCTAGCTGCATCAGCACTATATCAGATTGCAGCTGCAATGTAGAACTGTGATTTATACCTGAAAAATGCACATTTAAAAAAAAAAAACTATGCTATACCATAAATATGTTATCAGACTGTCATCTTAAGAATTTTTTTGTTGGTTAGTGGCTATCAATATCTTAGTTTAGCCGAATTGGTGATAGCACCTGATGGAGTAAGAAACTGTTGGAGTAAGAAAATGGTGTCATTTTGCTAACGTGTTTAGCTAATAGATTTACATATTGTGTCTTCCCTGTAAAACATTTAAAAAATCTGAAATGGTGGTTTTATTCACAAGATCTGTGTCTTTCATTGGGTGTCTTGGACTTGTGATTTAATGATATTTAGATGCTACTATTTAATTGTGACGCTATGCTAGCGATGCTAATCAGTGTGGGGGGTGTGGGGGGTGCTCCCGGATCCGGGTTAGGTACTCTGTAGAGGTTTTAACATTGCCAAAGCAAGTGAGGTAGATAATATACAAAAGTGAAATAAACAATAAAAATTAACAGTAAACATTACACATACAGAAGTTTCAAAACAATAAAGACATTCCAAATGTCATTATGTATATATACAGTGTTGTAACAATGTAGAAATGGTTAAAGTACACAAGGGAAAATAAATAAGCATAAATATGGGTTGTATTTACAATGGTGTTTGTTCTTCACTGGTTGCCCTTTTCTTGTGGCAACAGGTCACACATCTTGCTGCTGTGATGGCACACTTAAATGTCACCCAGTAGATATGGGAGTTTATCAAAATTGGGTTTGTTTTCAAATTCTTTGTGGATCTGTGTAATCTGAGGGAAATATGTGTCTCTAATATGGTCATACATTTTGGCAGGAGGTTAGGAAGTGCAGCTCAGTTTCCACCTCATTTTTTGGGCAGTGTGCACATAGCCTGTCTTCTCTTGAGAGCCATGTCTGCCTACGGCGGCCTTTCTCAATAGCAAGGCTATGCTCACTGAGTCTGTACATAGTCAAAGCTTTCCTTAAGTTTGGGTCAGTCATTGTGGTCAGGTATTCTGCCACTGCGTACTCTGTTTAGGGTCAAATAGCATTCTAGTTTGCTCAGTTTTTTTGTTAATTCTTTCCAATGTGTCAAGTAATTATCTTTTTGTTTTCTCATGATTTGCTTGCATGTAATTCTCTCTCTCTCTTTCTATCGATCTCTCTCTCTCTTTCTATCGATCTCTCTCTCTCTTTCTATCGATCTCTCTCTCTCTTTCTATCGATCTCTCTCTCTCTTTCTATCGATCTCTCTCTCTCTTTCTATCGATCTCTCTCTCTCTTTCTATCGATCTCTCTCTCTCTTTCTATCGATCTCTCTCTCTCTTTCTATCGATCTCTCTCTCTCTTTCTATCGATCTCTTTCTATCGATCTCTCTCTCTCTTTCTATCGATCTCTCTCTCTCTCTCTCTTTCTATCGATCTCTCTCTCTCTCTCTCTCTCTCTCAATTTTCAATTAAATTTGCTTTATTGGCATCACGTAACAATGTACATATTGCCAAAGCTTATTTTGGATATTTACAATATAAAGATGAGATTCAAAATTTTCAACGGGACAACAATAACCAAGTGTCAAAATAACCATACATTGAACAATAACAATAAGCATACAGTAGAGTACATGTGCAGGTTGATTGGTTTGTCAGACACTGTCCCTCAACTTATGGCAGGCAGCAATGTAGTGCGCTGCCAACCCACAGCTCTCTGCGTCCTCCCCCAACAGGAGGGGTAGCCTACTCTCATCATAGAGGTCTTTGAAACCTTGAATACGGGTTTCAAATTTGGGGAAATGACACTAATTGTTTTATATTTTTGAAAATGTTTCAGGAAATGCAGCTCTGTCCTGGGTTCTGCTGTTGTGCAGTGGTTGCACAGCCTTTCCTCTACAGGGAGCCAGGTTTTCCTGTGTCTACCCTTCTCAATGGCAAGGCTGTGCTCACTGAGCCTGTACTTTGTCAAGGTTTTTCTAAGGTTTTGATCAGTAACCATGGTCAAATATTTAGCCACAGTGTACTGTCGATTTAGGGCCAGATAGCACTGCATTTTGCTTTGTGTTTGTGCTTGTGTTTCCCAATAAGCAATATAGTTTTGTTTTGACTGTGTTATAATTTGGTTTATCCTGATTGATTGGATGTTCTGGTCCTGAGGCTTCAATGTGTTAGTAGAACAGGTTTGTGAACTCAGCCCCAGGACCAGCTGGATGAGGGGACTCTTTTCTTTGCTCAGCTCTTGGAATTGCAGGGCTTGGTAGTGATATGAGAGGGGGGTCACTGTATTTTAGATGTTTCCAGAGCTTAATTGCTATTTTTTGAGTTTTTATTATTAGTGGATATTGGCCTAATTCTGCCCTGCATGCATTGTTTGTAGTTTTCCTCTGGACATGTAGGATAATCTTACAGAACTCTGCATGCAGGGTTTCAATGGGGTGTTTGTCCCATTTGATGAAATCTAGTTTTGCAAGTGGACTGCACACCTCACTGCCATAAAGTGCATTTGGTTCAATGACATATTAAATTAGTTTTAGGCAAATTTTAATAGGTATTTCAATTTGAATTAGCTTTTTAATTGCGTAGAATGCCCTGCGTGCTTTCTCTCTCAGTTCATTCACTGCCTCATTAAGGTGTCCAGTTGAGCTTATTCTTAAACCTAAGTAATTGTAGTGTGTGCAGTACTCTATATATTTTGTACCAATTGAGAACTTTGGTCTAATTCCCTGAGATCTGGATCTTCTCTCTCAAATCATTATTTTAGTCTTTTTGGGGTTTACTGCCAAGGCCCAGGTCTGGCAGTACTGCTCCAGCAGGTCCAGGCTCTGCTGTAGGCCATGTGCTGTGGATGACAGCAGGCATAGGTCATCTGCGAAGAGTAGGCATTTAACCTCTGAATTGTGGAGACTAACACCAGAGGCTGAGGATTTTTCTAGAATAGTGGCCAATTCGTTGATGTAAATATTGAAGAGTACAGGGCTCAGATTGCAACCCTGGCGAAGACCCCGCCCCTGGTCAAAGAATTCTGTTATTTTCTTGCCAATTTTAAAGCTGCACGTATTGCCAGTATACATTGATTTAATTATGTCATATGTTTTACCCCCTACACCACTTTCAATAACTTAGTAGAACAGTCCTGTATGCCAAATAGAATAAAATGCTTTTTGGAAGTCGATAAAGCAAGTGTATATTTTGGTATTATTTTGGTGGACATGTTTATCTATCAGGGTGTGTAGGGTGTAAATATGATCAGTTGTGCAATGTTTTGGTATAAATCCAATTTGGCTTTTACTCAAGACATTGTGCTTATTAAGGAAGTTTAGAACTCTTACATTTATAATACTACAGAAAACCTTCGCCAGGTTACTGTTCACACAAATGCCTCTGTAATTGTTAGGGTCAAATTTGTCTCCGTTTTTAACGATTGGGGTTATGAGTCCTTGATCCCACATGTCAGGGAAATAACCTACACTCGGGATCAAATTAAACAGTTTTAATATAGCCAATTTAAATTTTGCACTAGTGAGTTTGAGCATCTCATTTAGGATGCCATCGGGTCTGCATTCTTTTTTAAATTTGAGAGCCTGAAATGTCTTATAGAGCTCCTGGTCAGTGATTGGGGAGTCCAATGGATTTTGATTTTCCTTTATAGCTTTTTCTAATCCATTCAACTTCTCATGAATTTGGCGTTGTTCTGCGTTTGTGTCAATTTGAACGGTGTTGTAGAGTGTTTTAAAATGGGTTGTCCATATGTCACCATTTTGTATCGCTAATTCCTCTTGTTTAGATTTTTGTAGTTTTTTCCAATTTTGCCAGAAGTTGTTTGTTTATGGACTCCTCAATTAGTGTCAGCTGCTTGCTGTTCTACTGTGCTTTTTTAGTTCTGAGTGTACGTTTATAGAGTTTTTGTCTCACAGTAATAAAGGTGCAATTCACCATTATTTGGGTCTCTGTGCTTTTGGTTGGATAGTGTTCTAAGTTTTTTCCTTATAATTTTACAATCTGCCTCAAACCAGTTGTCATCTGTGAACTTTTTTGTTTAGTTTTTTATCAATTTCAATTTTGCTTCTTTTGCCATTTGCCTGAATATATAGTTGATGTTTTGTACTGCTAGATTGATGCCTTCTTTACTGTGAGTGAATGTGGTATCCAGAAAGTTATCTAAGAGTGTTTGGATATTTTGGTTCCAGGTTGCTTTCTGGTATTGTTCTGTGCTGTTTTGGGCCCATCTGTATGAATTTCTGATGTTGTACAGTTTACTGGACTGTGAATGTCTGGTTGTTTGCATGTCTGTTCTTTTGAGGAACAACGTCATTTGGCTGTGATCAGACAGAGGTGTTAGTGGCTTGACAGTGAATGAGCTGAGAGAGAAGGGGTCAATGTCTGTGATCATATAGTCTACTGTGCTGTGGCCAAGAGTTGAGCAATAGGTGAATCTCCCCATAGAGTCACAATGTAACCTACCATTGACAAAGTACAGACCCAGGCTTCTACAGAGCTGCAACAGATCCCTTCCGTTTTTGTTGACGGTGCGCTCTCTCTGTCTCTCTGTCTCTCTCTCTCTATCGATCAATCTCTCTCTCTCTCTCTCTCTCTCTCTATCTCTCTGCTTGGTGCAGGTGGGGTATTTGTCTGGTTGGTGACAGTTATTTTCTGTTGATGTGCCGTGGCTGAACTCTGTTGGAGCAGGGAGGCCGGGACGGTCTATACTAGTCTACTACCCTTACGAGTGTCGCTCAAACTTCTCTGTATCCATCACACCATAAACGACATCGTCTCGAGGCCGGAATTGAAATGTTTGCATAGGGACAAAACAAATATGCAGCTTTGACAGCAGAAGCTAGCTGAGGTTAGAAATACCGGCGGAGTGACAAGACAAATGACAGTGGTTGAGGAATATTGTCTCTACTGCACTGTAAAACACACACACACACACACACACACACACACACACACACACACACACACACACACACACACACACACACACACATTTTTGCTCTCTCTCCCCTCTCGCTCTCTCTCCCCTCTCTCTTTCCTCTCCCCTCTCTCCCTCTCTCTGCGGCTTCATGCTAATTAAATTCCTGCGTTGTCCATTAGACGGATAGAGTGAGCAGACTGCTGACTCAACACAGGTAGGGCGGCCCACTGTAATGGCTGGAAGAGCTCAAGTGCCCAAGCAATTCATTTGGCCCCCATTTTACACATCCCTGGGTCACCACATGCTTTCAAGGGTGTAGAGAGAGAGAGAGGGGAGCGAGAGGGGAGAGAGAGGGGTGCGAGCCAGGGGGGAGGGATAAGCTAATAACTTCAAAATGCTTTCATTCTAAAGCGGTCACTCCACCAGGCTTTGTCCTCTAAAATTCACTGATGTGCGCTTACCCTCTCGATGTATTGGCTTGTAGTCTTTTCAACTACTTCACTAGAGTAATGTAACTCAAATATTATTGTAATTGCCATGTTAAAATCTACACAGGTGACTCCTTTCCAAAATATTTGGGGTATTTCCCTTTCATACCACGGAGACCGTTTAACCTTGATGTTGAGAAGCTATCAGCGGGCTTCTCCTAAACTAGTGACGGGTTAAAATGGTAAATCCAACTCAGGGCTGCGGCCGGTACATTGGGTAGGTCGGCAAAGTTCTTTCTTCACAAAGCATAAGTCACATTTTCCAGGTTCTTCGTCCCACTTCAGCTTGTGGTGTCGCACCTGTATTTTTCCTGGAGGGTTGTGACAGCATGCAAGACACCACACACATTATTTAGGCTCTGACCACCAATAAACAATGAAGAATTTACAACTCTGCTACAGCCCTTGAACACTGTGTACAGTTCAGGGTTCTTTCAGAAAAATATAGCTGTGAAATACATCTATCTAGACTGACATTGTCTCTGTGTCTTGGTTAGAAACACTAACCATCTTGATAATCCAACATCCAGCCTCCATGTCAACGGAGAACATATTCAGAGATCACCTTGAATCCTAATGGATATAATAGCACTAAAGATATGTGAATAGTTGATGATAATTGATGGTGCGTTCAATTAAAATCAATTATCTTTTTCACATGCTCCGTAGTCTCAACTCGTTATGGTCGAAAAGGTTCCCATCATTGTTCTCCACCTCCTCTAAAAGAGAAACAGCCTCTGGTAAGTCCTCAGGGCCATGTTAGCCTCCCATTATGTCTGCTCGCACAGTGGTGGGAACAAGAGGGAGCTCCTCGAATCCCCTCAGTCCCCAGGGTGTTTCCTTCAAAGAGTTAAACTCCCCCTCCCACCCCTTCCTACCCAGATCAACAGAGTCCTAAGCAGAAGAAGAACAAACAAGAAATTAGAAAAAACAACAACAAAACTTTCCAGTTGCCGCCTCTTCTTTACTCATTAGCATGTGAATCGCTATTCATCCATTTAGGGTCCATCAGAACCTCATGAGCACCCAGTTTCCATGGGCTCCTCACAGACAAAGCCTGCCAAGAGAAACTGCAAAGAGCAGCTATCCCTACCAATGACTTTCCATACAAAATAGAATCTCAGACAGACACTGAATGGTATGTGTTGGTGTGTCCCAGTCAGGTGTAGTGGATAGAGACAGAGAGAAGAAGAAGTGATGCATAGAATGGTGAGGGGCAGGGGGGGGGGGGGGGGTGAACACGGAGGCAAGAGGTGCAGCTGGCTCATACAGACACCCCATTCCCACACTCCCCATTCCAATGGGCTGGTTTGTACTGGTCTAGTCTTAATTCACCATTTGCCTAATTAACATCTCATATGCATAACTTGTTGCTCCCCCCTCCCCGTGCCCCCTCTGCCAAAACAATGAGAAGACTTAATCCTAAAGCGTCTGTAGTTAAGATAAAAGCGCTCTGCACTCTAACGACTCTCGCTTTTCTCGTCAGCAATTAAAAGGCCTACGGTTAGGTGGAACCTGGAGCTTTCCAAATGCACAACAAAAGGCATGTATTTGAGGTCAAGTTATTGATTGTGAGTTGAATTCCTAAAAGTCTAAAATTGTATTTTGGAAAACCCAATTCCAATGTGATCCTCACCCCAGTCTGCTTGAAAAAAAAATTCTAGGATGTTTGGGTCATAATACTTCAAAATGCTTCATCCTGCTTGTTGCGCTCTTTGGATGCGTTGGAGTTACGAGGTGGTGTGAAGCAACACGGTTGAGGACTTTTTAGTTTTAGTTCAAATGAATTTAACTAACAGTATAATCACATGCTGTATAAGCCCAGTCTTATGTTTGGGCATGGCTGATAAGAATACACAGTATATACCCCACAGAATACACAGTATATACCCCACAGAATACACAGTATATACCCCACAGAATACACAGTATATACCCCCACAGAATACACAGTATATACCCCCACAGAATACACAGTATATACCCCCACAGAATACACAGTATATACCCCCACAGAATACACAGTAAATACCCCCACAGAATACACAGTATATACCCCCACAGAATACACAGTATATACCCCCACAGAATACACAGTATATACCCCCACAGAATACACAGTATATACCCCCGCAGAATACACAGTATATACCCCCGCAGAATACACAGTATATACCCCCGCAGAATACACAGTATATACCCCCGCAGAATACACAGTATATACCCCCGCAGAATACACAGTATATACCCCCGCAGAATACACAGTATATACCCCCGCAGAATACACAGTATATACCCCCGCAGAATACACAGTATATACCCCCGCAGAATACACAGTATATACCCCCGCAGAATACACAGTATATACCCCCGCAGAATACACAGTATATACCCCCGCAGAATACACAGTATATACCCCCGCAGAATACACAGTATATACCCCTGCAGAATACACAGTATATACCCCCGCAGAATACACAGTATTTACCCCCGCAGAATACACAGTATTTACCCCCGCAGAATACACAGTATATACACCCGCAGAGTACACATACTTTTCCTGCAGACAGTAAATCTGCAAGGTCCGCTTGGACTGTGAGGAAACTATGCATAGCAGTGGATAGAGAACTGTTTCTCGTGCTCTGCTCCTGGAGATGTAAACCAGATGTCCAGCACTGGGCTTGTTGGCATGCTGTCAAATCCCGCGCTGACGAGACACGACCACAGTGACAGCCCCAAGGTCACAGCCCAATTCACTGTTCTTTTCTCAAACTAATTTCCTGTGCACGGGAAACTGACAGAGGTCTGTTAATAGCGTCTCAACGTGGACATTATGGACACTAATGAAAAACACTTCTGTCTTTCTTGGTGTTGGGACAGTGTCCGAGAGCCAAAATGGCTGTCTGAATGGCTGAGGTAGACTTTTATAACAACCTTGGTCCCTTGCGTATTAGGACAAAGACTAACATCGTAAACCAGGTGCTCAACATCCGTTGTTTCTGCTTTGGTTGATTACAGTACACAGATAACAATCTTGCTCCTGATTGTTTTTATGCTGCCGATCCCCAGACTTTGTATTCCCTTTAAAACCCAAATACACCTGTTCCTGGTTTTTTATTTTATTGGAGAATGTTGTCTGAAAAGCTCCAGATGTTTGAGGTTTTGGAAATGAGAGGGAGATGAGTGGTGAGGTTTATCTCTGTGCTGCGTTGGTTTGTGTATCGGGGCCTGCCCTGCAGATGCTAGCCAACCACCACCATGTGCCTCGCTGCTGCCACCACAAACAAACTACATACAAGTGATGTGACCAGGCACTTTCCCTTTCTCCTTGCATTCCCTCTTTCCTCTAACCTCTCTCACTCTGCTACCTTTCTCTGTCTGCTCTCCCTCATGCATCCTCCTCATTCTTTCTTCCTCTTTTTAATTTTTTTTTTTTTTTTACCTTTATTTAACTAGGCAAGTCAGTTAAGAACAAATTCTTATTTTCAATGACGGCCTAGGAACAGTGGGTTAACTGCCTGTTCAGGGGCAGAACGACAGATTTGTACCTTGTCAGCTCGGGGATTTGAACTTGCAAAATTCCGGTTACTAGTCCAACGCTCTAACCACTAGGCTACGCTGCCGCCCTTTCTCTATCCCTCCTACTTCCCTCTCTTCTTTCCCAGGGTGATTCAGCATGCAGCACTGAGAGTCAGGTTTTTTCAGGACCTGGCAGGCTGGAGAGGGTAGTTCTATTTTGTGTGCCTGCCCTGCGCCGCGCCGTCTCTGAAATGACAGGCTATGGGGTGTATTATTACCCCTGTAGCACGCCTCCCTCCAGGGCCAGACCCAAATGGGAGAGGGAGAGGAGGATAAACCCATTCTCTTCCCCCCACATAGCTTCACAGCATCAGGCACCTTTTATAGTTAGTTTTTCTGCATTGGAGCGAGAGAGGGAGCATACTTCTCCTGGCTGAACCAAGTTCTCCTCTCTGGTGTTTGTGAAGGTGTGATCAGCACTAAGGCCCTGTGTCAGCAGTAACTAGCTGCGTCATCCTCCAGGTTCCAAGGGCTTTTGAGGGAGACGGTTTAGGTGCCACCAGAGCAATTAAATGCAGGCTCTATTAAACAACCAGCCACCCGCACTTAAATCACAGCATAGACAGCGTCTTTAAAGTAGCAGCTCCTGCCTGCCTGCCCTCCAGCTAGCTCAGTCCCATTGCACCCTCCAGCTGGCTCAGTCCCATTGCACCCTCCAGCTAGCTCAGTCCCATTGCACCCTCCAGCCTGCTCAGTCCCATTGCACCCTCCAGCTAGCTCAGTCCCATTGCGCCCTCCAGCTAGCTCAGTCCCATTACGTCCTCCAGCTAGCTCAGTCCCATTACGTCCTCCAGCTAGCTCAGTCCCATTACGTCCTCCAGCTAGCTCAGTCCCATTACGTCCTCCAGCTAGCTCAGTCCCATTACGTCCTCCAGCTGGCTCAGTCCCATTACGCCCTCCAGCTGGCTCAGTCCCATTACGCCCTCCAGCTTGCTCAGTCCCATTACGCCCTCCAGCTGGCTCAGTCCCATTGCACCCTCCAGCTAGCTCAGTCCCATTGCGCTGTGCTCAAACCCATGAAGAGGCCTGGCATTTTTATGTGCTTTGTGATAACGAGCGTTAACCTAATTCAGTTCGGTTGTTTTGTGTGGTGGAATGTGTGTCAAAATGATTTTTTTGTCTGTATACTGTCGAGGTTCTCAACTTGCTACAATTAAATAAGTATTTTAGGTTGAAGTCCCTAGACTTTTAAGGGGAATTCCACCACTTTTTAAGGTAAATTGTTTTCAAACATGGTTACCAGGATTGAAGTGCAACTTCCTAGTGACTAGTCCTTCCCTCTCTGAATGGCCACGGGTCCTTACAGAGAAATCAATGGTATGATGTATTTATCGGGGAAAAAATCGATAGTTATATATAGGGATTTAATTTATGATGATGTGTTGTTTTGACAATATCGCAATATAATTTTTTGGAGCTAGTTGGCTGTACCTGCACAAAAACTCCAGTATTTTCCTTCATGGCTTGTTCTTAATTTCTTTTTAAATAGGGAGCCAATTTGTGAATCTCAATACATAACATATCGGCACCTACGTATCGTGATGATATCGTATCAGGAGGTCCCTGGCAATTCCCAGCCCGGTAGATTTGCTTTTAGCCAAATCCTTTTAGAGCAAGCCAAATAATTTCATGTTTTAAAAGTTATCCTAGATCAGGATTCATTGTTTGAATGGTAAGATGCCAATCATTTGTGGAGTAATGTGAATTCATGTATTCAGTTATCAGAACAGCATGTGATATTGATCTGTTTATGGCTATTCCTGTTGGATAAATACACGCTCGCTGAAGACTCACCTACACACCCACAGGGAAGGACAAGGGAGAGTGATGTCCCAACAGTACAGGGAACATGTCATGACTCTCAGTCCCCAAAGGGAAATACGGTACGTGTACACTTGTGTGCTTTGTTGTTCCAGCAAGTGAACATCAGTGAGAATTGAAAATAAGAGAGAATCAATGGGAGATTATACACAGTGAGATTTGACAAAAACTAAATATTGTTGCAGATTAAATCTGCAGATTTAGATTGTTGATTATATAGATAGATGAAAGGCTGTTGAATGGATTAATCTCCATCTTCCTAGGCTGAGGTCAGTGCATGTAGGTTAAACATATGCTACATTAGCGAACGTACAGCATCCTCACTCAAAGCCTCGACCGGTGCAGCTAGCACACTGATTAATGCTTCACATTGTGCCGGCAATTCTGTTTTCGAACGCAGTTGTGCCATTTTACAGATGACTTCATTGTAAATAACTGAATTGACCCCATTAAGCATTTTTCGGAGTAGTAGTGTTAATGACAAGAACACTGTCATTAACATAGAAACAATAAAACCCGATTTAAAAACTATGCCCAACGAAGCACGAGAAAGTAATCATTTGAGGCGGATTGGATTCAGTCATCGTGTCACAATATTGGGCTCTGGCACATCTCCACGACGTCTGTCATATCCTGTGTGGTAATTACAGTGAGTGGTTAGATGGAGGGAGTGGGCCGGCTCCGTGGTGGAGGTAGAGAGGGGAGGCCCAGAGAGAAGGAACAATGGTACAGCGAGGAAGAGAAGAAAGAGAGAAGGGAAAGGGGAGTATGGGGGGGAAAGAGAAAGGGGAGTATGGGGGAAGAGTAGAGGAAGCAAAGAGATAGAGAGGAGAGGGTAGTGAGCAGAACCTTTCTTCATTGCTTCAACCCACCACCAGGCCAGCACACGGCATCAAGTGGACACAATGGGGACGGTGTCTTTGGAGAAAGAGAGAGAAAGAGGGAGGGATACAGACAGAGAGAGAGGGGGTGGTCTGGCTCTTCTCTCATCCTACTGACCCATTCCCATCCTGGTCCCAACTATTTACTCTGGAAACAGCTAATGATCTCCTTCTTATTCTCTCTGTCTCTCTCTCTCTCTCTCTCTGTCTGTCTCCGTGTGCTGTGCGGCACATGATATTTAATCCGTGATCTTTGTTTTCAACAAACGCAGCGCAAGCTGTTGCTGGCAGTGCCATGGGGCTCAGGGCCCATCTGGAAAGCGAGAGAATTAGAGGGGGAATTTAAGGGGGTTTGCCTTGCCCATGGAGAGGAGAGCCTGTGCTGATAATGACCCCGGCCAGACCCTTGTCCTGTTTACATTCACAGCCTAACGCGGCTGCTAATGCTTCTCTGGTGCTCAATTCTCCCACCCCTAATTTGCTGATGCATAATTGATGCTCTGGTGTTAGGCGTTGCCAAGGCCCCACCTCTTTTGTTTTTGTTGTTTTGGACGTGATGGACTTGCAGTTTTTGTTTTAGGTGGGTGTTTTTGGGGGAGATAGTCCAGAAGTCCCCCATGTCCCCCACCCCATTCTCCTCCTTCTGACGTTCTCTTTGAACGGTTTGCATAAGAGCAACAGGGACTCTACAGCTGCATCACACACAGTCAATGGCAGCTTTATGAGACCAGTTACCCACTGTGACCTTAAATTCCATTTTAAGGCCTTACACTGCAAGTAGGAGGATATGAGGTTGGTATATGTGCGTGAGTGTGTGTGTTGGGGATAGGGGGAACCTAGATCAGCCTGGCCCTGCCAGTGGAACTGATCAGAGAGGATTGGGTTTCTGACTGTCTCGGCCCCCCCCCCCCCCCCCCCTCTCTATGCTGCTCTATGTAATGCCATCATGTTAATGACATGTGTGCCTCAGCTGCAGACGTTCCCACCATCACTAACACACACATTCACACCGGGAGACGCACCGTGCAACCTTTCAATACCGTGTGATCTTTCAAAACCACGCATCCAAATCAAATCCAATTTTATTTGTGAAAAGCACGTGAAATGCTAATGGGACTTCCCCAACAATGCAGAGAGAACAATGTAAAAATAAATACACAATGAGTAACAATAACTTGGCTTTGTACGCAGTGTACATGTCAACAGTGAAGAGGCGACTACGGGATGCTGGCCTTCTAGGCAGAGTTCCTCTGTCCAGTGTCTGTGTTCTTTTGCCCAACTTAATCTTTTCTTTTTATTGGCCAGTCAGAGATATGGCTTTTTCTTTGCAACTCTGCCTAGAAGGCCAGCATCCTGGAGTCGCCTCTTCACTGTTGACGTTGAGACTGGTGTTTTGCGGCTACTATTTAATGAAGCTGCCAGTTGAGGACTTGTGAGGCGTCTGTTTCTCGAGCTAGACACTGTAATGTACTTGTCCTCTTGCTCAGTTGTACACCGGGGCCTCCCACTCTTTCTATTCTGGTTAGAGCCAGTTTGCGCTGTTCTGTGAAGGGAGTAGTACACAGCATTGTATGAGATCTTCAGTTTCTTGGCAATTTCTCACATGGAATATCTTTAATTTCTCAGAATAAGAATAGACTGACAAATTTCAGAAGAAAGTTCTTTGTTTCTGTCCATGTTGAGCCTGTAATCGAACCCACAAATGCTGATGCTCCAGATACTCAACTAGTCTAAAGAAGGCCAGTTTTATTGCTTTTTTAATCAGAACAACAGTTTTCAGCTGTGCTAACATAATTGCAAAAGGGTTTTCTAATGATCAATTAGCCTTTTAAAATGATATAAACTTGGATTAGCTAACACAACGTGCCATTGGAACACAGGAGTGATGGTTGCTGATAATGGGCGTCTGTACGCCTATGTAGACATTCCATAAAAATCTGCTGTTTCACACTACAATAGTCAATTGCAAGATGTGTGTGTGTATATATATTTTTTTGCCTTTATTTAACTAGTCAAGTCAGTTAAGAACAAATTCTTATTTTACAATGACGGCCAAACCCTGCCCTAACCCAGAGGATGCTGGGCTAATTATGGTCAATACAGATAGTCCGGGTAGCTATTTGGTTAACTATTCAGTAGTCTTATGGCTTGAGGCTAGAAGCTGTTAAGGGTCCTGTTGGTTCCAGACTTGGTACATTGCTACCGTGCGGTAGCAGAGAGAACAGTCTATGACTTGGGTGGCTGGATTCTATGACAATTTTTAGGGCCTTCCTTTGACACCACCTGGTATAGAGGTCCTGGATGGCAGGGAGCTTGGCCCCAGTGATGTACTGGGCCGTTTTCACCACCCTCCCTGGTCGGATGCCAAGGAGTTGCCATACCAAGCGGTGATGCAGCCAGTCAAGATGCTATCAATGGTGCAGATGTAGAACTTTTTGAGGATCTAAGGGCCCATGCCAAATCTTTTCAGCTTCCTGAAGGGAAAGAGGCGTTGTCGTGCCTTCTTCAAGACTGTGTTGGTGTGTTAATTCCTAGGTGATGTGGACACCGTGGAACTTGAAGCTTTCAACCCGCTCTGCTACAGACCTGTCGATCCATATATTGTGTGTGCATCAGAAGACAAACACATGAACTCACATTACGCCATATCTGACTGATGGAGGTGGCATTTAACAGTCCCAGGGCTTAGTTGATTAAAAGGATTACACTTTGATTTGTTAAAAGTGATTGGAAATAAAACAAAACTGATTGCGAGCTCTGAAAGCCCCACGAGTTTGAATAAAGCCAGGCGGGCCACAGTTCACCATAAGTGCCCTAATCAGTCAAGAGTCGGAGGGAGGGGGGGGGGGGTCGGAGGATTAATGTATTTGATTTGAACATCCGTCTGCAATGGGGCTTTAATTGTCCCACTCGTTTCCTCTGTAATCTCTTACTGTACTGTAGCCTACTATAATGTCCACAACGCCCCTCTCGCTGAGCTCAGCGTAGGTTGGGGTTAGAGTGAGGGTTAGGTTGGGGTTAGGGGTGATCAGCATGCCCTGCACCTCCGACTCGTTGAGATTAGGACCTGGTCCGGGGTGAGCAGCATGCCCTGCACCTCCGACTCGTTGAGATTAGGGCCTGGTCCGGGGTGAGCAGCATGCCCTGCACCTCCGACTCGTTGAGATTAGGGCCTGGTCCGGGGTGAGCAGCATGCCCTGCGCCTCCGACTCGTTGAGATTAGGGCCTGGTCCGGGGTGAGCAACATGCCCTGCTCCTCCGACTCGTTGAGATTAGGGTCTGGTCCGGGGTGAGCAGTGCCCTGCGCCTCCGACTCGTTGAGATTAGGACCTGGTCCGGGGTGAGCAGCATGCCCTGCGCCTCCGACTCGTTGAGATTAGGGCCTGGTCCGGGGTGAGCAGCATGCCCTGCGCCTCCGACTCGTTGAGATTAGGGCCTGGTCCGGGGTGAGCAGCATGCCCTGCGCCTCCGACTCATTGAGATTAGGACCTGGTCCGGGGTGAGCAGCATGCCCTGCGCCTCCGACTCGTTGAGATTAGGACCTGGTCCGGGGTGAGCAGCATGCCCTGCTCCTCCGACTCGTTGAGATTAGGACCTGGTCCGGGGTGAGCAGCATGCCCTGCTCCTCCGACTCGTTGAGATTAGGGCCTGGTCCGGGGTGAGCAGCATGCGCTGCGCCTCCGACTCGTTGAGATTAGGGCCTGGTCCGGGGTGAGCAGCATGCCCTGCGCCTCCGACTCGTTGAGATTAGGGCCTGGTCCGGGGTGAGCAGCATGCCCTGCGCCTCCGACTCGTTGAGATTAGGGCCTGGTCCGGGGTGAGCAGCATGCCCTGCGCCTCCGACTCGTTGAGATTAGGGCCTGGTCCGGGGTGAGCAGCATGCCCTGCGCCTCCGACTCGTTGAGATTAGGGCCTGGTCCGGGGTGAGCAGCATGCCCTGCGCCTCCGACTCGTTGAAGTACAAATCTTCATCCAAATCGAGATTAGTGATTTTTCTGTTCTGATGTCCAGAAGCTCTTTTCAGTTACAGGAAACGATGGCAGAAACATTATGTAGAAAAATAAAACATACAAAGTAGCAGAATTGCTCAGGAGCCCGTAAAACGGCTGCTATGCAGCGCCATTCCAGATGGTTCATCATCATATAATGATATTAAAAAACATTACAGCGTCTTTGTGAAATGTTTAGATAGCGACGCTTTACTTCATCAGTCCTAATCACTGCTCCGCTCATGTTGGCATGGAGACGCCTCCAGACATACCAGGCTTCCATTAACACACTGCCAGCACATGAGAAACCCACCCACACTCTGCCTTCCTCCCAAATGGCACCCTATTCCCTATATAGTGCACTTCTTTGGGCCAGAGGGCCAGCGTACTCCCCCCTAGTGTTGGGGAATAGACACCAGTCATAGGATGATGATGATGATGTTCTAGAGACATTGGTTGATATTGGATTAATGCGACTTTTGTCTGGGTTTGTTGCATAGGATATAGCTCAAGGCTGGAGTGTATGGGTTGTGTTTGCTGGTGTTCTGCAGCGAAGGCCATGTCTTTCCCTCCTTGATTGACTATGAAAAGTGTGTGTGTGTGTGTGTGTGTGAAGTCTAGCCGTGGCTGCAGTGTGACAGTGCTGGCTCTGTGAAGTGAGCAGGACTAGACCTTAACGTGCAGAGAACCCTACTCCTCTCTCTCTCTCTCGCTCTCTCTCTCACACAGACATATAAACACACGTACAGATACTGTACTCTATATCATCTACTGCATCTTGCCATCTTTATGTAATTCATGTATCACTAGCCACTTTAAACTATGCCACTTTTATGTTTACATACCTTACATTACTCATCTCATATATATATACTGTACTCGATACCATCTACTGCATCTTGCCTATGCCGTTCTGTACCATCCCTCCTTCATATATCTTTATGTACATATTCTTTATACCTTTACACTTGTGTGTATAAGGTAGTAGTTGTGGAATTGATAGGTTAGATTACTCGTTGGTTATTACTGCATTGTCGGAACTAGAAGCACAAGCATTTCGCTACACTCGCATTAATTAACATCTGCTAACCATGTGTATGTGACAAATACAATTTGATTTGATTTAGGATCAGGTCCACCCTGTCCATATCATTTTGTTAATTATGATCTAAAAGTCCAAACCATTCCTTGATCAGTCAGTCGGTCAATGTTTCTTTGGCAAACGGCGGCAAGAAGGAAGTTATCTGTTTGCAGTGGGAGAAAACAAGGTCACATCGAGTCCTCTGAGTCCATGTTTTTGGGCTGTGTGTTCTGGTGTCTGGCTGTTGCTGCTCTTCTCTCCTCTCCTCTCTTCCACCCCACCCACCCCTTCCTTTCCTGGTCACTGTGCAAATCCTGAGCACTTTTAGAATGCCGGCTGGAGCAGGCCAGGGATAGGGGGAGGGAGGGAGAAGAAGAGGAGAGGAGAGAGGGATCAACACAGAGGTTGCCTGGTAACTGCAGTCAGTCACTAGCCCATGGCAGCCAGTGGAAGCCCAGATGAGGGGAGAGGAGAGAGGAGAGGGATAAGGAGAGCCCTGACATAGTGAGGACAGCCCAAATGAACTAGAAAATTGTCCAGACAGTCCTAGCCATCACTTTTCTCATTGACCGCTGTTAGTTTGTGCTTCACGTGTGCACCTTTCATTTGACCATTACCCAACCCCTCCCATTCATGAATTGAACATCTCCAGTTGATTTTCTCATTGACTTTTCTGTCATTAGGAAAGCTGTGATGTCCTAGCGATGTAGGTGGGACGCCTTTCTTCCCAAAGGTGTTAGGACACAGAGGCAGTGTGAACACTGTGCCCTGTGGTACTCCACATCTGACGTGCAATATGCCCACCCTGTGTGATTTTTTTTTTTAAGCTGCTGCAGCCACTCACAGGCAGTCAGACCTGTAAAACGGCATCCTCCATCCTGTTCCCATCCAGATCAGGCCAAAACCTAAATCAGTATTAAGGACACTCTAAAGACACCTTTGTAATGGGCTGTAGTCTAAAATGGGCTCGACAGTAAGCCCTTTTTAACACTCTTGAGTCAGAGGAAAACCTGGCATCCAAAGGAGTTTCGATAATCATGGGAGCAGAGGTGGGTGGGTATGTGGGTTAGGGTGCTATTTGATGTTGTTGGTATTTTATTAGGATTCCCATCCTGGGGTCCACACAAAACATGAAACATGAATACAGAACATTAATAGACAAGAACAGCTCAAGGACAGAACTACATCAATTTAAAACAAGATAAATATCACTAAAAGGTAGTGTACTGACTCAAATACTGAGAAGGGAGTGGTGTGTGAAGGGGCACAAACAGCATCCTGAGTCTACTGCCTCAACACCCTGTGCGGGGCAGGTAACCACCGGTTGCATCCATATTTCAGGGGAAATGGAAAAAGAGATTGTGACTTGACTTCTGCTGTTGGATGTTAACAAGGCAACGCTCTGTCTTAACTCCTCCTCCACAGTTACTGGATAGTGCAGAAGAGAACCTCCCCCGACAGTGATTTTCTTTCTCTCGTCAGGACCAGAAAGAAGCACTACTTCTATGCCTGCTATGTTACCGCCCGGGTGACATTAACCATTAACAGATGCCGCACACATATTGCGGATGAGATGGTCGCCGCCCCTCCCACAGAAGGCGTTTTTAATAAACATAATCGCGACATCCGCTCAAACAAATGACGAGCCACCACCAGCAAACAATGAAAAAGCCACTCAACTGAAATGCAAAAAAACTAAACAGATTTCAAAAAGGAATTCCGAACCCAGACCGAACCAAGCCTCCTCAACTCCCCGCCACACCCTCCAATGTTTTCACTTTCAACCCACAGCCCTTGTGTTATGCTTTCTTTCAGTCCCCCTTTAATCTACACACAACCAAACCTACACACACACACACACACACACACACACACACACACACACACACACACACACACACACACACACACACACACACACACACACACACACACACACACACACACACACACACACACACACACACACACACACACACACACACACTGTGCTAAGAAAGTGTCTCCAGCCCGCCAGCTTGCTGTTTGTTGGAGAGCGGCGTGTCTATTTAGATTCCAGTGGCGGCTCCCTCCCAGCCTGTCTACCCCCCACCCCTCCGCCCCTATGAATCTCTGTGTGTAAGAGCTGAGAGTAATTAATGTGATGTCTTATTCCACGTCTTCCACAACAGCAAGGAACAACACTATGGTGACGAGTGAGAGAGCAGTGAAGTTGGAGGAAGAGGGGCTTTGATGAGAGGAATGGGAATACGAAGCAGACTCATGCGGCGGCAGTGTGACTGAGTGTAGATAGACATAAAGCTGCATCTCATGTAAAGACTTCCTTTTATGTTCTAAACTCCATGATCTCTGCTAGGATGTGGCCTAACAGGTGAAACAAATGGGGATGAATTTGCAGTAAATTTATAGTGAAAGCCTTTCCAATCCTTTCACCTGCTTGTAGTAATAAGGGAAAGGAGGGTAGAAGAGGAGGCCACTTTAGATTATTGAGATGCAGCCAGAGAATGCTGAGTGTGCAAACTTCATTGGCTAGTGAGTTGTACTAACCCGGCCCAGTCCAGCCTGGCTCTGTTTGTGGCTCCATGGCAACATACAACAAACATCACAAATAACTCTCTGCTCTTCCAAAGCTGGATTTTGATTTCAACTCCTTGTGCTCATCAAAATCATATATCAAAATGTTACCTCTTTATACTAAGTAAATAACAGAGGTGTGTGTGTGTGTGTGTGTGGGTATGTAATATGTATGAACACATTCTCCCACACACACGCGTGCACAGACAAGCGTCTCCCTGCGTTGAACTCGCAGAGCTCTTCGCTGCCCTTCACGGTGCAGCATTGTGGCGGTCGAGCGGGTTCGTGTCCGGGACTCATAAATTATTCCGCTCCATATTGCTTTTAAATGATAGCATCCCCAGCAACCGTCCCGGCAACTCGCCCATAAATGATACTGTCAGGGCTAATACACAACTTCCATTATTAAGGAGGCAAGGAGCAGGGCTGCTGCCTTGTCTTCACCGTGCATGTCGGCCCTGCTCAGCCTGACAGGCTGAATCAAGGGCCAGCCATGGGGGCATGCGTCCACAGTAACAGCAACAATACCAGTTACAGCAATGCTAGCAGTGGATTATATTCTCCATGCACGTGGATATAGTGTAAAGTACACTATATGACCAACAATATGTGGACACCTGCTCATTGAACATCTCATTTCAAAATCAGTGGCATTAATATGTTGCTATAACAGCCTCCACTCTTCTGGGAAGGCTTTCTGCAGATGTTGGAACAATGCTGCGGGGACTTGCTTCCATTCAGCCGTGAGTGTTAGTGAGGTCGGGCACCTATGTTGGGTGATTAGGCTTGGCTCATAGTCGGTGCTCCAACATCCCAAAGGTGTTCAATGGGGTTGAGGTCAGGGCTCTGTGCAGGCCAGTCAAGTTCTTCCACACAGATCTTGACAAACCATTCCTGTATGGACCTTGCTTTGTGCTTGTTGCCACAAAGTTGGAAGCACAGAATCGTCAAGAATGTCATTGTATGCTGTAGCGTTAAGATTTCCCTTCACTGGAACTAAGGGGCCTAGCCCGAACCATGAAAAACAGCCCCAGACCATTATTCCTCCTCCACCAAACTTTACAGTTGGCACTATGCATTGGGGCAGGTAGCGTTCTTCTGGCATCCGTCAAACCCAGATTAGTCCGTCGGACTGCCAGATGGTGAAGCGTGATTTATCACTCCAGAGAACACGTTTCCACTGCCCCAGAGTCCAATAGCGGCGAGCTTTACACCACTCCAGCTGACTCTTGGCTTTGCGCATGGGGATCTTAGGCGTGTGTGCGGTTGCTCGGCCATGGAAACCCATTTGATGAAGCTCCCGACGAACAGTTCTTGTGCTGACATTGCTTCCAGAGGCAGAAGGATTACTTTATCCTATCCTAGGTATCCTAGGTATATTCCTTAAAGAGGTGGGGTTTCAGGTGTCTCCGGAAGGTGGTGATTGACTCCGCTGACCTGGCGTCGTGAGGGAGTTTGTTCCACCATTGGGGTGCCAGAGCAGCGAACAGTTTTGACTGGGCTGAGCGGGAACTGTACTTCCTCAGAGGTAGGGAGGCGAGCAGGCCAGAGGTGGATGAGCGCAGTGCCCTTGTTTGGGTGTAGGGCCTGATCAGAGCCTGAAGGTACAGAGGTGCCGTTCCCCTCACAGCTCCGTAGGCAAGCACCATGGTCTTGCAGCGGATGCGACCTTCAACTGGAAGCCAGTGGAGAGAGCGGAGGAGCGGGGTGACGTGAGAGAACTTGGGAAGGTTGAACACCAGACGGGCTGCGGCGTTCTGGATGAGTTGTAGGGGTTTAATGGCACAGGCAGGGAGCCCAGCCAACAGCGAGTTGCAGTAATCCAGACGGGAGATGACAAGTGCCTGGATTAGGACCTGCACCGCTTCCTGTGTGAGGCAGGGTCGTACTCTGCGAATGTTGTAGAGCATGAACCTACAGGAACGGGTCACCGCCTTGATGTTAGTTGAGAACGACAGGGTGTTGTCCAGGATCACGCCAAGGTTCTTAGCACTCTGGGAGGAGGACACAATGGAGTTGTCAACCGTGATGGCGAGATCATGGAACGGGCAGTCCTTCCCCGGGAGGAAGAGCAGCTCCGTCTTGCCGAGGTTCAGCTTGAGGTGGTGATCCGTCATCCACACTGATATGTCTGCCAGACATGCAGAGATGCGATTCGCCACCTGGTTATCAGAAGGGGGAAAGGAGAAGATTAATTGTGTCGTCTGCATAGCAATGATAGGAGAGACCATGTGAGGATATGACAGAGCCAAGTGACTTGGTGTATAGCGAGAATAGGAGAGGGCCTAGAACAGAGCCCTGGGGGACACCAGTGGCGAGAGCACGTGGTGCTGAGACAGATTCTCGCCACGCCACCTGGTAGGAGCGACCTGTCAGGTAGGACGCAATCCAAGCGTGGGCCGCGCCGGAGATGCCCAACTCGGAGAGGGTGGAGAGGAGGATCTGATGGTTCACAGTATCAAAGGCAGCCGATAGCTCTAGAAGGATGAGAGCAGAGGAGAGAGAGTTAGCTTTAGCAGTGCGGAGCGCCTCCGTGACACAGAGAAGAGCAGTCTCAGTTGAATGACTAGTCTTGAAACCTGACTGATTTGGATCAAGAAGGTCATTCTGAGAGAGATAGCAGGAGAGCTGGCCAAGGACGGCACGTTCAAGAGTTTTGGAGAGAAAAGAAAGAAGGGATACTGGTCTGTAGTTGTTGACATCGGAGGGATCGAGTGTAGTTTTTTTCAGAAGGGGTGCAACTCTCGCTCTCTTGAAGACGGAAGGGACGTAGCCAGCGGTCAAGAATGAGTTGATGAGCGAGGTGAGGTAAGGGAGAAGGTCTCTGGAAATGGTCTGGAGAAGAGAGGAGGGGATAGGGTCAAGCGGGCAGGTTGTTGGGCGGCCGGCCGTCACAAGATGCGAGATTTCATCTGGAGAGAGGGGGGAGAATGAGGTCAAAGCACAGGGTAGGGCAGTGTGAGCAGAACCAGCAGTGTCGTTTGACTTAGCAAACGAGGATCGGATGTCGTCGACCTTCTTTTCAAAATGGTTGACGAAGTCATCCGCAGAGAGGGAGGAGGGGGGGGGGGATTCAGGAGGGAGGAGAAGGTGGCAAAGAGCTTCCTAGGGTTAGAGGCAGATGCTTGGAATTTAGAGTGGTAGAAAGTGGCTTTAGCAGCAGAGACAGAAGAGGAAAATGTAGAGAGGAGGGAGTGAAAGGATGCCAGGTCCGCAGGGAGGCGAGTTTTCCTCCATTTCCGCTCGGCTGCCCGGAGCCCTGTTCTGTGCGCTCGCAATGAGTCTTCGAGCCACGGAGCAGGAGGGGAGGACCGAGCCGGCCTGGAGGATAGGGGACATAGAGAGTCAAAGGATGCAGAAAGGAGGAGAGGAGGGTTGAGGAGGCAGAATCAGGAGATAGGTTGGAGAAGGTTTGAGGAGAGGGAAGAGATGATAGGATGGAAGAGGAGAGAGTAGCGGGGGAGAGAGAGCGAAGGTTGGGACGGCGCGATACCATCCGAGTAGGGGCAGAGTGGGAAGTGTTGGATGAGAGCGAGAGGGAAAAGGATACAAGGTAGGGGTCGGAGACTTGGAGGGGAGTTGCAATGAGATTAGTGGAAGAACAGCATCTAGTAAAGATGAGGTCAAGCGTATTGCCTGCCTTGTGAGTAGGGGGGAAGGTGAGAGGGTGAGGTCAAAAGAGGAGAGGAGTGGAAAGGAGGCAGAGAGGAATGAGTCAAAGGTAGACGTGGGGAGGTTAAAGTCACCCAGAACTGTGAGAAGTGAGCCATCCTCAGGATGCATACAGTATCTAAGTATTTACATTACCACCAAAGCTGTATTTAATAAGAGCATTTAGCGCTTGTGTCAAATCCTCAATTTCAAGTGGTTCTTCCACATACTATTTGAGTGAAAAAAAACATCTATGTAGAAATAAGAATCGGGCAACAAAAGAAAGAAGAAGAAAAACACGAAGAATAAATAAATAGTGTTTACGAAGGGGAAGAAACGCAGGCTCTTCGGCGGCGTGCACCCGTCGACCTCTTTGCAATGCCGCGGTCGGTTTCAGCCCCTCAACTGATGCAATAAGGAGCCTTTATCTGAGCAGCGCCCCGAGCCACAGTGGTAGGGAGCTGGGAAACCTCTGCACCAGGAAATGCTTTTGGGATCTGCTCTCTCGCACATCGCAGCCCAGCACAGCCCCTGGTCTCCCATGGACTAGCAGGAGACGGTTTTATCTCCAGTTGCTAGGATAACAACTCTTAAGCTTCCAGCAGTCATAAGTCCTGCTGGGCCCTTTTCTCTCTGCTTTTTCCCTGAGACAGAAAGAATGCTTTTCTCTCCTCCTCGATTTTTTTTCTTTCACTTATAAAAAAAAGAAGAAATGTGTAAAGCCCATCCTGGCGTTTAAGTGTTTCTCCCCCTCCCCTCAAAATCTATTTGTCTTTTATGTTGGGGGGTGAGGCGGGGATGGTGGCGGCAGGGAGGTATTTTATTTGCCCAAAGATTTTCCAGCCAAAGTGCCCCCTTCCTTCTGACGGGCCTGGCCTGCACGCACGTTTGATTCTGGGGATTAGTAAGACAAAGCGTGGTGGCCGAGGAGTGGCGTTCCTAATGAAATGGTAAAATAGATCAATGAGAGTGGTGGTGCGCTCCTGTTCGGAGTGTCTGGCCCCCGCCAGGATTAAGTGGACTCCTCCTGTTCCTTTGTGCCCGTTTCCCAGCAGCACAATCGGCCCAGAGTCAGCAACACAAGTGGCGCGCAGCCCCCCTTCACTCTCTCTCTTGTCCCCCATTCCAACTCCAAAGCCCCCCATCTTAGGCCTGCAATTACCAGAGCGCTCATTCAGCACACCTTTTCTCAGACAGACCCCCCTCTAAATATTCACCCCCCTTCCCTTTCCCCAAAATATATCAGGACTAACATACTCTCAGGTTCTTCTGACTTCCACAGTTTCCACAAACTGCTCTTAAAAGTTTATCCTGGAGAAATAAATGACCCTTGACTAAGTTTAAGCTCATCTCCCTCCCCTGTTTGTTTCCACTGTTTAGTTCACCCCACGTGGAAAAGTTCACCTCTCATGTGAACTTCATCCTTGGAATGATGAAAGAGTTCAGAGTGGGGCCGGGGTGGATGGATGGATGGACATAGATAGCGGGATTCTATTATCTTCTGCTTTAGGTGGATTTTGCCGTAACGCCCTGACTTCTCCTCTTGATTAGATTTGGAAGGGGGGGCTGTGCAGTTTGATGTGTGAGAGAGAGAGAGCCCCCGGGGGAACAGTAATCTAACGGGAGCAGCCAGCAGCACATAAAGTGGCAGACCAGGCCTGCTGCCTGCCAGCCCAGCCTAGTACCAGCCAGCCTCCATGGCCTGAATACTCCCTCCTGCCCCAGTTACATTGCTGACCTGACCTTACCCTCTCTTTCCACCCAATGGCCTCTCACCTTCCTTCCATCTGCCCCTGAATGAACTTGAACTCTGAATGGAGCAAACTCTGATTAGCACTGTGTAGTCGAGCTAATATCAGTGCTGCTCCCACATCTGTAGAATTATGCTTTAATCTCTTGCTAATATCATGAGAGAGAGACATTTTTATGAAGGTAGGCTTGAAGGGGAGAGAGTCAGGGGCAGAGAGTCAGGGGCAGAGAGTCAGGGGCAGAGAGTCAGGGGCAGAGAGTCAGGGGCAGAGAGTCAGGGGCAGAGAGTCAGGGGCAGAGAGTCAGGGGCAGAGAGTCAGGGGCAGAGAGTCAGGGGCAGAGAGTCAGGGGCAGAGAGTCAAGGGCAGAGAGTCAAGGGCAGAGAGTCAGGGGCAGAGAGTCAGGGGCAGAGAGTCAGGGGCAGAGAGTCAGGGGCACGAGGGCAGAGAGTCAGGGGCAGAGAGTCAGGGGCACGAGGGCAGAGAGTCAGGGGCACGAGGGCAGAGAGTCAGGGGCACGAGGGCAGAGAGTCAGGGGCACGAGGGCAGAGAGTCAGGGGCACGAGGGCAAAGCTGGTGGAGGATGTAAGGATTCGCAACAGGCTGACAGCACAGCCACACAGGAAGGAGCAGCCACACGCCCCGGTTAAACATCCACCCTCCACCTCCGCCCAGGACTCCACCTCCCCCGACCCCCTGCAGGACCCTTCTTCCTGGGAGGCCTTAGCACTGTGCCTCTCCTCTCTGAAGCATGGGAGGTATAAAATACATATATGGAGGAGAAAAGGCAGCTGACCCTTATTTTAACTCACATTGTCTCCTATTCAGACACCAGGAACGTCTTGAAGTCGACTTCTGAAACGTAACCTCTAACCCCTTTCCCAGTTTCCACATTCCACGGTTATTTTTTATTAACTATGTTATTGGTTTGTTCCTCGTTAACGGGATACTCCAGAAATAGGAGTAGAGGGATGGCGGGAGAGAGAGGGAATACTAAAGAGCTCCTGATTGGTCTGTTATCCTTGGACCAGGGCGCTCGCTCTACCCCTTTTCCGTCTGTCCGGTCTGGATTTGTGTCTGGGTCTGGGCCCGTAGACTTTGTTCAGCTATAATGTGCAAGTTGCTTAAAAGTAAACAGGAGATTTGCTGGCATCCACAGCCCATGGCTGGTTAGTCTCCAGACCAGATAACTCGGCTGGCGCTCGTGTCAGGCAAGCTGGTCCCGCCTCCCTTCACCCACGCCATGGACAACCAACCTGGCATCACAGCACTGCAACAAATTAATTTACAGTAGAATATCAAACATTGTTTAGTAATGAAAGATTAATGCCAAGAAAGGCATTTCACTGTACTTGTGCATGTGACACTTAAAGTTGAAAGTTGGAAGCAGACCATTCTTCTACCGTTGAGAACCCAACCAACCTTTCTGACCATTTGCTCTCCTCGTGTACAGATGAGTTGTTGTAGTTTGTCCAGGCAGAAGAAATAACCCACGGTGGGATGTTGTATTCCAGGAACTTCTAGTGTACAGTACATCAACTCATAACACAAGTCAGGGGGACATACACATAGGGGTTACTTTAGTGCCAGTTCACTGTTCCAGGCAAGTTTGAAATAAATACATGTTTTGTTGTGCAAAAGCTCTTACAGGGCTTATTTCGAGGTCAAATATAGATCAGCCTGTTCTCACCATGCACTGACTCCTCTAGCTTTGACTTGCCTAGTTAAATAAAGATCAGCCTGTTCTCACTGTGGACTGACTCCTCTAGCTCTGACTTGCCTAGTTAAATAAAGATCAGCCTGTTCTCACCGTGGACTGACTCCTCTAGCTCTGACTTGCCTAGTTAAATAAAGATCAGCCTGTTCTCACCGTGGACTGACTCCTCTAGCTCTGACTTGCCTAGTTAAATAAAGATCAGCCTGTTCTCACCGTGGACTGACTCCTCTAGCTCTGACTTGCCTAGTTAAATAAAGATCAGCCTGTTCTCACCGTGGACTGACTCCTCTAGCTCTGACTTGCCTAGTTAAATAAAGATCAGCCTGTTCTCACCGTGGACTGACTCCTCTAGCTCTGACTTGCCTAGTTAAATAAAGATCAGCCTGTTCTCACCGTGGACTGACTCCTCTAACTCTGACTTGCCTAGTTAAATAAAGATCAGCCTGTTCTCACTGTGGACTGACTCCTCTAGCTCTGACTTGCCTAGTTAAATAAAGATCAGCCTGTTCTCACTGTGGACTGACTCCTCTAGCTCTGACTTGCCTAGTTAAATAAAGGTTCAAAAGATTGTGTTTTTGAGTCGTTGGAAACCACTCAGTTGTTATTTTGTAAATTGAGGGTGTTTTTTTCTCCCTTTCCTTCCTCGGGGTTTGCCCAGCGAAAGAGAGCCAGGGTTCTGCTGCCACCGTGGAAGGAAGTCCTCACTGTTCGTTGACACCAGGGGCATATTTTAGTCGACAGGATCGAGATGGGTAAAAATAGCTGTGGGCTGTTTATAGGGCCCTGCCTGTCAGTCAAAGAGCTCTATCCACCACCTATCTCTCCTCCTCCTCTAACCCTCCCTCCCTAGACTCTTATCTCCTCTGGGCTGGGCCAGTGTGCACCCTACTCCCATCGTCTGGTGGAGGAGCTCCAAACTGAAATCTGGCCCCTGTCAGAGTAATTAGGCTGAAATATGCTGGGGAATGTCAGCTGTTGTTTGGCTTCCTGCTCCAGTTGGAAATGGTTGCATGAAGGAAGTAGGGCATAGTAAATAATCTCCCGAGGGGGTTGAACCAGAACCAGAGGGTAGTGTAAATATTCTCCAGAGGGGGTTGAACCAGAACCAGAGGGTAGTGTAAATATTCTCCAGAGGGGGTTGAACCAGAACCAGAGGGTAGTGTAAATATTCTCCAGAGGGGGTTGAACCAGAACCAGAGGGTAGTGTAAATATTCTCCAGAGGGGGTTGAACCAGAACCAGAGGGTAGTGTAAATATTCTCCCGAGGGGGTTGAACCAGAACCAGAGGGTAGTGTAAATATTCTCCAGAGGGGGTTGAACCAGAACCAGAGGGTAGTGTAAATATTCTCCCGAGGGGGTTGAACCAGAACCAGAGGGTAGTGTAAATATTCTCCCGAGGGGGTTGAACCAGAACCAGAGGGTAGTGTAAATATTCTCCAGAGGGGGTTGAACCAGAACCAGAGGGTAGTGTAAATATTCTCCAGAGGGGGTTGAACCAGAACCAGAGGGTAGTGTAAATATTCTCCAGAGGGGGTTGAACTAGAACCAGAGGGTAGTGTAAATATTCTCCAGAGGGGGTTGAACCAGAACCAGAGGGTAGTGCATCGGCCCGCCGCATGTGTGTGAGGCTACTAATAGCTAGGGGGCCTCAAAGGAAATGTGTTTTCCTGTTTTACGGCTCCAGTCACACTTAAAAGGCAAAGGTCACCAGGGGGTCGGCGGAGTCAGCCCAGGGGTCAGGGCAGTCTGCTGTGGGGTCAATTCGGTTCAACATGCGTCTGAGGGAATGAGGTGTGGCAGCTGTGTGTGTGTCCCAGGGTAACAGGTGGCTCCCTCTGACCCTGAGCCGGGGGGGTTTTAACTAAACTGGCCAACCAGGATTTGTCAGGTTGATGCCATCGCTGCCAACCAGAGAATATTTCCTATGTGGAGACTACACATTGCCACCACGTCTTTCTCCAGACTGATTTGTTTTCATTGTCATTCGAGCTGTTCACGCCGGTTCAGAGAGCAAAAAACATGGGTGGAAGTAGAGGGAGGGCGGTTGTCGCGAATGTTGTTCACGAGTCAGGCTTGGCTTGGAGAACAGCAATGAACCCAAGTCTTGGAAAGGTATTCAAATTGAGTTCTAATTGGCTCATAGTAGAGCTGCACTGGTAGTAGATTTGATAGTAAGCCCTGGGCCGGCAGCCATACTGACCGGGCTTGAGCAGAGCAGGGGCTTGTGTTGTGTGAGAGGGAAACAGCTGAGAGGAGAGAGAGGGAGTTGGGTCATTTCCCTTGGCAGCAACAAGAGGGGGGCAGGGGGTACCTCAGTCCCCCATGACAGTGGCAGATCCAGGATCAGCCTTGGAGCACCACACTCGCCAGTAAATGTGTTCTTCTCCCTCTGCATGCACTGCTTCACGGTCAGTGTGTCACACACATACTGTACAGTAGGAAAAGCATTGTGATCGACTTCCTTCAGTCTCCTGCCAGCTGTTGACACGTTTGCCCCAATGTTTGAATGCTGACCATAGTCAATAAGTACAGTGTATTCCTATGTTGCTTAACCTTGTGTGGAGATGGTCCAGACCGAGGTGTGTGTGTGTGTGTGTGTGTGTGTGTGTGTGTGTGTGTGTGTGTGTGTCGAGGTGCTCACTCAGGACGATCAGTCAATAGACTCTCATTAACCTCACATGCACTCTGGCTGGATAGTTAGACGGTGGTTGTGCAGTCTGAAATCAGAGTCCCCCTCGCTCCCCTCCCCTTGCCTCGCCCCTCCGCCTATTCCTCCCCATTAACACAGACTGGGGTTTATCCTGGTCCCTCTACATTTTAATAGGGGAGAACAGACAATGCCTCCTTCATGCAGCACGAAGTCATGGTGGCCAGGGAGGTTTCTCTGGCCTTCTCTGCCCTCCTCTCCTCCTTATCCTCCTCTCCTCTTTATCCTCCCTCCCTATGATTCCTAAGAGCTGGAATCTCCAGGCACTTGGCTCTAAGCGCATAGCTCTGTGTACTGCAG
Organism: Salvelinus fontinalis; assembly: GCF_029448725.1. NCBI lineage: Eukaryota > Metazoa > Chordata > Actinopteri > Salmoniformes > Salmonidae > Salvelinus > Salvelinus fontinalis. The sequence continues at coordinate 50,491,643 of NC_074676.1, forward strand.
CTGTGAGTCTGTTTCCGCGGTGGTTTGGGCCAGCGCGTTATTTATTATTCAGTGAGAGCTATTACTGTGGTTAAGAGGCTCCTCTCAGGCCTGTATCGATTTCTTTAATTGCCCCAAACATTGTCAACTCTTAAGATAGATATTAAAGGAGGAGGCTACCAGGATGCATGGCAATAGGGAGGGAAGGAGAGATGAGGAGGAGGGGAGGGGTTGGGCCCAAAGCAGGAGAAGGACTGAGAAATCTCCCTGGCCACCATGTAGCCCTGAATGAGGAATCAATAACATCTTGTGAACATACCAGGCATTCACTCCCACTCACAAATGCAACATGGAATAAAGGGGAGAGAGGAGCAACATCTAGCCACCCTTACCCGTCAATCAATATGTATGGGAAAAGAGCGTGAGGGAGAGAGACCGTGAAAAGAGAGAGATGGATGCCATTAGTGTCACAGAGGAGTCCCAACCGTCAGTAAGGCACAGAGGGCTTACCTACAAAGTAAAAGTAACGTCCCCATCTTGAGTCGAGGTGACGGGGTCAACACAAACGCACACATACTACAGGGAGACTGTAGGGTTCACACATGATGTAATCCAACTGGTGGCTTTTGCTGCTTGGAGCCAGATGGACGTGAGAGAGCAGGAAAGGGGAGAGGGGAGAGGAGATCTGCTGGGACTGCTAGCTGCTCTTTGACAGACTGTTTGTGCTCTCTTGATTGTGATCTGTGGGATCGGATTCCCCCAGATGAAGGGGATCATCTGAGGTGTCGTGCACCCAGCATATAGCCCACACCATGGGCCCAGACATGGCTCTGACCAGCCACATATGTACTGTACTGTACATCAGTGGTTCCAAAATTGTGGGGCGCACCCCTGGGGAGGCACGGTGGTCGTCCCCCCCCCCCCCCCCAAACAAACAAAATGTTCCCTTTTTTAAGGAACTCATTCCGGCTTTTAACATACTCTTGAACGTTGTAATAGTAGAATGCACAATTTGCAGTTTCTAAATTGGGCATTGCATCATCATTTTCTCTTGTCATGTACGTCATTGCAGACCTTAGAGAGATATTTATAACTTGTCAGAAATGTCCAGATCAACTAGCCCATGTCAGCTAATGTTTTTTTTTGCCTCTAGATTTTGTTGGAATTTTTTTGTCACTCAAATATCACATGAATACACATTAGACATGACAAAATAGAATAGAATATAATACAAAATAGTATAGAATTGCTGGAAATAAGCTTTAAACCTGCAAACAGTTTGTGTCATGAACAGTGCTTGTGCCTATAGAAATAGACGTGTGTGCACAGGATGTTCCCCAATGCTGGAAGGGGGCCCAGAGTGAAACAGTTTAGGAACCCCTGCTCTACACCATCAAATCAGCCTGGCCCTGGTCACATAACCTGACTACTCCCTCACTTCCTCACTCATCAGTATCAGGCTCAGCTATCCTAATAACATTGTCAGTTAGAGTACTGTGTGAGATTGTCCTTGTCCCTACCCGTGTAAACTATTGATAAGTTCATGATCTTGTAATGAATTCCATCACAGACTGTCTACACATTAACCTTGGCTTAGGACTTTCCAGCAGCGTTAATGCTTTCACCCGATGTCATCACTTGGCAAACCGTCTGACCTCTCTGCACAAGAGGGCCCAGCAGGAACCAGGAAAAGGTGTTCTTGGAAAAATGCTTTGGTCAGGTCAGGATAGTGTGTCTAAACAGAGAGGTGGAAGTGAAGCTCACCATTACCTCAGGGCCTTCCGAAATCCTTCAGCTGCATTGCACTCCCAGGAAAGATGGAATGGATTACTGGAGTCCAGATGCAATAAATAGTAGCTAAGTCTTTGCCGGCCATCGATTTGATGTTGGGATACTGCTTACGGTACTTAACCTCAACGCACACATTTGTCGGCCATCAGCAGATTCTTTGGCAACAAAGTGTGACTTCAAACTATGGAGGATTCGCAGTTTGTTAATCTATTATTTTCTTTTTGGTTTTAGAGGTTGTGGTCCAACTCTTGGTGGTTGCTGTCGGGGAAACCTAATGTTTCATAGTGGTGGTTTTGACTTGACTGTAACCTAGTGTGATGGAGTGAAATGACTGTTGTTTGATAAGGTACAGAACAAGAGGGAGCCTTATGTCATTCTCTTTGTTTGGTAGAGCTGGAGGTTGGCAGAGAAGCTTCCCTCCTAACTATCGTTTCCCCTCTTGTCTTAAAGCACACCAGTGCGATTAAGAAGGAAATCCAGCCATAATCCAGCAATCCTGTCTGATTTAAAACTATTAGCCTCAGTGCTTGGCCCCCCTCCCCTTTGACTCACATCTGTGGACATGACAGGAGGAAGAAAGACAGAGTGGAGGTGGACGCTCCCCTTCACCCAAAGGATGGACAAGGGATTCGTCATCTTGTTAGGGTGACATCATTGTCACCACCTACCAACCTCCTGCCACCCAAACCTGGCTCTGGTAGAGAAGGAGAGAAGTGTAGTGATTGTGCTGGTGGTGTGGCGCTGTGACCCCGCTCACACTTGGATAAACCGACACAAAGCCCTAGCCTCCCTCTTTCCTACCCTCCCCCTCGCTGCTGATTGGCCTTGGCCCCCTCATATTAGCTTCCAATCATATGGTCTGGCGGTCATGTGATTAATAGAGGGTCAGCTGACCCTGTGTGGGCCGGCCAATCGGTCCTGTGGAATGTTGAGGGGGGATTTGGGGGGGGTGGGGAGGGGAGAGGCGTTTGTGTGACTTGTTCGTAGCATGAAGTGAAGTAGGACAGGGCTGCAGGGTGGTGGCTGGGGAGGCAAGGCTTACAGGGCCAACTGGAGGGCCGTGGGGGAAAGGCCCCAGATGGGTTAAACCTGGAAACTGAGCTTGGCCTTGGGATTGTGCCCCGTGTCCCAACTTCACCCACTGTGTCCTACACCAACCTGCTGTGCCACCTGCACAAACTGGCAAGGTAACATTGCAGTTTTTAAACGGTCAATGTCTCTTGACAAGATTAACCATCTTTCATTTGGTCTAACAGCATGTCAGGTAAAATAACATCAGAAAGGAGTCCAGACTCTGAAGACCCCTTCCAGGTTTGCCAACGTCTCCCTCTCTGAGGAAAGCATTACCTCCACCCCCTATCACCTCTCCTCCCAAAAATAAGTCAATACCCATCAAGTTGATGGGAGTGAAAATGACTGGAGCCCCATCAGAAATGAGCTATAGATTTGTGCTGCCTGCCAGGCTGGACCGCTAGCTGTCCCGTCTCTTATGCTGAAACTCACCCTCTGTCCTCAGCACTCCCATTAAAACCCCTCTTCCAATCCAAGGCATCCCAAAAATTTGAGAATGACCTTGTAGTGTTCACCTTTTTTTGTGAGTGCTCAGGATATATATATATAAAACTTAGGAGGGATGCAGTTGAAAAATTGCAATTTCCATCTTTAGGTGGCCGAGGCTATCCATTACCAAAATGGGCTGAGTCACCGCACCGCGGGAATCTTAATGAGGACAGCATCCAGGCCCCGAGCCCAGAGAGGGCCCAGTCCCTCTCTTTCTTTCTCTCTGTCAAACATCCCTCCCTCCCTCTGCTCTGTAGTCTTATGATGCAACAGATTATGCACCAGATGAACCCATTGATTTAGTGAATGGCTAATGCCCTGACGTTATGCGGTAATATATAGATATTTAGGTTTTCTAGACCTAATAGAAAATGGCATGTTTTTTTTTAACATGGCCAAGTTTTGGCACTGTTCATAAATGTTTTGTTTTGTTTTCTTCTTTTAACACTTGTGTATTGATTTGTGTTTAGCACATATTCTTATTTTCAAAAAAGTAGACATGGCTTCTGTTACATGGATTTGCATTCCGATATGATAAGATAGTTTGGACCATCGCGTAATTTCACATGGCTTCACTTCAAATTGGACGGGGAGCAGAGAAAACGTGGCAGAGTCTTGTATGGTTTGAATTAGGCTGTTCTATTGTGTGCTCTTGAGAGAGAGAGAGGTAGCAATGTATCGAACACAAGCTGTGGTTTTCCTCCCAGTTTTCCTCTCGTGCAGCTGGTTTGGAGGATGTAGTCTCTTCTGACCACACACCTCCTCTCCTGTCACCACAGCCATGGCAGTGCCAAACCTCCTCCTTTCCTACCTCCCTTGCGTACCCACCCAGCCTGCCTGCTGGAAACTCACTGGCCCTCCTGCCTCTCTCCCTCTCTCCCCACTAGTCGGAAACAACAAACATTTTCCTTTACTCCTCTCCTTGCGTGTTCTTTTGGCGTCTTTTCCACCTGATGGCAGCTAAAAAAAGGAGACCAACCGCTGTGTTTGGTTTGCAGGGCCCCCAGACAGGAAAAGCTGCCCCCAAATCCCCTCCTACAATAATGGGCCTAACGTTGGCGGATCAGCAGCCTTATCCTCGCTAAGGTTGTTAGCGTGTCGGAACAAGTCGTTCCCCTTGCGCTGTAAGTACTTTACAAGGGAGAGCAGCTGTTCCTCCCTTCCACCCCACGAATCTTCCAAAGTATTTCGGTCCCAGGCCTTCAAATCCGCAATGGCTAAGGAGACGAAAGACTCTGGCGGTCAGACCATGTACAGTACTGACAAGATTCCTCATCAATACTGTGCAAAGACCTGGCTAAGAGCGGCAGACTTGGGGGAGGCTTTGAACTTGACTCACACTGTATAAGCTGTCATAGACTTTGTCAGTTGTACATAAACATTTGAACGATTTGCTGAGTTGTCTCTGGGTACAGTATTCAGTGTCAATGCATATTGTTCAGCACAACTATCAGCCTACATAGGTTGGGGTTCTTGTGTGGACCGAGCAGCGAAATGGGGTATGCTTAGGATAATAGTATGGTACAAGGCCGTCACAACATCGCAATGAGGGATTAAGAGAGCTTGCCATTATACTTAAGCTTAAAGGGAAACATGGGAATCGGCTTAAGACTGAAGACAGCAGTGTTTGGTCCATAGAAATGATGGTCAGGCAAATATGGCCAAACTTATCATGATGCAGAGATAACTACGACCCAAAACGATAGAGAATTGTATCGACCCGTTCCTATTAGAGGTCGACCGATTATGATTTTTCAACGCCGATACCGATTTATTGGAGGACCCAAAAAAGCCGATACCGATTAATCGGACAATTTTTATTTATTTATTTGTAATAATGTCAATTACAACAATACTGAATGAACACTTATTTTAAATTAATTTAATACATCAATAAAATCAATTTAGCCTCAAATAAATAATGAAACATGTTCAATTTGGTTTAAATAATGCAAAAACAAAGTGTTGGAGAAGAAAGTAAAAGTGCAATATGTGCCATGTAAAAAAGCTAACGTTTAAGTTCCTTGCTCAGAACATGAGAACATATGAAAGCTGGTGGTTCCTTTTAACATGAGTCTTCAATATTCCCAGGTAAGAAGTTGTAGGTTGTAGTTATTATAGGAATTATAGGACTATTTCTCTCTATACCATTTGTATTTCATTAACCTTTGACTATTGGATGTTCTTTTGGGCACTTTAGTATTGCTAGTGTAACAGTATAGCTTCCATCCCTCTCTTTGCTCCTACCTGGGCTCGAACCAGGAACACAACGACAACAGCCACCCTCGAAGCAGCGTTACCCATGCAGAGCAAGGGGAATAACTACTCCAAGTCTCAGAGCGAGTGGCGTTTGAAACGCTATTAGCGTGCACCCCGCTAACTAGCTAGCCATTTCACATTGGTTACACCAGCCTAATCTCGGGAGTTGATAGGCTTGAAACACAGCGAAGAGCTTCTGGCAAAACGCAGGAAAGTGCTGTTTGAATGAATGCTTACGAGCTTGCTGCTGCCTACCACCACTCAGTCAGACTGCTCTATCATATCATAGACTTAGTTATAACATAATAACACACGGAAATACGAGCCTTAGGTCATTAATATGGTTGAATCCGGAAACTATCATCACGAAAACAAGACGTTTATTCTTTCAGTGCAATACGGAACCGTTCCGTATTTTATCTAAGTCTAAATATTCCTGTTACATTGCACAACCTTCAATGTTATGTCATAATTACGTAAGATTCTGGCAAATTAGTCGGCCCAAACTGTTGCATATACACTGACTCTGCGTGCAATGAACGCAAGAGAAGTGACACAGTTTCACCTGGTTAATATTGCCTGCTAACCTGGATTTCTTTTAGCTAAATATGCAGGTTTAAAAATATATACTTCTGTGTATTGATTTTAAGAAAGGCATTGATGTTTATGGTTAGGTACACATTGGAGCAACGATACGCACCGCATCGATTAAATGCAGGACACGCTAGATAAACTAGTAATATCATCAACCATGTGTAGTTAACTAGTGATTATGATTGATTGATTGTTTTTTATAAGATAAGTTTAATGCTAGCTAGCAACTTACCTTGGCTTCTACTTTATTCGCGTAACAGGCAGGCTCCTCGTGGAGTGCAATGTAATCAGGTGGTTAGAGCGTTGGACTAGTTAACTGTAAGGTTGCAAGATTAAATCCCTCGAGCTGACAAGGTAAAAACCTGTCGTTCTGCCCCTGAATGAGGCAGTTAACCCACCGTTCCTAGGCCGTCATTGGAAATAAGAATGTGTTCTTAACTGACTTGCCTAGTTAAATAAAGATTAAATAAAGGTGTAAAAATAAATTTAAAAATTGTCCAAAAATACCCGATTGTTATGAAAACTTGAAATCGGACCTAATTAATCGACCATTCTGATTAATCGGTCGACCTCTAGTTCCTATGGTGGATATTTTCCTTTATGATTTACAACGTCTGATTCTGTGGTTCTTAAGGCCAGCTCTCCTTTAATTGAAATGTTAATTAAGTTGAAAACTAGAGGAAACCTCCAGAGTACGTGGTTTAATGAAATGGGTGGCAGGGAGAGCTACCAATCCACTCTGAATACTGAGTAGACCTCCCTGATCTCACTCCTCCCCCCTTTCTCCCTCTCATCCACACCCCCCATCATCCACAGGTTAGGTTTAGCAGAATTAACCCTGATTACCCCTGTACTGGCTGTTCCCCACAGGCTTGGTATCTTACTGTAGCCTTCTCTAATCCAGAGTACAGGACCTGGAGTCTCCTCAGCTGGTGGTGTTAAGTACACTGTCTTTGTATCACTAAGCTGACACTCTAAGATCATTTGTGCAAGCACCAAACAGAGAGTGAATGTATGTAAGTGATGGACAAGCACATAGAGGAGGGGGTCTCCGGAGCGCGGGTACAACCCTGGCCTGCGCCAGACCCCCCCCCCCCCCCCCTGCTGTACAGATGCCAGTACAGATGGGACCCCTGTACCTGCCTGCATAGCTAATGAATCCGGATGGCATTACCCCCTTATAAACCATAAATATGTAATTTGTTCAGCTGTCGCCATTAAATATGGATGTGAGAAACAGCAATTGTTTTGGGTCATTATTGTGCCACTGCACATTAGGAGCAGAGGATAATAATATTAATTTGAGAAATGGAATAGATGAAGTCGGGGCTCCTTGTACCAGGCTGTGGATGTTGTCAGTCACGCTCCTTGTACCAGGCTGTGGAGATTTGTCAGTCATGCCCCTTGTACCAGGCTGTGGATGTTGTCAGTCATGCCCCTTGTACCAGGCTGTGGATGTTGTCAGTCACGCTCCTTGTACCAAGCTGTGGAGATTTGTCAGTCATGCCCCTTGTACCAGGCTGTGGAGATTTGTCAGTCATGCCCCTTGTACCAGGCTGTGGATGTTGTCAGTCACGCTCCTTGTACCAGGCTGTGGAGATTTGTCAGTCATGCCCCTTGTACCAGGCTGTGGATGTTGTCAGTCACGCTCCTTGTACCAGGCTGTGGAGATTTGTCAGTCATGCTCCTTGTACCAGGCTGTGGAGATTTGTCAGTCACGCTCCTTGTACCAGGCTGTGGAGGTTGTCAGTCATGCCCCTTGTACCAGGCTGTGGAGGTTGTCAGTCATGCCCCTTGTACCAGGCTGTGGATGTTGTCAGTCATGCCCCTTGTACCAGGCTGTGGATGTTGTCAGTCACGCTCCTTGTACCAAGCTGTGGAGATTTGTCAGTCATGCCCCTTGTACCAGGCTGTGGAGATTTGTCAGTCATGCCCCTTGTACCAGGCTGTGGATGTTGTCAGTCACGCTCCTTGTACCAGGCTGTGGAGATTTGTCAGTCATGCCCCTTGTACCAGGCTGTGGATGTTGTCAGTCATGCCCCTTGTACCAGGCTGTGGATGTTGTCAGTCACGCTCCTTGTACCAAGCTGTGGAGATTTGTCAGTCATGCCCCTTGTACCAGGCTGTGGAGATTTGTCAGTCATGCCCCTTGTACCAGGCTGTGGATGTTGTCAGTCACGCTCCTTGTACCAGGCTGTGGAGATTTGTCAGTCATGCTCCTTGTACCAGGCTGTGGAGATTTGTCAGTCATGCCCCTTGTACCAGGCTGTGGATGTTGTCAGTCACGCTCCTTGTACCAGGCTGTGGAGATTTGTCAGTCATGCCCCTTGTACCAGGCTGTGGATGTTGTCAGTCACGCTCCTTGTACCAGGCTGTGGAGATTTGTCAGTCATGCTCCTTGTACCAGGCTGTGGAGATTTGTCAGTCACGCTCCTTGTACCAGGCTGTGGAGGTTGTCAGTCATGCCCCTTGTACCAGGCTGTGGAGGTTGTCAGTCATGCCCCTTGTACCAGGCTGTGGAGGTTGTCAGTCATGCCCCTTGTACCAGGCTGTGGATGTTGTCAGTCATGCCCCTTGTACCAGGCTGTGGATGTTGTCAGTCATGCCCCTTGTACCAGGCTGTGGATGTTGTCAGTCATGCCCCTTGTACCAGGCTGTGGAGGTTGTCAGTCATGCCCCTTGTACCAGGCTGTGGAGGTTGTCAGTCATGCCCCTTGTACCAGGCTGTGGAGGTTGTCAGTCATGCCCCTTGTACCAGGCTGTGGATGTTGTCAGTCACGCTCCTTGTACCAGGCTGTGGAGATTTGTCAGTCATGCCCCTTGTACCAGGCTGTGGAGGTTGTCAGTCATGCCCCTTGTACCAGGCTGTGGATGTTGTCAGTCACGCTCCTTGTACCAGGCTGTGGAGATTTGTCAGTCATGCCCCTTGTACCAGGCTGTGGATGTTGTCAGTCATGCCCCTTGTACCAGGCTGTGGATGTTGTCAGTCATGCCCCTTGTACCAGGCTGTGGAGGTTGTCAGTCATGCCCCTTGTACCAGGCTGTGGAGGTTGTCAGTCATGCTCCTTGTACCAGGCTGTGGATGTTGTCAGTCACGCTCCTTGTACCAGGCTGTGGATGTTGTCAGTCATGCCCCTTGTACCAGGCTGTGGATGTTGTCAGTCACGCTCCTTGTACCAGGCTGTGGAGATTTGTCAGTCACGCTCCTTGTACCAGGCTGTGGAGATTTGTCAGTCATGCCCCTTGTACCAGGCTGTGGATGTTGTCAGTCACGCTCCTTGTACCAGGCTGTGGATGTTGTCAGTCATGCCCCTTGTACCAGGCTGTGGATGTTGTCAGTCACGCTCCTTGTACCAGGCTGTGTATGATGCTGTCAGTCATGCCCCTTGTACCAGGCTGTGGAGGTTGTCAGTCATGATCCTTGTACCAGGCTGTGGAGGTTGTCAGTCATGATCCTTGTACCAGGCTGTGGAGGTTGTCAGTCATGCTCCATGTACCAGGCTGTGTATGATGTCAGTCATGCTCCTTGTACCAGGCTGTGTATGATGTCAGTCATGCCCCTTGTACTAGGCTGTGTATGATGTCAGTCATGCTCCTTGTACCAGGCTGTGGAGGTTGTCAGTCATGCTCCTTGTACCAGGCTGTGGATGTTGTCAGTCATGCTCCTTGTACCAGGCTGTGGAGGTTGTCAGTCATGCTCCATGTACCAGGCTGTGTATGATGTCAGTCATGCTCCTTGTACCAGGCTGTGTATGATGTCAGTCATGCCCCTTGTACTAGGCTGTGTATGATGTCAGTCATGCTCCTTGTACCAGGCTGTGGAGGTTGTCAGTCATGCTCCTTGTACCAGGCTGTGGATGTTGTCAGTCATGCTCCTTGTACCAGGCTGTGGAGGTTGTCAGTCATGCTCCATGTACCAGGCTGTGGATGATGTCAGTCATGCTCCTTGTACCAGGCTGTGTATGATGTCAGTCATGCCCCTTGTACTAGGCTGTGTATGATGTCAGTCATGCTCCTTGTACCAGGCTGTGGAGGTTGTCAGTCATGCTCCTTGTACCAGGCTGTGGATGTTGTCAGTCATGCTCCTTGTACCAGGCTGTGGAGGTTGTCAGTCATGCTCCATGTACCAGGCTGTGTATGATGTCAGTCATGCTCCTTGTACCAGGCTGTGTATGATGTCAGTCATGCCCCTTGTACTAGGCTGTGTATGATGTCAGTCATGCTCCTTGTACCAGGCTGTGGAGGTTGTCAGTCATGCTCCTTGTACCAGGCTGTGGATGTTGTCAGTCATGCTCCTTGTACCAGGCTGTGTATGATGTCAGTCATGCTCCTTGTACCAGGCTGTGGAGGTTGTCAGTCATGCTCCTTGTACCAGGCTGTGGAGGTTGTCAGTCATGCCCCTTTTACCAGGCTGTGTATGATGTCAGTCATGCCCCTTTTACCAGGCTGTGTATGATGTCAGTCATGCTCCTTGTACCAGGCTGTGGAGGTTGTCAGTCATGCTCCTTGTACCAGGCTGTGGAGGTTGTCAGTCATGATCCTTGTACCAGGCTGTGTATGATGTTGTCAGTCATGCCCCTTGTACCAGGCTGTGGAGGTTGTCAGTCATGCTCCTTGTACCAGGCTGTGGAGGTTGTCAGTCATGCCCCTTGTACCAGGCTGTGGAGGTTGTCAGTCATGCTCCTTGTACCAGGCTGTGGATGTTGTCAGTCATGCTCCTTGTACCAGGCTGTGGATGTTGTCAGTCACGCTCCTTGTACCAGGCTGTGGAGATTTGTCAGTCATGCCCCTTGTACCAGGCTGTGGATGTTGTCAGTCACGCTCCTTGTACCAGGCTGTGGAGATTTGTCAGTCATGCTCCTTGTACCAGGCTGTGGAGATTTGTCAGTCACGCTCCTTGTACCAGGCTGTGGAGGTTGTCAGTCATGCCCCTTGTACCAGGCTGTGGAGGTTGTCAGTCATGCCCCTTGTACCAGGCTGTGGAGGTTGTCAGTCATGCCCCTTGTACCAGGCTGTGGATGTTGTCAGTCATGCCCCTTGTACCAGGCTGTGGATGTTGTCAGTCATGCCCCTTGTACCAGGCTGTGGATGTTGTCAGTCATGCCCCTTGTACCAGGCTGTGGAGGTTGTCAGTCATGCCCCTTGTACCAGGCTGTGGAGGTTGTCAGTCATGCCCCTTGTACCAGGCTGTGGAGGTTGTCAGTCATGCCCCTTGTACCAGGCTGTGGATGTTGTCAGTCACGCTCCTTGTACCAGGCTGTGGAGATTTGTCAGTCATGCCCCTTGTACCAGGCTGTGGAGGTTGTCAGTCATGCCCCTTGTACCAGGCTGTGGATGTTGTCAGTCACGCTCCTTGTACCAGGCTGTGGAGATTTGTCAGTCATGCCCCTTGTACCAGGCTGTGGATGTTGTCAGTCATGCCCCTTGTACCAGGCTGTGGATGTTGTCAGTCATGCCCCTTGTACCAGGCTGTGGAGGTTGTCAGTCATGCCCCTTGTACCAGGCTGTGGAGGTTGTCAGTCACGCTCCTTGTACCAGGCTGTGGATGTTGTCAGTCACGCTCCTTGTACCAGGCTGTGGATGTTGTCAGTCATGCCCCTTGTACCAGGCTGTGGATGTTGTCAGTCACGCTCCTTGTACCAGGCTGTGGAGATTTGTCAGTCACGCTCCTTGTACCAGGCTGTGGAGATTTGTCAGTCATGCCCCTTGTACCAGGCTGTGGATGTTGTCAGTCACGCTCCTTGTACCAGGCTGTGGATGTTGTCAGTCATGCCCCTTGTACCAGGCTGTGGATGTTGTCAGTCACGCTCCTTGTACCAGGCTGTGTATGATGTTGTCAGTCATGCCCCTTGTACCAGGCTGTGGAGGTTGTCAGTCATGATCCTTGTACCAGGCTGTGGAGGTTGTCAGTCATGATCCTTGTACCAGGCTGTGGAGGTTGTCAGTCATGCTCCATGTACCAGGCTGTGTATGATGTCAGTCATGCTCCTTGTACCAGGCTGTGTATGATGTCAGTCATGCCCCTTGTACTAGGCTGTGTATGATGTCAGTCATGCTCCTTGTACCAGGCTGTGGAGGTTGTCAGTCATGCTCCTTGTACCAGGCTGTGGATGTTGTCAGTCATGCTCCTTGTACCAGGCTGTGGAGGTTGTCAGTCATGCTCCATGTACCAGGCTGTGTATGATGTCAGTCATGCTCCTTGTACCAGGCTGTGTATGATGTCAGTCATGCCCCTTGTACTAGGCTGTGTATGATGTCAGTCATGCTCCTTGTACCAGGCTGTGGAGGTTGTCAGTCATGCTCCTTGTACCAGGCTGTGGATGTTGTCAGTCATGCTCCTTGTACCAGGCTGTGGAGGTTGTCAGTCATGCTCCATGTACCAGGCTGTGTATGATGTCAGTCATGCTCCTTGTACCAGGCTGTGTATGATGTCAGTCATGCCCCTTGTACTAGGCTGTGTATGATGTCAGTCATGCTCCTTGTACCAGGCTGTGGAGGTTGTCAGTCATGCTCCTTGTACCAGGCTGTGGATGTTGTCAGTCATGCTCCTTGTACCAGGCTGTGTATGATGTCAGTCATGCTCCTTGTACCAGGCTGTGGAGGTTGTCAGTCATGCTCCTTGTACCAGGCTGTGGAGGTTGTCAGTCATGCCCCTTTTACCAGGCTGTGTATGATGTCAGTCATGCCCCTTTTACCAGGCTGTGTATGATGTCAGTCATGCTCCTTGTACCAGGCTGTGGAGGTTGTCAGTCATGCTCCTTGTACCAGGCTGTGGAGGTTGTCAGTCATGATCCTTGTACCAGGCTGTGTATGATGTTGTCAGTCATGCCCCTTGTACCAGGCTGTGGAGGTTGTCAGTCATGCTCCTTGTACCAGGCTGTGGAGGTTGTCAGTCATGCCCCTTGTACCAGGCTGTGGAGGTTGTCAGTCATGCTCCTTGTACCAGGCTGTGGATGTTGTCAGTCATGCTCCTTGTACCAGGCTGTGGAGGTTGTCAGTCATGATCCTTGTACCAGGCTGTGTATGATGTTGTCAGTCATGCCCCTTGTACCAGGCTGTGGAGGTTGTCAGTCATGCCCCTTGTACCAGGCTGTGGAGGTTGTCAGTCATGCCCCTTGTACCAGGCTGTGGAGGTTGTCAGTCATGCTCCTTGTACCAGGCTGTGGAGGTTGTCAGTCATGCCCCTTGTACCAGGCTGTGGAGGTTGTCAGTCATGCTCCTTGTACCAGGCTGTGGAGGTTGTCAATCATGCTCCTTGTTACAGGCTGTGGATGATGTCAGTCATGCTCCTTGTACCAGGCTGTGGATGTTGTCAGTCATGCCCCTTGTACCAGGCTGTGGAGGTTGTCAGTCATGCTCCTTGTACCAGGCTGTGGAGGTTGTCAATCATGCTCCTTGTAACAGGCTGTGGAGGTTGTCAGTCATGCCCGAGAGGATTCCATATCTGCTGAGGAGAGGGACCAGAGAGACGGTTCTTCGGGTGAAGCGGGAGAAAGAGATTCCCTGCTGCTGCTCGGTCTGTATGCCTGCCCAGGGAGAGATGACACTGATGTCCTCTGTGTTTGTGTGTGAGAGAGTGGGAGTCTTGCTGACCAGAGCGATCCAGGGAGCTACATTCTCGTGCCCTGAATGCCACCCCTTCCCACTTTTCTCCAACTCACAACAGTTCGGCAAAAATGTAGAAATGTTCCTTTTTTTTACTCAACCTGTTTTCTTCCCAAAGCGGAGGGCATTGGGAGCAGTTTACAAAATAAACACCAGAGTTTGACCCCATGTTTGACCCCATGTTTGACCCCATTCAGGCTGTATCACATCCAGCCGTGATTGGGAGTCCCATAATGTGGCACACAATTGGCCCAGCGTCGTCTGGGTTTGGCTGGGGTAGGCCGTCCTTGTAAATAAGAATTTGTTCTTAACTTCTTGAGAATACAGGGGGTGCTGTTTCGCATTAGCATAATTGCCTCTACAGACTAAACTGCCTCTTATTCAATTATTGCTGTTACTATATGCATATAACCATATAGCATTGGATAGAAAACAAGCTATGGTTTCTAAAACCGTTCCAATTGAGTCTCTGAGTCAAACACAGGTCATTTCACAGCACTTTCCCTGAGCCAGAAGAAGATTGCAAGATGTGTATGCTCGCTTCAACGCTCTGCCTATATATGGTCACGCCACCTATGACCCGAATGACACTTCCTTCTTCTTCCTCTGGGTGTCTGGAAGACGTCAGAGGAGAAATTTTTTGTTTATCTTGTACTGACGTGAAATAAGACCTATTTCTTTAGCGTGACCGACAACTTCCGGTTTCTGAAATGCGCGTTTTCAGAGGTGGCATTGTCTTTTGTTATGCTGACGTTACGGATGAAAACTATCTCCGTGTCGAAGTTTGTTTGATACATGTGACCATATCACCGTAATGTATGTTTTTTCAATATAGTTTAATCAGATTATTAGAATTTTTTCGGGAGTTTTGCCGTGTTCCGTTCTTTGAGTTTTTTAACTTTGGACATGGACCGTGCCAGTCGACCAGTACCCAGGCTAAATGAAGAGGGGAAGTTGCCATTGTGAATGGATTGAACGACTCATCAGGACTAAGGACACCTTGATCAACATTCTGATGAAAGACCAGCAATAGTAAGACCCAATTTACGATGTTATTTCATATATCTGTCGTGCATGTGAACTGGTCGGGCGCGTCCAGCTGGTTTTGGCTGGCCTGGTTATGCTAATTAGCTAGTTATGCTAATTTCGCTATAAAACATTTAAAAAATCTGAAATATTGTTTGGATTCACCAGATGTTGGGCTTTCAATGTCTGTACGCTGTGTATTTTTTCTGAAATGTTTTAAGACAAGTAATTAGTTATATAACGTTGGTCTCTGTAATTGTTCTAGCTGCATCAGCACTATATCAGATTGCAGCTGCAATGTAGAACTGTGATTTATACCTGAAAAATGCACATTTAAAAAAAAAAAACTATGCTATACCATAAATATGTTATCAGACTGTCATCTTAAGAATTTTTTTGTTGGTTAGTGGCTATCAATATCTTAGTTTAGCCGAATTGGTGATAGCACCTGATGGAGTAAGAAACTGTTGGAGTAAGAAAATGGTGTCATTTTGCTAACGTGTTTAGCTAATAGATTTACATATTGTGTCTTCCCTGTAAAACATTTAAAAAATCTGAAATGGTGGTTTTATTCACAAGATCTGTGTCTTTCATTGGGTGTCTTGGACTTGTGATTTAATGATATTTAGATGCTACTATTTAATTGTGACGCTATGCTAGCGATGCTAATCAGTGTGGGGGGTGTGGGGGGTGCTCCCGGATCCGGGTTAGGTACTCTGTAGAGGTTTTAACTGACTTGCCTAGTTAAATAAAGGTTCAATTGAATAAAATAAAAAAATAAAAAAGTTTCTCCATACTAGTGCACTGGGTGTCAGACTGCCTTGTTTCACCTCCCCCCAAACATCCAAAAGTGCTCAGTAGGGGGCTGATTTAATAGCACCAGCACCACAGCCTCAGCTCCTAGCAGCGGTCCCCTCTCCCTGTCCTCAGGCTGCTAGCTGGGTAAAATAATTTGTTAGACTCTGGGCCCTGTGGCCGTACGGCCTTATGGTCAGCTGGGTGGAAGGGATCCACGCAGGGTTAATTCTATCAGGGCCAGCCCGTCCGACTGGTCACTCTGGGGAAAAGAACAGAACATTCCATCGTGATCCTCTTTCATATGATTCACTGATGTCGCCTGGCCAAGCCAGCAGAAGCCCTGATGCGATTAGCCTCCTTAGCTTCCACGCAGGCCGTCTTAGCCGCCACGAGCCCGGCCTGACAACACAAACATAACAAAGGGCTGACATCGCCCAACGTCCAGGCACTGATATGATTGCCCTGGCTGACCAATGACCGGGTACTGAGTGACCAGTCTAGATGTACCGGTCAGTCACATTAATTCCACCTCTACCACACCAAGCTGGGTGGACAGGCTGCATTCGGCTCAGGGGTAGTAAATGTCAGCAAAGCCCATGAACTAAATCCTCATTGGATTTGACAGTGGACTTAAGACACTTATGCCCAGTGTCGGTTTCTACTGCAGATCTGACGTTTCACAACTCGTAAGGCAACTAGCCAGTAGGGAGACATGGGGTTTCTTCCATTCCTCCATTGGTAGTGTAGAGCAGCTTGTAGGTATTAAGTCCACATATACTAGAGATCTGATGTTCTGAGATCAGTGGTGGACACCCCTTCTGTCTCTGCTTACTAAAGTAGAACTACTGGGGTAGTAACATTCTGGTAACCTAAAATAGAAGTACTGAGGTAGTAACATTCTGGTAAACTAAAGTAGAAGTACTGGGGTAGTAACATCCTGGTAACCTAAAGTAGAAGTACTGAGGTAGTAACATTCTGGTAACCTGAAGTAGAAGTACTTGGGTAGTAACATCCTGGTAACCTGAAGTAGAAGTACTGGGGTAGTAACATCCCTGTAACCTAAAGTAGAAGTACTGGGGTAGTAACATCCTGGTAACCTGAAGTAGAAGTACTCGGGTAGTAACATCCTGGTAACCTGAAGTAGAAGTACTTGGGTAGTAACATCCTGGTAACCTAAAGTAGAAGTACTGGGGTAGTAACATTCTGGTAACCTGAAGTAGAAGTACTGAGGTAGTAACATCCTGGTAACCTAAAGTAGAAGTACTGGGGTAGTAACATCCCTGTAACCTAAAGTAGAAGTACTGAGGTAGTAGCATCCTGGTAACCTAAAGTAGAAGTACTGAGGTAGTAACATCCTGGTAACCTGAAGTAGAAGTACTGGGGTAGTAACATTCTGGTAACCTAAAGTAGAAGTACTGAGGTAGTAACATTCTGGTAACCTAAAGTAGAAGTACTGAGGTAGTAACATTCTGGTAACCTAAAGTAGAAGTACTGGGGTAGTAACATCCTGGTGACCTGAAGTAGAAGTACTCGGGTAGTAACATCCTGGTGACCTGAAGTAGAAGTACTCGGGTAGTAACATCCTGGTAACCTGAAGTAGAAGTACTGAGGTAGTAACATTCTGGTAACCTAAAGTAGAAGTACTGGGGTAGTAACATCCTGGTAACCTGAAGTAGAAGTACTTGGGTAGTAACATCCTGGTAACCTAAAGTAGAAGTACTCGGGTAGTAACATCCTGGTAACCTAAAGTAGAAGTACTCGGGTAGTAACATTCTGGTAACCTAAAGTAGAAGTACTGGGGTAGTAACATCCTGGTAACCTGAAGTAGAAGTACTCGGGTAGTAACATCCTGGTAACCTGAAGTAGAAGTACTCGGGTAGTACCATCCTGGTAACCTAAAGTAGAAGTACTGGGGTAGTAACATTCTGGTAACCTAAAGTCGAAGTACTGAGGTAGTAATATTCTTGTAACCTAAAGTAGAAGTACTGAGGTAGTAACATCCTGGTGACCTGAAGTAGAAGTACTCGGGTAGTAACATCCTGGTAACCTGAAGTAGAAGTACTGAGGTAGTAACATTCTGGTAACCTAAAGTAGAAGTACTGGGGTAGTAACATCCTGGTAACCTGAAGTAGAAGTACTCGGGTAGTAACATCCTGGTAACCTGAAGTAGAAGTACTCGGGTAGTACCATCCTGGTAACCTAAAGTCGAAGTACTGAGGTAGTAATATTCTTGTAACCTAAAGTAGAAGTACTGGGGTAGTAACATTCTGGTAACCTAAAGTCGAAGTACTGAGGTAGTAATATTCTTGTAACCTAAAGTAGAAGTACTGAGGTAGTAACATTCTGGTAACCTAAAGTAGAAGTACTGAGGTAGTAACATTCTGGTAACCTAAAGTAGAAGTACTGAGGTAGTAACATTCTGGTAACCTAAAGTACAAGTACTGGAGTAGTAACATCCTGGTAACCTAAAGTAGAAGTACTAGAGTAGTAATATTCTTGTAACCTAAAGTAGAAGTACTGGGGTAGTAACATTCTGGTAACCTAAAGTCGAAGTACTGAGGTAGTAATATTCTTGTAACCTAAAGTAGAAGTACTGAGGTAGTAACATTCTGGTAACCTAAAGTAGAAGTACTGAGGTAGTAACATTCTGGTAACCTAAAGTAGAAGTACTGGAGTAGTAACATTCTGGTAACCTAAAGTAGAAGTACTGGGGTAGTAACATTCTGGTGACCTAAAGTAGAAGTACTGGGGTAGTAACATTCTGGTAAACTAAAGTGGAAGTACTCGGGTAGTAACATCCTGGTAACCTAAAGTAGAAGTACTGGGGTAGTAATATTCTTGTAACCTAAAGTAGAAGTACTGGGGTAGTAACATTCTGGTAACCTAAAGTCGAAGTACTGAGGTAGTAATATTCTTGTAACCTAAAGTAGAAGTACTGAGGTAGTAACATTCTGGTAACCTAAAGTAGAAGTACTGAGGTAGTAACATTCTGGTAACCTAAAGTAGAAGTACTGGAGTAGTAACATTCTGGTAACCTAAAGTAGAAGTACTGGGGTAGTAACATTCTGGTGACCTAAAGTAGAAGTACTGGGGTAGTAACATTCTGGTAAACTAAAGTGGAAGTACTCGGGTAGTAACATCCTGGTAACCTAAAGTAGAAGTACTGGGGTAGTAACATTCTGGTAACCTAAAGTAGAAGTACTGGGGTAGTAACATTCTGGTAACCTAAAGTAGAAGTACTGAGGTAGTAACATTCTGGTAACCTGAAGTAGAAGTACTGAGCTAGTAACATTCTGGTAACCTAAAGTAGAAGTACTTGGGTAGTAACATCCTGGTAACCTAAAGTAGAAGTACTGGGGTAGTAACATCCTGGTAACCTAAAGTAGAAGTACGGAGGTAGTAGCATTCTGGTAACCTAAAGTAGAAGTACTGGGCTAGTAACATCCTGGTAACCTAAAGTAGAAGTACTGGGCTAGTAACATTCTGGTAACCTAAAGTAGAAGTACTGGAGTAGTAACATCCTGGTAACTTTCCCTCATTTCCAGAAATCCTAGTTGGAACATTTCCTGAGTTCCTGCTTTTCCCATCCTATTCCATTAATCTTCCAACTGGGATTTCTCTAAATCTACCATAATTTTGCAAACCTAGTAGCACCATCTAGTATGTGATGATGGTAGCACCGTGCACAGTAGGGTTTAAAATCCAATTAAAAGTCATGCTAGGTCAGGCATAATGTTAACATTGTGGTTTCTCCCCTCCCATGCAGTGTCATGTTTTTATTAGAATGAGTATGTTGACCATATGAGACTTGTCGTCTTTTATATCACCCCACTGATGATGTCAGCCACACTGTGATTGATGGTCTAACACCACCATTTGCAGTGGAGTTATTTTAATGATCGTGCATGTGCTATATTTGGATGTCAGTTTAGAAAGAGAAGAAAAACTAACTATTCAGTTGTTCTGAAGCAGTGCATCGTGCATCTGTTGTCTAGTTAAGTGTCTCGAATATCTAGTATATTTTCATGCTAATTGACGCCAGAACATTTGAAAGCATTACGTCTCATGTTTGTCATTGTCCCTTTCTCTCGGAGCGTGGACCTCATGCAACTGCTGTCATTCTAGAAGTGGAATAGAATCCCATTGTAGGTCACTAAATGGTTGCTATCTGTTCACCAGAATTTAGTGTGTTTATACACTGTGTCTATACACAGTGGAGGGTTGGTTTGATAGCATTAGCAACACCATAGGTGCTCCCTCCAGTCCCAGTAGATTACTCCCAGTTTAGTGGCCTGCCTGGCAGTGACTGGTGTTCCTGAGGTGGCAGTGGGTAGGCAGGCAGCGTACACTCTCCCCGTACCGCACTGGCATCAGACCAATCTCTCAGCTCCACTTAAACTTTAGCCTCCAGGCAAATATTTGTCATATTCATGCATGCGACATTGAACTGCACTGAGCCACCACAGGTTGGGATTTTGGTGTGTGTGTTTGTGTACACGTGAGTTTCAACTCAGTGTGGCATTGTGGAAAACAGTGGTAAGGTAGTTTATTTTGTTCCGCCGCTCACGTATCACTCTGCTAGTCAAAAGCACAGGGCTTCTCTGGGCTAGTGCTCGTAGACACTGCACAGTTAATGTTTTTTCTTGGCCCACTTTCAAACCTTCCCTCAACTGGCAGTACCAGCCAGCCCAGCACTGAGCGAAAAAACAAGCTTTTTTCATCTGTTTCTACTCAAACCCTCTCCCGTTCTCTCGCTTTGACAGTTGTTCGATTAAAAAAAAAACACTTACAAAAAATGAAAAGAAGCCTTTAAAAAAAAGAGCTGCAGGTTTGCCTGCTTTTTGGCGCACTTTCGACGGCCGCCATTTTAAGATTGGAACAAGAGAGTGGGAGAGAGAAGAGGGAGAGAGAGTGTCGCTCTCAGCCCTCCTTACATGGCGGATACATTTGCTCTGCTTCCTGACCAATCGGAGGTGGCCATAGCGGGATCATGTGACTTACCACGATAGCACTCGGAGTCTCCTGCAGCAGACAATCCCTCTCTTTCCCTTCTCTTTCCCTCTCTCCCTTTCCCTCCTCTTTCCCTCTCTCCCTTTCCTCCTCTTTCCCTCTCTCCCTTTCCTCCCCTTTCTGAAAAGTATGCTCAAATGTCCTCAGTCTGAACCTTGTTTCCAATGGCAGATAGAAAGCTTATTTTGGGGCCGGTCCTAA
Organism: Salvelinus fontinalis; assembly: GCF_029448725.1. Classification (NCBI taxonomy): domain Eukaryota; kingdom Metazoa; phylum Chordata; class Actinopteri; order Salmoniformes; family Salmonidae; genus Salvelinus; species Salvelinus fontinalis. The sequence continues at coordinate 50,512,466 of NC_074676.1, forward strand.
TAGCATGCAACAAACTCCTTTCGGTTCAGCACAGCCTGGCTTTCCAGCGTAGCTTTGTTTGTGAGGAAAAGTTTTGTAAAGCAGTTGTGCAGCTCCGGTGATGATCACATTCTTCATGTTTCATGGATTTCCCTTCTTATCTTGAGTCCAATAGCTAGAGATGTGGCAGAGATAGAGAGAGACAGGGAAGGAGAGATGGGGCAGAGATAAGGAGAGATGGGGCAGAGATAGAGAGACAGGGAAGGAGAGATGGGGCAGAGATAGAGACAGGGAAGGAGAGATGTGGCAGAGATAGAGAGTGACAGGGAAGGAGAGATGTGGCAGAGATAGAGAGTGACAGGGAAGGAGAGATGTGGCAGAGATAGAGAGAGACAGGGAAGGAGAGATGTGGTAGAGAGTGACAGGGAAGGAGAGATGGGGCAGAGATAGAGAGAGACAGGGAAGGAGGGATGTGGTAGAAAGTGACAGGTAAGGAGAGATGGGGCAGAGATAGAGACAGGGAAGGAGAGATGGGGCAGAGATAAGGAGAGATGATGAAGGAGAGATGGGGCAGAGATAAGGAGAGATGAGGAAGGAGAGATGGGGCAGAGATAGAGATACAGGGAAGGAGAGATGTGGCAGAGATAGAGAGAGACAGGGAAGGAGAGATGGGGCAGAGATAGAGAATGACAGGGAAGGAGAGATGGGGCTGAGGTAGAGAATGACAGTGAAGGAGAGATGGGGCAGAGATAGAGACAGGGAAGGAGAGATGAGATAGAGAATGACAGGGAAGGAGAGATGGGGCAGAGATAAAGAGAGACAGGGAAGGAGAGATGGGGCTGAGGTAGCGAGAGACAGGGAAGGAGAGATGTGGCAGAGACAGGGAAGGAGAGATGGGGCAGAGATAGAGAATGACAGGGAAGGAGAGATGTGGTAGAGAGTGACAGGGAAGGAGAGATGAAGGAGAGATGGGGCAGAGATAAGGAGAGATGAGGAAGGAGAGATGGGGCAGAGATAGAGATACAGGGAAGGAGAGATGTGGCAGAGATAGAGAGAGACAGGGAAGGAGAGATGGGGCAGAGATAGAGAATGACAGGGAAGGAGAGATGGGGCTGAGGTAGAGAATGACAGTGAAGGAGAGATGGGGCAGAGATAGAGACAGGGAAGGAGAGATGAGATAGAGAATGACAGGGAAGGAGAGATGGGGCAGAGATAAAGAGAGACAGGGAAGGAGAGATGGGGCTGAGGTAGCGAGAGACAGGGAAGGAGAGATGTGGCAGAGACAGGGAAGGAGAGATGGGGCAGAGATAGAGAATGACAGGGAAGGAGAGATGTGGTAGAGAGTGACAGGGAAGGAGAGATGTGGTAGAGAGTGACAGGGAAGGAGAGATGTGGTAGAGAGAGACAGGGAAGGAGAGATGTGGTAGAGAGAGACAGGGAAGGAGAGATGTGGTAGAGAGAGACAGGGAAGGAGAGATGTGGTAGAGAGAGACAGGGAAGGAGAGATGTGGTAGAGAGAGACAGGGAAGGAGAGATGTGGTAGAGAGAGACAGGGAAGGAGAGATGTGGTAGAGAGAGACAGGGAAGGAGAGATGTGGTAGAGAGAGACAGGGAAGGAGAGATGTGGTAGAGAGTGACAGGGAAGGAGAGATGTGGTAGAGAGTGACAGGGAAGGAGAGATGTGGTAGAGAGTGACAGGGAAGGAGAGATGGGGCAGAGATAGAGAGAGACAAGGAAGGAGAGATGGGGCAGAGGTAGAGAGTGACAGGGAAGGAGAGATGGGGCAGAGGTAGAGAGTGACAGGGAAGGAGAGATGTGGTAGAGAGTGACAGGGAAGGAGAGATGTGGTAGAGAGTGACAGGGAAGGAGAGATGTGGTAGAGAGTGACAGGGAAGGAAAGATGTGGTAGAGAGTGACAGGGAAGGAGAGATGGGGCAGAGATAAAGAATGACAGGGAAGGAGAGATGTGGCAGAGATAGAGAATGACAGGGAAGGAGAGATGGGGCAGAGGTAGAGAATGACAGGGAAGGAGAGATGGGGCAGAGGTAGAGAATGACAGGGAAGGAGAGATGTGGCAGAGATAGAAAGAGACAGGGAAGGAGCGATGGGGCAGAGATAGAGAGAGACAGGGAAGGAGAGATGTGATAGAGAGAGACAGGGAAGGAGAGATGGGGCAGAGATAGAGAATGACAGGGAAGGAGAGATGTGGCAGAGATAGAAAGAGACAGGGAAGGAGAGATGGGGCAGAGATAGAGAGAGACAGGGAAGGAGAGATGGGGCAGAGATAGAGAATGACAGGGAAGGAGAGATGGGGCAGAGATAGAAAGAGACAGGGAAGGAGAGATGGGGCAGAGATAGAGAGAGACAGGGAAGGAGAGATGGGGCAGAGATAGAGAATGACAGGGAAGGAGAGATGTGGTAGAGAGTGACAGGGAAGGAGAGATGGGGCAGAGATAGAGAATGACAGGGAAGGGGAGATGGGGCAGAGATAGAGAGAGACAGGGAAGGAGAGATGTGGCAGAGATAGAGAGACAGGGAAGGAGAGATGGGTCAGAGATAGAGAGAGACAGGGAAGGAGAGATGGGTCAGAGATAGAGAATGACAGGGAAGGAGAGATGTGGCAGAGATAGAGAATGACAGGGAAGGAGAGATGTGGCAGAGATAGAGAATGACAGGGAAGGAGAGATGGGTCAGAGATAGAGAGTGACAGGGAAGGAGAGATGGGGCAGAGATAGAGAGACAGGGAAGGAGAGATGGGTCAGAGATAGAGAGAGACAGGGAAGGAGAGATGGGGCAGAGATAGAGAGACAGGGAAGGAGAGATGGGTCAGAGATAGAGAGAGACAGGGAAGGAGAGATGGGTCAGAGATAGAGAATGACAGGGAAGGAGAGATGTGGCAGAGATAGAGAATGACAGGGAAGGAGAGATGTGGCAGAGATAGAGAATGACAGGGAAGGAGAGATGGGGCAGAGATAGAGAATGACAGGGAAGTAGAGATGTGGCAGAGATAGAGAGACAGGGAAGGAGAGATGGGTCAGAGATAGAGAGAGACAGGGAAGGAGAGATGTGGCAGAGATAGAGAGAGACAGGGAAGGAGAGATGGGGCAGAGATAGAGAGAGACAGGGAAGGAGAGATGGGGAAGAGGTAGAGAGAGACAGGGAAGGAGAGATGGGTCAGAGATAGAGAGAGACAGGGAAGGAGAGATGGGTCAGAGATAGAGAATGACAGGGAAGGAGAGATGTGGCAGAGATAGAGAGACAGGGAAGGAGAGATGGGGCAGAGATAGAGAATGACAGGGAAGGAGAGATGTGGCAGAGATAGAGACAGGGAAGGAGAGATGGGGCAGAGATAGAGAATGACAGGGAAGGAGAGATGGGGCAGAGATAGAGAATGACAGGGAAGGAGAGATGGGGCAGAGATAGAGAATGACAGGGAAGGAGAGATGGGGCAGAGATAGAGAATGACAGGGAAGGAGAGATGGGGCAGAGATAGAGAATGACAGGGAAGGAGAGATGGGGCAGAGATAGAGAATGACAGGGAAGGAGAGATGGGGCAGAGATAGAGAATGACAGGGAAGGAGAGATGGGGCAGAGATAGAGAATGACGGAAGTAGAGATGGGGCAGAGATAGAGAGAGACAGGGAAGTAGAGATGTGGCAGAGATAGAGAGACAGGGAAGGAGAGATGTGGTAGAGAGTGACAGGGAAGGAGAGATGTGGTAGAGAGTGACAGGGAAGGAGAGATGTGGTAGAGAGAGACAGGGAAGGAGAGATGTGGTAGAGAGTGACAGGGAAGGAGAGATGTGATAGAGAGTGACAGGGAAGGAGAGATGTGATAGAGAGTGACAGGGAAGGAGAGATGTGATAGAGAGTGACAGGGAAGGAGAGATGTGATAGAGAGTGACAGGGAAGGAGAGATGGGGAAGAGATAGAGAGAGACAGGGAAGGAGAGATGGGGCAGAGGTAGAGAGTGACAGGGAAGGAGAGATGTGGTAGAGAGTGACAGGGAAGGAGAGATGTGGTAGAGAGTGACAGGGAAGGAGAGATGTGGTAGAGAGTGACAGGGAAGGAGAGATGTGGTAGAGAGTGACAGGGAAGGAGAGATGGGGCAGAGATAGAGAATGACAGGGAAGGAGAGATGTGGTAGAGAGAGACAGGGAAGGAGAGATGTGGTAGAGAGTGACAGGGAAGGAGAGATGTGGTAGAGAGTGACAGGGAAGGAGAGATGTGATAGAGAGTGACAGGGAAGGAGAGATGGGGAAGAGATAGAGAGAGACAAGGAAGGAGAGATGGGGCAGAGGTAGAGAGTGACAGGGAAGGAGCGATGGGGCAGAGATAGAGAGAGACAGGGAAGGAGAGATGTGATAGAGAGAGACAGGGAAGGAGAGATGTGGTAGAGAGAGACAGGGAAGGAGAGATGTGGTAGAGAGAGACAGGGAAGGAGAGATGTGGTAGAGAGAGACAGGGAAGGAGAGATGTGGTAGAGAGAGACAGGGAAGGAGAGATGTGGTAGAGAGAGACAGGGAAGGAGAGATGTGGTAGAGAGAGACAGGGAAGGAGAGATGTGGTAGAGAGTGACAGGGAAGGAGAGATGTGGTAGAGAGTGACAGGGAAGGAGAGATGTGGTAGAGAGTGACAGGGAAGGAGAGATGGGGCAGAGATAGAGAGAGACAAGGAAGGAGAGATGGGGCAGAGGTAGAGAGTGACAGGGAAGGAGAGATGGGGCAGAGGTAGAGAGTGACAGGGAAGGAGAGATGTGGTAGAGAGTGACAGGGAAGGAGAGATGTGGTAGAGAGTGACAGGGAAGGAGAGATGTGGTAGAGAGTGACAGGGAAGGAGAGATGTGGTAGAGAGTGACAGGGAAGGAGAGATGGGGCAGAGATAGAGAATGACAGGGAAGGAGAGATGTGGCAGAGATAGAGAATGACAGGGAAGGAGAGATGGGGCAGAGGTAGAGAATGACAGGGAAGGAGAGATGGGGCAGAGGTAGAGAATGACAGGGAAGGAGAGATGTGGCAGAGATAGAAAGAGACAGGGAAGGAGCGATGGGGCAGAGATAGAGAGAGACAGGGAAGGAGAGATGTGATAGAGAGAGACAGGGAAGGAGAGATGGGGCAGAGATAGAGAATGACAGGGAAGGAGAGATGTGGCAGAGATAGAAAGAGACAGGGAAGGAGAGATGGGGCAGAGATAGAGAGAGACAGGGAAGGAGAGATGGGGCAGAGATAGAGAATGACAGGGAAGGAGAGATGGGGCAGAGATAGAAAGAGACAGGGAAGGAGAGATGGGGCAGAGATAGAGAGAGACAGGGAAGGAGAGATGGGGCAGAGATAGAGAATGACAGGGAAGGAGAGATGTGGTAGAGAGTGACAGGGAAGGAGAGATGGGGCAGAGATAGAGAATGACAGGGAAGGGGAGATGGGGCAGAGATAGAGAGAGACAGGGAAGGAGAGATGTGGCAGAGATAGAGAGACAGGGAAGGAGAGATGGGTCAGAGATAGAGAGAGACAGGGAAGGAGAGATGGGTCAGAGATAGAGAATGACAGGGAAGGAGAGATGTGGCAGAGATAGAGAATGACAGGGAAGGAGAGATGTGGCAGAGATAGAGAATGACAGGGAAGGAGAGATGGGTCAGAGATAGAGAGTGACAGGGAAGGAGAGATGGGGCAGAGATAGAGAGACAGGGAAGGAGAGATGGGTCAGAGATAGAGAGAGACAGGGAAGGAGAGATGGGGCAGAGATAGAGAGACAGGGAAGGAGAGATGGGTCAGAGATAGAGAGAGACAGGGAAGGAGAGATGGGTCAGAGATAGAGAATGACAGGGAAGGAGAGATGTGGCAGAGATAGAGAATGACAGGGAAGGAGAGATGTGGCAGAGATAGAGAATGACAGGGAAGGAGAGATGGGGCAGAGATAGAGAATGACAGGGAAGTAGAGATGTGGCAGAGATAGAGAGACAGGGAAGGAGAGATGGGTCAGAGATAGAGAGAGACAGGGAAGGAGAGATGTGGCAGAGATAGAGAGAGACAGGGAAGGAGAGATGGGGCAGAGATAGAGAGAGACAGGGAAGGAGAGATGGGGAAGAGGTAGAGAGAGACAGGGAAGGAGAGATGGGTCAGAGATAGAGAGAGACAGGGAAGGAGAGATGGGTCAGAGATAGAGAATGACAGGGAAGGAGAGATGTGGCAGAGATAGAGAGAGACAGGGAAGGAGAGATGGGGCAGAGATAGAGAATGACAGGGAAGGAGAGATGTGGCAGAGATAGAGACAGGGAAGGAGAGATGGGGCAGAGATAGAGAATGACAGGGAAGGAGAGATGGGGCAGAGATAGAGAATGACAGGGAAGGAGAGATGGGGCAGAGATAGAGAATGACAGGGAAGGAGAGATGGGGCAGAGATAGAGAATGACAGGGAAGGAGAGATGGGGCAGAGATAGAGAATGACAGGGAAGGAGAGATGGGGCAGAGATAGAGAATGACAGGGAAGGAGAGATGGGGCAGAGATAGAGAATGACAGGGAAGGAGAGATGGGGCAGAGATAGAGAATGACGGAAGTAGAGATGGGGCAGAGATAGAGAGAGAATGACGGAAGTAGAGATGTGGCAGAGATAGAGAGACAGGGAAGGAGAGATGTGGTAGAGAGTGACAGGGAAGGAGAGATGTGGTAGAGAGTGACAGGGAAGGAGAGATGTGGTAGAGAGAGACAGGGAAGGAGAGATGTGGTAGAGAGTGACAGGGAAGGAGAGATGTGATAGAGAGTGACAGGGAAGGAGAGATGTGATAGAGAGTGACAGGGAAGGAGAGATGTGATAGAGAGTGACAGGGAAGGAGAGATGTGATAGAGAGTGACAGGGAAGGAGAGATGGGGAAGAGATAGAGAGAGACAGGGAAGGAGAGATGGGTCAGAGATAGAGAGAGACAGGGAAGGAGAGATGGGGCAGAGATAGAGAATGACAGGGAAGGAGAGATGTGGTAGAGAGAGACAGGGAAGGAGAGATGTGGTAGAGAGTGACAGGGAAGGAGAGATGTGGTAGAGAGTGACAGGGAAGGAGAGATGTGGTAGAGAGTGACAGGGAAGGAGAGATGTGATAGAGAGTGACAGGGAAGGAGAGATGGGGAAGAGATAGAGAGAGACAAGGAAGGAGAGATGGGGCAGAGGTAGAGAGTGACAGGGAAGGAGAGATGTGGTAGAGAGTGACAGGGAAGGAGAGATGTGGTAGAGAGTGACAGGGAAGGAGAGATGTGGTAGAGAGTGACAGGGAAGGAGAGATGTGGTAGAGAGTGACAGGGAAGGAGAGATGTGGTAGAGAGTGACAGGGAAGGAGAGATGTGGTAGAGAGTGACAGGGAAGGAGAGATGTGGTAGAGAGTGACAGGGAAGGAGAGATGTGATAGAGAGAGACAGGGAAGGAGAGATGTGATAGAGAGAGACAGGGAAGGAGAGATGTGATAGAGAGAGACAGGGAAGGAGAGATGTGATAGAGAGAGACAGGGAAGGAGAGATGTGATAGAGAGAGACAGGGAAGGAGAGATGTGATAGAGAGAGACAGGGAAGGAGAGATGTGATAGAGAGAGACAGGGAAGGAGAGATGTGATAGAGAGAGACAGGGAAGGAGAGATGTGGCAGAGATAGAGAGAGACAGGGAAGGAGAGATGTGGCAGAGATAGAGAGAGACAGGGAAGGAGAGATGTGGCAGAGATAAGGAGAGATGGGGCAGAGATAGAGAGACAGGGAAGGAGAGATGGGGCAGAGATAGAGAGAGGGAAGGAGAGATGTGGCAAAGATAGGGAAGGAGAGATGGGGCAGAGATAGAGAGAGACAGGGAAGGAGAGATGGGGCAGAGATAGAGAATGATAGGGAAGGAGAGATGTGGTAGAGAGTGACAGGGAAGGAGAGATGGGGCAGAGACAGAGAATGACAGGGAAGGAGAGATGGGGCAGAGATAGAGAGAGACAGGGAAGGAGAGATGGGGCAGAGATAGAGAGAGACAGGGAAGGAGAGATGGGGCAGAGATAGAGAATGACAGGGAAGGAGAGATGGGGCAGAGATAGAGAGAGACAGGGAAGGAGAGATGGGGCAGAGATAGAGAGAGACAGGGAAGGAGAGATGGGGCAGAGATAGAGACAGGGAAGGAGAGATGGGGCAGAGATAGAGAATGACAGGGAAGGAGAGATGGGGCAGAGATAGAGAATAACAGGGAAGGAGAGATGGGGCAGAGAGAGAGAGACAGGGAAGGAGAGATGGGGCAGAGATAGAGAATGACAGGGAAGGAGAGATGGGGCAGAGATAGAGAATGACAGGGAAGGAGAGATGGGGCAGAGATAGAGAGAGACAGGGAAGGAGAGATGGGGCAGAGATAGAGAATGACAGGGAAGGAGAGATGTGGTAGAGAATGACAGGGAAGGAGAGATGTGGTAGAGAGTGACAGGGAAGGAGAGATGTGGTAGAGAGAGACAGGGAAGGAGAGATGGGGCAGAGATAGAGACAGGGAAGGAGAGATGGGGCAGAGATAGAGAATGACAGGGAAGGAGAGATGGGGCAGAGATAGAGAATGACAGGGAAGGAGAGATGGGGCAGAGATAGAGAGAGACAGGGAAGGAGAGATGGGGCAGAGATAGAGAATGACAGGGAAGGAGAGATGGGGCAGAGATAGAGAATGACAGGGAAGGAGAGATGGGGCAGAGATAGAGAATGACAGGGAAGGAGAGATGGGGCAGAGATAGAGAGAGACAGGGAAGGAGAGATGGGGCAGAGATAGAGAATGACAGGGAAGGAGAGATGGGGCAGAGATAGAGAGAGACAGGGAAGGAGAGATGGGGCGGAGATAGAGAGAGACAGGGAAGGAGAGATGGGGCAGAGATAGAGAGAGACAGGGAAGGAGAGATGGGGCAGAGAATGACAGGGAAGGAGAGATGTGGTAGAGAATGACAGGGAAGGAGAGATGTGGTAGAGAGTGACAGGGAAGGAGAGATGTGGTAGAGAGTGACAGGGAAGGAGAGATGTGGTAGAGAGTGACAGGGAAGGAGAGATGTGGCTGAGGTAGAGAGAGACAGGGAAGGAGAGATGGGGCAGAGATAGAGAGACAGGGAAGGAGAGATGTGGCAGAGATAAGGAGAGATGGGGCAGAGATAGAGACAGGGAAGGAGAGATGGGGCAGAGATAGAGACAGGGAAGGAGAGATGGGGCAGAGATAGAGACAGGGAAGGAGAGATGTGGCAGAGATAGAGAGAGACAATGAAGGAGAGATGGGGCAGAGATAGAGAGAGACAGGGAAGGAGAGATGTGGCAGAGATAGAGAGTGACAGGGAAGGGGAGATGTGGTAGAGAGAGACAGGGAAGGAGATGGGGCAGAGATAGAGATGTGGCAGAGATAGAGATGTGGCAGAGATAAGGAGAGATGTGGCAGAGATAAGGAGAGATGTGGCAGAGATAGAGATGTGGCAGAGATAGAGATGTGGCAGAGATAGAGATGTGGCAGAGATAGAGATGTGGCAGAGATAAGGAGAGATGGGGCAGAGATAAGGAGAGATGGGGCAGAGATAGAGAGACAGGAAAGGAGAGATGGGGCAGAGATAGAGAGAGACAGGGAAGGAGAGATGGGGCAGAGATAGAGAATGACAGGGAAGGAGAGATGTGGTAGAGAGTGACAGGGAAGGAGAGATGGGGCAGAGACAGAGAATGACAGGGAAGGAGAGATGGGGCAGAGATAGAGAATGACAGGGAAGGAGAGATGGGGCAGAGATAGAGAGAGACAAGGAAGGAGAGATGGGGCAGAGATAGAGAGAGACAGGGAAGGAGAGATGGGGCAGAGATAGAGAGAGACAGGGAAGGAGAGATGGGGCAGAGATAGAGAGAGACAGGGAAGGAGAGATGGGGCAGAGATAGAGAGAGACAGGGAAGGAGAGATGGGGCAGAGATAGAGAATGACAGGGAAGGAGAAATGGGGCAGAGATAGAGAATGACAGGGAAGGAGAGATGTGGTAGAGAGTGACAGGGAAGGAGAGATGTGGTAGAGAGTGACAGGGAAGGAGAGATGTGGTAGAGAGTGACAGGGAAGGAGAGATGTGATAGAGACAGGGAAGGAGAGATGTGGCTGAGGTAGAGAGAGACAGGGAAGGAGAGATGGGGCAGAGATAGAGAGACAGAGAAGGAGAGATGTGGCAGAGATAAGGAGAGATGGGGCAGAGATAGAGAGACAGGGAAGGAGAGATGGGGCAGAGATAGAGACAGGGAAGGATAGATGGGGCAGAGATAGAGAGAAACAGGGAAAGAGAGATGGGGCAGAGATAAGGAGAGATGGGGCAGAGATAAGGAGAGATGGGGCAGAGATAGAGACAGTGAAGGAGAGATGGGGCAGAGATAGAGACAGTGAAGGAGAGATGGGGCAGAGATAGAGAGAGACAGGGAAGGAGAGATGTGGCAGAGATAGAGAGTGACAGGGAAGGAGAGATGTGGTAGAGAGTGACAGGGAAGGAGAGATGTGGTAGAGAGTGACAGGGAAGGAGAGATGTGGTAGAGAGTGACAGGGAAGGAGAGATGTGGTAGAGAGTGACAGGGAAGGAGAGATGTGGTAGAGAGTGACAGGGAAGGAGAGATGTGGTAGAGAGTTACAGGGAAGGAGAGATGTGGTAGAGAGTGACAGGGAAGGAGAGATGTGGTAGAGAGTGACAGGGAAGGAGAGATGTGGTAGAGAGAGACAGGGAAGGAGAGATGTGGCAGAGATAGAGAGAGACAGGGAAGGAGATATGTGGCAGAGATAGAGAGAGACAGGGAAGGAGAAATGGGGCAGAGATGAGGAGAGATGGGGCAGAGATAGAGAGACAGGGAAGGAGAGATGTGGTAGAGAGAGACAGGGAAGGAGAGATGTGGTAGAGAGTGACAGGGAAGGAGAGATGGGGAAGAGATAGAGAGAGACAAGGAAGGAGAGATGGGGCAGAGACAGAGAGAGACAGGGAAGGAGAGATGTGGTAGAGAGAGACAGGGAAGGAGAGATGTGGTAGAGAGTGACAGGGAAGGAGAGATGTGGTAGAGAGTGACAGGGAAGGAGAGATGGGGAAGAGATAGAGAGAGACAAGGAAGGAGAGATGGGGCAGAGGTAGAGAGTGACAGGGAAGGAGAGATGTGGCAGAGATAGAGAGAGTAAGGGAAGGAGAGATGTGGCAGAGATAATGAGAGACAGGGAAGGAGAGATGGGGCAGAGATAGAGAGACAGGGAAGGAGAGATGTGATAGAGAGAGACAGGGAAGGAGAGATGTGGCAGAGATAGAGAGAGACAGGGAAGGAGAGATGTGGCAGAGATAGAGAGAGACAGGGAAGGAGAGATGTGGCAGAGATAAGGAGAGATGGGGCAGAGATAGAGAGACAGGGAAGGAGAGATGGGGCAGAGATAGAGAAAGGGAAGGAGAGATGGGGCAGAGATAGAGAGAGACAGGGAAGGAGAGATGTGGCAGAGATAGAGAGAGTAAGGGAAGGAGAGATGTGGCAGAGATAAGGAGAGATGGGGCAGAGATAGAGAGACAGGGAAGGAGAGATGGGGCAGAGATAGAGAGAGGGAAGGAGAGATGTGGCAAAGATAGGGAAGGAGAGATGGGGCAGAGATAGAGAGAGACAGGGAAGGAGAGATGGGGCAGAGATAGAGAATGATAGGGAAGGAGAGATGTGGTAGAGAGTGACAGGGAAGGAGAGATGGGGCAGAGACAGAGAATGACAGGGAAGGAGAGATGGGGCAGAGATAGAGAGAGACAGGGAAGGAGAGATGGGGCAGAGATAGAGAGAGACAGGGAAGGAGAGATGGGGCAGAGATAGAGAATGACAGGGAAGGAGAGATGGGGCAGAGATAGAGAGAGACAGGGAAGGAGAGATGGGGCAGAGATAGAGACAGGGAAGGAGAGATGGGGCAGAGATAGAGAATGACAGGGAAGGAGAGATGGGGCAGAGATAGAGAATAACAGGGAAGGAGAGATGGGGCAGAGATAGAGAGAGACAGGGAAGGAGAGATGGGGCAGAGATAGAAAATGACAGGGAAGGAGAGATGGGGCAGAGATAGAGAGAGACAGGGAAGGAGAGATGGGACAGAGATAGAGAGAGACAGGGAAGGAGAGATGGGGCAGAGATAGAGAATGACAGGGAAGGAGATATGGGGCAGAGATAGAGAGAGACAGGGAAGGAGAGATGGGGCGGAGATAGAGAGAGACAGGGAAGGAGAGATGGGGCGGAGATAGAGAGAGACAGGGAAGGAGAGATGGGGCAGAGATGGAGAATGACAGGGAAGGAGAGATGTGGTAGAGAATGACAGGGAAGGAGAGATGTGGTAGAGAGAGACAGGGAAGGAGAGATGGGGCAGAGATAGAGACAGGGAAGGAGAGATGGGGCAGAGATAGAGAGAGACAGGGAAGGAGAGATGGGGCAGAGATAGAGAATGACAGGGAAGGAGATATGGGGCAGAGATAGAGAGAGACAGGGAAGGAGAGATGGGGCGGAGATAGAGAGAGACAGGGAAGGAGAGATGGGGCGGAGATAGAGAGAGACAGGGAAGGAGAGATGGGGCAGAGATGGAGAATGACAGGGAAGGAGAGATGTGGTAGAGAATGACAGGGAAGGAGAGATGTGGTAGAGAGAGACAGGGAAGGAGAGATGGGGCAGAGATAGAGACAGGGAAGGAGAGATGGGGCAGAGATAGAGAATGACAGGGAAGGAGAGATGGGGCAGAGATAGAGAATGACAGGGAAGGAGAGATGGGGCAGAGATAGAGAATGACAGGGAAGGAGAGATGGGGCAGAGATAGAGAGAGACAGGGAAGGAGAGATGGGGCAGAGATAGAGAGAGACAGGGAAGGAGAGATGGGGCAGAGATAGAGAGAGACAGGGAAGGAGAGATGGGGCAGAGATAGAGAATGACAGGGAAGGAGAGATGGGGCGGAGATAGAGAGAGACAGGGAAGGAGAGATGGGGCAGAGATAGAGAGAGACAGGGAAGGAGAGATGGGGCAGAGATGGAGAATGACAGGGAAGGAGAGATGTGGTAGAGAATGACAGGGAAGGAGAGATGTGGTAGAGAGTGACAGGGAAGGAGAGATGTGGTAGAGAGTGACAGGGAAGGAGAGATGTGGTAGAGAGTGACAGGGAAGGAGAGATGTGGTAGAGAGTGACAGGGAAGGAGAGATGTGGTAGAGAGTGACAGGGAAGGAGAGATGTGATAGAGAGAGACAGGGAAGGAGAGATGTGATAGAGAGAGACAGGGAAGGAGAGATGTGATAGAGAGAGACAGGGAAGGAGAGATGTGATAGAGAGAGACAGGGAAGGAGAGATGTGGCAGAGATAGAGAGAGACAGGGAAGGAGAGATGTGGCAGAGATAAGGAGAGATGGGGCAGAGATAGAGAGACAGGGAAGGAGAGATGGGGCAGAGATAGAGAAAGGGAAGGAGAGATGTGGCAGAGATAGAGAGAGACAGGGAAGGAGAGATGTGGCAGAGATAGAGAGAGTAAGGGAAGGAGAGATGTGGCAGAGATAAGGAGAGATGGGGCAGAGATAGAGAGACAGGGAAGGAGAGATGGGGCAGAGATAGAGAGACAGGGAAGGAGAGATGTGATAGAGAGAGACAGGGAAGGAGAGATGTGGCAGAGATAGAGAGAGACAGGGAAGGAGAGATGTGGCAGAGATAGAGAGAGACAGGGAAGGAGAGATGTGGCAGAGATAAGGAGAGATGGGGCAGAGATAGAGAGACAGGGAAGGAGAGATGGGGCAGAGATAGAGAAAGGGAAGGAGAGATGTGGCAGAGATAGAGAGAGACAGGGAAGGAGAGATGTGGCAGAGATAGAGAGAGTAAGGGAAGGAGAGATGTGGCAGAGATAAGGAGAGATGGGGCAGAGATAGAGAGACAGGGAAGGAGAGATGGGGCAGAGATAGAGAGAGGGAAGGAGAGATGTGGCAAAGATAGGGAAGGAGAGATGGGGCAGAGATAGAGAGAGACAGGGAAGGAGAGATGGGGCAGAGATAGAGAATGATAGGGAAGGAGAGATGTGGTAGAGAGTGACAGGGAAGGAGAGATGGGGCAGAGATAGAGATGTGGCAGAGATAGAGATGTGGCAGAGATAGAGATGTGGCAGAGATAAGGAGAGATGGGGCAGAGATAAGGAGAGATGGGGCAGAGATAAGGAGAGACAGGAAAGGAGAGATGGGGCAGAGATAGAGACAGGGAAGGAGAGATGGGGCAGAGATAGAGAATGACAGGGAAGGAGAGATGTGGTAGAGAGTGACAGGGAAGGAGAGATGGGGCAGAGACAGAGAATGACAGGGAAGGAGAGATGGGGCAGAGATAGAGAATGACAGGGAAGGAGAGATGGGGCAGAGATAGAGAGAGACAAGGAAGGAGAGATGGGGCAGAGATAGAGAGAGACAGGGAAGGAGAGATGGGGCAGAGATAGAGAGAGTCAGGGAAGGAGAGATGGGGCAGAGATAGAGAGAGACAGGGAAGGAGAGATGGGGCAGAGATAGAGAGAGACAGGGAAGGAGAGATGGGGCAGAGATAGAGAGAGACAGGGAAGGAGAGATGGGGCAGAGATAGAGAGAGACAGGGAAGGAGAGATGGGGCAGAGATAGAGAGAGACAGGGAAGGAGAGATGGGGCAGAGATAGAGAATGACAGGGAAGGAGAAATGGGGCAGAGATAGAGAATGACAGGGAAGGAGAGATGTGGTAGAGAGTGACAGGGAAGGAGAGATGTGGTAGAGAGTGACAGGGAAGGAGAGATGTGGTAGAGAGTGACAGGGAAGGAGAGATGTGATAGAGACAGGGAAGGAGAGATGTGGCTGAGGTAGAGAGAGACAGGGAAGGAGAGATGGGGCAGAGATAGAGAGACAGAGAAGGAGAGATGTGGCAGAGATAAGGAGAGATGGGGCAGAGATAGAGAGACAGGGAAGGAGAGATGGGGCAGAGATAGAGACAGGGAAGGATAGATGGGGCAGAGATAGAGAGAAACAGGGAAAGAGAGATGGGGCAGAGATAAGGAGAGATGGGGCAGAGATAAGGAGAGATGGGGCAGAGATAGAGACAGTGAAGGAGAGATGGGGCAGAGATAGAGACAGTGAAGGAGAGATGGGGCAGAGATAGAGAGAGACAGGGAAGGAGAGATGTGGCAGAGATAGAGAGTGACAGGGAAGGAGAGATGTGGTAGAGAGTGACAGGGAAGGAGAGATGTGGTAGAGAGTGACAGGGAAGGAGAGATGTGGTAGAGAGTGACAGGGAAGGAGAGATGTGGTAGAGAGTTACAGGGAAGGAGAGATGTGGTAGAGAGTGACAGGGAAGGAGAGATGTGGTAGAGAGTGACAGGGAAGGAGAGATGTGGTAGAGAGAGACAGGGAAGGAGAGATGTGGCAGAGATAGAGAGAGACAGGGAAGGAGATATGTGGCAGAGATAGAGAGAGACAGGGAAGGAGAAATGGGGCAGAGATGAGGAGAGATGGGGCAGAGATAGAGAGACAGGGAAGGAGAGATGTGGTAGAGAGAGACAGGGAAGGAGAGATGTGGTAGAGAGTGACAGGGAAGGAGAGATGGGGAAGAGATAGAGAGAGACAAGGAAGGAGAGATGGGGCAGAGACAGAGAGAGACAGGGAAGGAGAGATGTGGTAGAGAGAGACAGGGAAGGAGAGATGTGGTAGAGAGTGACAGGGAAGGAGAGATGTGGTAGAGAGTGACAGGGAAGGAGAGATGGGGAAGAGATAGAGAGAGACAAGGAAGGAGAGATGGGGCAGAGGTAGAGAGTAAGGGAAGGAGAGATGTGGCAGAGATAATGAGAGATGGGGCAGAGATAGAGAGACAGGGAAGGAGAGATGGGGCAGAGATAGAGAGACAGGGAAGGAGAGATGTGATAGAGAGAGACAGGGAAGGAGAGATGTGGCAGAGATAGAGAGAGACAGGGAAGGAGAGATGTGGCAGAGATAGAGAGAGACAGGGAAGGAGAGATGTGGCAGAGATAAGGAGAGATGGGGCAGAGATAGAGAGACAGGGAAGGAGAGATGGGGCAGAGATAGAGAAAGGGAAGGAGAGATGTGGCAGAGATAGAGAGAGACAGGGAAGGAGAGATGTGGCAGAGATAGAGAGAGTAAGGGAAGGAGAGATGTGGCAGAGATAAGGAGAGATGGGGCAGAGATAGAGAGACAGGGAAGGAGAGATGGGGCAGAGATAGAGAGAGGGAAGGAGAGATGTGGCAAAGATAGGGAAGGAGAGATGGGGCAGAGATAGAGAGAGACAGGGAAGGAGAGATGGGGCAGAGATAGAGAATGATAGGGAAGGAGAGATGTGGTAGAGAGTGACAGGGAAGGAGAGATGGGGCAGAGACAGAGAATGACAGGGAAGGAGAGATGGGGCAGAGATAGAGAGAGACAGGGAAGGAGAGATGGGGCAGAGATAGAGAGAGACAGGGAAGGAGAGATGGGGCAGAGATAGAGAATGACAGGGAAGGAGAGATGGGGCAGAGATAGAGAGAGACAGGGAAGGAGAGATGGGGCAGAGATAGAGACAGGGAAGGAGAGATGGGGCAGAGATAGAGAATGACAGGGAAGGAGAGATGGGGCAGAGATAGAGAATAACAGGGAAGGAGAGATGGGGCAGAGATAGAGAGAGACAGGGAAGGAGAGATGGGACAGAGATAGAGAGAGACAGGGAAGGAGAGATGGGGCAGAGATAGAGAATGACAGGGAAGGAGATATGGGGCAGAGATAGAGAGAGACAGGGAAGGAGAGATGGGGCGGAGATAGAGAGAGACAGGGAAGGAGAGATGGGGCGGAGATAGAGAGAGACAGGGAAGGAGAGATGGGGCAGAGATGGAGAATGACAGGGAAGGAGAGATGTGGTAGAGAATGACAGGGAAGGAGAGATGTGGTAGAGAGAGACAGGGAAGGAGAGATGGGGCAGAGATAGAGACAGGGAAGGAGAGATGGGGCAGAGATAGAGAATGACAGGGAAGGAGAGATGGGGCAGAGATAGAGAATGACAGGGAAGGAGAGATGGGGCAGAGATAGAGAATGACAGGGAAGGAGAGATGGGGCAGAGATAGAGAGAGACAGGGAAGGAGAGATGGGGCAGAGATAGAGAGAGACAGGGAAGGAGAGATGGGGCAGAGATAGAGAGAGACAGGGAAGGAGAGATGGGGCAGAGATAGAGAGAGACAGGGAAGGAGAGATGGGGCAGAGATAGAGAATGACAGGGAAGGAGAGATGGGGCGGAGATAGAGAGAGACAGGGAAGGAGAGATGGGGCAGAGATAGAGAGAGACAGGGAAGGAGAGATGGGGCAGAGATGGAGAATGACAGGGAAGGAGAGATGTGGTAGAGAATGACAGGGAAGGAGAGATGTGGTAGAGAGTGACAGGGAAGGAGAGATGTGGTAGAGAGTGACAGGGAAGGAGAGATGTGGTAGAGAGTGACAGGGAAGGAGAGATGTGGTAGAGAGTGACAGGGAAGGAGAGATGTGGTAGAGAGTGACAGGGAAGGAGAGATGTGGTAGAGAGTGACAGGGAAGGAGAGATGTGATAGAGAGAGACAGGGAAGGAGAGATGTGATAGAGAGAGACAGGGAAGGAGAGATGTGATAGAGAGAGACAGGGAAGGAGAGATGTGGCAGAGATAGAGAGAGACAGGGAAGGAGAGATGTGGCAGAGATAAGGAGAGATGGGGCAGAGATAGAGAGACAGGGAAGGAGAGATGGGGCAGAGATAGAGAAAGGGAAGGAGAGATGTGGCAGAGATAGAGAGAGACAGGGAAGGAGAGATGTGGCAGAGATAGAGAGAGTAAGGGAAGGAGAGATGTGGCAGAGATAAGGAGAGATGGGGCAGAGATAGAGAGACAGGGAAGGAGAGATGGGGCAGAGATAGAGAGACAGGGAAGGAGAGATGTGATAGAGAGAGACAGGGAAGGAGAGATGTGGCAGAGATAGAGAGAGACAGGGAAGGAGAGATGTGGCAGAGATAGAGAGAGACAGGGAAGGAGAGATGTGGCAGAGATAAGGAGAGATGGGGCAGAGATAGAGAGACAGGGAAGGAGAGATGGGGCAGAGATAGAGAAAGGGAAGGAGAGATGTGGCAGAGATAGAGAGAGACAGGGAAGGAGAGATGTGGCAGAGATAGAGAGAGTAAGGGAAGGAGAGATGTGGCAGAGATAAGGAGAGATGGGGCAGAGATAGAGAGACAGGGAAGGAGAGATGGGGCAGAGATAGAGAGAGGGAAGGAGAGATGTGGCAAAGATAGGGAAGGAGAGATGGGGCAGAGATAGAGAGAGACAGGGAAGGAGAGATGGGGCAGAGATAGAGAATGATAGGGAAGGAGAGATGTGGTAGAGAGTGACAGGGAAGGAGAGATGGGGCAGAGATAGAGAGAGACAGGGAAGGAGAGATGGGGCAGAGATAGAGAGAGACAGGGAAGGAGAGATGGGGCAGAGATAGAGAGAGACAGGGAAGGAGAGATGGGGCAGAGATAGAGAATGACAGGGAAGGAGAGATGGGGCAGAGATAGAGAGAGACAGGGAAGGAGAGATGGGGCAGAGATAGAGACAGGGAAGGAGAGATGGGGCAGAGATAGAGAATGACAGGGAAGGAGAGATGGGGCAGAGATAGAGAATAACAGGGAAGGAGAGATGGGGCAGAGATAGAGAGAGACAGGGAAGGAGAGATGGGGCAGAGATAGAAAATGACAGGGAAGGAGAGATGGGGCAGAGATAGAGAGAGACAGGGAAGGAGAGATGGGGCAGAGATAGAGAGAGACAGGGAAGGAGAGATGGGGCAGAGATAGAGAGAGACAGGGAAGGAGAGATGGGGCAGAGATAGAGAGAGACAGGGAAGGAGAGATGGGGCAGAGATAGAGAGAGACAGGGAAGGAGAGATGGGGCAGAGATAGAGAATGACAGGGAAGGAGAGATGGGGCAGAGATAGAGAGAGACAGGGAAGGAGAGATGGGGCAGAGATAGAGACAGGGAAGGAGAGATGGGGCAGAGATAGAGAATGACAGGGAAGGAGAGATGGGGCAGAGATAGAGAATAACAGGGAAGGAGAGATGGGGCAGAGATAGAGAGAGACAGGGAAGGAGAGATGGGGCAGAGATAGAAAATGACAGGGAAGGAGAGATGGGGCAGAGATAGAGAGAGACAGGGAAGGAGAGATGGGGCAGAGATAGAGAGAGACAGGGAAGGAGAGATGGGGCAGAGATAGAGAATGACAGGGAAGGAGAGATGGGGCAGAGATAGAGAGAGACAGGGAAGGAGAGATGGGGCGGAGATAGAGAGAGACAGGGAAGGAGAGATGGGGCGGAGATAGAGAGAGACAGGGAAGGAGAGATGGGGCAGAGATGGAGAATGACAGGGAAGGAGAGATGTGGTAGAGAATAACAGGGAAGGAGAGATGGGGCAGAGATAGAGAGAGACAGGGAAGGAGAGATGGGGCAGAGATAGAAAATGACAGGGAAGGAGAGATGGGGCAGAGATAGAGAGAGACAGGGAAGGAGAGATGGGGCAGAGATAGAGAGAGACAGGGAAGGAGAGATGGGGCAGAGATAGAGAATGACAGGGAAGGAGAGATGGGGCAGAGATAGAGAGAGACAGGGAAGGAGAGATGGGGCGGAGATAGAGAGAGACAGGGAAGGAGAGATGGGGCGGAGATAGAGAGAGACAGGGAAGGAGAGATGGGGCAGAGATGGAGAATGACAGGGAAGGAGAGATGTGGTAGAGAATGACAGGGAAGGAGAGATGTGGTAGAGAGTGACAGGGAAGGAGAGATGTGGTAGAGAGTGACAGGGAAGGAGAGATGGGGCAGAGATAGAGACAGGGAAGGAGAGATGGGGCAGAGATAGAGAATGACAGGGAAGGAGAGATGGGGCAGAGATAGAGAATGACAGGGAAGGAGAGATGGGGCAGAGATAGAGAGAGACAGGGAAGGAGAGATGGGGCAGAGATAGAGAGAGACAGGGAAGGAGAGATGGGGCAGAGATAGAGAGAGACAGGGAAGGAGAGATGGGGCAGAGATAGAGAGAGACAGGGAAGGAGAGATGGGGCAGAGATAGAGAATGACAGGGAAGGAGTGATGGGGCGGAGATAGAGAGAGACAGGGAAGGAGAGATGGGGCAGAGATAGAGAGAGACAGGGAAGGAGAGATGGGGCAGAGATGGAGAATGACAGGGAAGGAGAGATGTGGTAGAGAATGACAGGGAAGGAGAGATGTGGTAGAGAGTGACAGGGAAGGAGAGATGTGGTAGAGAGTGACAGGGAAGGAGAGATGTGGTAGAGAGTGACAGGGAAGGAGAGATGTGGTAGAGAGTGACAGGGAAGGAGAGATGTGGCTGAGGTAGAGAGAGACAGGGAAGGAGAGATGGGGCAGAGATAGAGAGACAGGGAAGGAGAGATGTGGCAGAGATAAGGAGAGATGGGGCAGAGATAGAGACAGGGAAGGAGAGATGGGGCAGAGATAGAGACAGGGAAGGAGAGATGGGGCAGAGATAGAGAGAGAGACAGTGAAGGAGAGATGGGGCAGAGATAGAGAGAGACAGGGAAGGAGAGATGTGGCAGAGATAGAGAGAGACAGGGAAGGAGAGATGTGGCAGAGATAGAGAGAGACAGGGAAGGAGAGATGTGGTAGAGAGAGACAGGGAAGGAGAGATGTGGTAGAGAGAGACAGGGAAGGAGAGATGTGGTAGAGAGAGACAGGGAAGGAGAGATGGGGCAGAGATAGAGAGAGACAGTGAAGGGGAGATGTGGTAGAGAGAGACAGGGAAGGAGAGATGTGGCAGAGATAGAGAGTGACAGGGAAGGGGAGATGTGGTAGAGAGAGACAGGGAAGGAGATGGGGCAGAGATAGAGATGTGGCAGAGATAAGGAGAGATGTGGCAGAGATAAGGAGAGATGTGGCAGAGATAGAGATGTGGCAGAGATAAGGAGAGATGGGGCAGAGAGAGAGACAGGAAAGGAGAGATGGGGCAGAGATAGAGAGAGACAGGGAAGGAGAGATGGGGCAGAGATAGAGAATGACAGGGAAGGAGAGATGTGGTAGAGAGTGACAGGGAAGGAGAGATGGGGCAGAGACAGAGAATGACAGGGAAGGAGAGATGGGGCAGAGATAGAGAATGACAGGGAAGGAGAGATGGGGCAGAGATAGAGAGAGACAGGGAAGGTGAGATGGGGCAGAGATAGAGAGAGACAGGGAAGGTGAGATGGGGCAGAGATAGAGAGAGACAGGGAAGGAGAGATGGGGCAGAGATAGAGAGAGACAGGGAAGGAGAGATTGGGCAGAGATGGGGAGAGATGGGGCAGAGATAGAGAGAGACAGTGAAGGGGAGATGTGGTAGAGAGAGACAGGGAAGGAGAGATGTGGCAGAGATAGAGAGTGACAGGGAAGGGGAGATGTGGTAGAGAGAGACAGGGAAGGAGATGGGGCAGAGATAGAGATGTGGCAGAGATAGAGATGTGGCAGAGATAGAGATGTGGCAGAGATAGAGATGTGGCAGAGATAAGGAGAGATGTGGCAGAGATAAGGAGAGATGTGGCAGAGATAGAGATGTGGCAGAGATAAGGAGAGATGGGGCAGAGAGAGAGACAGGAAAGGAGAGATGGGGCAGAGATAGAGAGAGACAGGGAAGGAGAGATGGGGCAGAGATAGAGAATGACAGGGAAGGAGAGATGTGGTAGAGAGTGACAGGGAAGGAGAGATGGGGCAGAGACAGAGAATGACAGGGAAGGAGAGATGGGGCAGAGATAGAGAATGACAGGGAAGGAGAGATGGGGCAGAGAGAGAGAGACAGGGAAGGTGAGATGGGGCAGAGATAGAGAGAGACAGGGAAGGTGAGATGGGGCAGAGATAGAGAGAGACAGGGAAGGAGAGATGGGGCAGAGATAGAGAGAGACAGGGAAGGAGAGATGGGGCAGACATGGAGAGAGACAGGGAAGGAGAGATGGGGCAGAGATAGAGAGAGACAGGGAAGGAGAGATGGGGCAGAGATAGAGAATGACAAGGAAGGAGAGATGGGGCAGAGATAGAGAGAGACAGGGAAGGAGAGATGGGGCAGAGATAGAGAGAGACAGGGAAGGAGAGATGGGGCAGAGATAGAGAGAGACAGGGAAGGAGAGATGGGGCAGAGATAGAGAATGACAGGGAAGGAGAGATGTGGTAGAGAGTGACAGGGAAGGAGAGATGTGGTAGAGAGAGACAGGGAAGGAGAGATGTGGCTGAGGTAGAGAGAGACAGGGAAGGAGAGATGGGGCAGAGATAGAGAGACAGAGAAGGAGAGATGTGGCAGAGATAAGGAGAGATGGGGCAGAGATAAGGAGAGATGGGGCAGAGATAAGGAGAGATGGGGCAGAGATAAGGAGAGATGGGGCAGAGATAAGGAGAGATGGGGCAGAGATAAGGAGAGATGGGGCAGAGATAAGGAGAGATGGGGCAGAGATAAGGAGAGATGGGGCAGAGATAAGGAGAGATGGGGCAGAGATAGAGCGAGACAGTGAAGGAGAGATGGGGCAGAGATAGAGACAGGGAAGGAGAGTTGTGGCAGAGATAGAGAGAGACAGGGAAGGAGAGATGGGGCAGAGATAGAGATGGGGCAGAGATAGAGATGTGGCAGAGATAAGGAGATATGTGGCAGAGATAGAGATGTGGCAGAGATAAGGAGAGATGTGGCAGAGATAAGGAGAGATGCGGTAGAGATAGAGAGACAGGAAAGGAGAGATGGGGCAGAGATAGAGAGACAGGGAAGGAGAGATGGGGCAGAGATAGAGAGAGACAGGGAGGGAGAGATGGGGCAGAGATAGAGAGAGACAGGGAAGGAGAGATGGGGCAGAGATAGAGAGAGACAGGGAAGGAGAGATGGGGCAGAGCTAGAGAGTGGCAGAGATAGAGAGAGACAGGGAAGGAGAGATGGGGCAGAGATAGAGAGAGACAGGGAAGGAGAGATGGGGCAGAGATAGATACAGGGAAGGAGAGATGGGGCAGAGATAGAGACAGGGAAGGAGAGATGGGGCAGAGATAGAGACAGGGAAGGAGAGATGGGGCAGAGATAGAGACAGGGAAGGAGAGATGTGGCAGAGATAGAGAGAGACAGGGAAGGAGAGATGTGGCAGAGATAGAGAGAGACAGGGAAGGATAGATGGGGCAGAGACAGAGAGAGACCGGGAAGGAGAGATGTGGCAGAGATAGAGAGTAACAGGGAAGGGGGGATGTGGTAGAGAGTGACAGGGAAGGAGGGATGTGGTAGAGAGTGACAGGGAAGGAGAGATGTGATAGAGAGAGACAGGGAAGGAGAGATGGGGCAGAGATAGAGACAGGGAAGGAGAGATGTGGCAGAGATAAGGAGAGATGGGGCAGAGATAGAGAGAGACAGGGAAGGAGAGATGGGGCAGAGATAGAGATACAGGGAAGGAGAGATGTGGCAGAGACAGAGACAGGGAAGCAGAGATGTGGCAGAGATAGAGACAGGGAAGCAGAGATGTGGCAGAGATAGAGACAGGGAAGCAGAGATGTGGCAGAGATAGAGACAGGGAAGCAGAGATGTGGCAGAGATAGAGACAGGGAAGGAGAGATGGGGCAGAGAGAGAGAGACAGGGAAGGAGAGATGGGGCAGAGATAGAGAGAGACAGGGAAGGAGAGATGGGGCAGAGATGGAGAGTGACAGGGAAGGAGAGATGTGGTAGAGAGTGACAGGGAAGGAGAGATGTGGCTGAGGTAGAGAGAGACAGGGAAGGAGAGATGGGGCAGAGATAGAGAGACAGAGAAGGAGAGATGTGGCAGAGATAAGGAGAGATGGGGCAGAGATAGAGACAGGGAAGGAGAGATGGGGCAGAGATAGAGACAGGGAAGGAGAGATGGGGCAGAGATAGAGAGAAACAGGGAAAGAGAGATGGGGCAGAGATAAGGAGAGATGGGGCAGAGATAAGGAGAGATGGGGCAGAGATAAGGAGAGATGGGGCAGAGATAAGGAGAGATGGGGCAGAGATAAGGAGAGATGGGGCAGAGATAAGGAGAGATGGGGCAGAGATAAGGAGAGATGGGGCAGAGATAGAGAGAGACAGGGAAGGAGAGATGTGGCAGAGATAGAGAGTGACAGGGAAGGAGAGATGTGGTAGAGAGAGACAGGGAAGGAGAGATGTGGCAGAGATAGAGTGACAGGGAAGGAGAGATGTGATAGAGAGTGACAGGGAAGGAGAGATGTGGTAGAGAGAGACAGGGAAGGAGAGATGTGGCAGAGATAGAGAGTGACAGGGAAGGAGAGATGTGGTAGAGAGAGACCGGGAAGGAGAGATGGGGCAGAGATAGAGAGTGACAGGGAAGGAGGGATGTGGTAGAGAGTGACAGGGAAGGAGGGATGTGGTAGAGAGTGACAGGGAAGGAGAGATGTGATAGAGAGAGACAGGGAAGGAGAGATGGGGCAGAGGTAGAGAGTGACAGGGAAGGAGAGATGTGGTAGAGAGTGACAGGGAAGGAGAGATGTGGTAGAGAGAGACAGGGATGGAGAGATGTGATAGAGAGAGACAGGGAAGGAGAGATGTGGCAGAGATAGAGACATGGAAGGAGAGATGTGGCAGAGATAAGGAGAGATGGGGCAGAGATAGAGAGAGACAGGGAATGAGAGATGGGGCAGAGATAGAGATACAGGGAAGGAGAGATGTGGCAGAGATAAGGAGAGATGGGGCAGAGATAGAGAGAGACAGGGAAGGAGAGATGGGGCAGAGATAGAGATACAGGGAAGCAGAGAGATGTGGCAGAGATAGAGACAGGGAAGGAGAGATGGGGTAGAGATAGAGAGAGACAGGGAAGGAGAGATGGGGCAGAGATATATAGACAGGGAAGGAGAGATGGGGCAGAGATAGAGACAGGGAAGGAGAGATGGGGCAGAGATAGAGACAGGGAAGGAGAGATGGGGCAGAGATAGAGACAGGGAAGGAGAGATGGGGCAGAGATAGAGACAGGGAAGGAGAGATGGGGCAGAGATAGAGACAGGGAATGAGAGATGGGGCAGAGATAGAGACAGGAAAGGAGAGATGTGGCAGAGATAGAGAGAGACGGAAGGAGAGATGTGGCAGAGATAGAGAATGACAGGGAAGGAGAGATGTGGTAGAGAGTGACAGGGAAGGAGAGATGTGGTAGAGAGAGACAGGGAAGGAGAGATGGGGCAGAGAGAGACAGGGAAGGAGAGATGGGGCAGAGATAGAGACAGGGAAGGAGAGATGTGATAGAGAGAGACAGGGAAGGAGAGATGGGGCAGAGATAGAGACAGGGAAGGAGAGATGGGGCAGAGATAGAGACAGGGAAGGAGAGATGGGGCAGAGATAGAGACAGGGAAGGAGAGATGGGGCAAAGATGGAGACAGGGAAGGAGAGATGGGGCAGAGATAGAGACAGGGAAGGAGAGATGGGGCAGAGATAGAGACAGGGAAGGAGAGATGGGGCAGAGATAGAGAGAGACAGGGAAGGAGAGATGGGGCAGAGATAGAGAGAGACAGGGAAGGAGAGATGGGGCAGAGATAGAGAGAGACAGGGAAGGAGAGATGGGGCAGAGATAGAGAGAGACAGGGAAGGAGAGATGGGGCAGAGATAGAGAATGACAGGGAAGGAGAGATGGGGCGGAGATAGAGAGAGACAGGGAAGGAGAGATGGGGCAGAGATAGAGAGAGACAGGGAAGGAGAGATGGGGCAGAGATGGAGAATGACAGGGAAGGAGAGATGTGGTAGAGAATGACAGGGAAGGAGAGATGTGGTAGAGAGTGACAGGGAAGGAGAGATGTGGTAGAGAGTGACAGGGAAGGAGAGATGTGGTAGAGATTTACAGGGAAGGAGAGATGTGGTAGAGAGTGACAGGGAAGGAGAGATGTGGCTGAGGTAGAGAGAGACAGGGAAGGAGAGATGGGGCAGAGATAGAGAGACAGGGAAGGAGAGATGTGGCAGAGATAAGGAGAGATGGGGCAGAGATAGAGACAGGGAAGGAGAGATGGGGCAGAGATAGAGACAGGGAAGGAGAGATGGGGCAGAGATAGAGACAGGGAAGGAGAGATGTGGCAGAGATAGAGAGAGAGACAGTGAAGGAGAGATGGGGCAGAGATAGAGAGAGACAGGGAAGGAGAGATGTGGCAGAGATAGAGAGAGACAGGGAAGGAGAGATGTGGTAGAGAGAGACAGGGAAGGAGAGATGTGGTAGAGAGAGACAGGGAAGGAGAGATGGGGCAGAGATAAGGAGAGATGGGGCAGAGATAGAGAGAGACAGTGAAGGGGAGATGTGGTAGAGAGAGACAGGGAAGGAGAGATGTGGCAGAGATAGAGAGTGACAGGGAAGGAGAGATGTGGTAGAGAGTGACAGGGAAGGAGAGATGTGGTAGAGAGAGACAGGGAAGGAGAGATGGGGCAGAGAGAGACAGGGAAGGAGAGATGGGGCAGAGATAGAGACAGGGAAGGAGAGATGTGATAGAGAGAGACAGGGAAGGAGAGATGGGGCAGAGATAGAGACAGGGAAGGAGAGATGGGGCAGAGATAGAGACAGGGAAGGAGAGATGGGGCAAAGATGGAGACAGGGAAGGAGAGATGGGGCAGAGATAGAGACAGGGAAGGAGAGATGGGGCAGAGATAGAGACAGGGAAGGAGAGATGGGGCAGAGATAGAGAGAGACAGGGAAGGAGAGATGGGGCAGAGATAGAGAGAGACAGGGAAGGAGAGATGGGGCAGAGATAGAGAGAGACAGGGAAGGAGAGATGGGGCAGAGATAGAGAGAGACAGGGAAGGAGAGATGGGGCAGAGATAGAGAATGACAGGGAAGGAGAGATGGGGCGGAGATAGAGAGAGACAGGGAAGGAGAGATGGGGCAGAGATAGAGAGAGACAGGGAAGGAGAGATGGGGCAGAGATGGAGAATGACAGGGAAGGAGAGATGTGGTAGAGAATGACAGGGAAGGAGAGATGTGGTAGAGAGTGACAGGGAAGGAGAGATGTGGTAGAGAGTGACAGGGAAGGAGAGATGTGGTAGAGATTTACAGGGAAGGAGAGATGTGGTAGAGAGTGACAGGGAAGGAGAGATGTGGCTGAGGTAGAGAGAGACAGGGAAGGAGAGATGGGGCAGAGATAGAGAGACAGGGAAGGAGAGATGTGGCAGAGATAAGGAGAGATGGGGCAGAGATAGAGACAGGGAAGGAGAGATGGGGCAGAGATAGAGACAGGGAAGGAGAGATGGGGCAGAGATAGAGACAGGGAAGGAGAGATGGGGCAGAGATAGAGACAGGGAAGGAGAGATGTGGCAGAGATAGAGAGAGAGACAGTGAAGGAGAGATGGGGCAGAGATAGAGAGAGACAGGGAAGGAGAGATGTGGCAGAGATAGAGAGAGACAGGGAAGGAGAGATGTGGTAGAGAGAGACAGGGAAGGAGAGATGTGGTAGAGAGAGACAGGGAAGGAGAGATGTGGTAGAGAGAGACAGGGAAGGAGAGATGGGGCAGAGATAAGGAGAGATGGGGCAGAGATAGAGAGAGACAGTGAAGGGGAGATGTGGTAGAGAGAGACAGGGAAGGAGAGATGTGGCAGAGATAGAGAGTGACAGGGAAGGGGAGATGTGGTAGAGAGAGACAGGGAAGGAGATGGGGCAGAGAGACAGTGAAGGAGAGATGGGGCAGAGATAGAGAGAGACAGGGAAGGAGAGATGTGGCAGAGATAGAGAGAGACAGGGAAGGAGAGATGTGGTAGAGAGAGACAGGGAAGGAGAGATGTGGTAGAGAGAGACAGGGAAGGAGAGATGTGGTAGAGAGAGACAGGGAAGGAGATATGGGGCAGAGATAAGGAGAGATGGGGCAGAGATAGAGAGAGACAGGGAAGGAGAGATGTGGCAGAGATAGAGATGTGGCAGAGATAAGGAGAGATGTGGCAGAGATAAGGAGAGATGTGGCAGAGATAGAGATGTGGCAGAGATAAGGAGAGATGGGGCAGAGAGAGAGACAGGAAAGGAGAGATGGGGCAGAGATAAGGAGAGATGGGGCAGAGATAAGGAGAGATGGGGCAGAGATAAGGAGAGATGGGGCAGAGATAGAGAGAGACAGTGAAGGAGAGATGGGGCAGAGATAGAGACAGGGAAGGAGAGATGTGGCAGAGATAGAGAGTGACAGGGAAGGAGAGATGTGGCTGAGGTAGAGAGAGACAGGGAAGGAGAGATGGGGCAGAGATAGAGAGACAGAGAAGGAGAGATGTGGCAGAGATAAGGAGAGATGGGGCAGAGATAAGGAGAGATGGGGCAGAGATAAGGAGAGATGGGGCAGAGATAAGGAGAGATGGGGCAGAGATAAGGAGAGATGGGGCAGAGATAAGGAGAGATGGGGCAGAGATAAGGAGAGATGGGGCAGAGATAGAGAGAGACAGTGAAGGAGAGATGGGGCAGAGATAGAGACAGGGAAGGAGAGATGTGGCAGAGATAGAGAGTGACAGGGAAGGAGAGATGTGGTAGAGAGAGACAGGGAAGGAGAGATGGGGCAGAGATAGAGATGTGGCAGAGATAAGGAGATATGTGGCAGAGATAGAGATGTGGCAGAGATAAGGAGAGATGTGGCAGAGATAAGGAGAGATGGGGCAGAGATAGAGAGACAGGAAAGGAGAGATGGGGCAGAGATAGAGAGACAGGGAAGGAGAGATGGGGCAGAGATAGAGAGAGACAGGGAGGGAGAGATGGGGCAGAGATAGAGAGAGACAGGGAAGGAGAGATGGGGCAGAGATAGAGAGAGACAGGGAAGGAGAGATGGGGCAGAGCTAGAGAGTGGCAGAGATAGAGAGAGACAGGGAAGGAGAGATGGGGCAGAGATAGAGAGAGACAGGGAAGGAGAGATGGGGCAGAGATAGATACAGGGAAGGAGAGATGGGGCAGAGATAGAGACAGGGAAGGAGAGATGGGGCAGAGATAGAGACAGGGAAGGAGAGATGGGGCAGAGATAGAGAGAGACAGGGAAGGAGAGATGTGGCAGAGATAGAGAGAGACAGGGAAGGATAGATGGGGCAGAGACAGAGAGAGACCGGGAAGGAGAGATGTGGCAGAGATAGAGAGTAACAGGGAAGGAGGGATGTGGTAGAGAGTGACAGGGAAGGAGGGATGTGGTAGAGAGTGACAGGGAAGGAGAGATGTGATAGAGAGAGACAGGGAAGGAGAGATGGGGCAGAGATAGAGACAGGGAAGGAGAGATGGGGCAGAGATAGAGACAGGGAAGGAGAGATGTGGCAGAGATAAGGAGAGATGGGGCAGAGATAGAGAGAGACAGGGAAGGAGAGATGGGGCAGAGATAGAGATACAGGGAAGGAGAGATGTGGCAGAGATAGAGACAGGGAAGGAGAGATGGGGCAGAGAGAGAGAGACAGCGAAGGAGAGATGGGGCAGAGATAGAGAGAGACAGGGAAGGAGAGATGGGGCAGAGATGGAGAGTGACAGGGAAGGAGAGATGTGGTAGAGAGTGACAGGGAAGGAGAGATGTGGCTGAGGTAGAGAGAGACAGGGAAGGAGAGATGGGGCAGAGATAGAGAGACAGAGAAGGAGAGATGTGGCAGAGATAAGGAGAGATGGGGCAGAGATAGAGACAGGGAAGGAGAGATGGGGCAGAGATAGAGAGAAACAGGGAAAGAGAGATGGGGCAGAGATAAGGAGAGATGGGGCAGAGATAAGGAGAGATGGGGCAGAGATAAGGAGAGATGGGGCAGAGATAAGGAGAGATGGGGCAGAGAGAGAGAGACAGGGAAGGAGAGATGTGGCAGAGATAGAGAGTGACAGGGAAGGAGAGATGTGGTAGAGAGAGACAGGGAAGGAGAGATGTGGCAGAGATAGAGAGTGACAGGGAAGGAGAGATGTGATAGAGAGTGACAGGGAAGGAGAGATGTGGTAGAGAGAGACAGGGAAGGAGAGATGTGGCAGAGATAGAGAGTGACAGGGAAGGAGAGATGTGGTAGAGAGAGACCGGGAAGGAGAGATGGGGCAGAGATAGAGAGTGACAGGGAAGGAGGGATGTGGTAGAGAGTGACAGGGAAGGAGGGATGTGGTAGAGAGTGACAGGGAAGGAGAGATGTGATAGAGAGAGACAGGGAAGGAGAGATGGGGCAGAGGTAGAGAGTGACAGGGAAGGAGAGATGTGGTAGAGAGTGACAGGGAAGGAGAGATGTGGTAGAGAGAGACAGGGATGGAGAGATGTGATAGAGAGAGACAGGGAAGGAGAGATGTGGCAGAGATAGAGACATGGAAGGAGAGATGTGGCAGAGATAAGGAGAGATGGGGCAGAGATAGAGAGAGACAGGGAATGAGAGATGGGGCAGAGATAGAGATACAGGGAAGGAGAGATGTGGCAGAGATAGAGACAGGGAAGGAGAGATGTGGCAGAGATAAGGAGAGATGGGGCAGAGATAGAGAGAGACAGGGAAGGAGAGATGGGGCAGAGATAGAGATACAGGGAAGCAGAGAGATGTGGCAGAGATAGAGACAGGGAAGGAGAGATGGGGTAGAGATAGAGACAGGGAAGGAGAGATGGGGCAGAGATATATAGACAGGGAAGGAGAGATGGGGCAGAGATAGAGACAGGGAAGGAGAGATGGGGCAGAGATAGAGACAGGGAAGGAGAGATGGGGCAGAGATAGAGACAGGGAAGGAGAGATGGGGCAGAGATAGAGACAGGGAATGAGAGATGGGGCAGAGATAGAGACAGGAAAGGAGAGATGTGGCAGAGATAGAGAGAGACGGAAGGAGAGATGTGGCAGAGATAGAGAATGACAGGGAAGGAGAGATGTGGTAGAGAGTGACAGGGAAGGAGAGATGTGGTAGAGAGAGACAGGGAAGGAGAGATGGGGCAGAGAGAGACAGGGAAGGAGAGATGGGGCAGAGATAGAGACAGGGAAGGAGAGATGTGATAGAGAGAGACAGGGAAGGAGAGATGGGGCAGAGATAGAGACAGGGAAGGAGAGATGGGGCAGAGATAGAGACAGGGAAGGAGAGATGGGGCAAAGATGGAGACAGGGAAGGAGAGATGGGGCAGAGATAGAGACAGGGAAGGAGAGATGGGGCAGAGATAGAGACAGGGAAGGAGAGATGGGGCAGAGATAGAGAGAGACAGGGAAGGAGAGATGGGGCAGAGATAGAGAGAGACAGGGAAGGAGAGATGTGGCAGAGATAGAGAATGACAGGGAAGGAGAGATGTGGTAGAGAGTGACAGGGAAGGAGAGATGTGGTAGAGAGAGACAGGGAAGGAGAGATGTGGCAGAGATAGAGAGAGACAGGGAAGGAGAGATGTGGCAGAGATAGAGAGAGACAGGGAAGGAGAGATGTGGCAGAGATAGAGAGAGACAGGGAAGGAGAGATCGGGCAGAGATAGAGATACAGGGAAGGAGAGATGTGGCAGAGATAGAGACAGGGAAGGAGAGATGTGGCAGAGATAGAGAGAGACAGGGAAGGAGAGATGGGGCAGAGATAGTGAATGACAGGGAAGGAGAGATGTGGCAGAGATAGAGACAGGAAAGGAGAGATGGGGCAGAGATAGAGAGAGACAGGGAAGGAGAGATGGGGCAGAGATAGAGAGAGACAGGGAAGGAGAGATGGGGCAGAGCTAGAGAGTGGCAGAGATAGAGAGAGACAGGGAAGGAGAGATGGGGCAGAGATAGAGAGAGACAGGGAAGGAGAGATGGGGCAGAGATAGAGAGAGACAGGGAAGGAGAGATGGGGCAGAGATAGAGAGAGACAGGGAAGGAGAGATGGGGCAGAGATGGAGAGTGACAGGGAAGGAGAGATGTGGTAGAGAGTGACAGGGAAGGAGAGATGTGGCTGAGGTAGAGAGAGACAGGGAAGGAGAGATGGGGCAGAGATAGAGAGACAGAGAAGGAGAGATGTGGCAGAGATAAGGAGAGATGGGGCAGAGATAGAGACAGGGAAGGAGAGATGGGGCAGAGATAGAGAGAAACAGGGAAAGAGAGATGGGGCATAGATAAGGAGAGATGGGGCAGAGATAAGGAGAGATGGGGCAGAGATAAGGAGAGATGGGGCAGAGATAAGGAGAGATGGGGCAGAGATAAGGAGAGATGGGGCAGAGATAAGGAGAGATGGGGCAGAGATAAGGAGAGATGGGGCAGAGATAAGGAGAGATGGGGCAGAGATAAGGAGAGATGGGGCAGAGATAAGGAGAGATGGGGCAGAGATAGAGAGAGACAGGGAAGGAGAGATGTGGCAGAGATAGAGAGTGACAGGGAAGGAGAGATGTGGTAGAGAGAGACAGGGAAGGAGAGATGTGGCAGAGATAGAGAGTGACAGGGAAGGAGAGATGTGATAGAGAGTGACAGGGAAGGAGAGATGTGGTAGAGAGAGACAGGGAAGGAGAGATGTGGCTTAGATAGAGAGTGACAGGGAAGGAGAGATGTGGTAGAGAGAGACCGGGAAGGAGAGATGGGGCAGAGATAGAGAGTGACAGGGAAGGAGGGATGTGGTAGAGAGTGACAGGGAAGGAGGGATGTGGTAGAGAGTGACAGGGAAGGAGAGATGTGATAGAGAGAGACAGGGAAGGAGAGATGGGGCAGAGGTAGAGAGTGACAGGGAAGGAGAGATGTGGTAGAGAGTGACAGGGAAGGAGAGATGTGGTAGAGAGAGACAGGGATGGAGAGATGTGATAGAGAGAGACAGGGAAGGAGAGATGTGGCAGAGATAGAGACATGGAAGGAGAGATGTGGCAGAGATAAGGAGAGATGGGGCAGAGATAGAGAGAGACAGGGAATGAGAGATGGGGCAGAGATAGAGATACAGGGAAGGAGAGATGTGGCAGAGATAGAGACAGGGAAGGAGAGATGTGGCAGAGATAAGGAGAGATGGGGCAGAGATAGAGAGAGACAGGGAAGGAGAGATGGGGCAGAGATAGAGATACAGGGAAGCAGAGAGATGTGGCAGAGATAGAGACAGGGAAGGAGAGATGGGGTAGAGATAGAGACAGGGAAGGAGAGATGGGGCAGAGATATATAGACAGGGAAGGAGAGATGGGGCAGAGATATATAGACAGGGAAGGAGAGATGGGGCAGAGATAGAGACAGGGAAGGAGAGATGGGGCAGAGATAGAGACAGGGAAGGAGAGATGGGGCAGAGATAGAGAAAGGGAAGGAGAGATGGGGCAGAGATAGAGACAGGGAATGAGAGATGGGGCAGAGATAGAGACAGGAAAGGAGAGATGTGGCAGAGATAGAGAGAGACGGAAGGAGAGATGTGGCAGAGATAGAGAATGACAGGGAAGGAGAGATGTGGTAGAGAGTGACAGGGAAGGAGAGATGTGGTAGAGAGAGACAGGGAAGGAGAGATGGGGCAGAGAGAGACAGGGAAGGAGAGATGGCGCAGAGATAGAGACAGGGAAGGAGAGATGGGGCAGAGATAGAGACAGGGAAGGAGAGATGGGGCAGAGATAGAGACAGGGAAGGAGAGATGGGGCAGAGATAGAGACAGGGAAGGAGAGATGGGGCAAAGATGGAGACAGGGAAGGAGAGATGGGGCAGAGATAGAGACAGGGAAGGAGAGATGGGGCAGAGATAGAGACAGGGAAGGAGAGATGGGGCAGAGATAGAGAGAGACAGGGAAGGAGAGATGGGGCAGATATAGAGAGAGACAGGGAAGGAGAGATGTGGCAGAGATAGAGAATGACAGGGAAGGAGAGATGTGGTAGAGAGTGACAGGGAAGGAGAGATGTGGTAGAGAGAGACAGGGAAGGAGAGATGTGGCAGAGATAGAGAGAGACAGGGAAGGAGAGATGTGGCAGAGATAGAGAGAGACAGGGAAGGAGAGATGTGGCAGAGATAGAGAGAGACAGGGAAGGAGAGATCGGGCAGAGATAGAGATACAGGGAAGGAGAGATGTGGCAGAGATAGAGACAGGGAAGGAGAGATGTGGCAGAGATAGAGAGAGACAGGGAAGGAGAGATGGGGCAGAGATAGTGAATGACAGGGAAGGAGAGATGTGGCAGAGATAGAGACAGGAAAGGAGAGATGGGGCAGAGATAGAGAGACAGGGAAGGAGAGATGGGGCAGAGATAGAGATACAGGGAAGCAGAGAGATGTGGCAGAGATAGAGACAGGGAGGGAGAGATGGGGCAGAGATAGAGAGAGACAGGGAAGGAGAGATGGGGCAGAGCTAGAGAGTGGCAGAGATAGAGAGAGACAGGGAAGGAGAGATGGGGCAGAGATAGAGAGAGACAGGGAAGG
Organism: Salvelinus fontinalis; assembly: GCF_029448725.1. Classification (NCBI taxonomy): domain Eukaryota; kingdom Metazoa; phylum Chordata; class Actinopteri; order Salmoniformes; family Salmonidae; genus Salvelinus; species Salvelinus fontinalis. The sequence continues at coordinate 50,546,618 of NC_074676.1, forward strand.
AGAGATGGGGCAGAGATAGAGAGCGACAGGGAAGGAGAGATGGGGCAGAGATAGAGACAGGGAAGGAGAGATGGGGCAGAGATAGAGACAGGGAAGGAGAGATGGGGCAGAGATAGAGACAGGGAAGGAGAGATGTGGCAGAGATAGAGAGAGACAGGGAAGGATAGATGGGGCAGAGACAGAGAGAGACCGGGAAGGAGAGATGTGGCAGAGATAGAGAGTTACAGGGAAGGAGGGATGTGGTAGAGAGTGACAGGGAAGGAGGGATGTGGTAGAGAGTGACAGGGAAGGAGGGATGTGGTAGAGAGTGACAGGGAAGGAGAGATGTGATAGAGAGAGACAGGGAAGGAGAGATGTGGCAGAGATAGAGAGAGACAGGGAAGGATAGATGGGGCAGAGACAGAGAGAGACCGGGAAGGAGAGATGTGGCAGAGATAGAGAGTAACAGGGAAGGAGGGATGTGGTAGAGAGTGACAGGGAAGGAGGGATGTGGTAGAGAGTGACAGGGAAGGAGGGATGTGGTAGAGAGTGACAGGGAAGGAGAGATGTGATAGAGAGAGACAGGGAAGGAGAGATGGGGCAGAGATAGAGACAGGGAAGGAGAGATGTGGCAGAGATAAGGAGAGATGGGGCAGAGATATAGAGAGACAGGGAAGGAGAGATGTGGCAGAGATAGAGAGACAGGGAAGGAGAGATGGGGCAGAGATAGAGAGAGACAGGGAAGGACAGATGGGGCAGAGATAGAGAATGACAGGGAAGGAGAGATGGGGCAGAGATAGAGAGAGACAGGGAAGGAGAGATGGGGCAGAGATAGAGAATGACAGGGAAGGAGAGATGTGGCAGAGATAGAGAATGACAGGGAAGGAGAGATGTGGTAGAGAGTGACAGGGAAGGAGAGATGTGGTAGAGAGAGACAGGGAAGGAGAGATGTGGCAGAGATAGAGAGAGACAGGGAAGGAGAGATGTGGCAGAGATAGAGAGAGACAGGGAAGGAGAGATGGGGCAGAGATAGTGAATGACAGGGAAGGAGAGATGTGGCAGAGATAGAGAATGACAGGGAAGGAGAGATGTGGTAGAGAGTGACAGGGAAGGAGAGATGTGGTAGAGAGAGACAGGGAAGGAGAGATGTGGCAGAGATAGAGAGAGACAGGGAAGGAGAGATGTGGCAGAGATAGAGAGAGACAGGGAAGGAGAGATGTGGCAGAGATAGAGAGAGACAGGGAAGGAGAGATCGGGCAGAGATAGAGATACAGGGAAGGAGAGATGTGGCAGAGATAGAGACAGGGAAGGAGAGATGTGGCAGAGATAGAGAGAGACAGGGAAGGAGAGATGGGGCAGAGATAGTGAATGACAGGGAAGGAGAGATGTGGCAGAGATAGAGACAGGAAAGGAGAGATGGGGCAGAGATAGAGAGACAGGGAAGGAGAGATGGGGCAGAGATAGAGACAGGGAGGGAGAGATGGGGCAGAGATAGAGAGAGACAGGGAAGGAGAGATGGGGCAGAGATAGAGAGAGACAGGGAAGGAGAGATGGGGCAGAGCTAGAGAGTGGCAGAGATAGAGAGAGACAGGGAAGGAGAGATGGGGCAGAGATAGAGAGAGACAGGGAAGGAGAGATGGGGCAGAGATAGAGAGCGACAGGGAAGGAGAGATGGGGCAGAGATAGAGACAGGGAAGGAGAGATGGGGCAGAGATAGAGACAGGGAAGGAGAGATGGGGCAGAGATAGAGACAGGGAAGGAGGGATGTGGCAGAGATAGAGAGAGACAGGGAAGGAGAGATGTGGCAGAGATAGAGAGAGACAGGGAAGGATAGATGGGGCAGAGACAGAGAGAGACCGGGAAGGAGAGATGTGGCAGAGATAGAGAGTAACAGGGAAGGAGGGATGTGGTAGAGAGTGACAGGGAAGGAGGGATGTGGTAGAGAGTGACAGGGAAGGAGGGATGTGGTAGAGAGTGACAGGGAAGGAGAGATGTGGCAGAGATAGAGAATGACAGGGAAGGAGAGATGTGGTAGAGAGTGACAGGGAAGGAGAGATGTGGTAGAGAGAGACAGGGAAGGAGAGATGTGGCAGAGATAGAGAGAGACAGGGAAGGAGAGATGGGGCAGAGATAGAGAAAGGGAAGGAGAGATGTGGCAGAGATAGAGAATGACAGGGAAGGAGAGATGGGGCAGAGATAGAGAGAGACAGGGAAGGAGATATGGGGCAGAGATAGAGAATGACAGGGAAGGAGAGATGTGGTAGAGAGTGACAGGGAAGGAGAGATGGGGCAGAGACAGAGAATGACAGGGAAGGAGAGATGGGGCAGAGATAGAGAGAGACAGGGAAGGAGAGATGGGGCAGAGATAGAGAATGACAGGGAAGGAGAAATGGGGCAGAGATAGAGAGAGACAGGGAAGGAGAGATGGGGAAGAGGTAGAGAGTGACAGGGAAGGAGAGATGGGGCAGAGATAGAGAATGACAGGGAAGGAGAGATGGGGCAGAGATAGAGAGAGACAGGGAAGGAGAGATGGGGCAGAGATAGAGAATGACAGGGAAGGAGAGATGGGGCAGAGATAGAGAGAGACAGGGAAGGAGAGATGGGGAAGAGGTAGAGAGAGACAGGGAAGGAGAGATGGGGAAGAGGTAGCGAGAGACAGGGAAGGAGAGATGGGGCAGAGGTAGAGAGTGACAGGGAAGGAGAGATGTGGTAGAGAGTGACAGGGAAGGAGAGATGTGGTAGAGAGTGACAGGGAAGGAGGGATGTGGTAGAGAGTGACAGGGAAGGAGAGATGTGATAGAGAGAGACAGGGAAGGAGAGATGTGGCAGAGATAGAGAATGACAGGGAAGGAGAGATGTGGTAGAGAGTGACAGGGAAGGAGAGATGTGGTAGAGAGTGACAGGGAAGGAGAGATGGGGCAGAGACAGAGAATGACAGGGAAGGAGAGATGGGGCAGAGATAGAGAGAGACAGGGAAGGAGAGATGGGGCAGAGACAGAGAATGACAGGGAAGGAGAGATGGGGCAGAGACAGAGAATGACAGGGAAGGAGAGATGGGGAAGAGGTAGAGAGAGACAGGGAAGGAGAGATGGGGAAGAGGTAGCGAGAGACAGGGAAGGAGAGATGGGGCAGAGGTAGAGAGTGACAGGGAAGGAGAGATGTGGTAGAGAGTGACAGGGAAGGAGAGATGTGATAGAGAGAGACAGGGAAGGAGAGATGTGGCAGAGATAGAGAATGACAGGGAAGGAGAGATGTGGTAGAGAGTGACAGGGAAGGAGAGATGTGGTAGAGAGAGACAGGGAAGGAGAGATGTGGCAGAGATAGAGAGAGACAGGGAAGGAGAGATGGGGCAGAGATAGAGAAAGGGAAGGAGAGATGTGGCAGAGATAGAGAATGACAGGGAAGGAGAGATGGGGCAGAGATAGAGAGAGACAGGGAAGGAGAGATGGGGAAGAGGTAGAGAATGACAGGGAAGGAGAGATGGGGCAGAGATAGAGAGAGACAGGGAAGGAGAGATGTGGCAGAGATAGAGAATGACAGGGAAGGAGAGATGTGGTAGAGAGTGACAGGGAAGGAGAGATGTGGTAGAGAGAGACAGGGAAGGAGATATGGGGCAGAGATAGAGAATGACAGGGAAGGAGAGATGTGGTAGAGAGTGACAGGGAAGGAGAGATGGGGCAGAGACAGAGAATGACAGGGAAGGAGAGATGGGGCAGAGATAGAGAGAGACAGGGAAGGAGAGATGGGGCAGAGATAGAGAATGACAGGGAAGGAGAGATGGGGCAGAGATAGAGAGAGACAGGGAAGGAGAGATGGGGAAGAGGTAGAGAGAGACAGGGAAGGAGAGATGGGGAAGAGGTAGAGAGAGACAGGGAAGGAGAGATGGGGAAGAGGTAGCGAGAGACAGGGAAGGAGAGATGGGGCAGAGGTAGAGAGTGACAGGGAAGGAGAGATGTGGCAGAGAGTGACAGGGAAGGAGGGATGTGGTAGAGAGTGACAGGGAAGGAGGGATGTGGTAGAGAGTGACAGGGAAGGAGAGATGTGATAGAGAGAGACAGGGAAGGAGAGATGTGGCAGAGATAGAGAATGACAGGGAAGGAGAGATGTGGTAGAGAGTGACAGGGAAGGAGAGATGTGGTAGAGAGTGACAGGGAAGGAGAGATGGGGCAGAGACAGAGAATGACAGGGAAGGAGAGATGGGGCAGAGATAGAGAGAGACAGGGAAGGAGAGATGGGGCAGAGACAGAGAATGACAGGGAAGGAGAGATGGGGCAGAGACAGAGAATGACAGGGAAGGAGAGATGGGGCAGAGACAGAGAATGACAGGGAAGGAGAGATGGGGCAGAGATAGAGAGAGACAGGGAAGGAGAGATGTGGCAGAGATAGAGAATGACAGGGAAGGAGAGATGTGGTAGAGAGTGACAGGGAAGGAGAGATGTGGTAGAGAGAGACAGGGAAGGAGAGATGTGGCAGAGATAGAGAGAGACAGGGAAGGAGAGATGTGGCAGAGATAGAGAGAGATCGGGTAGAGATAGAGATACAGGGAAGGAGAGATGTGGCAGAGATAGAGACAGGGAAGGAGAGATGTGGCAGAGATAGAGAGAGACAGGGAAGGAGAGATGGGGCAGAGATAGAGAATGACAGGGAAGGAGAGATGGGGCAGAGATAGAGAGAGACAGGGAAGGAGAGATGGGGAAGAGGTAGAGAGAGACAGGGAAGGAGAGATGGGGAAGAGGTAGCGAGAGACAGGGAAGGAGAGATGGGGCAGAGGTAGAGAGTGACAGGGAAGGAGAGATGTGGTAGAGAGTGACAGGGAAGGAGAGATGTGATAGAGAGAGACAGGGAAGGAGAGATGTGGCAGAGATAGAGAATGACAGGGAAGGAGAGATGTGGTAGAGAGTGACAGGGAAGGAGAGATGTGGTAGAGAGAGACAGGGAAGGAGAGATGTGGCAGAGATAGAGAGAGACAGGGAAGGAGAGATGGGGCAGAGATAGAGAAAGGGAAGGAGAGATGTGGCAGAGATAGAGAATGACAGGGAAGGAGAGATGGGGCAGAGATAGAGAATGACAGGGAAGGAGAGATGTGGTAGAGAGTGACAGGGAAGGAGAGATGGGGCAGAGACAGAGAATGACAGGGAAGGAGAGATGGGGCAGAGATAGAGAGAGACAGGGAAGGAGAGATGGGGCAGAGATAGAGAATGACAGGGAAGGAGAGATGGGGCAGAGATAGAGAGAGACAGGGAAGGAGAGATGGGGAAGAGGTAGAGAGAGACAGGGAAGGAGAGATGGGGAAGAGGTAGCGAGAGACAGGGAAGGAGAGATGGGGCAGAGGTAGAGAGTGACAGGGAAGGAGAGATGTGGCAGAGATAGAGAATGACAGGGAAGGAGAGATGGGGCAGAGATAGAGAGAGACAGGGAAGGAGAGATGGGGAAGAGGTAGAGAGAGACAGGGAAGGAGAGATGGGGAAGAGGTAGAGAGTGACAGGGAAGGAGAGATGTGGTAGAGAGTGACAGGGAAGGAGAGATGTGGTAGAGAGTGACAGGGAAGGAGGGATGTGGTAGAGAGTGACAGGGAAGGAGAGATGTGATAGAGAGAGACAGGGAAGGAGAGATGTGGCAGAGATAGAGAATGACAGGGAAGGAGAGATGTGGTAGAGAGTGACAGGGAAGGAGAGATGTGGTAGAGAGTGACAGGGAAGGAGAGATGGGGCAGAGACAGAGAATGACAGGGAAGGAGAGATGGGGCAGAGATAGAGAGAGACAGGGAAGGAGAGATGGGGCAGAGACAGAGAATGACAGGGAAGGAGAGATGGGGCAGAGACAGAGAATGACAGGGAAGGAGAGATGGGGCAGAGACAGAGAATGACAGGGAAGGAGAGATGGGGCAGAGATAGAGAGAGACAGGGAAGGAGAGATGTGGCAGAGATAGAGAATGACAGGGAAGGAGAGATGTGGTAGAGAGTGACAGGGAAGGAGAGATGTGGTAGAGAGAGACAGGGAAGGAGAGATGTGGCAGAGATAGAGAGAGACAGGGAAGGAGAGATGTGGCAGAGATAGAGAGAGATCGGGTAGAGATAGAGATACAGGGAAGGAGAGATGTGGCAGAGATAGAGACAGGGAAGGAGAGATGTGGCAGAGATAGAGAGAGACAGGGAAGGAGAGATGGGGCAGAGATAGAGAATGACAGGGAAGGAGAGATGTGGCAGAGATAGAGACAGGAAAGGAGAGATGGGGCAGAGATAGAGAGACAGGGAAGGAGAGATGGGGCAGAGATAGAGACAGGGAGGGAGAGATGGGGCAGAGATAGAGACAGGGAAGGAGAGATGGGGCAGAGATAGAGAGAGACAGGGAAGGAGAGATGGGGCAGAGATAGAGAGAGACAGGGAAGGAGAGATGTGGTAGAGAGTGACAGGGAAGGAGAGATGTGGTAGAGAGAGACAGGGAAGGAGATATGGGGCAGAGATAGAGAATGACAGGGAAGGAGAGATGTGGTAGAGAGTGACAGGGAAGGAGAGATGGGGCAGAGACAGAGAATGACAGGGAATGAGAGATGGGGCAGAGATAGAGAGAGACAGGGAAGGAGAGATGGGGCAGAGATAGAGAATGACAGGGAAGGAGAGATGGGGCAGAGATAGAGAGAGACAGGGAAGGAGAGATGGGGAAGAGGTAGAGAGAGACAGGGAAGGAGAGATGGGGAAGAGGTAGAGAGAGACAGGGAAGGAGAGATGGGGAAGAGGTAGCGAGAGACAGGGAAGGAGAGATGGGGCAGAGGTAGAGAGTGACAGGGAAGGAGAGATGGGGCAGAGATAGAGAATGACAGGGAAGGAGAGATGGGGCAGAGATAGAGAGAGACAGGGAAGGAGAGATGGGGAAGAGGTAGAGAGAGACAGGGAAGGAGAGATGGGGAAGAGGTAGCGAGAGACAGGGAAGGAGAGATGGGGCAGAGGTAGAGAGTGACTGGGAAGGAGAGATGTGGTAGAGAGTGACAGGGAAGGAGAGATGTGGTAGAGAGTGACAGGGAAGGAGAGATGTGGTAGAGAGTGACAGGGAAGGAGGGATGTGGTAGAGAGTGACAGGGAAGGAGAGATGTGATAGAGAGAGACAGGGAAGGAGATGTGGCAGAGATAGAGAATGACAGGGAAGGAGAGATGTGGTAGAGAGTGACAGGGAAGGAGAGATGTGGTAGAGAGTGACAGGGAAGGAGAGATGGGGCAGAGACAGAGAATGACAGGGAAGGAGAGATGGGGCAGAGATAGAGAGAGACAGGGAAGGAGAGATGGGGCAGAGACAGAGAATGACAGGGAAGGAGAGATGGGGCAGAGATAGAGAGAGACAGGGAAGGAGAGATGGGGCAGAGATAGAGAATGACAGGGAAGGAGAGATGGGGCAGAGATAGAGAGAGACAGGGAAGGAGAGATGGGGCAGAGATAGAGAATGACAGGGAAGGAGAGATGGGGCAGAGATAGAGAGAGAGAGAGGGAAGGAGAGATGGGGAAGAGGTAGAGAGAGACAGGGAAGGAGAGATGGGGAAGAGGTAGCGAGAGACAGGGAAGGAGAGATGGGGCAGAGGTAGAGAGTGACAGGGAAGGAGAGATGTGGTAGAGAGTGACAGGGAAGGAGAGATGTGATAGAGAGAGACAGGGAAGGAGAGATGTGGCAGAGATAGAGAATGACAGGGAAGGAGAGATGTGGTAGAGAGTGACAGGGAAGGAGAGATGTGGTAGAGAGAGACAGGGAAGGAGAGATGTGGCAGAGATAGAGAAAGGGAAGGAGAGATGTGGCAGAGATAGAGAATGACAGGGAAGGAGAGATGGGGCAGAGATAGAGAGAGACAGGGAAGGAGATATGGGGCAGAGATAGAGAATGACAGGGAAGGAGAGATGTGGTAGAGAGTGACAGGGAAGGAGAGATGGGGCAGAGACAGAGAATGACAGGGAAGGAGAGATGGGGCAGAGATAGAGAGAGACAGGGAAGGAGAGATGGGGCAGAGATAGAGAATGACAGGGAAGGAGAGATGGGGCAGAGATAGAGAGAGACAGGGAAGGAGAGATGGGGAAGAGGTAGAGAGAGACAGGGAAGGAGAGATGGGGAAGAGGTAGCGAGAGACAGGGAAGGAGAGATGGGGCAGAGGTAGAGAGTGACAGGGAAGGAGAGATGTGGCAGAGATAGAGAATGACAGGGAAGGAGAGATGGGGCAGAGATAGAGAGAGACAGGGAAGGAGAGATGGGGAAGAGGTAGAGAGAGACAGGGAAGGAGAGATGGGGAAGAGGTAGAGAGAGACAGGGAAGGAGAGATGGGGAAGAGGTAGCGAGAGACAGGGAAGGAGAGATGGGGCAGAGGTAGAGAGTGACAGGGAAGGAGAGATGTGGTAGAGAGTGACAGGGAAGGAGGGATGTGGTAGAGAGTGACAGGGAAGGAGAGATGTGATAGAGAGAGACAGGGAAGGAGAGATGTGGCAGAGATAGAGAATGACAGGGAAGGAGAGATGGGGCAGAGATAGAGAGAGACAGGGAAGGAGAGATGGGGCAGAGACAGAGAATGACAGGGAAGGAGAGATGGGGCAGAGACAGAGAATGACAGGGAAGGAGAGATGGGGCAGAGATAGAGAGAGACAGGGAAGGAGAGATGTGGTAGAGAGTGACAGGGAAGGAGAGATGTGGTAGAGAGTGACAGGGATGGAGAGATGTGATAGAGAGTGACAGGGAAGGAGAGATGTGGCAGAGACAGGGAAGGAGAGATGTGGCAGAGACAGGGAAGGAGAGATGGGGCAGAGATAGAGAGAGACAGGGAAGGAGAGATGGGGCAGAGATAGAGAATGACAGGGAAGGAGAGATGGGGCAGAGGTAGAGAATGACAGGGAAGGAGAGATGGGGAAGAGGTAGAGAGAGACAGGGAATGAGAGATGTGGTAGCGAGAGACAGGGAAGGAGAGATGTGGCAGAGACAGGGAAGGAGAGATGGGGCAGAGATAGAGAATGACAGGGAAGGAGAGATGGGGCAGAGACAGAGAATGACAGGGAAGGAGAGATGGGGCAGAGATAGAGAATGACAGGGAAGGAGAGATGGGGCAGAGACAGAGAATGACAGGGAAGGAGAGATGGGGCAGAGACAGAGAATGACAGGGAAGGAGAGATGGGGCATAGATAGAGAATGACAGGGAAGGAGAGATGGGGAAGAGGTAGAGAGAGACAGGGAAGGAGAGATGTGGAAGAGATAGAGAGAGACAGGGAAGGAGAGATGGGGCAGAGATAGAGAGAGACAGGGAAGGAGAGATGGGGCAGAGGTAGAGAATGACAGGGAAGGAGAGATGGGGCAGAGATAGAGAATGACAGGGAAGGAGAGATGGGGAAGAGGTAGAGAGAGACAGGGAAGGAGAGATGTGGCAGAGATAGAGAGAGACAGGGAAGGAGAGATGGGGCAGAGATAGAGAATGACAGGGAAGGAGAGATGGGGCAGAGATAGAGAGAGAGAGGGAAGGAGAGATGGGGAAGAGGTAGAGAGAGACAGGGAAGGAGAGATGGGGAAGAGGTAGCGAGAGACAGGGAAGGAGAGATGGGGCAGAGGTAGAGAGTGACAGAGAAGGAGAGATGTGGTAGAGAGTGACAGGGAAGGAGAGATGTGGTAGAGAGTGACAGGGAAGGAGAGATGTGATAGAGAGAGACAGGGAAGGAGAGATGTGGCAGAGATAGAGAATGACAGGGAAGGAGAGATGTGGTCGAGAGTGACAGCGAAGGAGAGATGTGGTAGAGAGAGACAGGGAAGGAGAGATGTGGCAGAGATAGAGAGAGACAGGGAAGGAGAGATGGGGCAGAGATAGAGAAAGGGAAGGAGAGATGTGGCAGAGATAGAGAATGACAGGGAAGGAGAGATGGGGCAGAGATAGAGAGAGACAGGGAAGGAGAGATGTGGCAGAGACAGAGAATGACAGGGAAGGATAGATGGGGCAGAGATAGAGAGAGACAGGGAAGGAGAGATGGGGCAGAGATAGAGAATGACAGGGAAGGAGAGATGGGGCAGAGATAGAGAGAGACAGGGAAGGAGAGATGTGGCAGAAATAGAGAGAGAGAGGGAAGGAGAGATGGGGCAGAGATAGAGAGAGACAGGGAAGGAGAGATGGGGCAGAGATAGAGAGAGACAGGGAAGGAGAGATGGGGCAGAGATAGAGAATGACAGGGAAGGAGAGATGGGGCAGAGATAGAGAATGACAGGGAAGGAGAGATGGGGCAGAGATAGAGAGAGACAGGGAAGGAGAGATGTGGCAGAAATAGAGAGAGAGAGGGAAGGAGAGATGGGGCAGAGATAGAGAGAGACAGGGAAGGAGAGATGGGGCAGATAGAGAGAGACAGGGAAGGAGAGATGGGGCAGAGATAGAGAATGACAGGGAAGGAGAGATTGGGCAGAGATAGAGAATGACAGGGAAGGAGAGATGGGGCAGAGATAGAGAATGACAGGGAAGGAGAGATGTGGTAGAGAGTGACAGGGAAGGAGCGATGTGGCAGAGACAGAGAATGACAGGGAAGGAGAGATGGGGCAGAGATAGAGAATGACAGGGAAGGAGAGATGTGGTAGAGAGTGACAGGGAAGGAGAGATGTGGCAGAGACAGAGAATGACAGGGAAGGAGAGATGGGGCAGAGACAGAGAATGACAGGGAAGGAGTGATGGGGCAGAGATAGAGAGAGACAGGGAAGGGGAGATGGGGCAGAGATAGAGAATGACAGGGAAGGAGAGATGTGGCAGAAATAGAGAGAGAGAGGGAAGGAGAGATGGGGCAGAGATAGAGAATGACAGGGAAGGAGAGATGGGGCAGAGATAGAGAATGACAGGGAAGGAGAGATGGGGCAGAGATAGAGAGAGACAGGGAAGGAGAGATGGGGCAGAGATAGAGAATGACAGGGAAGGAGAGATGTGGCAGAAATAGAGAGAGAGAGGGAAGGAGAGATGGGGCAGAGATAGAGAATGACAGGGAAGGAGAGATGGGGCAGAGATAGAGAATGACAGGGAAGGAGAGATGGGGCAGAGATAGAGAGAGACAGGGAAGGAGAGATTGGGCAGAGATAGAGAGAGACAGGGAAGGAGAGATGGGGCAGAGATAGAGAATGACAGGGAAGGAGAGATGGGGCAGAGATAGAGAATGACAGGGAAGGAGAGATGGGGCAGAGATAGAGAGAGACAGGGAAGGAGAGATGGGGCAGAGATAGAGACAGGGAAGGATAGATGGGGCAGAGGTAGAGAGTGACAGGGAAGGAGAGATGTGGTAGAGAGTGACAGGGAAGGAGAGATGTGGTAGAGAGTGACAGGGATGGAGAGATGTGATAGAGAGAGACAGGGAAGGAGAGATGTGGTAGCGAGAGACAGGGAAGGAGAGATGTGGCAGAGACAGAGAATGACAGGAAAGGAGAGATGGGGCAGAGGTAGAGAATGACAGGGAAGGAGAGATGGGGCAGAGATAGAGAGAGAGAGGGAAGGAGAGATGGGGAAGAGGTAGAGAGAGACAGGGAAGGAGAGATGGGGAAGAGGTAGCGAGAGACAGGGAAGGAGAGATGGGGCAGAGATAGAGAGAGACAGGGAAGGATAGATGGGGCAGAGGTAGAGAGTGACAGGGAAGGAGAGATGTGGTAGAGAGTGACAGGGAAGGAGAGATGTGGTAGAGAGTGACAGGGAAGGAGAGATGTGGTAGAGAGTGACAGGGATGGAGAGATGTGATAGAGAGAGACAGGGAAGGAGAGATGTGGTAGCGAGAGACAGGGAAGGAGAGATGTGGCAGAGACAGAGAATGACAGGGAAGGAGAGATGGGGCAGAGGTAGAGAATGACAGGGAAGGAGAGATGGGGCAGAGATAGAGAGAGAGAGAGGGAAGGAGAGATGGGGAAGAGGTAGAGAGAGACAGGGAAGGAGAGATGGGGAAGAGGTAGCGAGAGACAGGGAAGGAGAGATGGGGCAGAGGTAGAGAGTGACAGGGAAGGAGAGATGTGTTAGAGAGTGACAGGGAAGGAGAGATGTGGTAGAGAGTGACAGGGAAGGAGAGATGTGGCAGAGATAGAGAATGACAGGGAAGGAGAGATGGGGCAGAGATAGAGAGAGACAGGGAAGGAGAGATGTGGCAGAGATAGAGAGAGACAGGGAAGGGGAGATGGGGCAGAGATAGAGAGAGACAGGGAAGGGGAGATGGGGCAGAGATAGAGAGAGACAGGGAAGGGGAGATGGGGCAGAGATAGAGAGAGACAGGGAATGAGAGATGTGGCAGAGATAGAGAATGACAGGGAAGGAGAGATGGGGCAGAGATAGAGAGAGAGAGAGGGAAGGAGAGATGGGGAAGAGTTAGAGAGAGACAGGGAAGGAGAGATGGGGAAGAGGTAGCGAGAGACAGGGAAGGAGAGATGGGGCAGAGGTAGAGAGTGACAGGGAAGGAGAGATGTGGTAGAGAGTGACAGGGAAGGAGAGATGTGGTAGAGAGTGACAGGGAAGGAGGGATGTGGTAGAGAGAGACAGGGAAGGGGAGATGGGGCAGAGATAGAGAGAGACAGGGAATGAGAGATGTGGCAGAGATAGAGAATGACAGGGAAGGAGAGATGGGGAAGAGGTAGCGAGAGACAGGGAAGGAGAGATGGGGCAGAGGTAGAGAGTGACAGGGAAGGAGAGATGTGGTAGAGAGTGACAGGGAAGGAGAGATGTGGTAGAGAGTGACAGGGAAGGAGGGATGTGGTAGAGAGAGACAGGGAAGGAGAGATGTGATAGAGAGAGACAGGGAAGGAGAGATGTGGCAGAGATAGAGAATGACAGGGAAGGAGAGATGTGGCAGAGAGTGACGGGAAGGAGATATGTGATAGAGAGAGACAGGGAAGGAGAGATGTGATAGAGAGAGACAGGGAAGGAGAGATGTGGCAGAGATAGAGAATGACAGGGAAGGAGAGATGTGGTAGAGAGTGACAGGGAAGGAGAGATGTGGTAGAGAGAGACAGGGAAGGAGAGATGTGGCAGAGATAGAGAGAGACAGGGAAGGAGAGATGGGGCAGAGATAGAGAAAGGGAAGGAGAGATGTGGCAGAGACAGGGAAGGAGAGATGGGGCAGAGATAGAGAGAGACAGGGAAGGAGAGATGGGGCAGAGACAGAGAATGACAGGGAAGGAGAGATGTGGCAGAGATAGAGAATGACAGGGAAGGAGAGATGAGGCAGAGACAGAGAATGACAGGGAAGGAGAGATGTGGCAGAGATAGAGAATGACAGGGAAGGAGAGATAGGGAAGAGGTAGCGAGAGACAGGGAAGGAGAGATGGGGCAGAGGTAGAGAGTGACAGGGAAGGAGAGATGTGGTAGAGAGTGACAGGGAAGGAGAGATGTGGTAGAGAGAGACAGGGAAGGAGAGATGTGATAGAGAGAGACAGGGAAGGAGAGATGTGGCTGAGATAGAGAATGACAGGGAAGGAGAGATGTGGTAGAGAGTGACAGGGAATGAGAGATGTGGTAGAGAGAGACAGGGAAGGAGAGATGTGGCAGAGATAGAGAGAGACAGGGAAGGAGAGATGGGGCAGAGATAGAGAAAGGGAAGGAGAGATGTGGCAGAGATAGAGAATGACAGGGAAGGAGAGATGGGGCAGAGATAGAGAGAGACAGGGAAGGAGATATGGGGCAGAGATAGAGAGAGACAGGGAAGGAGAGATGGGGCAGAGATAGAGAATGACAGGGAAGGAGAGATGGGGCAGAGATAGAGAGAGACAGGGAAGGAGAGATGGGGCAGAGATAGAGAGAGACAGGGAAGGAGAGATGGGGCAGAGATAGAGAGAGACAGGGAAGGAGAGATGGGGCAGAGATAGAGAGAGACAGGGAAGGAGAGATGGGGCAGAGATAGAGAGAGACAGGGAAGGAGAGATGGGGAAGAGGTAGAGAGAGACAGGGAAGGAGAGATGGGGAAGAGGTAGCGAGAGACAGGGAAGGAGAGATGGGGCAGAGGTAGAGAGTGACAGGGAAGGAGAGATGTGGTAGAGAGTGACAGGGAAGGAGAGATGTGGTAGAGAGTGACAGGGAAGGAGAGATGTGGTAGAGAGTGACAGGGAAGGAGAGATGTGGTAGAGATAGAGAGTGACAGGGAAGGAGAGATGGGGCAGAGGTAGAGAGTGACAGGGAAGGAGAGATGTGGTAGAGAGTGACAGGGAAGGAGAGATGGGGCAGAGGTAGAGAGTGACAGGGAAGGAGAGATGTGGTAGAGAGTGACAGGGAAGGAGAGATGTGGTAGAGAATGACAGGGAAGGAGAGATGGGGCAGAGATAGAGAATGACAGGGAAGGAGAGATGGGGCAGAGATAGAGAGAGACAGGGAAGGAGAGATGGGGCAGAGATAGAGAATGACAGGGAAGGAGAGATGGGGCAGAGATAGAGAGAGACAGGGAAGGAGAGATGGGGCAGAGATAGAGAATGACAGGGAAGGAGAGATGGGGCAGAGATAGAGAGAGACAGGGAAGGAGAGATGGGGAAGAGGTAGAGAGAGACAGGGAAGGAGAGATGGGGAAGAGGTAGCGAGAGATGGGGCAGAGGTAGAGAGTGACAGGGAAGGAGAGATGTGGTAGAGAGTGACAGGGAAGGAGAGATGTGGTAGAGAGTGACAGGGAAGGAGAGATGTGGTAGAGATAGAGAGTCACAGGGAAGGAGAGATGGGGCAGAGGTAGAGAGTGACAGGGAAGGAGAGATGTGGTAGAGAGTGACAGGGAAGGAGAGATGTGGTAGAGAATGACAGGGAAGGAGAGATGGGGCAGAGATAGAGAATGACAGGGAAGGAGAGATGGGGCAGAGATAGAGAGAGACAGGGAAGGAGAGATGGGGAAGAGGTAGAGAGAGACAGGGAAGGAGAGATGGGGAAGAGGTAGCGAGAGACAGGGAACGAGAGATGGGGCAGAGGTAGAGCGTGACAGGGAAGGAGAGATGTGGTAGAGAGTGACAGGGAAGGAGAGATGTGGTAGAGAGTGACAGGGAAGGAGAGATGTGGTAGAGAGTGACAGGGAAGGAGAGATGTGGTAGAGAGTGACAGGGAAGGAGAGATGTGGTAGAGAGTGACAGGGAAGGAGAGATGTGATAGAGAGAGACAGGGAAGGAGAGATGTGGCAGAGATAGAGAATGACAGGGAAGGAGAGATGTGGTAGAGAATGACAGGGAAGGAGAGATGTGGTAGAGATAGAGAGAGACAGGGAAGGAGAGATGGGGCAGAGATAGAGAATGACAGGGAAGGAGAGATGGGGCAGAGATAGAGAGAGAGAGGGAAGGAGAGATGGGGAAGAGGTAGAGAGAGACAGGGAAGGAGAGATGGGGAAGAGGTAGCGAGAGACAGGGAAGGAGAGATGGGGCAGAGGTAGAGAGTGACAGGGAAGGAGAGATGTGGTAGAGAGTGACAGGGAAGGAGAGATGTGGTACAGAGAGACAGGGAAGGAGAGATGTGGCAGAGATAGAGAGAGACAGGGAAGGAGAGATGGGGCAGAGATAGAGAAAGGGAAGGAGAGATGTGGCAGAGATAGAGAATGACAGGGAAGGAGAGATGGGGCAGAGATAGAGAGAGACAGGGAAGGAGATATGGGGCAGAGATAGAGAATGACAGGGAAGGAGAGATGTGGTAGAGAATGACAGGGAAGGAGAGATGGGGCAGAGAGAGAGAGACAGGGAAGGAGAGATGGGGCAGAGATAGAGAGAGACAGTGAAGGAGAGATGGGGCAGAGACAGAGAATGACAGGGAAGGAGAGATGGGGCAGAGACAGAGAATGACAGGGAAGGAGAGATGGGGCAGAGATAGAAAGAGACAGGGAAGGAGAGATGTGGCAGAGACAGGGAAGGAGAGATGGGGCAGAGATAGAGAGAGACAGGGAAGGAGAGATGGGGCAGAGACAGAGAATGACAGGGAAGGAGAGATGTGGCAGAGATAGAAAATGACAGGGAAGGAGAGATGTGGCAGAGATAGAGAGTGACAGGGAAGGAGAGATGGGGCAGAGATAGAGAATGACAGGGAAGGGGAGATGGGGCAGAGATAGAGAGAGACAGGGAAGGGGAGATGGGGCAGAGATAGAGAGAGACAGGGAAGGGGAGATGGGGCAGAGATAGAGAGAGACAGGGAAGGAGAGATGGGGCAGAGAGTGACAGGGAAGGAGAGATGTGGTAGAGAGTGACAGGGAAGGAGAGATGTGGTAGAGAGTGACAGGGAAGGAGAGATGTGATAGAGAGAGACAGGGAAGGAGAGATGTGGCAGAGATAGAGAATGACAGGGAAGGAGAGATGTGGTAGAGAATGACAGGGAAGGAGAGATGTGGTAGAGATAGAGAGAGACAGGGAAGGAGAGATGGGGCAGAGATAGAGAATGACAGGGAAGGAGAGATGGGGCAGAGATAGAGAGAGACAGGGAAGGAGAGATGGGGCAGAGATAGAGAGAGACAGGGAAGGGGAGATGGGGCAGAGATAGAGAGAGACAGGGAAGGGGAGATGGGGCAGAGATAGAGAATGACAGGGAAGGAGAGATGGGGCAGAGATAGAGAATGACAGGGAAGGAGAGATGGGGCAGAGATAGAGAATGACAGGGAAGGAGAGATGGGGCAGAGATAGAGAATGACAGGGAAGGAGAGATGGGGCAGAGATAGAGAATGACAGGGAAGGAGAGATGGGGCAGAGACAGAGAATGACAGGGAAGGAGAGATGGGGCAGAGATAGAGAGAGACAGGGAAGGGGAGATGGGGCAGAGATGGAGAGAGACAGGGAAGGGGAGATGGGGCAGAGATAGAGAGAGACAGGGAAGGGGAGATGGGGCTGAGGTAGAGAGAATGGCACGGAAGGAGAAATGGAAAGGCAGAGAGAGAGAAAGAGAAACTTTGTGGTCTGACACACCAAACTTAGTGGTCTGACAAACCAAGTTTTGTGGTCTGACACACCAAGTTTTGTGGTCTGACACACCAAGCTTTGTGGTCTGACACACCAAACTTAGTGGTCTGACACACCAAACTTAGTGGTCTGACACACCAGACTTAGTGGTCTGACACACCAGACTTAGTGGTCTGACACACCAGACTTAGTGGTCTGACACACCAAACTTAGTGGTCTGACACACCAAACTTAGTGGTCTGACACACCAGACTTAGTGGTCTGACACACCAAACTTAGTGGTCTGACACACCAAACTTAGTGGTCTGACAC